>NC_136063.1:1450249124-1450884124 GCF_964261635.1 Lissotriton helveticus | reverse complement strand
CAGGCTGGGAGACAGGGCCAAGGGCCTGAGCACCCGACCCGGGGCCCGCCCGGGCCCCTGGACCCAGCCGGGGCTCCCAAGCCCGCAGGTGCATGGGACGCCTCCCCGGTCCCTCCGGACCCCGTCCCGGGCACCCTGCCACGCAGCAGGACCAAGGACAGAGCCCGGGGTGGGGAGGCCGCCCTCCCCGGGCCCTCAGGGGCCCTAGCCACTGCTCCTGAACCCAGCCAAGCAAGGGGAGGCTCCCCGGGCACATCGGAACCCCTTCCCGGGCCCTTGGCAGTGCGGCAGGCTGGGAGACAGGGCCCAGGGCCGGAGAAACCGACCCGGGGCCCGCCCGGGCCCCTGGACCCAGCCGGGGCTCCCAAGCCCGGAGGTGCATGGGACGCCTCCCCGGTCCCTCCGGACCCCGTCCCGGGCACCCTGCCACGCAGCAGGACCAAGGACAGAGCCCGGGGTGGGGAGGCCGCCCTCCCCGGGCCCTCAGGGGCCCTAGCCACTGCTCCTGAACCCAGCCAAGCAAGGGGAGGCTCCCCGGGCACACCGGAACCCCTTCCCGGGCCCTTGGCAGTGCGGCAGGCTGGGAGACAGGGCCCAGGGCCGGAGAAACCGACCCGGGGCCCGGCCGGGCCCCTGGACCCAGCCGGGGCTCCCAAGCCCGGAGGTGCATGGGACGCCTCCCCGGTCCCTCCAGGACCCCGTCCCGGGCACCCTGCCACGCAGCAGGACCAAGGACAGAGCCCGGGGTGGGGAGGCCGCCCTCCCCGGGCCCTCAGGGGCCCTAGCCACTGCTCCTGAACCCAGCCAAGCAAGGGGAGGCTCCCCGGGCACACCGGAACCCCTTCCCGGGCCCTTGGCAGTGCCGCAGGCTGGGAGACAGGGCCCAGGGCCGGAGAAACCGACCCGGGGCCCGGCCGGGCCCCTGGACCCAGCCGGGGCTCCCAAGCCCTGACGTGCATGGGACGCCTCCCCGGTCCCTCCAGGACCCCGTCCCGGGCACCCTGCCACGCAGCAGGACCAAGGACAGAGCCCGGGGTGGGGAGGCCGCCCTCCCCGGGCCCTCAGGGGCCCTAGCCACTGCTCCTGAACCCAGCCAAGCAAGGGGAGGCTCCCCGGGCACACCGGAACCCCTTCCCGGGCCCTTGGCAGTGCGGCAGGCTGGGAGACAGGGCCCAGGGCCGGAGAAACCGACCCGGGGCCCGGCCGGGCCCCTGGACGCAGCCGGGGCTCCCAAGCCCGCAGGTGCATGGGACGCCTCCCCGGTCCCTCCGGACCCCGTCCCGGGCACCCTGCCACGCAGCAGGACCAAGGACAGAGCCCGGGGTGGGGAGGCCGCCCTCCCCGGGCCCTCAGGGGCCCTAGCCACTGCTCCTGAACCCAGCCAAGCAAGGGGAGGCTCCCCGGGCACACCGGAACCCCTTCCCGGGCCCTTGGCAGTGCGGCAGGCTGGGAGACAGGGCCCAGGGCCGTGGCACCCGACCCGGGGCCCGGCCGGGCCCCTGGACCCAGCCTGGGCTCCCAAGCCCGGAGGCGCAGGGGAAGCCTCCCCGGGCCCTCCAGGACCCCGTCCCGGGCACCCTGCCACGCAGCAGGACCAAGGACAGCGCCCGGGATGGGGAGGCCGCCCTCCCCTGGACCTCAGGCCTTCCATGTAAGCCCGGCAATCTGGTCGCCCCATTGGAAAGCATTGCGCGCTACTATTGCAAACACATTATCTACCGGACTTGCTCTAGATGGCGCTCCAACATAAGGAATGTACCAACACCTTCCCTACTGGAATCGTGACGAGCAGGAGCCGTCATTAGCACTGAAGGGGTTAAGTGAGAGAAAACACAGTGTTTTGTAAAATGACCTACATTTTTTAAGACTTTCAAAGCAGAGAGGGAGAAAGTGTGTGCACGTTTTTGTCAGTGTTTATGTAAAAAATCCTGGTGAAATCCGATAGACACCTCACTATACCCGACTGAAAGCACCTGCAACCACCCTTTTACCATTCATTAGGGGGGTGTAAAACTCCCAAATACCCCCCTGGAGCTACGCCTCTGCCTACTACTGGAGGAAATTCAGTAGACTGATTCGGCTGCAGAATTCCCCTCCCCCAGAAATCAGACTATTTTCCTGTTACCATTTAATTCTAAAACACATTGTTACAGACTTAATATGTTAACAGGACCTCTAAACATAGTTCAATGGATTCCGAGTGCACTCCTTGTTTGAATGGCTCATTAAAACATTGGTGCACATTTAGCTCCAGAGTTTAGGAAAGTCCAACGGTATTCTTTATGTTATATTGACAAATATATCAGACATTCATTGAACCACAATTTCAAATCTGAAAATCATGCAGATACTCAATGAAACTTTTCACATTCACCTAACCTTGAACGGATTACCTATTAAGCAGGAGGCAGATTTTCCACTGAGGGGCATACTTACAAGGAAAGTGGCGAAGCGTGTCATTAAGCCAAGAAGACTAACAACACGCTCCATCACTTTAGAAATGCAGGGCTGCACCATATTTACAAGAATATGGTGCAGCCCTGCGTTTTCCTCTGCGATGAGCGCTACATTTAGCTGAAAGCGCCAATGCAGGCACCCTTGAGCCATAGTGCAAGGGTGCCTGCGTTGATGGGAGTGATTGTTATGTACACACATAAACAATCTGAAATGGCAATTTGAAACTTTTATGTGTGCTGCTTAATGCAGCACACATAGAAGTTGCAATATGTCATTTTTTTAATGATTGTTTATGTGCAGGAAGCAACACCTTCCTGCACATAAAGAATCAAAGGCGTTTTGCTGTTCCCATATGTGCTGCACACATGGAAACAGCAAAAACGTGGAGAAATTAAACATTTCTCCTCGTTTCGCATGGGTAGAACCAGGTTTTTCCTAGTCTTCATTTTGGCGCTGCCCCATATTTACGTGACCCTTGTAAATATGGGGCAGAGTAAAAATCAATGGGTGTTGCAGTGGAACGCCCACAGCAGCACCCATTGCCCTCCCCTTTTACGCTAAGTACAGCGTGAAAGGGTGCCTTATTTACAAGGCGGCATTCAGCCATGCTAAGCCGCTATAACCACTACCACGTCACTTTTAAAGTTGTTACGGTGGCGATACGGGTTTCGCCTTATTTACAATGCAGTATTGTAAATAAGGTGAAACCCGTATCGCCACCACAACAACTTTAAAAGTGACATGGTAGTGGTTATAGCGGCTCTTAATTATGCCCCTGAGTGTTCTGAAAAACGTTTAAAAACATGCCACTGTGTTCATATGCACGCTTATTATTTGAATCTTACTATTGTGGCAAAGTCAAAAGTGTTTCCTGGCAGGCGTAAATGGTTGGGGTGGGAGGCAGGTGGTACAAGCCTTGTAAGTTTGTGAAAGTCCACATAGTGTTATGTTTGTGGGGACTCACCAACTAAAGCACGATCCTTTCCCATCCTGCTAATGGTTAAAGATTGACTCTAGCTGACAAGGTCAGGACTCAGAGTAATTCCCCTTCCACAATGGAAAGGAGACTGGTTCACACCCAGGTTTGCTGGCAGTGTGATCGAAGGGCTTTCTCCACAGGGACCCTGCAGAGAAAAAATCTGAAAAAAGTGTGCATTTGCAGAGATGGCTCCATTCTCCCTGTGCCTAATTGTATTCTATATAAAATTGTGCACAGTTAAAATAGGTGCCTGGGGGCGGATGACATTGCCAGAAGTACACAGCAAGAAATTGACCTGGCATTGCTTGCAAACTTTACTACTCAGAATGTGTGCGGATACCAAATAGGAGGTAATCTGCATTCATACGTAGGCGTCCTATTCTGGGGGCAGCTTCCGTACGTTTGTTTAAGAATAGCCCTAAATGCTTAGATAATGCCCTGCTCGAGCCCTTCATTGCACACAGATATCGCTGTCAGAACAATTGTACAATATCACATTGTTTAAACAGCAAAAAACAAAAGCAGTGATAAAACACATGAACATGCTGGCAGTCGGGGCGCTAGGGGGCGCACACGCAGAATGGCCGCACTGTAGTGAGGCTCCTGCTGCCTGTCCCATTGATCCTTTCATGATCCTCTGCCACCAACACCAAACTCTTTGAAATCACTGCACGATTGCGGGATATGCCGATCTGCAGACTCGGTGAAAGTTTGGGAGCGATCTGACATTCCGCCGTGAAGATACAGCTGTGGAAGTTTTGGACCGAGAGCTGGACTGGAGCCTGCCTGTATGCGCTGCCCGGGGCCTGTGACTACGTTAGCCCGAGGCGGACCACGAGGCGTGCAGGCCTCGGCAGATAAGGCGCCGGCATACCCACGAGTCACCTTGTCGCTGGGCCAAGAGGATATCTGAGACACCGGCACTGTAGTGTGCACAGCCAACGCCAAGCTCCTGAACATCGTATAGGGGTGAAGATACGACTCGCCTGGGCTGGCCGGAGCATTGCTGTGCGACGAACCGGTGAGACAGGAGACCTGAAGGGGATCGTCCCGGGCTGGGGAGTTCGCTAGTTGGGTGCTAGTGGCGAACGTTGTGGGAGGCCCCAGCTTCCCCCTCCCCCTGTTAACGGCATCTGCGGGTGCGGACCGCGCCTGGTTGCACTAACTGCCCTGGGAGAAGCGGGAACCTCCACTGAGCGGCCCGCATCCGCCTGCAGCCATTGTTAGCGGTTGAGCCGGGACGGAAGATTGAGACTCGGCCCACGTAGGAAGGGAACTACACTGAGTCGCATTACACTGTTTTCAGCTGCTGGCGATACCTACGCCTAGAGGGAGGTAGATTAACAGCATACTTGAGGACACGACCGTGTGCGGCGGGGAGAGGCGACAGGTGGTCGAGTTTTGGCACGGATTGTGCAGGGGGACTAGTGAATAAGCACAGCACTGAAGGGAACCGAGACCTAGGCACGAAAGTGGACAGCAAGCTATACATTGCCTACATTGTGATTTCGCACAGCGATTCTGGGCCTAGTAGCTACAGTCTGCCACCAGGAGGAAGCGCGCTGTTCAGGACAGTGATCTTAATGTAATGTCAGGGCGCGTGTGCTTCTCCTCATAATACTACATTGCTCTGTTGACTTGCCTTTCGAAGCGCTTCCAGCGAGGTGCTTCTGCCGGACTTGTTTGTCTCAGTGGGTTGAGATCTGTCTGGCTGTTACGCCACATCTACGTACTTGTTGTGCCGCTGGTACCGTGCTTGATACCGCTTGGTTGTGTGAGTCAATCGCTTGCATTGATAGCTGGGGATCCTGCTTCCCGCAGACGGATCTCAACTGAATCCTCGACCTGTACATATACCCCGTATGGACCCCAGTTGTCACCTTGAGCCGAGGACTATCACATCAAAGGCCTCACTGCCCATCGAACCGTTGCCACCCCCCTGGTTTTGCTTTGAACCCCACCGGGCTACATGAGATTGAACTTACTTAACTACACAAAGTGTGTTGTGCCTCCCTTCCCGCCTGCACGCCGCATAAGGTATCACCGGCTTGGATTGGCGCACCAGTGGAGAGTGCACCCTGCTGATCTGCACTGTGCTCATGCGTGCCTGCCTCTGACCTCTCCAGGGGACACCCTAATCTGTGAACCTCATCGCCCATTGCAAGATATTACAACTATCCACTATGGGGAAACCCGATAACCGGCAATCGAAGCTGTCATTCGACTCCGCTGCCTCCAAAAAAGGGCTGCGAAATGTGCCGGACGCGGGAGGGGCCCACAGTCCAGTGAACTGCGGAGCAAGTTCTAGCTCCCCTCCAGCGGACATACAGCAATTGATGCAGGAGATGAGACAGGGATTTGCCACGATAGTTGACAAGGTCGACCGGATCTCGTCAAGAATGGACGCCATTGCACAGAAGATTGATGTCCATGAAGAGCGCATCACGGAAACGGAAAGAAGAATATCTGATAATGACGACACCACGGCCTCCCATACCGCACAGCTTTCAAGGATGGACAATATCCTCAGAGTTATAGCTGCCAAAAAAATGAGGAGTTGGAAGCGCGAAGCCGCCGCAACAACATTCGCGTCATAGGCGTGCCCGAATCCACCAACACAGGGCGAATGGAAGAGTACGTGGAGAGGATACTGCTTACAGCGGTTGGTCCCGAAGCGTTTTCCAAGCAATTCATCGTTGAAAGAGCGCATAGATCGCTTGGCCCTCTGCTCAAGCCTGGAGCCCCACCAAGACCAATCATTGCGCGGCTTTTAAACTACAGAGACCGGGATACTGCCTTGAGGGCAGCACGCACTAACCAAAATCTATCGTGTGATGGTGTCAACTTTTCCATTTACCCGGACTTCACGCCCGTTGTGCAGGAACAGCGACGCAAATTCCTTGATGTCAAGAGAAAACTCAGGGCACTACAAATCGACTACGCACTGCTTTACCCAGCCAAGCTCAGAGTGACCCACCAAGCAAAGCAGCATTTCTTCACAAATCCGCAACAAGTGCAGGATTTTTTGAAAACTCTACGACATGCACGTACTGGAAATGGAAGAAATGACGATGACGAGCAAGGCGAAGCACACTCGATGAATGGAGATGGCTAGGCGGGGGGTCCGATTGATGAAGTGCATTTATGACTCGCTGGCACTAGCCGGGGGGCCAATAGGATAACTTTGATTGGAAATGAACACCGCTGCTGATCGAGTATAGCATGGACGAGTATTGTACTGTTGGTGGTAAAGTATTTCAGGCACCACCCCCTTCCCTTGACTGTGCCCACTTGAGGCTGCATAGGACGAAAGGCAAGGTGTAGGAGGTGGCTATGTGTCTCCCTAGATGACCCCCATAGGGTGTACCCCTTTGGACATGTTTACTGCATTGCAGTTGTTGGGGTGGTTACTAATTGTTTGGGGTGGAGGGTGGGATGGGGATTCTGGCAAGTTGGGGTTGCTTCAGTGGGAGGTGGGTGGGGACATGATCTAAATGCATGACCTGAGGCTTTATGCTCCCAGAAGTGTTCTTACAGTATTGCAGACAGGAATGCGTGAGTACGAATGGTTCCAAACTAAGAAATGTTACCTGTTAACCAATGAAATTGTGAAGTCGTCTTCTCAGGCTTCAATTGTCATGCTTATTTATTCCTGACAGCACTGGTGCATACTCTGCTTTGTGTGGGATAGGACCGCTTGTAGTGACATTTGGTAAGGCAATTGGGCTTTCTTCCTTTAGTATGCTGGGGTTGTTCGAGGGGCGGGACGGGAGGGAATGGTTGTTTACGGATTGTAGTAAGAAGTTGAACGTTATGACTGTCAGAGAGTTGCTACACCTGGATCCGATAGGATTTCGTAAAAGTATTCTGTGGGAATGTATTCTCGCGAAGCATTTTGTACACACAAGCATTGATCCACGAAACTGCACTAGCATGTATGTTCAATTAGGGCCCGGAATGTTTACTCATGGGCCAGTACTGCATGAGTCGCTTTATGATGAAACATTGCATTGCTTATGGGGGACACTGATTTAAATGTATTGACATGGAATGTGAGAGGCTTGGGAGACCCTAGGAAACGACGTCAGATGTTATCATACTTGGACCGCCACCCTGTGCACATAGCCTTTCTTCAAGAAACCCACTTTAAGGTGCAGCCTTCCCATACGTTTGCCAAAAAATGGGCGATTCACACAGTGTTTTCGTCCTACTCAACATATGCTAGAGGTACAGCGATCCTTGTAAAGAGGGAATGCCCTTTGCTATGGTTGGAACCAAGATAGACACCCAGGGGCGATACTGTATGATGTGGGGTAGATTAGGACACATTGCAGTAACGTTAGTGTGCTGCTACGGCCCCAACATTGATGATCCCAGTTCTTCACGGACCTATGGGTGGCGGTTGTGGGAACGGGTCCGCAACATCTCATTTGGGGGGGTGACTTCAACACTCCTCTAAACCCGACAATGGATCGGTCACACCCATCCCCTCACCATTACACGAAGGCAGGGGCGGCACTGCGTTTGGCACTAACAGATCACAATCTGGTAGACACCTGGAGACACTTGCATGCTGACTTGCGGGAAGGTACACACTTCACGGCACAAGCACGTTCATGGGCGCGGCTTGATTATATCTTTCTGACACCACAACTTTATACCTCACTTGTTAGATCACAGCATCTCCCCAGAACGTATTCTGATCACTCCCCTGTAAAAATCACCTTACGCTCGACAGACTTAGGCCCTCCTACAACTGCTTGGCGAATGCAATCTACGAAATTACTAGACGCGGCCTTTCAGGAAGAACTACGCAGTGAATGCCTAGAATTTTTTAAGAGGAATAAGGATTCGGTTAATGATGTGGAAACGATCTGGGACGCATTCAAGGTGACTTTGAGAGGGTTCAGTATTGCTAAGGGGTCCGGTGTTTTGAGGAGCATCATGACACGATTGACGTCACTGGAGGCTGACCTCAAGCGCCTCGAAGCGTCATTGGCCACAGGGCCGGACGATGCTACCCTCTCGAACATACGTGAGAAAATCTCTGAATACACAGATGAAGCCGCTAGGGAAACGAAATTTAGGGGCAAATACTGGACTGCTCGTCGCTATGGCGAGGGCGAGAGACCATGGAAGGCCCTGGCTGCTACAATTAAACTGGCAAGGACATCTAATGTTATTCTAGAACTAAAAAACCCGGAGGGGGAAGTGCTGATAGACACCACACACATCCTCAATTCATTTGTGAAACACTACAGCTTGCTATACACTTCCACTAGAGCAGGAGACCTCCACTTACAGGATTATCTGGCCGATGTTTCACTTGGTTGGCTTAGTGATGCGCAGAGAGCGTTTTTAAGTGCCCCTTTCGAGTAGGACGAGGTGCGTGATGCAATCATGAGCATGCAGTCGGGGAAGGCCACAGGACTAGACGGGATCCCGATAGAATTTTATAAGACATACATAGATTTTATGGCCCCGGTACTGCGGGAAGTCTATGAGGACGCCCTGGAAGTAGGGCACCTACCACCCTCTATGCGAGTGGCACTTATTACATCGCTACTCAAACCCGGGAAACCGGCGAACAAATGCGATTCTTACCGGCCCCTTTCCCTGCTGAACTGCGATGTTAAAATACTCGCCAAACTGATCGCCACTCGCATCAGCCTCTTGCTCCCTACCCCGATATTACCCGACCAGTCCGGTTTCGTACCGGTCAGAGCAACTTCGCATAATTTGCGTACCTTTTTTTTCTGTCCTCAACTCGGTACACGATGATCAGCCGATGGCTGCCGTCTTCCTTGACGCCACTAAGGCCTTTGACTCTCTGGAGTGGGACTATGTGTTCCGGGTCCTGGAGAGAATGGGCTTTCCGGCAATATTCATATCGTGGATACAGCTCCTGTATGAACGCCCTGTAGCTCGAGTATTGATTAATGGCAAACTTTCCTCAGAATTCCCCCTTTCTAGAGAGTAAATATGTGTTAGTATATGTTTGAATAAGTAAGGTGTGTATAACTGTATAGTTGAGGAAATGGAGATGTGATTGATTCTTTGCATGACTGGCTAGGTGTGTGAGTAACTCCATGGATGAGTGACAGTCTGTGAGTGTCTGTTTACACTGAGTGTATCTAAGGTTATATTAGAGTCTGAAGAGGTTCATCGTATTATCACATGAATGATGTCATCAGTGATGTGATCAGTAATGTCAAATGAGATGTCATCAGTGATGTCATCAGTGATGTCATTTGAGATGTCATCAGTGATGTCATCAGTGATGTCATCAGTGATGTCATTTGAGATGTCATCAGTGATGTCATCAGTGATGTCACTGACCATGTCATGAATGATGTAATATGTGACATGATCAGCAGTGGATTGCGGGTGCGCGATATATAGTTAGTGCAACTAACTATATATGCGAATTTCAATGGTTTTGTGTGAGTAAAATAAGGTTTTGTAAATGCTAATTCCTAACTATATATGGTCTATAACCTATGGTTTTTTCAGTGAATTTCAATGGTTTTTTAATAGCAAATATCAAAAGCTGTAAAATGTATTCTTCTTTTAAAGGAAAAATATATTTTACATGTATTTAATATAATTTTTTTATGTATATAAATTTTTTGAGGGAACGAATTTATCAACTATCATGCTGAAGAAGAGTGTGGGGAAAAAAAAACAAAGAGGAGGACTAAGAGGAAAGAACAATCAGTTCAAAAATACAATTGCTTTGAAGCATGAAGTGCTTTTCCACACATTTACATTTAAATAACCCATATTAGAACATACAAAATATCTACAGAGGAGACGGTGTACATTGAATTTTAGACTCTTCATTGGTACCTACATGTTGGTACTTACATCACCCACACAACACAACAGCTCTATTCAGAGCTACCCTACCTCAAAGCACTCTAAAATATTATTTTAATATTTCCCTTGGTTTTCCCCTTGTTACGCTTTCCGGAACGCTACCCGGTGCGCGGACCGGGCGCTAACCGTGCGAAAATTTGAAAAAAAAAGCTTTTTTTTTTACATATATGGGCCTCCTCAGCCACCCTCAGAAAACCTAGGGGGTCAGGATATGTCTCCCGTGCCCCCTTATACCCATTCCCAACATTGTTTATCCTCCATCTTGTGACTAAATTCGTCCGAAACACAAGATGGCGGACTCCCGTTACGCTACCGGTGAGCTACCCGGTTCGCGTACCGGGTAGCGCTTTCACCGTGAAAAATCAAAAAAAAAATTATTTTATTTTTTTGCCCCGCGGGGCTCTTTAATAGCCCCCACATCAATCCTAGGGGGTCAGGAGGGGTCTACCTTGCCCCCTTTCATTCTTTTCCCCCTTCGTTTATTTCCACCTCTTGTCTCTCGATCCTACCGAGAGACAAGATGGCGGCCGCTCCGGACTGTTTAGAATGTTGACAGTCACCGGAGAGCCAATCCGCTTCTCCTCGCGAAGTTCCGTTACGCGTCTGGTACGCGAACTGGGGCGCAAACCGGGACGCTGTCACAGATATATATATTTATTTGAACGTTAATTTCTCAAAAACTACTGGAGCACATATCTTGAGACCTAGCAAAGGCACATCGGGCAAACAGTCTCTACAATTTTGCCAAGTTTCATAGAAATCCATTCAGCCGTTCGAGCTAAAAGTGAGTCCAACCGCCCTATGGAAAACTCAATATTAAAAACATGTTTTGGGACCCCCCTTTTTTCTCGGCCCCCGCTTGACGAAACCCCTCCAAACTTTCAGGGGACACTCAGAAACAAAATGTGCAATTTTCCTGAAAATTTCAGCCAATTCCGTCCATCAACGCCAAAGTTATTCAACATAGAATTTTCAGAAATCCCTATTCAAAAAAATCCTAACTATATATACCTACTGGCGACCGCCAGTAGGTAATATATATATATATATATATATTAAAAATATGGTCATAAGCAGTGCAGGTGCTTTATTGCACATTCTAATAGTGAACAAAACACGAGTCCACTGTGTTTCACCAGTGGTCTTTGCAGTGGACTTTTGCCGATCCACGGCTTTATGTTTGTAAACCGAGGATCAAACATAATGCTATGATTACGTATGGTAATCCCCATTACTCTTAGTCCTACTCGTCCTCGACCCAGTCATCACTCATGAGGTATTCCACAGACAGGAAACTAAACAGGAAACGCTTTTAGGCTCCACCCCCCCTCCTGCCAGGTGCTATATCACACCTAACCACCAGAAGCACATCCTGACACACCAAGCAACAAAGGCCTGGACAGGGAGAGAGGGTGGGAAGTATGACTGGGTCGAGGACGAGTAGGACTAAGAGTAATGGGGATTACCGTACGTAATCATAGCATTACCTCTACGTCCCTCGTCCTCGACCGAGTCATCACTCATGAGGCATACCAAAGCAACGCCCTAACAAGCCTTTGGCAACCCACACACAACAAAACACAGACCAGACACAAAGGAGTGCGGCAAGAGAAAGTTGCAATAGACAAACAGAATCAGAGTGGAGGGGGAACCCCCGCAGCCAGCAACACCCCACGACCAAAACTCGGTCCGGCCAGACAAGGCACAACCCAACCAGCAGTGCCACACAAACGTGGACTCGGAGGCCCAGGTCCCAGCCCGACAAAGCTCACCAAGAGACACACCCAGCAGCAGCCCAGGAGGCAGACACGCCCGAGCGGAACTCGCCAGGACACCCGCTGGACAAGGCAACCAGCACCAAGATAGGCAAGAGCAACAACAGCCTGAAGCCAGCGACCAAGAGCGAGCACCGGAAGCAGCCTCACCCATACCAGCCAAGCCAAAGCACACGGAGAGAGAGTCAGAAGAGCGAAACACCCCAGAACGAGCCACAGAAACGGACAAGGCACGTCGGAGGTCAAAAGAACGAACAGAAAAGCCACCAGGCATGACAGAAACCCAAGGGCCACAGACTCCAAAGGTCCAAAAGGGGAAGACTGCAAAACCCCCAACACCAAGGAGAGACCCCAAGGGGGCACCAAAGAGCGAACAGAAGGAGAAGAGAGAGAGAAACTCAGAAAAAGGCGAGAAACCAACAAGCCATCAGAAGGAAGAAAGGAATCCGGGGCCCGGAAGGCAGGGATAGCAGCCCATTGGCCTCGCAAGGCAGAGAAAGCAAAGCGCCTCTGAAACCCATCCAGAAAAAACAGAAGAACAGAAGACAAAGGGCAAGAGGAAGGTGACAGACCAGAGGAGGAACACCACCTCGAAAAAGAAGACCAGCGCCCAGAACAGGAATACAAGGAGACTCCCTACGAGAAGCCAGAAGCACCGAAACCAAGTGGTCGGGCAGATCACGGGCCCCATGAGACAACCGTCCAACCACCAAACCGCCAATGCGAGGGGAACCAGAAAGAGGGACGGAGACCTCAGAGGAGAAGGGCGGCGGAGCAGAAGCCAAGGAGGCCCCACCGCCAGGCCCAGTAGGAGAGGAAACCAGGACCTCCACGGCCAGTGAGGCAGCACCGCCACCACCAAAGCCACCTCCCGCAGAACCTGCAGCAGAAACGCAGGAATCAAAGGAAAGGTAGGAAAGGCATAGAGAAGCCAAGGAGGCCAAAGGAGAGACATGGCATCCACCCCCATGCGCCCACCTCCGAAGACCAGGAGCAGAACAGGGGCACCAGGGAACAGGACCCCGAGGCAAACAAGGCCAGAGTCGGAGTCCCGAACCTCAGGCAACGCAGCCGATAGGGCCTGGGAGCCAGACACAGGGACAGAGACGAGGGAAAAACAACCGTCTCAGGGAGACCGCAACCACAGTGTCCACACCCCGAATGCATGGAGCAGACAGGGCCAGAAGATGAAGTTCCGCCCAAGCAGAGACGGAACAGGCCACCAGATTCAGGGAGGAACTGCGGGACCCCCCCTGGAGATTTAGATATGCCACCGCCACCGCCACCGCATAGCTCGATCGCACCAGGACATTGCAACCCTCCAGACGAAGATGGAAACAGCGAAGAGCCCATACCACTGCAGACAACTCCCTCCAGTTGGACGACCAGCGAGACTCCGACGGGAGCCAACACGCCTGCACCACCCAACGGGCCAGAGTCGCGCCCCAGCCCGAGGCGCAGGCATCCGTGGACACAACCAGAGGAGGAGGGAGACGAAACGGCATCCCCACGGAAGGCGGGAGGGGTCCCGCCACCACTGGAGAGCAGACACAACATCCAGAGACACAGGAACAGGAACAGGAACCGCAACATCCAGGACAGGGAAGGGGACCCACCGCAGCACTCGCCACAGCAGAGGCCGCAGATGAACCCAGGCCCAGGGCACGGTGAAAACAGAAGCAGCCATGGGGCCCCGAACCACCAGCCACTGAAGGAGGGGAGCCAAGGCTAACGACAACAACTACCTCAGCAAGGACTGAAGGCGACGAATCCGGGCGTCTGGCAGGAACACCCCGCCCAACACAGAACCGAACACGGTTCCGAAGAAGGTCCTCCCAGCAAGTTGAACAAGAACCCGTGGTCCCTGAGCATAGACATGGTCAAGAGAAGGCAGCGAGACACGACCGCCAGGGACGGAGCCTGAACCATCCAGCCGACGAAATACGGGAACACCGACACCGCCAGGAATAGAGATGGGCCACCAAGGGAGCCACCACCCAGGCTAACACTCCAGAGGGGGACCGAAGACCAAAGGTAAGAACGCAGAACAGCCAGGGTCGACCCTCCAGGCAGAAGTGCAGGAAAACGCTGAACCCCCACAGCCACCGGGACGTGCATGTACGCAACCAGGAGGGCCAGAGAGGAGAACAGCGGGATCAACGTCTGGAGACACCAGAAAGAACGGGATCATCTACACTAACAAGGCCAGACCCCGAAGGGCGACAAGCCCAGCTGGAAGGAACACGCGAAGCCTCCCACCAGCCACAGGCGGACCACCATCGAGAACGACCCCCGGAAGGCAGATTCAGGAACGCTGCGGGCCAGACCCAGCACCCCACTGGGAACACGTCTGAAACTACCGAGGAAAAGAACGCCAGAGCCACGTCGGACCCCGAAGGAGGACCGTGGAAACCCAGAAGGCAGGCGGAAAGACTTCAGTGAAAGGCAGTTCTAAACCCATGGAACGGCGGACCGCGTCCATCACCCAATCCCGCAGCAACAGGCGCCGATGGGCAGAAAATGGAGGAACAACAGGACAGAGCAGAAGCCCACACCGAAACAACCGTGACATCCGAAAAGAACACAGTCCGGCGCACCACGGACTCCAGCAAATCCGGACAGACGCCACCCACCTGCACCGTGGAAACAGGGACAGGAAGGCAGACAACAAAGAGCAAGGAGAGACCGAGCCAGCCGAAGATGACTCCGAAAACCGATCGACCATTGCATCCACGCCATCCCCAGGATGCCAGCAACTGCCATGGAAGGACGCTCCCCCAAGACCGACCACAACAGAGCCCACCATGACAGAGTCAGGCAAGAAGGGCGCCAGATCCAGGAAAGGACAAAGCCCGGACAGAAAACCGGGCATGGAAAAACACCAGCCCCGAAGCACAGCAGCAACAGGAGAAGGCCCAACAGAATCAACAGAGACGAGGAGTCGTCTGAGGAAAAAGCAGCAGCACCAAAAGGACCAACAGCCACCTCGCCCGCCAGCACAGCCAGGAGAAGGAGAGAAAACCAACATCCACACTGGCCAGCAACACAAGAGCAGCCCACGCCGCACGGCATAGGAGAAAAAAGCACCCACGGGCGAAGAAGCAAGCCCAGCGAGTCCGACCCGAAGGAATGGGAGCACAGCACAAGAGCACCAGGTCACAGAATGGCAGGCTCCAGGAGGCACTTCGGGGCACATGCAAATGTGGCAAGGAGAAAGTAAGTGATCCGCCAAGAATCACAGGACGCTGATCTGATGCCAAGACACAAACCTGGGTCTCCAGGGACATAGACTGCAGCTCTGGCCAAAACACAACATCGGGGTAGAGCAAAAGAAAAGCAGCATACTCACGGTTTCCAGCCCCGGAAGGGCGTCCAGGCAAACCCATGCCCCCACCAGAACGAACAAAGAGGGAGCAAACAAATGAACAGGCCAAACTCCGGCAAGGGAAAGCCAACAGCGACTCGCCAGCATCGGGAATGAGAACACATTAAGCACAGAATGCGCCCGCAGGGACACCGAACTGTGCCACGGCATCAACACCGCAGCGGGGATCTCCTCTCCCCGGTGTTCGGCAGCGAACAGCGGGGCTCTCCCACCACATGAGAGCCCCGCTCCCACAAGGCGCCTTGCCCGCTTCCCCCGGCCTTCACCCGGTCCCTCATCTCGGGACCGGGACGCAGTGTAGAGCCCACGAGGCTCCGGGCAGCCGACTCCGGGGTTTGCGGGTCTAACCCTACCCGGGAGTCCCGCCAGCCGGCAACAGCGCTCCTCACCCCAGGCTGGCAGCGGGAGAACCAGGAATCCGGGAGAGAGGAAGGAGGCATCCAAAAGGGAACCCACGGCCAACAGCAAGCGCGGGCCGACAAGGCGTCCCGCAGCAGGAAGAGCGGCCAGCGCAACAATAGGCGCAACCGGAGCTCACACAGGCGTCCAATGGAAAGGCGGGCCCGCACCAGCGAGGAATGCCGCAGGGGGAGGAAACGTAACCACAGCGCGCCCAAGACACGGCCCAGCGCTAAGGCAACAACTCCCCACTCCTTCACCGGCAGCCGCAGCAGGAAAGGCCCGTCCCATGAGGCACAGAAGGACCGGGTCCAGAGGAAACGGAGGACCACAATATCCACACCAAACCGGACACCATGCAGCACGAAACCGGGCAGCAATGACAGGGAGACCCGTGGTGCCATGCAACACAGGCCTCCCGAGCCCAGGAGGAGACAGGGAAGCCCAGCAGCCCAACTCCACAGCATCCCACGACGGTCCATGGGAGCCCCCAAAGCCCAGCAGAGGAGGAAACCACAGGACAAGCGAAGCAGGTAAGTGCCCGGCACTCACCCAAGCGTCTCCCATCAAGTAAACCACCGACAGGAAACAAAACAGGATGTGCTTCTGGTGGTTAGGTGTGATATAGCACCTGGCAGGAGGGGGGGTGGAGCCTAAAAGCATTTCCTGTTTTGTTTCCTGTCTGTGGAATACCTCATGAGTGATGACTGGGTCGAGGACGGGGGACGTAGAGGTAATCTAGTTCATCGTTTATAGCACAAGCACTACAATTTGAAATGTAATCAAAATGCGACGAAATGACAAAAAGCATAAAAAATGACCAAATGCAACACCCTGTGTAAACTGTGTAAATTGAAAATATTTCTGCGCAACTGAAATGTAAACAAATTATGCATTATCTATGAGTTACGGCATTTGTGTTTGTATCTATGATGCAAAAACGAGTTGAAAGATGGCGTAATATTTGCATCATGACTTGTGGCCCATCCAGTGCTCTGTCTCTCCTCTGTGCCGGAAATGAAACTGATTAAAAGACGGCTGCCTGCGGTGTGTCGGGAACACCAAAGAAGGCAGACTGCCGAAACGTGTTTGTTCACGGAATAAAGATCCTTTAATAACGTTACCCGAGAGTGCTTACTTTCTCCATTACTGGTGAATTATGAGCTGCAATTTTTAGCGGTAAGCATCGCCGCCGGATAGCACCCGTCCTGGAGCGCCTCGTTCCTGATGCACACAGAACCTGAATATATATATATATATATATATATATATATATATATATATATATATATATATATATATATATAAATATATATATATATATATATATACACTAGCAGCCCGTCACGACGTTGTCCGGGGCAGAAGGGGAGGCGCAGCAGAGCGGCCAGCAGCGGGAGCAGCATAGCGTAGTCACAGCAGAGCGTACTCACAGAACAGCGTACTCACCAGCATCACGTGCGCAGGGTGCTGTTTTCTTGCTCCCGTTTTCTTGCTCCTGGCCGCTTCTGGCCACGCTCCTGTCCGCTTTTATTCCGCGCTCCCCTGGGCAGGTCGATGTCGACGGTCCTCCCCGCGCTCCTGGCCGCTCCTACGTGCTCCGGACCTCGCAGGGTGTCGCTTTCTTTCTCCTGGGCGCTCCTCGCAGGGTGTGTCTTCCGCGCTCCGAACCTTGCAGGGTGTTGCTTCGGCGCTCCTGTCCGCTCCTCGCAGGGTGTCACTTCCGCGCTCCGGCCCTCGCAGGGTGTTGCTTCTGGCTTCCGCGCTCCTAACCGCCGACCCGTGATGTCAGCACGCACGTCGTTAGCTGGCGCTAATTCAAAGGGACAACTTTTCCTTAAAAATTACTTTTCCCTTCTAACATATATATTTTTTTCTTATATAGCCTATGTCCATCTGCTTGCCCTGACGTTTTCAAAGATATATTGGGTGTTTGGATTGGTGGTGTACTTTTCGAGTTTACCTGCCTCAGAGGACACAGTTTTCTCTTTATAATAGTAGTATATCTATATATATATATATACAACAACGCTCCAAAGAGTGCCACGGGCCGCAGCACCCTCTTAGAGAAGAACGGACACGAAATCAGGTAGCAAGTGCAGCAGTGTCTTTTTTTTTTTTTTAAATTGTTTTTTATTGTTGCCAGCACATGGTACACAGTAACGGTGAGTCATTCTGCAGAGCAGCGTCAACATTCAGCTGCCTGCAATCAAAATAGAGCAACTTTTTATATTTTACCCCCCAACTTTAAACTTGCTACTTCAAGGGTCAAAGTTCACGAACCGTGTCAGAAATCCAATGTAACAAATGGCGTGTCTAGAAGCATCTAACAGCATTGTATGCGGTCATTGATAAAAACAATCTCGCCTGTACTTACAGTTCCCAGGGCCTCGTGTCGCGCGCTGCTTCTGATCCCTACTCCTCGCTCCCACCCACTACTCCATATCCACCTCATCTCCTGAGCTGTCCCCATCTTCCTCTTCAGGCAGAGGCTCACAAATGTCCCCTCTGTAAGTGTTCCAGGGTGTCCAAATTTTGTTCCATTTGCGTGGATTAAGTCTCTGTTGGTACACCGCCCTCTCTGTCACCATAAGCATGTCCATGTTTCTGCACCACTGCGCCAGTGTCGGTGTCTCCAGTGCCCCCCATTTACTTGCGATATCCCGCTTTGCCAGCATCACACCAATGATCACCCATCGTTTCGCATGCAGTGACATGTCTGTTGGGCCCCATACATTCAATAGGCAAACCCTAGGGTCAGGCGTGAACGGGTTCTGGAGGGTCTGGCTTATCGTGCGTGTTACACGCCTCCAGTATTCTTGTATATTAGGACAGGTCCATACAGTGTGGAACAGTGTACCCTCCTCCCCACAATTCCTCAGGCAATATGGGTGTTCTGCCCTGTGTATTTTATATAGTGTCGTGCGGGTGTAGTAAACCCTATGCAATACTTTAAATTGGACCAATCTGAATCGGGTGGAAATACCTGCCTCCCTGGGCGATGCCAGAGCTGCATTCCAGTCTGCCTCATCCAGGTCCCCTATCTCGTCCTCCCAATATTCCTTCAGCTTCCCTAGTGGATCCGGTAGGTTGTTCAGTAGTTTGCGGTAAGTGAGGGAGGTTGCACTTGACTCCATATAGTCCGTAAGCAGTCGGTCCTCTAACGGAGCCGACTCCGGAACTGTCACACCCGGCTCCAACACTGACATGAGTGCGTGCCTAATTTGTATGTATCTGTCGTACTGCTCCCTCAGGGTCGCAAAGGAGAGCACGCCCTCTCTTGTCCATAGATCGCCCACCGTGGAGATTCCGATGTTATCCCATTGATCAAACCCCTTAGAACTGCGCAGGTTACCGAGGGCCTTGGCATCCCATAGTGGTGTGAGTTTAGTGATCACTCCCTCCCATGCCAGCCGCCTCTGAGCTTTGTGCCATATAGAGACAGTGTGTTTGGTAGGTCCTTCCAGCTTCCTCACCATTCCCTTGTTGTAGAGTGGGGCCAGGAGGGTGGTCATGCCCAGTTGGCGTCTATCCGCCATGTAAGCCGGGTCGTCCTGTGCACTATGGATCCACTGGTTGATCACCTTAAGGTGAGCTGCCCAATAGTACAATTCAAGGTTGGGGAGGGCTATCCCCCCACTGTACCAGTCTCTAGTTAATTTCAACTGCGCTACCCTGGCCGGTTTGCCACCCCACAGGAGGCCTGACAATTGCGCCGACACGTGGCGGAAGAATGATATGGGGACCATCGCCGGCGTATTTTCCAGGACATACAGGAAGCGAGGCAGCGCCATCATCTTAAAGAGCGCCGCCCTACCTAGAAGTGTCAAGGGGAGACTCTTCCAGTGGCGCACGTCTGCTCTCAGCCTGTCCAGTTGGGGCTGAAGGTTCAGGTCGAGAAAGGTTGTGTGTTCCCTTGTAATTTGAATCCCTAGGTACTTGAAGGAGACGGGTTCTACGAGCAATTGGCAATCCGTAGGTAGGACCGGAAGGTCGCCCTGCACCATATAAATTATGGACTTGGACCAGTTAAGCTTATAGCCTGAAGCCAGTAAGACCGGGATACCGCTTGTGAGGTCCGTGAGGTAGACGAGCATGTCGTCGGCATACAGGGAAACCCTATCCTCCCATCCACCCCCCCACTGTATGCCTTTCAGCAGCTGGGTGGTTCTGATAATCGTGGCCAGGGGTTCCAGCACTAAGGCGAATAACAGCGGTGAGAGCGGGCACCCTTGTCTCGTGCCCCTTGCCAGCGGAAACTCCCTCGAGATATGTCCGTTTGCAGTCACCCTTGCCACGGGATCGGTGTACAGTAACCTGACCCACGATATGAATTTCGAGCCAATACCCATGTGTTCCAGGACCGCAAATAGATAGCGCCACTCCACCATGTCAAACGCCATTTTGGCATCCAATGACAGCACCGCTGCCGGCTCCTCCAACTGTGGGGCTCGGGCTAGCACCCCGTGCAGCCGTCACAAATTCAGCGCCGTGCTCCGGTGTGGCATAAAGCCCGACTGGTCCGGGTGTATCAGGTGCGCCAGATGGGGCAGCAGTCTGGTGGCCAATAGTTTTGCCAAAATTTTACTCTCGGCGTTGAGGAGGGAGATCGGGCAGTATGATCCGCACTCTTCAGGGGGTTTGCCGGGCTTAGGAATTGCGATGATTGTGGCCATGCGCTGATCAGGAGGCAATCGCCCCTGCTCCTGGCACTCCCTGAACACACGGAGCAATGGTGTGGACAGCGTTTCGGACATGAGTTTGTACCATTCTATCGGCACACCATTGGGGCCCAGCGCTTTCCCTGGGTGTAATGCTGCTATAGCTATCTGTATTTCTTCAGCCGTCAGGTCGGAGTCAAGCTCGTCCCGTTGGTCTTGTGGGAGAGTGCGGGTAGGCACCCCTATGAGAGCCCTCCGCCATCCCCCGCGTGACCTCGTACTCAGGGGAGTATACGGAGTGAAAATGGTCTGCCAGGAGTTCTACTATTCGCGCCGGACTGGTATGTATCTCACCACTAGGGTCCTTCAGTTGCAGTATGGCCCTCTGCCCTCCCCGTGTCTTCTCCAACCACGCCAGGAGCCTCCCCGCTTTATCTCCTATGTCATACACCCTACTCGTTGTTGCTGACATACTGTCCATTACCCTGCGGCGTAAATGGTCGGTGTGACGCTGCTGGCACAGTCGGAGCGTGTGTTGGGTAACCTCAGTCGGGTTCCCCTCGTGGTCCCGTGTTGCCTTGTCAAGTTGTTCCTCTAGATCTATCAATTCCTGACGCTGTGTGCGCTTGTGCTGCGTGATTACTGAGATTGCCTGCCCGCGAAGAACCGTCTTGTAGGCCTCCCACAGGGTTGCATGTGACGCTACTGAACCTGCATTTTCGGTGAGGTAAGATCGCGTACCTCTCTTCAAAGCCCTGGCTATGCCCGGTTCCCTGAGGTAACCCGGGTAGATCGGGTAGACTCGTCTATGGGTTCGTTCCTGACTGGACAGAGTCAGCGTCAGCGGGGAGTGATCGGAGACCCCTCGTGGTCTGATCTGAGATTCAGTGAAATTGAGGAGGCCCCCCCCCAACGTGAGGAAATAGTCAATCCGTGATAGGCTATCGTGAACTGCCGAATAGTATGTGTATTGCCGGTCTTCTGGGTGGAAACGCCTCCATACATCTATTAAACCCTGTGCTTCCATGAAGTCATGTAATCTGGAGGGCCCCGGTGTTTGTGTACGCACTGGGTGGCGGTCTAGGGAGTCGTGTGCCACTGCATTGAAATCATCTCCCACGATGAGATCCCCTTCTGGAAGGTCTAGCAAAAATGTCCCCAGTGCTGGGAGGGCTATGGTGTGCAGTGCCGGCGGGATGTACACCGAGACCACGTTGAGCGGCTTTCCCTCCCACTGCCCATGTATCGCCGCAAAGCGCCCCTGAGTGTCAATGCTAACTGATTGGGTTATGAACCTGGACGAGCGATGCATTAATATCCCTGTGCCCCGGGACCCTCTAGTAAACTCAGAGTGGACAACCATGCTGTAGCCTTTCCTATCTAGGGCCCTTGTGGCTGTGCCAGTGAGGTGTGTTTCCTGTAGTAGGACCAGGGCGGGATTCAACCTTTTTATACTCTGTAGGACCAGCCCCCGTTTAATTTTGTCTCCCAGACCCCTCACGTTCCAGGACATGAGGCTTAACGGGGATGCCTGCCCCATATTAGTGCCCCCCCCCTTCATGCTTGAGTGAGCGGAGGGATAATTTGCGCGTGTGGAGGACCAGGAAGCCTGAGAAGTGAGCCTGTGCGCTGTGCCGCGACACTATCAATCTACGCTCGTGTGCCCCATCGTAACTGTCTTGACCCTGTGTACAAACTAAGAACCATAACCACATCCTACCCCCAACTCCCCCCCTCCCTGCCCCCCTGCTCAACGGACTCAAAACTGCCCGCCCCCCCAACTCAGCAGAGTGCCTGACCCCAACCCAAAACATAGTACTTGCTCGCTGGGGTGAAGGACTCTCCGCAGTCAGCGGCCCCCTTCCTCGGCTGCGGAGGCCCCTCCGCCCAGTGTCCAAGGCGGCCATGCCAGTCGTCGTTGTCATCAATTCAGCCAGACATTAGCAGTGACTCACTGTTCTCCGTCGGCGGTCTCTTCATGAAGTTCAGTCAAAGGGGAATGTACCTCCGCATCCTCGTCGTTGGCTTGTGGGCCCTGTCGGGATCCAGCATTACGGTGTTTTGTCTGCCTGTTGGAGCGACGAGGGAGGCCCGCCGTCCTCCACCCCTCCAGCCAGTCCTGCGCCACCTCCGGGGAATCAAAAAACCAAGTTTTGTTGTCTGCCACGACCCGAAGCTTGGCCGGAAAAAGCATTGAATACGGGATTTCCCTGGCTCTCAGTTCCTTTTTTACTTCGAAAAAGGTTCTCCTCCTCCGTGCAACCTCGGCTGTGTAGTCCGGGAAGAAGGCCAGTGTAGCGTTCTGGATCTTAATAGGGGGCGAGTTCCTTGCCGCCTGCAGGATGGCGTCCCGATCCCTGAAATTGAAGAGTCTCGCTATGATCGGTCTGGGGTTAGCGCCCGTCTTATGGCGTCCCCCCGGGACCCGGTGCGCCCTTTCCACTGTGAAGAAGGCGGAAAGTCCTTTGGGCTTTAGGGTCTCCTTGATTAGGTTCTCCACATATAGGTCCATCGCCCTCGTGTCTTCCGATTCCGGCACACCTATTATACGGATGTTGTTCCGCCTCGAGCGCCCTTCCTGGTCATCGAGCTTGTCACGCAGTTCCTTATTTTCTTTTGAGATGCGCTCCATGCTAATCTGCAGCTCCGATACGTCTTCAACCAAGGCTTTGGTCACCACCTCCATAGTATTCACCTTCTCCGTCATCTTATGAAAGTCCGCCCTTATAAGTGTGATTTCGGCTGAGATCGACCCCACCGTGGCTTGCACCTGCGTGAGGGCCCGCATGACGTCGTCTATGGTCGCCTTCTTGCCACCGGACGCGTCAGCAGTCTTGCCCGATTGTGATTTGGCGTCCGGTGAGGGAGAGCCAGGCTTGTCGTATGCAAACTGGTCCAAGCGCGACTGCGCCGCCACGTTTTTCGGCCCCTTGCCGGCCATCACGGCTGCGGGACTCGCCAAAGGTGAGTGTAGCCGGTATCCCCTGATCCGGTCCAACTTTTTGTTCGCGTTTACACCCGGTTCCTCTGGGGTCGCTCCAATCGTCCCTTCCCCAGACCGCTACCGGGCACAGTCCAAGGGCCCACGCTGCGTCCCGAGGTCCGGTGTGTCCCCTGAGAGTTGTTTGTGGCTCTTGCGGCCAGCGACGACAGCAGGTATTACAGGGTCCCCGTAGTCTGGTGATGCCCTTACAATGTCAGTAGGGTGAGGTTGCCAGCCGAGACTCAGACCCCTTCGTGGGGCAGTCGATAGTTTATTTCCACCCTGGAAGAGCGTCCGCTGCTCCCCTCCAGTCCCACGTGTGCCGCTCTTGCCTTGCGGCCGTCGGATCTACCGCCTGATACCCCTGGTGTTAATGTGGGGCCCGTGACACCTTCAGGTAAATCTGTCCGGAGTTAGGGTGAGTGTCCCTCGTGGACGCACTTCTGCTCTCGGAGTCCGCACTGGGAGGAGGCGCAATCAGGTCTATTATTCGCCCGGGCTCCCCGCCTCTCCGTGCGCCCTTGTTCAGCGGGGGGGCCCAGGAGCTACACTGCGGTCACTTAGGCAGTTCCTCCGCCGCCTGTCCCAGTGCTCTGGCTGCCGCGCCGAGTCTGCAGCGGCTGAAGCAGGGCTTTATTGTGACTCAAGATGGCGGTCACCAGTCCCGATGTCGCCGCACGGAGCGCCGGTCTCCGTCCCTGCCGGCCGTCCGGGTCGTTCTCCTCCTCACCTCATACGGGCACTCAGGCACGCACCCCGGGCTCCTGAAGTCCGGCAGCAATGGCTGGACGCTCCGGTTTTCTCTCCGCCGTCGCTGGCCGCGGCCGGGCACTTCCGGTTGTTCTCTGCCCGGGACAGTCCGCTTCCTGCCAGGTCGGCAGCGCAATCTGCTCCCCGGTCCGGATGTTGGACACAGGCCCACACAGGGCACGGTCAAAACTGCTCTTCCCGACCTCGGATTGAGGTCCCGCTGGTCTGATTCACTGCCGCCCGGTCCTGGGCTTCGGTGCCTTCCCGCCTGGGAAAGTCTGTTGAAGGATAAATGGTCGGATTTCTCTGGGAGCCGCTTCAGTCACGGAGCTCTCCTCCTAAGCTGCCGCCATCGCCGGCTGCTGGCCACGCCCCCCCAGCAGTGTCTTTTTTATTTCATTTTCTCATGTGCAGCAGGAGTGCCACGATCCGGACGCGTTTCGGCGACCCTGTCGCCTTGTTCACCAGAATACAATGTGTTTGCCATCACAAACCAGATTTTTTTAAAAACGGCAAACCACCAATCAGAACACTACATCCTGTGCCATGTGACCATTTTTTTTGGTGCCTCATAGAAATAGCTGACAGACTTCCTTTAAATTTAGTTGTCTACCACAATTGACGAATTTGCAATTATACATATTATCTGTGCAAATACAGCATATTTATCGTCATAGGAATATTCACAAACTCGAGTAACTTGACCATTGTATATATGGATAAAATTGTGCGAACACAGCCTATATGTATATACATATACACCAGCTGCAGTCTCCCACCACACCGCCGACGCGATAGTAGAAAAAACACGCAAATCCAGCGTTTCTTCTTAGGCACAGGTATTTATTGAAGTCTGATGTGCAAAATCGCAAATATATAAACATCAATCAAATCTGGGAACCTATTTAATATTGTGTATAAAAACCAGGGTAAAGTGCAAATCTTGTTGTGCAAAATTACGCAATACTATATGGACATAGGAATAAATGTACAAATATACAAAATATAAAACTAAATTCCTATCAATCACATTTGATTTAAACCCAGTAAATAATGTAAAATATCTGCATGAATGCAGTAATGGTCATATATTATACTCAGAATATTGATAAATAACAAGCACAACAAAGTGGGAAATATCAAATAATGGAATTAAACCAAATGTACACACCATTTTGTCTATGTCCTCAATTCAAAGTGTAAAAAGAAGTGCATCCCATTGAATAAAAAATGGGATATTACAAAGAAAAACCAACAACCATGAAACTAAATAAAAGGATGGAGGTGCAAAATTCTGAATGAGATTCAATAGTTGTACTAAAAAAACGGAGGAGCATAGCACTCCACTAAACTTAAATCATCAGAAAGTAAGTATCATGCTCTCATAGAAACACATGCAAATCATCAGTGGTATTCAACCCATTGGGGAATTTGCTGTCCAGTTCAAAAATAAAGTGTGATTCCAGCCTCCTGAGCATCCTGTCTCTGTCGCCGCCCCTGCGAGGTTTAGGAACTGAGGCGATAACAAAGTAGGACAGGAACTGTAGATTGTTACTATGTATGGTCTTAAAATGCCTGGCCACTGGATACGTACCATCATTGTTAACGATGGCACGTAGATGCTGGAGAATCCTGACATGCACCTGTAGTCGGGTACTCCCAACATATCTAAGGCCACAGGTGCATTTCAGGACGTAAACAGCGAATTCAGTCTTACAGTTAAACAAACCTTTTATGTTCGTCATAACTGGGTTAAAAGGTGTTGAATATTGGGTGGTGTTTTTTCCAAATTTGCATGCTCTGCAAGTGGAGCAGCGTCTAAATCCCCGCCGGGATTTCAACCAATCTTCCTTCTTTCCAAGTTCTGGAAATTAATGGCAGATATGGGTCCTGAGAGAAGGTCCCTTGCGGTATGTTATTGTGGGACCATCAGGTAACCTAGGTGACATAACCAGATCTGTTTTAAGAATTGGTCACCTTTGATTAACAATGGACCTGATTTGTCTGGCCTGTTTACTATAGGCTGTTATCAGTCTAGGGGCCTGGTCAGTTACCTCAGGCTCATCACCAAGAGGGGTAATAGCAGTGGGAGCCAGTAGTGAATCGCGACTTCTAGCCTTCATTTTCTGTACAGCTAGTTTCAAAACGGACTCCCTATAACCCCTGCGTCTGAATCTATCCAGAGCTTCATTAGTACAGTTTGTAGGATCCATATCTGTACTACAAATTGTCTTGAGCCTAAGCAACTCCCCAGACGGAATGTTATCAATCACATGTTTTGGATGAGCACTGCTGGCATGCAAGATGTTATTTCCAGCAGGGCTCTTCCTGTGAAGTTTGGTTGCCAGATGACCCTCATGAATAAATACTTTAACATCAAGGAACTCAACCTCACAGTTGTTAATGGCAGAAGTGAATTTAAGGTTTTCCTGATTTTCATTGATAGACCTGATGAAATTATTGGCACTATCAAAGTCACCTTTCCATAAAACAAAGACATCATCTATATATCGCACCGTAAGATTCCAAGTTATAGTACTGCACCAGCTAGATAACTGATAAAATTTGAATCTAGTAAGGGTTCCATTTGTTAACCTGGATAATGAGTCCCACTCCATTAGTCTTGAGACTACAAGGAGATCCTGCCACTGTCCAATGCCCACTATTCTAAGAGGAATCGATAATTGATCGCTAAGGCATTCAGGTGTTCCAGGCGAATCCCATATGGTGGCAAGGGGAGTGTAGTAAGAAATGCCCAATTTTTTCCTAACAAGCACCCAATTTCTCAAAGCTGTTCCCAGGACCTTTAATCTGACCTACTTGTAGAACTTCGGGTCTCCGAACTTAAATAAGAAAGATTCTTTACCTTGAGGAATATTGTGTAGCAAAGCTTGGAATAACTGACCCAAACAGGATGTGTCAGCTTTATCGGCCATTGACCTAAAGTTTTTAAAATGAAAAGCTTGACAGTAGTGGAGAATGTCTGGCATAGCAAGTCCGCCTGTCTTGATCTTTCTTCTAAGTTTTTTCATAGAAATTCTGGGCGATTTGGAGTTCCAAATAAAGGACCCTATCCGTCCCTGTATTTTGGCAATATCTTTGGAGCTAAATGAAAGAGGTATCAAATTAAAAAGGAAAGTAATCTTTGGTAAGATGATCATCTTCAACAGATTCACTCTACCAAAGATGTTTAACAACAGTCCCGACCAACGGTGTAGAAGTATATTGATATCCTTAAGTACCCTCTCCAAATTAACTTTTGGTATTTCTGCAATATTTTGTACCAAATGGATGCCAAGATATCTCATACGGGACTTTGCACCAGGAAACCTAACCTCCTGATTCCATTGCATGACCTCAGTTTTTTCTTTGTTAACTTTGTACCCCGAGACCTCTCCAAATGCTTCTGCTTGATGGAATAATTGAGGGATTGACGTTTCGGGATTAGATGTGAACATTAGTAGATCATCAGCATATAGGGCAAATTTTAGGTTTAGCTCATTCAGGCGAAAAGGTTCAATTAGGTAATCTGATCTTAGTTTGATAACAAAGGGCTCCAAGTATAAATTAAATAATAGGGGGGATAGGGGACAACCCTGTCTAGTGCCACGTGTAATTTTAACCCAGTCTGTAAGTAAATTATTTACTAAGAATTTAGCTCTGGGCTGGCAATATAATGCTTTTATCGATGTTATAAAGTTAATCGGTATGCCAAACTTTGACAGGGCTTCCCACAGATACAACCAACTTACTTGATCAAAGGCCTTAGCGGCGTCTATGGCTACTATGCTTAATGGTACCTCTCCCACTGAAGCAAAGTCAATTGCCGCAATGGCCTGAAAAGTCAATTCATTTAATTGTCTACCTGGCATAAACCCCTCTGGTCCTCATGAACAATAGTCTTAATGACTTTGGCCAATCTCGCTGCCAAAACCCCTGCAAAGATTTTATAATCCACGTTCAGCAGCGATGTTGGCCTATACGACTTAACCAATGAAGGGTCTTTATTAGGTTTCAGAACTAGGGTTACTGTGGCCTCTGACCAAGTCGGGGGTATAGGATCTCCTTCTAGATGTATTCCATTATAAAGGGCCGTTAAGAAGGGACCTAAAATTTCCGACCCGATTTGGTAAATTTCGACTGGGAGCCCATCTGGGCCTGCAGCCTTACCCCTCGTCATCCTCTTAAGTTGATCGTGTTCCTCTCCCTCCTTAATTGGTGAACTTAAGAATGAGCTATCCGCCTCTGTTAGGCGGGGTGTACATACCCCCTCTAGCCATTGAGCTACATCTTCAGAAGATATTTTATCGTTGCTCCCCATATATTGGTCTTGCATATAGGTTTTAACTTCGCTCAAAATCTCCCCACTATCTGATGATATATCGCCAGAGCTCTGTATCCTCAATCCGGATATCTGGTTCCTAACACGATCTGCCCTGGCCTTCCAGGCTAGTATTCGCCCACACTTCTCCCCGTGAGAAAAATTCTGGAGTCTGCTCGTATCCCACCTTTCTTTAATAATTTTATCTAGGTTGGCCTGGTATTTAATTTTTAAGTTCTCTAACTCCTTTAGTATGGATACCATATCCATCCGTTGTTCTAAGGAGGCTTTCTGTAAATCTTGCTCTTTTTGCTTTCTAAGAGATAAAGAGTCTTCATCTTCCTTTTTCCTGATTTTATTTTTTCTTATCATTTCGGATGTAAGTATACCTCTTAAGAAAGGCTTGAAGGCATCCCATAATATTTGGTCTGATACGGTGCTCTTATTAAGTTGAAAATATTCAGTCATGTGTTTCAATAGTTCAAGCTTTAGATTCTCTTGTGATAATAAGGATCTATCTAAGGTCCATCTCCTGACTTGTAAATTCTGTGGGAGCCTAAGCACTAACTCTACAAAGGAGTGATCTGATAATATTGCCGGTATGTAAGCAGTGGAGAGGGTCTCAGAGAGAAGGCTTTGATCAATAAGAAAGAAATCAATTCGAGAGTAGTGCCTATGTCTATGACTATAAAATGAATAGTCTCTGTTGTTCCGATTCTTAGTCCTCCAGACATCTATCAAATTGAAATCTTTCATTATGTTTCCAAGCTCCCTTTTAGATCTAAGTAGTGGAGGTACAGGAGCCTTAGTAGTGCGATCCAATCTAGGGTCGAATACCAGATTAAAATCCCCACCTAATATAATGGGGGCATTCAATTCGAGTTTTTAGGCTAGTCAATGCCTCTGGTGCATCTTGATTTGGGCCATAGAATACAGTACATGTTACCTTTCAATCAAATCAAAAGGAGTTATTACCTTTAAATGCAGGAACTGCATGATGGAAAGAGTGTAAGGTCTAAAATGATATCAGAAACCAAGATCAAAATTAAAGGAAAAGATAAAGTGTGACTAAGATTGTCTCTGGAGTTGTGGGTCTTGTGCATTAGGAGGTACGGCACCCATCCATCCAATCGGATGTACCGCCCCTGGAGTTCTAGGAGAGCCCACTTGTTCCTCCCCCTGGGCGACCCCATTCAAGAATGGCGCAGCCCCCTAAGGACCTTAAATTGACTGCTCTCCAATCATGACCTTACCGCCACAGGCCAGCGCAGTTGCCCGACTATCTGGCCCCCCTCCCATCCTCCTACACTGAAAGGTCATGCCCTGCCCTAAAACCCCCTAGCCAAGCCATGATGTTTTCCAAGAATATGTTGTTGCACACACTATTCAGGTGAACCCCATCTTTTAAGAAGAACGGTTCCCCCCTGATACACCCATGTGCTATGTTTTGCAAGTGAGGTGACCTAAACAATTTTGCTATTTTATTGTTGACCCTCTTTACCGAGTGATTCAACGCTTTGACAGAATCCCCCCCCCCCCATCTGAGTCTGGGTATCATCTGGGACCACACTATGGTGCAGCCCTGGCAAGTCCTAGCTAACCAGCCTACCTCGGAGATTATCTCCTCCATCAGGATCCTTTTCCCCAAATTTACCAGATTGTTTCCACCCAAGTGCAAGATAACAACTGTGGGTGGCGGAGTGTGTCTGTTCAACAGCTCTGTAACAAACCCCCTAAACTGACTGAGGCAGAGAGCCCCTCTTCCATGGAAGGAAACCATGAAACCTCCCTGCTCAGCTCTCTGTCTGTAATTATCTGCAAGAAAAACTGATTTGACACGCCTTACATAAGAATGACCAATAACCCATACAACATCTGCGCACTAGTCCTGTGCCTGCGTCCGCCGTGGTGAAGAAACTTGCTGGTGATGTGCTGACTGTAGTTTCCGCCCTGCGTGACAGGTCTGAGAAACTTAAATATAAGCAAATAAACAAGACAGGCATCAGTCCAATTGTACTGGAGGCCTCTAAGTGCGTCACTGGGCAGCATGTGTTATTTCGTGCCCGATGAAGCACCAGCCCCTCACCACTGGCTTCTTGATCAGTTTTTGATTTCTTAATGGTAATTAACAGCGCATCACCCTGAATCTTTGTGTGCTCAAGCTGGAGTCCACCTAGCACATCCTACTTATTGCGTGCCACCAGTTCTCCTACCCTGAATGCCCCATAAAAGGCTAGTGAAAAGGCAGCTCTAAACAGTAGCACCTTCCCTGTCAAACTGCAAATGCCACTCAGGGCTGTCAATAGCGCTGGCAGCTGTTCTAAACCTATTGGTTGTCTCATGTCCGTGGCAGTCCCCTGGAGGCGGCGCCACCCCTTCAGAGCCTTCCTCACAATGAAGCTATTTGTGGGGTCCTTGGTACCCCTGATCTGTGCAAAGAAAGAAACAGCTGCCACGTGCCAGCTGACTGTCGCCGCCGAGCGCCCCTCCCTGCTCAATGTGTCCAAGTACTGTTGGAAGTTCCCTGACTTATCCCAGCTCTCCGCCCAACCCTGTCCCAAAAAAGCACAGTAGGACCAAAACGCCTCTTCGTATGCTCTTCTGGTCCTGGGCGCTAGGCTAGCTGCCACGAGGTTCTGTAGCTGGGGGCACCAATCTGGCAGAGTGCTTCCGGGAAGTGTGTTGGCGTCGCCTCCGCAGATGGTAGATGTTCCCTGAAAACCTGCATCTTGAAGCGAGAGAGTGCATCAGCTGCATTATTTAGCACCCCTGGAACATGTTTGGCCTTAAACTGTATGTTCATACACACCAGCACTATCTCTTTCAACAAGCGGAGTATCATTTTACACCGGGCCGCCTGTTGGTTGATACATTCCACTACTGTCATGTTATCTGACCAGAAAATTACAGATTGATTACACAACTGTTGAGGCCAAATGGTCAGTGCAATCCAGATTAAAAATAGCTCTAGGAAACCTATATTGGCTATCAACCCAGTCTCCTCCCACCAAGCCGGCCACTGCTGTGCCACCCACTTGTTTCCAAGTATGGCACCAAATCCCAAACTGCCCGCAGCGTCAGTCCGTAAACCTAACTCTGCAGACGTAGTGGGGGGACCTAGCCACACTACCCTGCCGTTGAAACCCTCCAGAAATGCGATCCAAATCCGCATGTCCTGGCGGACCTCGGACGACAGTCTTGTGTGAGGATGCTTCTCCCGCAGACCAGTCATGGCCTGTGAGATCGAGCGGGAGAATGGCCGTGCCATGGGTATCACTCTCAATGTGAAGTTCAACTGGCCAACAGTCTGCTGTAGCTGGTGCCGTGTCACCTTGTCTTTTGCCAAACATTGCTGGAGTGCTGCTCTAAATGTCATGATTTTTTTCCTCTGGTAACCTGAAACAACCTTCTACCGAATCCAAATCAATGCCCAGGAATTCTATTGTTGTTGATGGGCCCACCGTCTTTCCCGGTGCCAGCGGGACCCCAAAAGCCTACATGAGCACGCAAAATTCCTGCAATGCCCACGCGCACTCCCGAGAGCCCGCCGACCCGAGGAAGAGAAAGTCATCTAGGTACTGCATGACGTTTTGGTGCCTTGTCCTCTGTCTAAAAAAACACTCAAAAATGAACTGAATTTCTCAAAGTAGGTGCAGAAAACGGAACAACCCATGGGCATACACATATCCATATAGAATTGACCTTGGAATGAAAAACCTAGCAGATGGTGATCTAGAGGATGTACCAGCAGTAGCTGGAAAGCGGATTCAATATCTGATTTGGCCAATAAGGCACCTGGTCCCAAAACCCTTAGCATATCCACTGCCTGGTCAAAAGAGGCATATTTTACACTACAGACTTCTTCATTGATGGAGTCATTTAGTGACTTGCCACTAGGTGCTGACAAATTATGAATAAGTCTGAACTCGCCTTCCTCTTTCTTCGGGACCACGTCCAAGGGTGAGCAAACAAAATTGTGCACAGGGATGTGATCAAAGGGACCCGCTATTCTGCCCAGGCGCAGTTCTTTTGTAATTTTGGCCACTGCCACCTCCGGATTGGTCCTAACAGACAGCTGATTTCTATACTCTGGAGTCCCTGTGTAATCCACCGCTGGGATCCTAAAACCATACAAAAAACCTTCTTGTAACATCCTAGCAGTGGCATGGTCTGGGTACTTGTTCAGCCAAGGTGTCATAGCCAGAACGTCAATGGGTGAATGTGACACCAGTGGTACCTTTTCCTTATTCCTGTTTCTTTCTCCCCCTGTTTCCAGAGGAAGTGTTACCTTTTTTGCGGCATGTTGTTTCAGGGTGGGAAGGTTGATTACATATGGAGCATGCATGTCTATATTAACACGTGCCTTGTGCCCTGGTGCATGATCGTTTATTAAAATCCCAGCAGACCCCTTTTTGCCCCCCACTGCTCCCCGCACCAGGGGCCGTGTCCTCGGCCTGCGCCGGCTGAAAGGGCTGAGGGGATTTGGGGGTGTAACCTCTGTTCCAGCTTTGGCCTGGAGAACTTGGCTGACCTGCAGTAAAGTGATTAAACCATGATATCGAGTCAACCTGGTCCCAGGTAAGTGATGAGTCAGATTCTTTGGCTTTCCTGAAATTCATGTCATAATTCTTCCATCCTACACCCACATAATTATCATGCAACATTGTGACCCTGCTCTGGTAACACACCATTTCTGCTTGCAAGTTAGGTGAACGCTCAGCTATAATACCCATAAATACAGAGAAGGCCCTAATCCAATTGTTCAAAGTTTCTTCAACTCTGAATCTCGCCATTTCCACCCATCATTCACTAGGCAACATCCAATCTTTCTGCTTCCTAGCATACTCCATTTCCCTGTTATCCACAAACAAAGGAAAAATATTGACGTATGCACCAGCCCAAATTAATTCCTTCACTTCTCGTGTTACATACCTTGCTAAATGGTCCCTCCAAGAGGGTAGTGTACCCGCGCCTAGCAATGGTAATGCCACCTCCTTACCTATTTCCCCAGCACCCGCTGGCTCTACCATCTTCTCTTTTCCGGTGTTACCCTCTGGTGGTGCCGCTTGGGGTGGACTCGGAACACTCGGCCCCACGCCGCTTGGGGTAGCCATAATCTTCACCACCATCTTATGTGCCTCCGCTAAAGGATCCTCCCCTACTTCTTTGGCACCTACTGAAGACGGTAACATCCCCCTTTCCTAGCCACGGGAGAACTGACGCTATCTGAGCCGCTAGCTCAGGTGGGACCTGACTAACCACTGCAGGTGGCAAGACCAGGGTGGGGGACGCTGCGTCCGGGACAGGAATTTCCGGGGATGGCGTGGGGCTCAATGTGGGCACACTGGGATTACCACTGGGTCCAACGTGGGTACTGGACCAGGTGTTGGCACCGGCGCGGCTGTGGCCGGGATTGCAGGTATGTTTGCCTGAGTCTGAGGGACAGGTGTAGGGGTCACTGGTGGCACTAAGCTCCCTGAGGGACCCTCCCCTGAAGGACCCTCCCCAACAGGGTGCTTTGGATCTTGAACCTTCCCGTTCCTTGATTTAGCCCGCTTAGGCAGTGGGTCGAATTCTCCCCTAGGTCGATGGGGGCACTAACGTTCGCTTGGGCCTGTCTGCTGGCCTGGTCTGCTCATCCAACATCTGTCTGAGCTCCGCAACACTTTTCCCTATGTGTTCCACCTTTCCCCATCTCCTATTCATTGTTGCCATACTACGCATCATTCCTTCCAGCATATGTTCCATGCTGGAACGTTTTGCGCTACGTTTACTGGCCATCCTCTTTCAACTAACAACTGACAGGTAACCTACACCCTGACCTGTAATAACACTGTGAACACAATGTTATTTGCTACCTCCAGGACCTAGCCCGGCCTTTACCTGCAGATGTTGGGGGTACACAGACTGGCCGTAAGCACCAGCAACTGGGACCGCGCCACACCAGCTAGCCTGAGTGATTGGGTGAGCGTACTCTAGCCCGGCGGCCCTCAGAAGTAGTGAAGTGCAGGCCTGCCTGTGTCCCCTTTCCGCGATGTCCACAGCCTCGCTCCTTGTCGTCCCAGTATGCAGAGCACTCCCTCTGTACTCCTATGATGTAAAACAAGATTAGCATATGCTTGTGGACACACAAGCGATATAGCTTATTCAATACTGCAATGGTGGCATTCACCGAATCAATCCAGAAAGTATGCTTCTTTATATAGGGCCAAAAAAAACGACCCTAGGTTTTAGAGCACTTTACATGAGCACCTGTTACAGTACACAAGCATTCAAGGCACAAGGAGATTAAGTGATCTGCCCAGAATCACAGTATTTGGGGGCGACCTTCTTTGTATGCCCAAGTTATTATCTAATTGAGCTGCTGCTCTGATCTGCTCCCCAAAAATTCCCTTCAGACTGTGTGCCCTCCTACTCCTAGATTCACAAAATGACATCAATCCCCCTTGAGCTGGCTTCACCAGGATCCAAAACTCGTATAGCACAGTAAATAATGCCCTCTGGTGGGCAACCGCTTGCAATGCACGACTACTGCGCTCCTTTTTATTACCCCAAGGGCTCTCCGGGCCTCTAAATGTAAACCTTTCATGAAATAAATGCCCTTTAAACGTACACCGCTTTATCCGGAACTACCACCGGACCCTCCGATTAGGAGACCGCCGCGCTGCCTACTACGCTACACAGCACGATTGGCTTGTACCCGAACCAGCAATGCTGATTCCATTGCAGCGAATCTCACCACCTGCTCAGGCCGCGCTCCACTGCTGCTGCAATACAGTGTATGCTCTTATCCCCCCAGTACCTGCAGCGCATACGAGCGCAGAAAACTTTTGCCGCACTGCCCACAACCGAAACAAGGAAGTTGGATACCGCGCCGGCTCTCCACATACCGCGCCGGATCTCCGCTCCGCAATCGCTGCTCCTGGGCCCGCTCTCAATCCACCGCACCAGAGCCACCTGCAGGGGAGATAAAACAAAAAGATGGTCTTCTTCCCCAATCCGCAAACCGCTGTCGGATCTTCGGAAACGCCGGGTCTGCCTGAAACGAGAAAGCACAAGAAAAAGATCACAGCCTCCTAGAAAGCTGGGGGCAAAGGGCAGGCCTGAGGAGCGCGGGAACAAGAGAACACCTCTCGCGCTCCCCGGCCTTTTAAACCCCCTACCCGTCAGACCAGTTCTAACTTGCCTTACCTTCGCTCCCCCCTTTGACCCAGAAGTGATCCTATCGCTTCCGGTTCAACTGGGAGCTCTCACCAATCGATGGTGAGGCGCGCTTACCGCGTCATGATGACGCGGCAGGGCGCGCCCCACCATGGGTTGCAGACATGGGGAGGGGGTCAGGTGCCTGGCCATACCTGCGGGGGCCGATGTGGTCCCCGCCTTTCTCGAATCATGGGATGTTGAGCTGTAGTTGACGAGACTCGAACTCGTTTCCCAGCTTCGAGGTCAACCCCTCTAGCCGTAAAGGCTACACTTTTATAGTGTTATACAAAGATAGTGCATCGCATACCAGTTCGACTTCATGTGAAAACAGTTTGTGACAGGAATGTGGGCACTTGTAACACAATTTATACAAGTAGTCTCAGCTGTAAGTACAGTAACTTGTAGTGCATATCCCCAAATACCTGGTGTCTACGCAGTAGGTTACAATTCAGTATTCCTACTCATTTACAGCGCCTCTACTACTCCAATGTGTGTTAGTTTGAACCTGCTAACTGAACTCTCACTTGTACATATACATTTCCCTTTATCACAAGTCGTATTTGCTTCTGGGGCAATGGGTGGGGACTGAGAGAAATCAAAAGGAGTTAGCACCTGTAAGGAACTGCATGACGGAAAGAGCGTAAGGTCTAAAATGATATCAGAAACCAAGATCAAAATGAAAGGAAAACATAAAGTGTAACTTAGATTGTCTCTGGAGTTGTGGGTCTTGTGCATTAGGAGGTACGGCGCTGGAGGTGTTACCAGCAGGCGCTATTAGCATATACATGTTCTTATTGCTTCAGGTAAATAAGCTTTCCAGGGTGGTGTGGGGTGGGTGGCATAATATATAAAAGTTTTTTTTCATGGTGGTGGTATTGATGCAGCATGTGGCGCAAAGCAGATCATCGCAGTGCCCCCCTCAGCCCCCTATTCCCTTTCTCGTGGCAACTCATCTCTTCCTTCGTCCAGGTCAACCGCCCCCCCTTTTTCATCTTGGTCATCTAATTCACTCTGTTCGGATCTTAGAAACTCTTCCGGGTGTCCCCAGTACTCAAGTACCTCCATCTACAGCTCTGCTACTGGGCATCTTTGGACCCCTCGGGCATCCTCTTTATGGAGAGCTCCCTCTCCTCAACTCGAGCCCATGTAGTAACATCTCTTGCCCACATTTCAAGTATAGGAAAATAGGCTGCATTTAAAAAAAGTTTTCTTTGTGTAAAAGCAATCACACACATGGTGGTCTGTTGACCCCAGCAGGGGGGACGCAATTTGCAACCTACGTCTTGCAAATTAAGGAGGTAGGTCGAATTGTAACCCACTACAAATCCGTATTTTCTGAATCAACCTAGTAATACATAGGTTGGTTTACAAAATACCAATGTATTGGGTAGAAGTCGGTGTGCAAATTATGGCCACTTCTACCAAATCCATTTTAGTAGATTCCAAATAAGAAATTGCAAATGGTTATTTGAAACAATTGACAATTTCCTATGTAGAAACTTTGTACACCAGACCCAATAGGAGTTGCCTTGTGTACTCCTATTGGTCTATACAAAGTATGGCAGCACTTTTTTCCAGGTGTAGAAACATCTTCCCTTACGCCCCATGAACTATGAGGGCGTCGCAGTACGTAATCCATACTGGAAACACACTTACTACTACATTTTGTAGAAGTAACATTATGAGTCTTATCATTATGAATTTTACCAAAGTGGGAGTGCGTATTGAAAATGTTTGTGCATTCACTCACACATTCAACCTGGTGCAGTTTCCAATTATTTTACATCCTTCAAAAACTCCCAACATTCCCTTTTAACGGGTCCACTCCTAAATGTACAACTGTCGAAAATCAGTGATACCTATAGATTTCCCCAGTCCTAAATGATGTTTACAGTTGGGAAACTCAGCAAATTCTGATTCAGTTCATCAGAATTTGCAACCTAGGTGTCACTTACGCACCCATAACATTTTATGAACCCAACATTTTGGCTTTGCATTCTGATCCTCAGTACTGAATCCTAGCATTAATTTACCTCCTATAGATCATGTCAGCACTTCTGATCAGTAGACTTTTCCTACTAACCCACACTTTTCAAATCATCTCCACATGAAATGGATCCATTTCTGCACCAGAATCTTGATCATAGACATTTCTCCATGTTATGAACCTTATGTTACAATTTAGGAAAACAAGCTGAAAATGTCCTTTTAACCTGTTGACCGCGGTGAGAATTCCGCCGTGGTGCGGGCATTTTAATCAGTGGGCGGGGTTCGGATGGCCCCCGGCCGTCCTCGGCACACGCCCACCGTCACATGGGATGGCCCCCGGCCGTCCTCAGCATCGAACGGGTTAAAGTAGTCTCTTGGGGCGTAGTGTCTCCATGCTGGTTTTTTTTTTGCATGCATGTCATTGAGGGAATACATATCATTCTACAAGAGTGCACATTTGGACAATAGTCAGCATTAGTGTCTAAATTTGCTGCAAGAGTTCTTTATAATAGTTGCATTGCACCAAAGATAGCTTCAGTTTTGCGTTTGAATGTTTTCAACTCTTCAAGCAGCTGCCTGACAGCTTCTGCTGATTAATCTTGATTAATCATGTTGCACATTTTGCATTTCAGGTTGTATATCCACATATTTCATCACCTTTTGTCTTTCTGTGCATATGCTTCTGGGTACTGAGACTTCTATAATCAAAGCAACATTTTTGAGATTATTTTCTGGTAACAGCATTTTTAGGTCTGGTGTTAGCAAAAAACTCTCAATTTTAGGTAAATCATATCTCTAATTTACTTAGGTGCGGAGGTTTTCAGACAGCTTTCTTCATCCATTGATCTGTTGCGTCATTCACATTTTCTTCCAATCACTTTAGCATAAAGTGTGGGGTAGTGCCTCAATCTCCTATTGTAACGCAACTGTGGGTGACTGCATTCTGCTCTTTCAAAAACACCACATTCACACACAAAGTAGTGCCAGGGACTATTATGGAAACGTATGCTTTTTGAGATTCAAAAATATTTCTTTTTGTAATGGTCTTTTTTCATATTAGTGAGGATTTCTTCAGAGCCCACAACGTTTATAAAACCCTTGCCAAAATAAGCATTGAGAAAGCCAAAAGGTTGTCAGCCAAAGCCAGGCTGATTGGTTTTGCCAATGCTTGAATTTTTCATTCCATGTATATTCTTTATTTTGTTTAATTCTGAGTCACGAGCACAATGTCCTCCTGGCATTGCAATGTCATAACGTGTACATAATTTCAATAAATAAAGCAAGTTATTCTGCTGTGTTTGCTTGTTTAATATTTTGCTATGATAACCGTCTGCCATGTAGAATCAGATGTGAGCGCCTCCATCTCTGTAGGCTCAAACCCGCATTTAACGGATTTACCTGTGTTTTTAAGCATTGAGTAAGCCATTGTGATTTTGTATGTAAGTGATTTACCTGTGATTCACCTTTGTTCTTGTGCATTGTGTAAGCCATTTTGATTTTGTATGTAAGTGATTTATCTCTGATTTACCTGTGTTTTTGTGCACTGAGTAAGCCATTTTGATTTTGTATGTAAGTGATTTACCTGTGATATACCTTTGTTTTTTATGGAGTGAGTAAGCCATTTTAATTTTGTATGTAAGTGATTTACCTTTATTTTTTGTGCATTGAGTATGCCATTTTAATTTTGTATGTGATTTACCTTTGTTTTTGTGCATTGAGTAAGCCATTTTGATTTTGTATGTAATTGATTTACCTGTGATATACCTTTGTTTTTTGTGCATTGAGTAAGCCATTTTAATTTTGTATGTAAGTCTTTGTTTTTTGTGCATTGAGTAAGCCATTTTGATTTTATATGGAAGTGATCTACCTGTGTTTTTGTGCATCTTGTAAGCCATTTTGATTTTTTATGTAAGTCGTTGCAGTGGTGATTTAGCTGCACCCAATAGTTACTGTGCAGACTGGTTGGAACCTGTCAGAGGCCACAAGCACACTATCTCTGGGTGGGCCTCCACATGTGCAGATAGCTTGCATTGTGTTCCCTACATTCATGCATGTCACCAAGGGCTGCTCCGTGCTGCTTTCCGTTTCTGTTTGATTCCCGTTTTGTTTAAGCCGCTTGCGGTTTTGCTTGTTGCTAAATTTACAACATCTTTCATCTCCTGGAGGGTCCCTTGACAGCTCCTCCACAGAGGAAACATTTTCTTCTAGGAAACATCTGAAAGTGAGCCTCTTCCGAGCCCAGGCTTCAAAAGAAATCATATGTTGTGCTTGGCTTTGTTGTCCAGTTCAAACCGAAGAAAGGGCCTTACTGCCCTGAACTCCAGGCAGTAAAATAAAGCCTTTTTTCACTAACATATTAAACATATCACACGTTCTTTGCTGCATCTGAAAGATAACAATTACATAGACTGGGGCTAGTGATTGATGTCTCCCAAAAATTGGTAAGAATGAGCTAAAAAATAATATTGATAACAATATATTGTATAAGTGTACATTTGAAGCCAAGCCGAGCAAAGGCCATACATATGGCTTGACAAAATAACACGCTTTTTTCAGAAATATCTTTTCTAATTATTCAGAAAGAAGAGAGGATAACAAATATTGCAGAACGTGGATTTTCTAGTCTCTTGGCTGCAAACTGATTGCTCATTTGGTTGAACTTTGTAACACATTTTATTTTGATAAGAGATAACATAGCACCCAGTGGGAAGTCAATAGACATTTCTTCTGTGCTCGAAATGGGAGTAGCCGTGTTCAAGCAGTATAAATATTTTCTTTAACAACAATTAGAACTCGTTCACTATGCCAATGCGTAGACAGCACGACACTTTGAGAATATCAGGCAGAATCTAGTGCAAAGTGCAAAAAGTTGTCATTGGTTAAGTGGATCTTGTGTGCATTTACCAATTTAAACACAAAGGTGCTTAATTACAAGTCCCTTGCGCCAACGGTGCGCCACTTTTAAAATGGGAAAAAGTGACGTTACGGCGGCCCAAGGAGCTTTTAAATAAGCCCCAAGGGGCATATTGATAATAAAGCGGCAGAGCACAGATTATCTCCAAAATAGCTAACGCTACGCTCCGTCCCTTTAGAAACGCAGGGGTGTACCGTATTGACAAAAATACAGTGCACCCTTGCGTTGCTCCCTGCGTTGGCACTAAATGAAGTTCCCTAGCGCCAACGCAGGCACCCTTGATCCATAGTGTAAGGGTGCTTGCTTTGAGGGAATGATTGGTTATGTGCAGGAAGGTGTCCCTTCCTGTACGTAAACAATCCAGAATGGCGATTTGTAACTTCTATGTGTTCTACATTGTGCAGCACACATAGAAGTATGAAATCATAATTTTTTCAATGATTGTTAATGCACTTAAACAATCATTCATGGCGTTTTACTGTTTCTATGTGTGTTGCACAATGCAGCACACATAGACACAGAAAAACGAGGAGAAATAAAGCATTTCTCCTGGTTTCGCCATGTTAATGGTCAGGTATTTCCTGGGCTTAATTTTGGTGCTGCCTCATATTTATGCCACCCTTGTGAATAGGAATAAAGAAGAAAAAGTGCCAGGACTCGAGTTATAACCACCAGAGCTTGTTTATTCAGCTGGTGTATACCTTCCTTTCATTATTTCCAGAAGGTGTGCTTTTGTCAGTATTTCGACATTTCAAAACATATTTACATGTTAAACAGAGGATAAGACATTCCTTTTACTTTAGAGACAACATTTCATACATTAAAAATGCTTGCGATATATGTCAAACAAAAAACGAAAAACAAATCAGAAGAAATTCATGAATGGTTACACTTTCACTATTTCATGGAAAACAACAACCATTGAATCATGTACACCTCAGCTTATTCGTGTATTCTTAATACATTGCCCTATGGTATTATGCGCCACTTTAGACAGCCAAATAGCCGACGCGTTTCCAAACCCTTCTTTTAGTTAATAGGGTTCTTCCTCAGGGCTGGGCTGTATACCTGTGGTGTAAAATTAAGGGACATTTAGTATCTCCTTATTCCAAGCTTCTTGAATTACTTAGTCTATCAGACAAACTTTTGGAAGGTTTTTACCTTATCTCGCGATATTGTGGACTGCTTGTTCTCAATGGAGGGGCATCTGGTAAATATGATTTTTCACCATTGCCTAAATGGCGTTAAAGGTTGGTGATTCTTATGAATATGTGAAGTTCTGACACTTATTAGCGTATTTAGTGTCTCAGTTTATGGTGCGCTCGCACTTACTTGTTTGTTCTTTTTCTTCTACTCAGGCGCTAACTCGGAGTAACCTTTAAAAGTAGTCTATTGCGGGTTCCACCAATTTCTTTCTGTGTGATTGAAAGTTTAAAATTAGTCCCAAATTGGAGCCGGTACCCGGCTTTTTAGCACATTCGTGTCTTTATTCTGCTTACTTGTGTGGAGCACGGCGGAAGACCCAGGCACTGCTACATTTTGGTATGGATGTGGGGGCGGTTATAAATCATTGCCGGTTTCTACGTTCTGTAAAAGAAGCACACCGATGGCTACCGTTACTTGGCGGTCATGTCTATTTTCATTCAGCACTTCGGTTTGGTTGCTGTCAATATTCTTACCTTTATCTCTATATCTTTAGGGCAGTGCTAGGGGTTCTGTCGGTCCGCGTGCTTCTCGCTCGTCTGTTACTGTTCGAGTGAGATTTCTAAGTGGAACTCGGTTTCCTGTTTATGTATGCTGCTAGGCATTGTGGGATTTGTGGTTTTTGTGAATTGATCGCACATTCTAGAATAATCATATGTTGGATTTAAAACTGACTGGCAAGGGCTGCAGCGCAGTGGTTGGCATCTTTTTATTAAGTGTGTCTAAAACACAAAAGTGGGGTTCACAGGGGGCTCAATAATTTGATCTTTGTAGTTCAGACATTTCGTTCAAGCCATCCATCACACAATTGAATTTCAGAATTAGGTAGGCTTCTTTTTTCAGTAACATGGCATCGATATTTCCTCCTCTGGGAGGAACTTTCATGGCTTGTAGTATTGTCCATTTAAAGTCGGTCTCATTGTGATTATGTTCTACAAAGTGCTGTACCATTGGTGCAGACAGCACTTTGTTTTTAATTCTAGACCTGTGTTGGGTTATTCGTTGGTTAACTTTTTGGGTGGTTTTCCCAATGTACAGCTTGGGACAAGGGCACATAACTGCATATATCACGTTAGCTGTTTTACAGTTTGAGAATCCTTTATGTGTCCATTTTGATGTTTTAAATTGAAATTCATCACCTTCTATTGTATTTGGGCAAGAAACACACGTACCACATTTATGATGGCCTGTTATGGGAGGTAGTTTCCACAAAGCGCGTAAGTCAGTTTTGGCTTGGCTGACTCCCAAATCCGCTCTTACAACATGCTGTCCGATACTTTTATTTTTCTTTAGGGCAAATAATGGCTTCTCCATTGGGACTTCTGAGTTCTGGATTAGATGCCAATTCTTTAAAATAATGGACTTCAACTTGTTGGTGTATGGCCCAAATGTGGTGACACATACCGGTCTTTCAAGAGGTTTGATGTCTTTGTTAGTTGTCAATAATTCCTCTCGTGGGGTGTGCCATGCCCGTGTGGTTGAGTGTTTCAATAATTTGGGAGGATAACCTCTCTGTTGTAGTTGGTCACTAAGTATTTGAGAGTGGGTCAGAAAATCTTCCTTCCTTGAACAATTCCGTCGGATTCTCAACATTTGTCCGTACGGCAAATTGGATTTAAGGCTTTTTGGGTGGTAGCTTGCGTAGTGCAAGATTGTATTCTTGTCTGTGTCCTTACGATGTAAGGTAGTTGTCAATTCGTTTTCATGGGGAAAAACCACCACATCAAGAAAAGTGAGAGATGTTCTACTACATGTCATTGTAAATTTTATATCTGGATGTCTGGTGTTGAGCCACTGATGGAATTGGGCAAGCATTTCTTCAGACCCTGTCCATTGGCACCAGATATCATCAATGAAACGATACCATTTAGTTATATTTTGTTGAAATGGGTTATTGTGGTAAATGAAGCGCTCCTCATACAGGGCCATGAAGAGCACCGCCATTTCTGGGGCATAAGGACACCCCATGGCGGTGCCCTTCACCTGCACGTAGAACGTGTCCAAGAACCGGAAGTAGTTCCTTTTGAGTGCTATTCTCGCCAAGTCAATAATGAAGTCCGTGGGGACTCTGTGTGGTCGGGGTCGTGTATCAAGATAGTAATCCATTGCTTCAAGTCCCTCCTGTTGAGGGATTTGGGTGTATAGAGAGGTGACATCAAAGGATACCATCAGTTCTTGGGTTCCATCAAATGGGGTCCCTTCAATCTTATTAATGAAGTCCCTTGTGTCTTTGAGGTATGATGTTACTTCAGGCAAAAAGGGTTTGAGGAATACATCCACATACTTTGCTAGTGGTTCTAGTACTGAATCACACCCGGAGACTATAGGCCTTCCGGGTGGTTCAGTCAAGCTCTTGTGAATCTTTGGTAGAAAATAAATCACTGGAATACGTGGACTTTTTTTGTCTAGATATTGAAACTCCTTCATTCCTAGTATCCCCTTCTCACGGCCCTCGGTAAGTTTTATCTGGATCTCAGCTTTTATTTGTGGAGTTGGATCTTCCTTAACTTCTCGATACCATTCGGTATTTTTGATTTGACTGTTGGCTTCAACAATGTATTTGTCTCTGTCCCAGACCACCAGTGCACCCCCTTTGTCAGCAGGTTTTAGCACTATGGAATCATCATCGCGTAAATTATTCAAAGCCATTTCTTGATCTCTACTGATGTTCCTCTTGAGGAACACTTTTTGTTTACTTAATTGTGTGATGGAGGATAGAACGATCTTATTTATTTTATTTTTTTTATTTATTTTTAAGCTTATATCGCGCACAGCTACCCACAGTGGGTTTCCCGGCGCAAGGGATAGACTAAAGAAGAAGGAGGCAACTTCACCTGATTTGAGGTACAGCAGACTATAAGGCACGTTGAGTGAAAAGCAGTGTCTTTAAGGCCTTACGGAAGCGGAACAAATTGGTCTCTAATTTTAGAGCCAAAATTTCAAATGCTATTATTTCCTTTGGAATGGTGTACGTTGGGGGAACAAATGTGGATTTATTGGATAGATTAGAGGGTTCAGTAACTCTAGTGTCTTCTCTATTGTGGAAAAATGCCTTTAATCTCAGTTTCCGACAAAATTCTAATGCTTCAATTTTTAGATGCGTCAGGTCAGTGTTAGCTGTTGGCACAAATTTGAGTCCTAGTTCCAAAACAGATTTTTCGTGTTTGGTTAAATCTTTATTTGAAATGTTCACAATGGAGGTTGGATTTATGTTTTGTATTGGGTTCTTCGTGTTCGCATTTCCCATGGTTGGGGCTGCGGTTTGAACCTGACTCTTCCTCTGCCTTCGCCTTTCTCTAAAAAAGGATTTCTTTTAGAAGATCCCTCCCTGGGGTCTGAATCGTTCGTCGATTCTGATGATGAACTCTCTGAAAAAGTTAGAAATCTATTTTTCGACCTCCCTTGGTATTGTGATAACACTCGTCGGGATTCTGTTTGAGTATAATAATCCTCCTTGAGGTATGGATAAACTGATTCTATTTTGAAAGCCTTCACGTCTTTGTCAAATTTGTTGGACCTGAAGTTAATGGTGTTATCTCTGAATGTGGCAATTTCTTTGTTGATCTTTTCAAGTAGAGCTTTAGCTTCGTCAACAGTGTGATTATCCTCAATAGCTTTGATCAATCCCTCTATCTCTTCCTGTTCTTTCTCACAAATTCTCTTCGCTGTTTCAACAGTGTGGACCATGAGGTCTCTACTGCACTTAGTCGCTATATAACTAAAACCCTTTTTGTATAGTGGGTCCTCTGTGAACACCACCGGTACGTTCTTTACTTGAAGGCCCCAAGGAATGGTACCTGCCTTGAGGTGTTCAAACAAAAAATGCCCGTGCAATTCTGTGCGTGTGTGTTTCTTGTGTAATCTTAATAATTTATCACTTTCGTTTTGTTGTTGTGCATTTGTACTAAGTTTTATTGTGGAAAACGGAGAAGGTCCCGAAATCAAATTCTTTATATGTGCCTCAGAAAAGGAAAGGGTTTCGTCCTCTGACATGTTCCAACAGGTTATGTTCTATAACCCGTTGTGGTATTCACTTGAAAGGTTTTTGGCTTTTATGCCTAGAAACCCGCGCAGGCTGGTGCCTGCTCTTTTTAAGTCTATAAATGGGGGGGGGGTTTGTCCTACGGGTCCTGGCTGGACAACGTACATGAATAAAGAAGAAAAAGTGCCAGGACTCGAGTTATAACCACCAGAGCTTGTTTATTCAGCTGGTGTATACCTTCCTTTCATTATTTCCAGAAGGTGTGCTTTTGTCAGTATTTCGACATTTCAAAACATATTTACATGTTAAACAGAGGATAAGACATTCCTTTTACTTTAGAGACAACATTTCATACATTAAAAATGCTTGCGATATATGTCAAACAAAAAACGAAAAACAAATCAGAAGAAATTCATGAATGGTTACACTTTCACTATTTCATGGAAAACAACAACCATTGAATCATGTACACCTCAGCTTATTCGTGTATTCTTAATACATTGCCCTATGGTATTATGCGCCACTTTAGACAGCCAAATAGCCGACGCGTTTCCAAACCCTTCTTTTAGTTAATAGGGTTCTTCCTCAGGGCTGGGCTGTATACCTGTGGTGTAAAATTAAGGGACATTTAGTATCTCCTTATTCCAAGCTTCTTGAATTACTTAGTCTATCAGACAAACTTTTGGAAGGTTTTTACCTTATCTCGCGATATTGTGGACTGCTTGTTCTCAATGGAGGGGCATCTGGTAAATATGATTTTTCACCATTGCCTAAATGGGGTTAAAGGTTGGTGATTCTTATGAATATGTGAAGTTCTGACACTTATTAGCGTATTTAGTGTCTCAGTTTATGGTGCGCTCGCACTTACTTGTTTGTTCTTTTTCTTCTACTCAGGCGCTAACTCGGAGTAACCTTTAAAAGTAGTCTATTGCGGGTTCCACCAATTTCTTTCTGTGTGATTGAAAGTTTAAAATTAGTCCCAAATTGGAGCCGGTACCCGGCTTTTTAGCACATTCGTGTCTTTATTCTGCTTACTTGTGTGGAGCACGGCGGAAGACCCAGGCACTGCTACATTTTGGTATGGATGTGGGGGCGGTTATAAATCATTGCCGGTTTCTACGTTCTGTAAAAGAAGCACACCGATGGCTACCGTTACTTGGCGGTCATGTCTATTTTCATTCAGCACTTCGGTTTGGTTGCTGTCAATATTCTTACCTTTATCTCTATATCTTTAGGGCAGTGCTAGGGGTTCTGTCGGTCCGCGTGCTTCTCGCTCGTCTGTTACTGTTCGAGTGAGATTTCTAAGTGGAACTCGGTTTCCTGTTTATGTATGCTGCTAGGCATTGTGGGATTTGTGGTTTTTGTGAATTGATCGCACATTCTAGAATAATCATATGTTGGATTTAAAACTGACTGGCAAGGGCTGCAGCGCAGTGGTTGGCATCTTTTTATTAAGTGTGTCTAAAACACAAAAGTGGGGTTCACAGGGGGCTCAATAATTTGATCTTTGTAGTTCAGACATTTTGTTCAAGCCATCCATCACACAATTGAATTTCAGAATTAGGTGGGCTTCTTTTTTCAGTAACATGGCATCGATATTTCCTCCTCTGGGAGGAACTTTCATGGCTTGTAGTATTGTCCATTTAAAATCTGTCTCATTGTGATTATGTTCTACAAAGTGCTGTACCATTGGTGCAGACAGCACTTTGTTTTTAATTCTAGACCTGTGTTGGGCTATTCGTTGGTTAACTTTTTGGGTGGTTTTCCCAATGTACAGCTTGGGACAAGGGCACATAACTGCATATATCACGTTAGCTGTTTTACAGTTTGAGAATCCTTTATGTGTCCATTTTGATGTTTTAAATTGAAATTCATCACCTTCTATTGTATTTGGGCAAGAAACACACGTACCACATTTATGATGGCCTGTTATGGGAGGTAGTTTCCACAAAGCGCGTAAGTCAGTTTTGGCTTGGCTGACTCCCAAATCCGCTCTTACAACATGCTGTCCGATACTTTTATTTTTCTTTAGGGCAAATAATGGCTTCTCCATTGGGACTTCTGAGTTCTGGATTAGATGCCAATTCTTTAAAATAATGGACTTCAACTTGTTGGTGTATGGCCCAAATGTGGTGACACATACCGGTCTTTCAAGAGGTTTGATGTCTTTGTTAGTTGTCAATAATTCCTCTCGTGGGGTGTGCCATGCCCGTGTGGTTGAGTGTTTCAATAATTTGGGAGGATAACCTCTCTGTTGTAGTTGGTCACTAAGTATTTGAGAGTGGGTCAGAAAATCTTCCTTCCTTGAACAATTCCGTCGGATTCTCAACATTTGTCCGTACGGCAAATTGGATTTAAGGCTTTTTGGGTGGTAGCTTGCGTAGTGCAAGATTGTATTCTTGTCTGTGTCTTTACGATGTAAGGTAGTTGTCAATTCGTTTTCATGGGGAAAAACCACCACATCAAGAAAAGTGAGAGATGTTCTACTACATGTCATTGTAAATTTTATATCTGGATGTCTGGTGTTGAGCCACTGATGGAATTGGGCAAGCATTTCTTCAGACCCTGTCCATTGGCACCAGATATCATCAATGAAACGATACCATTTAGTTATATTTTGTTGAAATGGGTTATTGTGGTAAATGAAGCGCTCCTCATACAGGGCCATGAAGTGCACCGCCATTTCTGGGGCATAAGGACACCCCATGGCGGTGCCCTTCACCTGCACGTAGAACGTGTCCAAGAACCGGAAGTAGTTCCTTTTGAGTGCTATTCTCGCCAAGTCAATAATGAAGTCCGTGGGGACTCTGTGTGGTCGAGGTCGTGTATCAAGATAGTATTCCATTGCTTCAAGTCCCTCCTGTTGAGGGATTTGGGTGTATAGAGAGGTGACATCAAAGTATACCATCAGTTCTTGGGTTCCATCAAATGGGGTCCCTTCAATCTTATTAATGAAGTCCCTTGTGTCTTTGAGGTATGATGTTACTTCAGGCAAAAAGGGTTTGAGGAATACATCCACATACTTTGCTAGTGGTTCTAGTACTGAATCACACCCGGAGACTATAGGCCTTCCGGGTGGTTCAGTCAAGCTCTTGTGAATCTTTGGTAGAAAATAAATCACTGGAATACGTGGACTTTTTTTGTCTAGATATTGAAACTCCTTCATTCCTAGTATCCCCTTCTCACGGCCCTCGGTAAGTTTTATCTGGATCTCAGCTTTTATTTGTGGAGTTGGATCTTCCTTAACTTCTCGATACCATTCGGTATTTTTGATTTGACTGTTGGCTTCAACAATGTATTTGTCTCTGTCCCAGACCACCAGTGCACCCCCTTTGTCAACAGGTTTTAGCACTATGGAATCATCATTGCGTAAATTATTCAAAGCCTTGTCCCAAGCTGTACATTGCGAAAACCACCCAAAAAGTTAACCAACGAATAGCCCAACACAGGTCTAGAATTAAAAACAAAGTGCTGTCTGCACCAATGGTACAGCACTTTGTAGAACATAATCACAATGAGACCGATTTTAAATGGACAATACTACAAGCCATGAAAGTTCCTCCCAGAGGAGGAAATATCGATGCCATGTTACTGAAAAAAGAAGCCTACCTAATTCTGAAATTCAATTGTGTGATGGATGGCTTGAACGAAATGTCTGAACTACAAAGATCAAATTATTGAGCCCCCTGTGAACCCCACTTTTGTGTTTTAGACACACTTAATAAAAAGATGCCAACCACTGCGCTGCAGCCCTTGCCAGTCAGTTTTAAATCCAACATATGATTATTCTAGAATGTGCGATCAATTCACAAAAACCACAAATCCCACAATGCCTAGCAGCATACATAAACAGGAAACCGAGTTCCACTTAGAAATCTCACTCGAACAGTAACAGACGAGCGAGAAGCACGCGGACCGACAGAACCCCTAGCACTGCCCTAAAGATATAGAGATAAAGGTAAGAATATTGACAGCAACCAAACCGAAGTGCTGAATGAAAATAGACATGACCGCCAAGTAACGGTAGCCATCGGTGTGCTTCTTTTACAGAACGTAGAAACCGGCAATGATTTATAACCGCCCCCACATCCATACCAAAATGTAGCAATGCCTGGGTCTTCCGCCGTGCTCCACACAAGTAAGCAGAATAAAGACACGAATGTGCTAAAAAGCCGGGTACCGGCTCCAATTTGGGACTAATTTTAAACTTTCAATCACACAGAAAGAAATTGGTGGAACCCGCAATAGACTACTTTTAAAGGTTACTCCGAGTTAGCGCCTGAGTAGAAGAAAAAGAACAAACAAGTAAGTGCGAGCGCACCATAAACTGAGACACTAAATACGCTAATAAGTGTCAGAACTTCACATATTCATAAGAATCACCAACCTTTAACCCCATTTAGGCAATGGTGAAAAATCATATTTACCAGATGCCCCTCCATTGAGAACAAGCAGTCCACAATATCGCGAGATAAGGTAAAAACCTTCCAAAAGTTTGTCTGATAGACTAAGTAATTCAAGAAGCTTGGAATAAGGAGATACTAAATGTCCCTTAATTTTACACCACAGGTATACAGCCCAGCCCTGAGGAAGAACCCTATTAACTAAAAGAAGGGTTTGGAAACGCGTCGGCTATTTGGCTGTCTAAAGTGGCGCATAATACCATAGGGCAATGTATTAAGAATACACGAATAAGCTGAGGTGTACATGATTCAATGGTTGTTGTTTTCCATGAAATAGTGAAAGTGTAACCATTCATGAATTTCTTCTGATTTGTTTTTCGTTTTTTGTTTGACATATATCGCAAGCATTTTTAATGTATGAAATGTTGTCTCTAAAGTAAAAGGAATGTCTTATCCTCTGTTTAACATGTAAATATGTTTTGAAATGTCGAAATACTGACAAAAGCACACCTTCTGGAAATAATGAAAGGAAGGTATACACCAGCTGAATAAACAAGCTCTGGTGGTTATAACTCGAGTCCTGGCACTTTTTCTTCTTTATTCATGTACGTTGTCCAGCCAGGACCCGTAGGACAAAACCCCCCCCATTTATACCCTTGTAAATAGGGGCAGCGTTAAAATAAATGGGTGTTGCGGTGGAACTCCCACAACAACACGCATTGCCCAACCCTTTCACGCTAAGGTGTTGATCATGATCTTATTTGGAAGGGCTCTGAATTGGATTCAGGCTTGCCGATTCCGATTCGGAAGCCTTGTTTCCGACCGAATCGGTCACAGTTCCTAAAGACCAATTACAATGCCCCGAAACCGTAAGGGCTGTCCGAATCAGTTTCAAAAGGCATTCGTACAGTTGGAGCCTTTGCGGAGCCAAATCGTACAGCTCCATGGACTCGCTTTCCGAGCGAGCGTGTACGATGACCGATTCGGACAGTTGTTCCGAATCGGTTTCTCTGGAACGAAACGGCTGTCGGAATCAGTCTTTGGTGGCCTGTAGCAGGCCCCCCTTCAAGCGGGGCCCTCCGAATCGGGCCCCTTTCCAAACATGCACAGTGCACAGAGTGCGCGATTTTCCCCAGCCACCCTTTTTTTCAATGGAAGCCTATGATCACGTTCGGAACACAGGCTCCCATTGAAGTCAATGTGAGTCCAACTGAATCGTATCCGGAAGCATCCAGATACATCCAAAGCACTCAGTCGGACTCCCCGAATTTGAGTGGTTCGGAAAGCATTCTGGAACCGTTTCGGTCAGAATGCTTTCCAAACGAGATCATAATTGGCCCCTAAGTGTAGTGTTAAAGGGAGCCTTATTTAAAAGGCGGCGTTAAGTCATGTTAAGTGGCTTAACGATGCTTTGTAAATAAGGCAAAGCCCCTATCGCTAAAGGAGCATCACTAAAAGTTCCGGTAGCCCCTATTGCTAAAGGAACGTCCTGTGGTGATAGGGGCTTGTAAATATGCTTCAAAATACAGTACTTATTCCACAGTAAAAATATTACTAAATATATTTTGGGGAAATGAAGGACCCGGTTCAAATAAAATGTTACCTATTGTACGTAATCATGCATGATTTGTATTGATTTTTCTTTATCTGTGAGTTTCCGACTACCAAGAAATACACCTCAGCTATCAACAAAAGAAGTGGGTTTCGATATTTACTCCAACTCCACTTATTTACTGTACGCATTATGGGGAAGAGTGTGGTGGAAATGTGATTTACTAACTTTTACTTTTTTCAATTTTCTTTGCCTGGTAAAGCCTTCCTCTACTCAGCACATTCCCATCTTGTTTATACACGTAATGTACCCATTTCCAGAAGTTAATCACATCTACAAATTGAGTGCAAAAAGACATTTGGAACATTAGTGAAGTTATGACGTTGTGGGATTACCCAACATAGCTAATAGCCACTCACATGGAAACACCAATTTTACCGCTCCATTGCAGAACTTATTATATTGGGAAATGTTGCCAGTTTAGCAAACTGAATTTAGTAGAAAATGAAATCTATGGTAGGAAAATATGGCACTAAACCTTCTAAGAAAGAATTTAAAAGATGCAAAATAGGGATTTATGCCACCCATATATGATTATATTTAAAGTGCAAAAAAACTTCCCGCGCACTACGCGGAGCTCCGCAAGTGGCAGAGTTTCTTCTGATAAATGCCTTTCGTGGTGATTTTCAGGGTCAGGTGCTTGTCCGCACTGTGCAATCATCACAAATGGCACCATGCACAGCGCAAGCGGGCGCTGCTTCCTGTTTCTCAATGCGAGCTGTCGTGAGCATACATGACCACTTGCAATGAGAAATCTGAGTGCCTGCGTTCAGAAATCTCACCGGGAGGTTGATTTTCCACGCTTGCACTCGCCAACTTGATGTTGACGATTGCGAATGAGGAAAAATCTCGCTGGGAGTTTGATTTTCCCCGCTCGCGCTTGATGACGCGAGCAAGGCAAAAAACTCCACTCCGCTACATGGAGTTTTTCGGAACTCTGCGAGCTCAGCATAACGCAGAGAGTGGAAAACCTCGCAAACTCCACGAGCGGAGTGGAGCGGAGTTCACTGCCCAGACTTAATATAAAGTAGCTATAACATTTAAAAATCCACCAACCTTGAACATGACAGTTCGAGGTTCCCCAAAAATTGAAAATTGTTAATAAACAGAAAATGAGAACATTGATACCACATAGAAAGGCCTACTCACTAAGATAAATATACACATGAGCAAATCTACATGTGTAAATTTACTCCTACACTTTGTAGTAAATGTACTACATTTGTCTAATCACCATACACCGATATAGGTGTAAATGTACTACAAAGGAGCCGATTCTGATCTCACTGGGAGAAAGCTCCGTCCGACTCGGATCCGGAGGGCTTTCTGACCGACTCCTGCTCCTGCTCCGGGGCCCCAAGAGCCCGAGTACGATGCGAATAATGCACTGAAGGACACGGGTCGCTCAGAGCCCCCTTGAAGTCAATGGGAGCCTATTCTACGATGCGTACATTGGCCCCCATTGATGAAAAAGGTATGTTTCGCACAAGGGCGCCCCCTGTAGCTGGGACGCGTCTGTGCCACCCGCACAGTACATGCATGTGTATGTGGGACCATTGGGTCCCCCAATTATCAACTCATAAGGCTACAGGTGAAGGGGTTTCCGGCGTGGACCCCCGAAGTCCGCTTCCTGAAGCGTTTACATGTCGGAGGCGCCGACTCGATCTGGCTGTCCGAATCGTGCATCGTACTGGCTCGGTCGCAAATCAGCTACATTGTACGGCATGGTTTTCTATCGGACGGGACGTACAGAGTGGTTCGGACCCGGGAAAGAGTCGGTTGGTGATTTCGCGTTTCTCGCATCGTACTTGCTCACTCGTACAGCTGTACTAGTCGGTCGGAAAACACGCGTACGGCTTGTACTTTTTCCAGCCAGATTGCGTTCAGAGCCCTTCCGAGCGAGATCGGAATCGACTCCAAAGATTAGACTTACATATCTAACCCCCTGAAACCAGGGGTTGAAGCCACATATCTGAGTGTAAAGTTGCTACTTGTAACTTTTCACACATAGGCAGATATTTCCACTACCGAAGCTCAGATCTGTCTATGTTAAAGTATAGGGAAAAGTAAAAAAGGTTTATTAAACTTCAAAAAGAATTATTTAAGAAAATATGTGTGTGATAAATATCTATGTAAATGACTTTTATATATTTATTTTTAAAAAATCAAAAAAGCTGCAGCTTTAGTATCAGACCTGGCTTATTTTGGCGTGTTTCCCCAGTCTTTTTTTCTGCCCTCCTGTTTTAAATGATACGTTAGACTTTGTTTTGCTGGTTTAGTGCCTCTGCGTACTTTCTCACTGCTGTTCAGTGTTAAAGTGCAAGTGCTCCGACTGTAAATTGTGTTTATGGATTAGTGTTTCCATGTCTGGGTTATTTGATTTTCTACTAAGGCCCCTGTATAGTGCACTGTGTGTGCCAAGGGCCTGGAAATCAAATGCTGCTAGTTGGTCTGCAGCACTGATTGTGCCACCCACACAAGCAGCCTTTCAAAGCTGTCTCAAACCTGCCACTGCAGTGTCTGCGCACTGTTTTTACTACCATATCGACCTGGCAAGTGCCCCCACTTGCCAGACCTCAGCCTTCCCTTTTATTACATGTAAGGCACCCCTCTGGTATGAAGAAAAATGCCCACGGTACCCCCCTGGGTGCGGTGCAGTGTATGTGAAAGGTAGGACATGTCCTGGTGTGTGTGACATGTCTTGATAGTGAAATACTGCCAATTTCGTTTTTTTCACGATTGCTAGGCTATCTGTCCTATAGGCTAACACGGGAGTTGCTTTGTAACCTCAAGTATAACTTTCTATTGGGACAAGATGGAAAAATGGAGACATGGAGTTTAGGCTCTCTGAACTCAGAATTTAATAACATATCTTTTAAGGTAGATGGTTTTTAAATTGTGTGTTTGAAAATGGCACTTTTAGAAAGTAGGCATTTTCTTGTTTAACCATTATGTGTGCCTCTGCTGGTTTGTGTATTGACTGTCTGGTTTTGGAGTGACAGGGGCTGGGGATGTGCATTCACTATAGACAGTCACAAAGGGGGTTGAGGTATGTCCTACCTTTCCTGGGTGACTCCTAGCAGGCCTGGTCTGCATTTAGAGTGGTGGGAGGAGTTTTCACTAGCACCTGAATAGGCAGTGTCTCCTCTGCACAATGTTGTCTCCACCTCCTATAGTAAAGCTGGGCCAGAGAGGGTAGAACTTATTTGGATTGGGCTCAGAGACCCTTGCCACAAAGAGAAAATGTAATATACATATTGGGGCCCTGACCCTAGGAATTTAGAACTCTTTTGGATCAAGGGACCTTCCAGGCAGAAGAGCTGTAGAAGCTGTGAGGATGAACTACCACTTTGCTGTGTGCCTTGCTGTGTTGGCCTACAGTGGCTGCTTCTATCTTGGGCAGAGAAAGGACTGGACTGAACTTTCTGCAACTTATTTGTTTGAGTTTCTTGAAGGAATTGAGCGAGAGCTTGTCCCCTATTCAAGAAGTGTTAAGAACAGCAAAGACTTCAAGTTCATCTGCTACCAGCACTGGGAACTGTATGTTTTGTGCTTCCACAGAAGAAAAAAGCAACCCAACGCTGTCAATGACGCCGCTTCCGGCTCCGTGACCTGAAGGCACTGCAGAGGGCACCACCACCCTTCGCACCACAACCCTAGTCTCACCGATGACGGTGGCCCCAAACCACTGCTTGCTCTGTGACCTATGGGTACTGCACCGCCTTGCTGCACACCGCTGCACTGTTATGTCTGATGATGCCGCTCCATGCTGACATTGACGCCGCTGCTTGCTACGTGGTTTGAGGGCACAGCTCGTAAATTACACCTTGCCCCATTCCACACCGCAAATAGGCCTACCGACGCTGGTGCCATCAACTCCAGTTCGTCAGCCGACGACAGCGCTTCAGCAACGATGATGACACTGTCTGCACCGTGACCTCATAGCACAGCACAAGCACAGCACCACTGTGCACAGCAGCCTTGGTCTCACCGACGCCACTGGACGACCAGCACCGAGGCACTGCCTACACCTGAGGGCACCGCATGCCTCACGGCTGCATTTCGCACCGAAGCCCCGATGCCCATTTGCGCCAGCACTCCTGACTTCAACTGCACAGAGTTCAATCTGCAACTCCTGTGACTTCAAGGGCCCAACAACTCCTGCACCAACCTTTGGAACCGATGCCGGCTCTTCGAGGCACATCCCGAGGCCACTGATGCCCTGCATTTCTAAAGGTACTATTTGCGGGTCTTCTTGACACCGTAGCTGGCCCGCAAAGCCACGGTCAGCTAGAACTGTTTGTAATTGTTGCTCACAACCCCGTGACAGCCCCTGCCGGAGCTATCGACTTCAAGGAACTGTATTTTTAAGTCTATTTTTGCTTATTGATATTTCTAAGAACTGGATGGTAAATTTTTATTGTTTTTGGTCTTGTTTTGCACAGATAAAATATTGGATATTTTTCTAAAAGTGGTGTGGTGTCCATTTGTAGTGTCTTCACTGTATAACTGCTGGTTATGTGCAAATGCTTTACACAATGCCTCTGAGATAAGCCTAACTGCTCATGCCAAGCTACCAAGGGGGTAAGCAGGGGTTGTTTTAGAAGGGTATCTCCCTTATCCCGACTAAGAAGAAGGGTCACAACTTGAACAGGGTAACAATCTGCCATTTGGAGACCCCCCATTTCTAACAACTAGTTACATAATTTTGAAATAAATATGTAATTAATTTAAATATAATAGATCACATTTAAATTATTTTAAAATTATTAATTTAAACAAATATTCCCACCTAAAGTCAACTGTATATATGTACTTATTATGTATACAAAATTCTAAAATGTGTGTATAGAATTTATTTAAATTAATTATTTCTCAAAGTTAAATTTATTGTTAATTTAAACAAACTTATTAAAACATTTTATTATAAAATAAAGTGTATTTTTATTTAGATTTAGTTTTTCATCATTAAATTGCATGTATACATATTTTTAAAAAGTCGAAAAAACGTAATTTATTTTAACATTATTTCTTACGAGGTGTTATATTAAGTTCCTACCGCCATTATTTTCATGAGAAAGTGTGGCAGTACCAGTGGTTTGCCATGTGTGGTGTATTCCTTACTTCAGGTCTGCACTGGAGTACATTTACAACTGTCTTGGGTGCTTTGTGACTGGAGTAACTATAGAACTGCAGTTTGTAAATAGGAATGGGCTCTTTTGTAGGGGAGTGCTTGTGCCTCCCTATCCTTCCCTAAAACTCTCCTTATTCCTCCCAAAATACCTCCCATTTAGTTGTAAGTATTTCCCATTTTGTAGCCACTCCCCACGCATAGGCATAAGGCATAAGTAGGAGATGTCCACAGTTAGGGTGGAGATCTCCATATTGAAAAGACCATGTAGGCAGAGTCATTGAACTTGGCACGTTATTTAGTGAATTGCATTTCATAATACATTAGCAGTATTATTGTAGTACTACTAAACATACTACAACATGCAGTTTGTGAATAGGCCCTTATGATCATATACCTGGAAAGAGAGTGGACTTGAGTGATTAAAAAAAAAAAAACGTTTTTATTATCTATTGCCCTCACACGATCTACCATATCAATCACATCCAGAATAAATATTTTCTAAATAAACAAAATATAATAACACAGATAATTATAAAAAAAGTTTGCCTTAAATGTTTCAATTAAAGCACATGAAAGCTAGTTCCACAAGCTGCTGTCCAGATATCTGCAGTGACATTTCATCTTGAAGTAGCTGACCAGTGTGAACATTGTTTTAGCTTTCCAAATGTATTTGAAATCGAGCTTGGGCTAACATAACAAAAATGGTACTGTCTTCCATTTTCAATTGACGTTAAAGTCCTATAAAAGGACCTGCTTTTCCAACAACATTGGAACCCCATTTTCGCACTCTTTAAAGGCTAATCTATACTGGTTTTTACTATTGAACTTTACTGAGTTCTTTGTACTTATTGTCTGTATTATTGCTGCAAAACGGATCAATGCAATTTCATGTCCTTTGCCTAATAATTCTTTCCATAAAGCTTTGAAAATTTGACCCAGGCCTGTCATTCTTATTGAGAATGTCACAGTTCTAGTTTGTTACTGAGTCTTTAAAGATAGAGACTAGCCCAATCAGGGAGCACCAAAGTCTGTATCGGGACCAGTGGTGGTTCCTCCGCTAAGGCTGAGGAGTGTTGCCCCACAAGAAAAATAAAATGATAACAGCAGGTTATTATCATTTTCTTTTTCTCTAGTGGATCTCCAGGTGTGGGGTGGGGTGGGGCGGGGCTGCATTGCCCAAAGAGCAGGGGGGGATTGGTGGCACTCCTCAAGTGCGGCTTGTCCAGCCGACCAAACAGTCATGCGCACTGTAATGTTCCTCACCAGGCTGCAAAGCACAACCTGGTGAGGAACATGGCCAGGCCCCCAGTCCCAATCTGAGTGCCGATCCATGGTGCTCTGACCCATCGAGGCGCTGCTATTAGCAGCGTCGTGACCGGCTAAAGGACTCTGGAATCCTGGGGGCTTCTTGTTCCTGCCATCGTGGATGAAGAACGGACGAGAGGTAGCTGCCGGCAAGGTTCGTTTTGTTCTCTCTATTTATTTAAACTTCCCCCTCATCCCCCCTCCACGACCGCCCCCCACTGATGCAAGGTAGCATCCACTACTGATCGGGACTACACCACTCCGGGACCAAGCCATTGGCACGCACAAGGTAAGTCAAGGTGATACAGATTTACACGCAGACAGATCTGGTAGTGGAGCAGATGGTTTCTGAATGGATCCGACCAGCATTAAATGAACCTATTTGGCTACATTACTGACTACTGTACCTTCATGGTTTAGGTGCTTTTTCTCCAAGATTCAAATTGACCCTGCCCAACCCGTTCCTGGTTCCTGAACATGAAGCAGCCGTAACCTGAAGAAGGACAACGTGAGTCTCAATAGGCACTTATGCGCATGTGATGGCTGAATGAGAAGTGAGCCTTAAGGCCGTGCATGTTAAGACTTTGTAGGAAATTCGGTTGTTGGTTGACTGGGGTGTAAGCCTTGGTCAAGTAGCAACCACAGTCCTTGTCAGGGTAAGACACAAGCAAACCCCCAATTAACCTGTGCCTTGGTATCTTGGCACAGAGCAGTCAGGCTTAACTCAGAAGCAATGTGTAACATAGTAAAACACACCACAAAAGGAGCTCACAACAGTGTTAGAAAATAGAGTGATGTTTAATAAATAAAACAAGACCAAAACGACAAAATTCCAATTAGTAGAACTGGAGATATTCTGAAGGTGATGCAGGTTGCGGAGGCGATGTAAGTCTTTGCGACGTGTACAATTTTACAGTTGCAGAGATGCCTCGGTTCTGCTTGGGGTGCGCGGTGCAGCAGAGGAGATGCGTCGGTTCCAGTGGATCCAAAGGGGCTGGTAAAGCATGTTAAGCCCTCTTCCAATGGTCTCAGACTGGAATGGCATCACATGACAGGTTAGACACAAAGATGCAGGTGCACAAGCAAGGTTGCTGAAAGTCTGTTGTGTCCTTGAGGCTTTAGATCAGGAGGCCAGTCAGCTAGCCCTTGGAGTCACTCTGGATTCTAGGTTCAAGAGATGCAGGTCCAGTCCATCTCACCCAGGCAAAAGATCAGCAGGCAGCGCAGCAAAGCAAGATTCCAGCAGAGTCGCAGTCCTTCAGCACAGCAGTCCTTTTTTATGGCAGAGTATCCACAGGTACAGAACTGTACTGAAGTGGTGGTGTCTGAAGTCCCGGTATCCTGCCTTCCCTGCACTGACTCCAGACTAACTACAGGGGGTATGCAACCCTTTGTGTAGAGACCGGACACAGCCTATTCAGGTGTAAGTGAGGCTGGGTCCAGCTCCTCCCTCCCATCCTGCCAGTGATGGCCTATTCCGTCACACCAAAGTTCCCATTGTGTATGGCTGTCTAGTAGCCATACACAAAGTCCAACTGCCAACTACACCCAGTCATGTGCCCATAGACAGGCTGCCGCCTAATGGTTAAGACAAGAAAAGGCCAACTTTCTAAAAGTAGAATTTTCAGAATTATAATTTAAAATCTGACTTCACCATGAGTTAGGATTTTAAGTTGTGATTCCAGAGACACCAAACTTGGATGGGTTATCTCTTCCCATTTGGAAATTACATTTATAAAATAAAATAAGGCAACTCCAATGTTATCCTACGGGAGAGATAGGCCTTGCAGTTGAGAATAATTTAAATGTTTTTCACTACCAAGACATGTAAAACTGCCCTACATTTTTAATACATTGAACCCTGCCCTCTGGGTTGTCCAGGGCCGAACCGAATAGGAAATCCTTTTTGGAAAAAAGAGAAAGATGTAAATAAGGGAGGGAACTTTCCACCAGAATGTACTCCAACTAGGGAAATGGTGACAAAGAAAGAGTGACACATGTGCAGGTGGCTTAGCTAATGGCATAAATATACATCCATGAATGGGGAGCTACGATTCCCATTGAAAAGAACCTTTGACATTCCCAGAATCGATAATTTAAGACGGAGAATGTATGACATGAAACCTCAACCTAGACTCACACAGTTTGTTGCTCTAAATCTTTGGGAATAAGTTATGAATGAGAAAAAGAAAAATAAGTTGTAAGGCTTATTCGTGGATGAAATCTCAAGAAGATGAGAGGCAAATAAAATGGAGGCAGGAAGTGACTGAGACAATTGGAGGTTACCCGCTGATAGAGGGCAAGGAAATAGAAAAGGAAAAACCAAGTGCGGAAAAATAAATCTAAGGATGTGGCAAAAGTTGAGAGTAAAGTGGAGTATGCCTTTTCTAGATGAGCTCCTTAGATTGAGACCACTCCAATTATACTGCAGCAACTGCACCAAGTGCTGCAGCATGGATGAACCCAACACAAACACTGTCGCCACCTCAGAAGTTAGTGCACCCCTAAGTTACTCAGAGACTCTTTACCCCCACTTGCACAGATCTCATCTCCGGTAGCAACAGTTATTTCACACTCACCAGTAACTCTGAATATTTACCCCATTGCACCTGCTGTTAACATGTACCACAGTCAGACCACTCTGAGTGTCTCTGTGGATGTCACAGTGGTGTCCAGTGTTATAGCCTCAGGCCTACCTCAGATCAAATTTGATGGAATTATTAAGAGTAATATGGGAATTAACTTCTTAGGACACTATGATGAGAGTGAATTACTTTACATGAGTAAAAAAGCTGTGAGGGTGAAGGGAGAGGCATATGTAAAGATGGAAAGAGCGGTGGACCAAGGCAGATTTGATTTGACACGGAGAAAGTAGTTGTGAAAAAATATCAGGATGATCATGGGTGACAAGGAGTTGAAGCTGCTGAAGCTGAGAGAGTTAAGTATGCATGTAAAGGAGTTGATTGAGAACAAAAGGGACTGGACGAGACTGAAAAGTTTAGGGAGTTGTGGCCCAATAAGGAGAGGGTTTAAGTGAAACAAAAAAGGAAGTCACCAATGAGGATGAGGGAGAAGTTGCAAGAGAATTAGCCAAAGAATACCCTTTAAGAGAAATACAAGTTCCATGGTCTCGAACAGATCTTTTCCATTTCATGAATTCTCTATCCAGGTGAGGAAAATCTTGATAAGTGGCACATGCAGATAGATCAGCTATCTACCACCTCAAAGGTTTCATGGGAAGAATTAAATGTGTTGTTTGAAGTAACGCTCCTGAAATAACTGTGGGCGGAATGTAAAAGAGCAGTGGAAAGGCTGATGCAGGAACCTCCAGGGTAGTAGGAACCAATACACCTTTGTCTTTGGTCACAACCAAATATAATGTCGTCATTAATTACCGAAACACTTAAGTTCCCCAGAAAAGAGATTAATTGCCCATAAAATCATTTGAACCACCCAGTAACCCAAGGAATCAGTTAATGTGTACTTTGAAAAAGTAAAGCAAATGTACAGAGAGCATAGCAGTCTAAATGACTTGCTCAGGGATAACATGGGAGGGTTTCTCGCCTCCTTCCTGCAAGGACTGCAACCAGAAATTAACAGTCAGATCAAACAGGGCAATCTTTGCTGAGAGAGTAAACCCAAAGATGAGATCCTACAGTCAGGGGCGGCCTTAGGCATGTGCAAGCTGTGCACCTGCACAGGGCCGCCAAACCCCAGGGGACGCCACGCCAATATATATCCCTAATATAATAATCCTCTGAGGATGGATACATATTTGCGTGGCGGCCCCAGACAGGGATTTGGCGGCCTCCCGGTGGACGTTTTATTAAAACACCTTCACATTTGCAACGCAGTAACTCTGTCCGCCAAACGTGTAATCAGGCCCAGAGTCTTCTTATCTAATCAGTAAATATTGGTTTGTTTTGCTAGCACACAGTACCTCATCTAAACTCCTAAACCTCCAAAGTAATAGATGTTGCAATAACCTAGAACATGACTCTCAGATTCCCAAGGAAATCGTGGAAAAAGATCTAACCCTTTCATTTGTTACTCTTGCATGCCCAAAGTGTTCACAAACAAAAGATACAACATTGTATTTTCAAACATGTATTGAAAGCTCTAATCTTTGCAAATAAACATAAATTGCGACTGAAAGAAAGATGAGACACATTATTGTAATAGTGAAAAATACAAACAATTCAATCACGGTTATTGTCCATAGCATTGCTAATGTTTCTCCTCTCAAATGCTAGCCTCTATGCAAAAGAGAGCCTATGAGGAGTGCCCATCTGCACGCTCTGGATGTACTTCCCAATGTACAGCTATCTTCCTTCTCAGGATGAAGGCAGGGGACAGCAGGCTTGCACCCTACAGCACTGTTCTGTGATTATTATGGTAGGAAGTGCACCTCTCACCGACTTCAGCACGGATGCAGTTTAAATAATAAAATGGCAAGCTAATCAAACCGTGTCAAAGTTTCAGGACAACGTTTTAATTAGTCGGAAGCAGAAGAGTTGTCTCCTTGCGAGCACAGAAAATAAAACAATGCTTCATGTTCTGAATTTGTGCGACCCTACAACTAAATGTGCAGACTACAGAGTGTCAATGTCTATCAGGAATAAGTGTGTGCAATGGCCATTCTTGTGATAGAAAAACATGTACAAAGCACAATGAGAAAATGAGGCTAAGCTAACTTGAAAACTAAAAATGGAAACTAAATGCAAGCCGCATAACAGAACTTGACTTTGAGCAAAGGTACAGACATAAATATGCAAGGAGTCTCAATGGCTTATGGAGAAAATGTCCCTGGAATGAGAACCATATAAGTGCTTTAAAGAAGGATACCCCTTGTCACATTTTTAACAAGATTGGGCATTGAAAGCAGGAATGTTGCTACAATCCTGATTGAGCGATGGTTGATGCCAAAACCCCCAAACCCAACGGTGCAAGGAGAACTTCCTCCAATGCTCAGACTCCTTTGCAGACCCCAAAGGTTCCGTAGTTAGGCATGCTGAAGAATCCACCTTGGCCTGTACAGATGCAGGGAGGGAACCCCCACTTCCAACCAAGCCACAGAGTTCCCCATAACCCTTTCACATCTCAGACTGCCCGATCCCCATGATGTTTGAGAGTTCCACATACTTTAAACAGTCTCAATGACGGTGCATGAGAGGGTAGTAGAAGTGCCTAATTGGTGCAGTCCTGGAATTGGATTAGATTGGCCCATAAGTAGATGGAGAGGTCAACAGACATCCAGTGTACTTCTTGATAGACACTGGAGCCACTTGCTTGACTCTTAAGACAGTTGATGTCCTAAACCTACACCTCTTGGGAAAATAAGTCCAATGTGGAGGGATTACAAATCAGCAGCATACAAATCAGATTGCTGCCCCAGGTCCAGTAAAGATTGGAGACATCAGAGAACAGCACCAATTTGTTGTGTGAAATTCAAGCCCTGTGAACGTGCTCTGGAGATTTCTCCTATGCTAGCTCAATTCTGTAATCTTATACGCAAGATGAAGTAGGGTTAGAGACCCAAGCCATAGATGGTGTAGTCAGGTTGTATCCAGTCATTACTAAAGAAGATTTAACTACTGATTCCAGAGAGACAGTTAGCGAAGATATGTGGGATTCTACCAGGAAAGAAACTGGGTTGAATAACGGTGCCAAGCTCCTAAAGATAACCCTTCATCCTAACATGGTATTTCCTTGAACATGCCATTACAAGCTGACCTCAGAAGTCTTTGCAGGTATAACACATGGTATCAAGAATATTACAGGACAGGGTATTTTGAAGGAAGCCATTGGGAATCCATTTAACCCTCCAATCATGGCTTTGCATGAAGCAAATAAAAAACGGAGGATAGTGCAGAACCTCCCACAATATTAACCAAATTGTTATTCCATGCTATCATGTGGTACCGAGCTCTGCTGTGATCCTGTTCCAAATTCCTTCAGAAGCTGGGTCGCACTCCCCAAGTGCATACAGAGAGCCCATCTTATTTCAATTAGATACTTAAAAAGAACCTAGAAACTCTACATATACTATGTAGCTCAACCCTGACCCAGTACATCAATGATTTACTCATGGCTTTGATGATGAAAGAAGCTTGTAGGCAAGATAGTATTGCTCTGCTCAACCACTTGGCTGATAACGGGCACAAAGTTTCCTTCAAAAATGTACAATACTTTCAGAATGAGGTCATGTTCTTGAGACATCAAATTGAGTAGGAAATCAGCCGAGTGTCCCATGAATGCATTGAAACATTCCCTAAAATGAAGTTTCCGACCACACAGAGAAGAGTACGAATGTTCTCCGGATTGGTGGGCTACTGCGACAATGAATCCCAATCTTTGTGGCAAAGCCTCTACTAAGGTTGACGCACAATTATGTCAATAACCTTGCACCAAAGGATGATGAAATTATGGAAGCCTTTCAGGAGCTTAAGAATTGACTCTGCAACACACCCGCTATTGGAATGCCAAACTACACTAAAAAATGTGTACTCTTATATCATCTGCGAGATGGGTGTGCTTTATCAGTGTTGACACAGAGTCATAAGGAGACTAAGGACCTGATTTAGATCTCAGCCAACAGGTTAGTCCAGCACATCGGTGATGGATATCCTGTCGCGCCGAAATATAAATCCCGTTATATCCTAAGGGGATTTATATTTCGGTGGACAGGAGCATCAGGCAGAGTCTCATAGTTGGCATCTTGCAGCAAAGGGAGCAAAATCACAGGACAACACAACTGGTTCAACTGCAAAGGACGCACAAGCCGATTTTTGTCAGGAAACTAGGATAATTGCATGGCAAGGCAAACGTCGAGAGCACACTTAAAAGAGCACCATAGACAGTGAAATACAGGCTGCATTGTCAGAAACCACATGGACTGCTTCTCATTAAGTTCCAACAAGGACTCTCCGAAATACTGTATCATGCATTCATGACAATGAAGGATGTGTTGTAGTTCCATTACCATCAGGTCTTCATGCCAGACAGCCATTGCGGATCAACAAAAATAGAACAAAAATAGCAACCAGAAGAAATAGCACAATTGAAATGCCTCCAAAAATGCTTGAAAATAATGAATGAATAAACGACGGAATACCACAAAGCGTAGTCTGAAATATATAAACCAATCCAGTCATAATCACTTTGAAAAAGTGTGCACTCCAGTGGCGTTAGAAGATTTAAAAATACAGCGTATGAGTTCACCAAAATGCAGTGGTATCTGAGAGTGCAGCAATGATTGTACTTCAGCCGAGTACACCATGAAGTGTTAGCTCCAGGCAAACATAGGAGTGTCCTAAAGAAGTCCCACGGTATAGTAGACTAACAAAAGTTTATTTGTTGTCCTGCATACATTTCTTCTGATAGGACAAAAACCAAGCATGATGTAAAATATTTGCACCTATTTCCTCATGCCTGCCTACAGAACAGTGTTTTAGACATGAGGTGAAATGAAACGTTGATATTGCTTAAGCAATTGACCCGTGAATCAGCCATGTGGCTGAGGGGGTTTCAGCTACAGTAAAAGGCAATGTTTTTAACCTTTCTATATTAAGCATCGTGTAAGTGGATTCCTTTTTTGCCATGAGTTTCTGCATGCATGTCAAATTATAATGCAAAATCAATTATGTTTCATTTAAGATATTTCCATGGCACTCAGTTTAATTTTAAAACCTTCAATGTCCAAATTTACTGTAAAATCGATCTCAACTGACTTTGTCCATGTTGAAGCATAGACATGCCATTATATAAAATATCAAAGGTAGCTAAATCAATATTATTCAAACAATAAATGCGTGTGGCTAATGTGATCTTTCCATTATTGACAATTGCCAATGCTTTTTCAAGATTTTTCTAATCAATCTGTCTTAAACTTTCAGCAGCTTCTTGTTGAGAAATTTTTCAGGTTTCATTGTATGTGGCATAAATGAAACATTTAGGATTAGGGGCTCTGGGACCTAACAGAACATATTGTAAATCTATATTATCAAAAAGCAGTGAAAATGATCTTTAACTGCAGACAAGGCGGAATATTCTAACCGCTGCTGGCATAGCTTTCCTACACTATGGATAGTAATGACTTAATGACTGTTGTGACTGAATATTCCAGGGATCTGGCCTTCTTGCTATAAACCTATTTGAAGAGTTGGAAAATTGGGCATTGCATAATGTTGGTAATATAACATTTCACCATAATTTGCAGAATTTAAACACAAATCCTCATTCTCAAATACAATTTACAATTCTAATTCAGAAAGCATATTAGAAATAGTCATTGCATCCTAATCATTGGTAATGGAACCTGGAGAGAAAAAGTCACCCAAATCAACTTTTAAAACATACAGAATTTGCAATGTTTCATTTGGACCACAACTGTCATAGAGACTTTATCCAAAACAATACCATCAACAACAGGAATTGCAGTATTGTTCACAAGGGACAAGCCTCTTTGGACCTCATTTGAAGAAGTATGGGGTGTAAGCACCTCAGCCACAAGTTCTGGTGAAGCACGATCGGGAAGACAGTGTCCATTCAAAAGTAGAAAGAAAACTGTGATAAAAACCAATCCAGAGGAAATCAAAATTCAACAGTAGGACCAAGGAGGAATCAGATAAGTCTGTTTAAGCCCAAGGAAAAATGTATATCTTTTGCATATAGATGTATGTGAAGAATCAGAAAAAAAATCATCAATGTCAATAAAATAACCAGAGGCAGACTGAGTAAAAAGAAGAACCTCAGCGTGCAAAAGAGAGCTGGGTGATTCCTCCAAAGACAGTTGATAATATATAACTTTGTTGCAAGGAGCAGCAGTAGAAAACAGCAAACCCAAATAAGAAACACATCCTGTGTTATGATCATTAACCGGTATTATTGAAAGTTAAGCATCTGAAGACCCCAGACTGGGTGTAGAAAGATTAGAACAGCTTAATGTATGTGAAGAGATTTTGTGCAGGTTAGGGAGAGGTGTGAAGGAACTACCCAGAACCCCCCGTTGCCTGCTGTGTAGGACTGGCCACATGGTGTAGCTTGATCAAATCAATTATAACAAGTATATTGTATTTACAACCAGCGAGTGGTGGTAAAATCAAAGTTTGAGTACCTTTAACAGCAACAGCAAGGACAGGGACCGGTGCATAATAGGATGGGCCAAACTCTTTTTTATCTGCTATTCTCTCTCGGACTAGATCCCATATGTTTTACGAATCCAGCAAGAAACCACTGGTTGCTCCTTCATTTCGTCAGTGGCAGAACATTTAAAATTCAAATTGGAGTGCTCATCTCAGGAGTCTTTTGATTCCTGTAAAACAGTGAAACGTTTATTGATGTCAAAGGGCGTGGAGTGGAATCTCTGCAGTCGGGGCGAAGATTCCATCCCGATTGCAGATGTAAAGATACTACTCGTAACTTTCATTTGTGAATACCGATAGACGTAAACATAGACTTTTGGTCTAAGTTTACCTTTGTGAGTACCAAAAGTCATAAACTTAGACTTTTGGTGTAAGTTTACCTTTGTGAATCAAGCCCATTATCTACATCAGTAGCTGTCAGGGAAGTAGCCCAATGGATCCATCTTGAATGTAAGATTTTCACGTCAGGAACACTGGCCTTGGTGACAGCCTCTAAGGCTGGAACAGGAGATACCACAAGTATGCGTTTCCCCAGAGCCAATGGATGTTCCTTCAGGACAGCTGTTTGAACTGTAATCAAAATATTTTCTGTGATGCAAAACGCATTTCGCCATTGGAATAAAAATGCAAATTTTAAGCAATCGCCACTTTTTCACCATCATTGAATACAACATATGTGTATCCAGTGTAACCAACAATGTAGGTTATCAAGTTGGTAGTGTTAACACACGCATGTAAATGTTTGGACTCAAAATTGTCAGTCTATAAGTTTCTGAGAATAATATTATTCAGTAGTCCAATGTTTATTAGAAAAATATGAATGAATGAAATCATACAATTGTTTAATCCGCTGTGCATAATATGGCTTGTATGTTCTACAAAAATTTAGAAAGCCCAAAAGAGATTGAAGCTTTTTCCGTGTATTTTGTGTTTGTAAGAGAGCACATATCTCTAAGAAATGTTGTGCTCGGCTTTTGCTTTCCTTTGACAACTCGTATCCCAAACATAGGACACTGACAAAGGCAATTTTGGATTTTAGAAAATTGAATTCATAGCCATGTTCAGCAAATCCCAATAGTATGAGAACCACCCAGGCCAAATGTGTGTTTAAATCATTATCTGTGAGGTAAATGTCATCAACATATGGCAACACATCTGAAACAATGTCTTGTAAAATTGTTGTTACATGGGCATCAAACAGACCTGGACTGTTCTTATACCCTTGTAGGAGCCTACAGAACCTTCTCTGAGCCCGAGCACTGTGAAGGCTGTTAAGTCATGACTTTCGGACACTACATTTTGACAGAAAACAACATTGGAAATGTCCACGGTAATATTGTGCTTTTTACTAACAATGTTGTCTAATAATCCCTTGCTATGTGCATTTTGCACCGCACAAAAGTGTGTGTATGATTGTTTAATTGTATATATTTCAAGACTATACATTAAGAATGGTCTGGTTTAATCACAGGAATAAGTGGATTATTCATGGGGGAGACATAATGCTCAATCACATCTTGATATTCTAACTGTGATAGAATCTCCCTAACAGGGCGTTTACTCTCATGTTTAATAGGGTATTGTGCTTGGACTTGTAGACTGGACTGTATATGTATAATATGATTGGGGAAACTCCTATCCCAGCATGCATGGTAGCAATATAATGCAGGGGCTCGAACAAGAGTCCATTCTGCAGCTTATGCTGTTTTAACACCTTCTGGAACAACAACCAAAAGGTAGGCATAATTACATCCTCTCCTCGTGGGACTTTTGTAACAAACTCAGGTGGCCAATCTATCTCAGCCAGCAGAATGCCGTAGTCATTAGTTAAATTCTGCCAGAATATCAAATTAATAGTATGCAGTATATTACCCTCAATTTGTAAGTCTATTTCATAGAGTCTATAAGGAGGGCTGAGCTGCTGATCTGGAGTTTCCATTTCAATGTAGTCATTAGTCAGTCTCACCACCAGAAACTCTTGAAGAGTCTGGTGAACTATGGTGACCTCTGCTGTGCTGCCAAGCATGGTCCTCACCCATATCTTGTTCCGAAGAGTTCTGAGTATTTTTTGGCATATGTAGCAGAAATTCCGGCCACTTTTCTTATGTTTACATTGTGCTTTTTGTTTTGGAAGTTTCTCTTCCTTTTTTATGATGACATCAGCAGACCGTTATGAGTCTGTATTCGATTTCCCATACTCCTCCTGTCTGAGGTCACCTTGTCCCAATCTCTTTGACTGTCTGTCTACAGAGTCCTAAAAAGAGAGAGAAGGATGGGTATCAGAATACTGATACCTGCCAGGCTGTTTAGTTGTATCTCTGTTGCGTAAATTGTAATGATTTTTGGAATACTCAGTTTGAGGGGATCCACTCTGGGTTTTTGCTTTAGCTTTGCTTTTATCCAAGCGCTTTTTGGAAGATTCTGGTGTCTGCTTGGTAACTTCGGTATCAGATTTGTTTTAAAGTTTTTTGTCTTATTAGGCCTGCTTCCCAGACTGTCATGACCTATAGAGATATAGGTTTCAGAAATAATTTTAGGAAGTTCACGTTCCTGGTCTACTACTGGAACTGTAGCGAACCATTGGCATATCGCCCATGCAGCTGCCTCCCCCTTAATATTACTTAATATAATTGAGGACAGTGTGACAAAGGTGCCAAAGAGTTTCATCCCTGAGCTGAGGGCAGCTCCATGTTCAGCCTGAATCTGTTTAAGGACTTCAGGTAAAACAGTCATGGACGGAGTACCTTGGGTGATGGTATATATAGCTTCAAAAACAGTACCCCACATATTACACTCCTCCACAGAGGGAACCATACCATGTGGAAGACACATCATGAGAATTCAAATGTATCATGGGGTCACATATGGGGAAACAGCCCCAATCTAATTTGTATTTTGTGCAATACAGAATGGAATTCCCTCCTGTTTGTTAGGGATTTTACCCATAATGGCATTAATAGTAATAGGATGGATTGCAGGCATAGTCAATTGAGACTGTCCAGCTTGAGGAGCCCTTGCTGGGGCAGCAGTGATTGAAAGCAGAACATACTGTATAGACATTGATATAGTCTTACTAAATGGTTAAAAGAGCAAGTGTGTCACATTGCTATAAATGTTGTGCATTTGGAAAAGGTGTAAAGCCTGTTAAGTTCCTACTAATCAAGTGGGACGCTGTATTTAGAACAACTAAATTTCATAATACAGAAACTGAATCCATATCCATACTAATATAATAAAGAGAGAGCCCAAACCTTTGAGGCGGGTAATCTCAGGAACCACAGCACCAATCACAACACCCAATACAACATTGGAAAGGGCAGTTGCAGCAGAAGGACATAGGCTATGCAGACGCCCACCATATACATTTAAAAGGTAAAAGAACCGTCCCAGCAAAGTAGTCCCTTGTGGGCGAGTCTGTGTTGTGCTGTGGGCGTATGCTGGGGGCGTGACAAACGCTGGGGGCGTGTGATACGTTCCGCCCTTCATGCCATGTCTCATATCGTGTGCTGTGGGTGTGTGCTAGGGGGGTGGGCATGTGCGGGGCGCGGGATTACGGAAAAAAAGCGAGCGTTGTGCCCAATATTTCATTGTTTTTTCTTCCCAGGTTCTGTACATTCCAGCTACGGGTGTCCACCCTGCTCCCTTTAAATACCCCTGCACCCCATAATCATAACCCACCCTTACTCCTTAAAATACCCCAACACCCTTAAACACTAACCCATCTTTTTTTATTAAATATGTTTTTATTGCAGAGTTATAAACAAAACATCGATGTAGGTCAACCGGTATACCCTTGATATGTCAAGGCACATTTGCGTTAGTAAAGTTGCACACAGCCATTCAGCCCACATCCCGGAGGTCGGGCGGCATACCAACAGGTTCCAATAAAAGGTCACCATGAGCACCTCAGAGGGACGCCAGGTCAACAACATAAGTAAGTGTCTGTTTTTATACCCACCAAATTCCCCCCCCCCTCAGTCACCGCCAGATACAATCAGCCACCCCGAGCTGGCGACATCAGTGCCATCAGTGCCCGTAGTATCAGGTCTATGCTAGTGCATTCCTATGTCGGCCGCCTGTTAGGGCCTAACATCATCCACACAGCGTGAACCCATGTGCGCTGCCCAGTATCCCTCTCCTGTAGCTGCCAGCCATAGATCCCCAGCACAGGCACCCCTCTTGCCACTACCGCGGTACCCTAATAACGCCCCTCCAACCCCCCTCCCCCCAACTACTGCTGATGTGGGTTGTAAGTATGGGTTCTGACAGAAGAGCTCGCCACTAATTGATGTAATGCATTCGTTCTTCTAAGCCGCATGGAACCTCAGTCTCTGAATGTCCCTCCTCCTCGTTCTCTGTCAGGTAGTCGCTCAAAGCCTGCACAATCATCTCCCAGGCCTTTGCCATCTCCAAGCTCTTCTCATTACCAGTTCTGGTAGCCTGCCGCATTCTAATCACACTCTCACATCTGGACCATTTCAACAACTCATTCGTCCATCGCCTAACTGATGGGCCCTCCTTGGATTTCCAACGCCAAGTAATCTCTCTTTGGGCTAGCATGAGTCCTAGGTCAATAAATTTGCTCGTAACTTTTGTCTTTGCCGTGTGAGGGAACCAAAGCAGTAGACACGCCGCCATGTCGAACTCCACTTCCCTGTCAGTAACCGCGTTCAGAAGCTCACCCACCTCAGGCCAGTAAGTCCCCAACTTCGGGCAGCCCCACAGCAAATGATCCAGCTCAACCTCAAGTGCCAAGCATCTCGGGCACGCTGCATCCTGTACCCGAAAGTACCGTCGAGGTTTCCCCGGGGTCAGATAGGCCCTATGCAGTATAAAGAAGTGCACCTGTTGGAAGCGGGCATTCCTGCTACCCTTCCATGTCCGTTTCAAGATCTGGCCCCAAACCGTGTCTGGTATGGGTTTACCTATGCTATCCTCCCACTTCTCCTTCAGCGCAGTGAGCGGCTCTAGTCCCTCATTTAACATTCGCGATTGGAGGCAAGTCACCGCTTTAAACGTGCCCGCAGCCATCACCACATATTGGCAGGCCATGGTCGTGTCCGGTTCCACCAGTCCTCCCTTCCAGTGTATTTGTATTGCCGCGATTACTGCAGCATGCAAGGGGTAGCTCCCATCCGGGAGACCAAACTGATCCTGCAGTACCCTAAAGGGGGCCAGCATCCCGTCAACATATAAATCTCCTACCATCTGTAAACCCAACTCCTCCCATTCTGACAACGGAGACCAATCGCCTCCATGTGGTAGCGCTGTCAGCATCCCAAGAGGAATCTCCGGCGCATACGGTCGTGCAGCCTTCGCCATCTTCAGGCTCCTATGCCAGCACAACCGAAGGGTTTTCTCCTCAATGGTGAGACCTCTCAATTCCAATTTCTGTTGCATAACTATGTAGGCTAGGATGTGCCTCTGGATGCCCATCCCACGCTCCTGGTCCGGGCCTCTGAATTCTTTAGCAATGCTTTGTGTTAAAACCTGTAATTGGGCCGCTAGGTAATACAATTCAAAATCAGGAACCGCCATCCCTCCTTCAAGTTTGGGTCTGATCAAAGTGTGCAACGCTACCCTGCGCCTTCCATGCCCCCAAAGGAAATCAATAACCATCGTCCTTAAATCTTTAAAGATCCGTTGAGGGATCCATATCGGTAGGGTACGGAAATAATAGAGCAACCTTGGCAGAGCCACCATCTTCACCAAAGCCACCCGGCCCTGCACCGATAGAGGAAGGGAGGCCCAGAAGGACATGCATCCCCACAGAGCCCTTATGCAGCGGCCTATATTTCCTTCCAGCAAATTCGCGGTTTCGTGGTAAACACGGACTCCTAGATAGGTGAAGCACGTGTCTTCCCAGACCACATCCACTGTAAGAGGAGGACACAGCGTGTTCGCCCGCAGCGGAAAAACAAAGGTTTATTCCAGTTTACCTTGAGGCCTGACAACCTAACAAAGCTTGAAAGCATCTCTACAGCCCCCTCAAGAGCCCCTTCCGTATCTTCCAGGTACAGCAACAGGTCATCTGCATACAGCGAGATATGATGAGTTTCCTCACCACGTCTAATCCCATTATACAATTCTCCTGCTCTCGCCCGTGCCGCCAGTGGTTCCATCGCTAAAGCAAACAGGAGAGGAGATAGCGAGCAACCCTGCCTCGTCCCTCTACGCACCGGATAGTCGGGTGATATAACAGACCCCAATCGCACTCTGGCAGTAGCAGAAGAGTAGAGAACCCTCGTCCATCGCCCAAAGCCGCCTCCGAGGCCGAACTTCTCTAGCACCCTCTCGAGGTACTGCCACTCAAGGCTATCGAAGGCCTTCTCACTGTCTATCGACAGTACTGCTGATTTGTAATCTGATTCTAAGGCGCTGTCTAGGATACGGGTCAGGCGGCGGATGTTTATGGATGTGTTCCTAGTAGGAATGAACTCGGCCTGGTCTCCGTGTATCAGCGTGGTCATATGTGGCAGTAGTCTAGTGGCCAGGATACGACTCAAGATCTTATAGTCCACCGTCAGCATAGACAGGAGCCTATACGACGTCACATCCGAGGCCTCCCTACCAGGTTTCAGCAGCGGCACCACTAGCGCTTCCCTCATCGACTGAGGCAGCTGCCCCAGGGTCATGGCTTTGAAGTACACCACTAAGAGCCGTGGTGCCAGAACATCTATATACTTCACGTAAAATTCGATCGGCAGACCATCCACCCCCGGCGTCTTGTTTCTAGCCATCTGCTTAATGGCCACCCGAATCTCCGATAGCGTTATGGGGCCGCCCAGGTCCTTCGCAGTCTCGTCACCCAGCACTGGGAGACGAACAGTCTCCAGGTATTCACCTATTGCAGAGACTTCGACCGCCAACTGACTCTTATATAGACTCGTATAAACACTAACCCATCTTAACCCTATAAATATACCCTGTACCCCAAAACCCACACCTATCCCTAAACCCTAAAAATACCCCTGTACCCCAAAACCCAAACCTACCCCTGAACCCTAAAATACCCCTGTACCACAAAACCCAAACCTAGCCCTGAACCTTTAAAATACCCCTGTACCCCAAAACCCACACCTACCCCCTGAACCCTAAAATACCCCTGTACCCCAAAACCCAAACCTAGCCCTGAACCCTTAAAATACCCCTGTACTCCAAAACCCAAACCTACCCCCTGAACCCATAAAATACCCCCGTACCCCAAAACCCAAACCTACCCCATAACCCTAAAATACCCCAGTACCCCAAAACCCAAACCTAGCCCTGAACCCTAAAAATACTCCTGTACCCCAAAACCCAAACCTACCCCTGAACCCTAATAAAATACCCCTATACCCCAAAACCCATACCTATCCCTAAACCCTAAAATGACCCCTGTAAAAAAAAAAGAAAAAATCAGTTTATAACTAGTCGCATTTTATTATAACAGCGTCACCGATTAGCGACCTATCTTCTTGGACTGCGCTTTGGTATCAGTGGCCAATTTCTTAAAATTGTTGGGTTTTATGATTTTAGCTGTCAAATGTCAGTATATCAAATCCTCCTGCTCTTGTATTAAGTGTTATTGCTGTCTATTACACAATTGTTTCAATTTTTAAGGTGCAATATAAATCGAGTAACAGGTGTCGGTCGATTTTTATTGTTCAACTGTGGTAAAATATGTTTCGAAATTTTAATCACAATGTACCGACTTGTGGATTTAATTTGTAAAGCTTTTAAGGATATTTTTCTTTTATCCAAATAAAGATTTTCCTTTTTTTTTCTTTTCTACTAAAAACCCCTGTAACCCATCACCCAAAACTATATCTGAACCCTTAAAATACCCAAACACCCCAAAACATATACCTCAGTACCCCAAAACATATACCCCTATACCCATACTTACCTTATCCAAACATTTAAAAAAAACATGCATTTACAACGAATTTCGTTGTAAATGTATGGGTGGTAAAAGCATATAAAATGTAATGCCATGCGTTATAATGGTATTGTGGAGTCATGGCACTTTCGTAATGAAAGTATGCGAAGTGATGGTATGCGGAAAGAAAGTTGCGGAGTAATGGGTGTTTACCCTCCCCCGGTAAGTACATTGGTGGCACGGTGGCCCACATCTCCAGCAACATACTCATATTTTTTCACCACCGATTTGAAAAATGCACAGGTCTATCTCATTGATGGCCAGCACCGACATACACTTTTAGACACACCTCCCGCCACAAGTTCTAGTATTGCGAACTTTAGAGCTGGGGAGCTACGTTCGAATCTCGGCATCAGCTCAACATCCTGTGATTCCAGGCAAATTGCTTTGTCTCCCCGTGCCTACCACAAATGAATGTGTTCTTCTGTAATGTAAATTGTGCTCATGCCATGTTGTCGAGTTCGCGCTATATAATATTGCAAGGAAAAATAAAGTAGGGAAACTCGAGTTCACACACTACTGAACGCGCACTCTTAAGTGCATCAGCAGTGCACTGTGAATTGGAGTGTTTCACAGACCTGTCACAGATAAGAAATGCTGTCAAAAGGAAATCCTACAAAACAATATACTACTGGCCGGCAGCAATTCATACGCGGACAACGTCGGGACGGGCTGCTAGTCTTCTTATATAATTAGTAAATTTTGGTCTGTGTGGCTAGCTCACAGTACTGCATATAAACTTCTAAACCTCCAGAGTTATAGATGTTGCCATTAACCTAGAACATGACCCTCAGATTCCCAAGGAAATCGTGGAAACAGATCTAACCCTTTCATTTGTCATTCTTGAATGCACAATGTGTTTACAAACAAAGGATACAATATTGCATTTTCAAACATTTATTGAAAAGCTCTAATCTTTGCAAATAAAACATGAACTGCGATTGTAAGAAAGATGAGACACTGTTGTAATAAGCATCTTAGAATAGTGAAAAGCACAAACAATTCAATCATGGTAATTGTTCATAATGCTACTCCTATCTATTGCTAGCCTCTATGTTAAAGAGACCATATAAGGAGTACCCATCCGCACGGTCTGTTGGAATGACCTATCCCCATACCTTGATAGTGAATTCCAGGAATACAGGTTCAGTGCATCCACGGATGCACCTCAGAGTGTACAGCTATCTTCCTTCTCAGGATGAAAGTCGGGGACAGCTGGCCTGCATATTACAGCAGTGTTCAGTGATGGTTTCAGCAGGAAGTATATGTCTCACCGACTTCAACTCGGATGCAGTTTATATAATGAAACAGCAAGCTAATACAACTGTGTCAAAGGTGCAGGACAGCATTTTAATTTGACTGAAGCAGAAAAGTTGTTCCCTTGCAAGTACAGAAAATAAGACAATGCCTCATGTTCCGAATTTGTGTGATCCTGGAACTAAATGTGCAGCCTACAGGGCATCAAGGCCTATCAGGAATATATTGCGTACGTGGGCCAATCTCACAATAGAAAAGCATGTACAAAGCACCATTAGAAAATGAGGACAAGTTAAAACAAGAACTAAAAATGGATGCTAAATTCAAGTCGCATAACAAGTGAAGGACTGGACTTTGACCTTGGTACAGGGATACATATGAAGGGAGTCTCAAATGGCTTACAGAGGGAATGACTCAGGAATGAGTAGACGTCAAGAAAGTGTGCCTGGGAACAGTATATGTGCTTTAAAGAAGGTTACTCATGTCACATTTGTAACAAAATTGGGCATTGGAAGTGGGAATGTCGCTACAATACTGATTGAGCAATAGTTGATACTCAAACCCTATGGTGCAGGGAGACTTCCCCCAGTACCCAGACCCTCTTTGCAGACCCCTAAGGTCCTGAAGTTAGGTATTCCACAGAATTCCCCATGGCCTGTACAGAATGGATGCAGGGATGAAATCCCCACTTCCAACCAAGTCACAGAGTTCCCCATAACCCATTCACGTCTCAGACTGCCTTTATCCCCGTGATGTTTGGTAGTTCCACAGATTTTGAACAGTCTCAATGATGGTGCCTGGGAATGTAGGAAGGGTGCATACTTGGTGCAGTCCTGGAAGTGGATCAAATTGGCCCATATATAGAGGGAGAGGTCAACAGACATGCTGTGTCCTTATTGATAGACACTGATGCCACTCGCTTGACTGTTAATACAGTTGGTGTCCCAAACCTACCCTTCTCAGGAAAATTAGTCTAAGGGGGGGAATTACAAATCAGCAGTTTATGAATCAGATCACTGCCCTGGGTCCAGTAAAGGTCAGAGAAAACAGAGAGCAGCACCAATGTGTTGTGTGCCCTATGAACTTGCAAGTGAGGGATCTCCTCTGCAAGCTCAATTATGTAATCTATTGTATGCAAGAGGGAGTGGATTTAGAGATCCAAGCAGCAGTCGCAGAATTTAAATGACAGGCCCTGGAACCTGTAGCCAGGTTATATCTAGTCCTTACTAATGAAGATTTACCTATCAATTCGAGAGGGACAGTTAGCAACTAATTGTTGGATTTTACCGGGAAAGAAATTGGGTTGTTTAATGGTGCCAAGCCCCTAAATATAACCCTTCACCCTAAAGTGGTAGTTCCTCAAACACATCCTTACAAGCTGACCCCAGAAGCCATTGCGGGGATAACACCTGTCCTCGAGAATATGAAAGAACAGGGCATTTTGAAGGAAGTCAAATAGGACAGTCAGGATAGTGCAGAATATCCAAATAAATTAACCAAATTGTCAGTCTATGCTATCCTGTGGTACTGAACTCTGTTGTGATCCCTTTCCAAATTCCCCCATAAGCTGAATGGTTCATGCTCATTGACCTTTGCCAGGTGTTCTTCTTGGTTCCCCTTCACGAAGAGAGGCAATTTCTCTTCTTGTTTCAGTTCCCAAAGAAGACTCTCCTGTAGTGTTGCACTTCCCAAGGGTATACAGAGAGCCTTTCCTATATAATAATAATAATAATAATAATAATAATAATAATAATAAAACAGAAGCACAGAGCTTTGAAGGATATCCTCTTATGAAGAGGAAGTCAATGAAGTCTGGTGAGGGCTAGGCTGGAAGAAGCTCTCCTGGGTAGATCTAGTTTCTTTAGGGCGGCTGTGTTATAAATTATTAGCAGTTTTATCAATCTTCCCTTCGTCACGCCTAAGTAGAGGGTGTTATAGTCGTTTATCTGAGAAGTGATAAGAGCATGGACTACAGTCCTCCTGGCCTCTAATAGGGGACGATTCAAGATCTTCCTAACAGTTTACAGAATGGCAAAACACTTCCCAGCAACATTCCAGGTCTGTTTGTCGAATGATAGCTTAGAATCGAACAAAATCCCAAGATTTTTCACTAAGGATTTGAGCACTGGAGTCTGACCCAGTGGGTCTGGCCACCATGCCGAGTTCCAGATAGAGGGAGCCATCAATACAATCAGGACCTCTATTTAATTGACATTGAGGTGAAGACAAATGCTGGACATCCATTCTGTCAGCTCCAAGAGATAGGATTTGAAATGTCCTGCCAAGCCTTCCTCATCCTGTGACAATGTAACAATAAGTTGTGTGTCATCTGCGTATGATGCAGAACTAATATTATGCCTCTCTATTGCTCTGCAGGGGGAGCATTTAAATATCTAATATAATCGGTCTCAGACTAGAGCTCTGAGGCACCACCTGGAGCAGAGTCAAGTATTGCCAGAGAAGGGCGTTTGGGATACATGAAAAGTATGTTGTAGTAGAAAAGAAGCCAGCCATCTCAAAGCGCCTCTCTTAACCCCGTTTCCCCTAAGTCTCTGAAAAAGATGGCCATGGGACACTGTGTTGAAGGCTGCACTGAGGTCGAGTAGGACTAAGGTAGTGGTCTGGCCTGCATCAACACAGCGTCTCAAAAACTCTGTGGCTATTAGAAGAACAGATTCCGTAGAATGTTGAATCCTAAAACCTGACTGAGCAGGATGCAGCAGCCGGTTAGATTCAATTCAGCTGGTGAGTTGGATATTCACAATTGTTTGTAACTGTCTATGTTGTCTTATACTCCCGTATTTTACTACAGCACTATGCACTTTCTTGTATCATGGTTACACTCCCCCATACATATAAATTTGAATGTTAACGTCAATTTTTTTATTAGTGTGCTAAATTATGGGTTTGTTATAAATTCTTTTTAATCTATTTATTGTTTTACGTAGGACATCCAGGGTGTTAGCTTTACACTTATTCAATCAATAAGTCTCCTGTTTTAGAATTATGTGGTATCCTTATCCGGCCTCCTTGTATATATTGTTTTAACTTTTGTGATTTTTTTAACAAATCGAAATAAAGTTTATAAACTGAAACAATTGTTTTCAGTAATCTTGGCAAAAAAGGGTAAAAGGGAGATGGGTTTTAGATTCTCCAGAAGCAGAGGGTCCAGGGTGGATTTCTTCAATAGTGGAAACACAATCACATGCTTCCAGGTCTGAGGAATCCGTCCCGAGTGAAGGGACAAGGCGATTAGACAGGATAGCTGACATACCCTGCCTTAATATACTGGGAGGGACTGGGTCCAGTGGGGATACAGACTTAATTAGAGTCACAAGGCCTTGTAACTCTTCTAAAGAAGTTACACTAAAGCTAGAAAGGCCCACCTCGGTGGTGCCCGCTTCCCTCAGAATGTCCGGCCCACTGCAATTTATTGCCTTGAGAGGGAATGAATCATAAATCTTAGCCACTTTATTAGCAAAGAAGGTAGCTATCTCATTTATGCCCCTGACAGATGAAGCAGCCCCTTATGAAACACGATCTAGGGAAGATAGGGAATGAACAATAGAAAAGAGTTATTTTGCAGAATTACTAGCGGACTGAATTTTCGGCCTGTAAAACTCTCTGCGCATGGCCCTGATGAGCCGATGGTAGAATTTCAGCACCTCTTTGTAGTTCGTTTTATTGACCATGCTATAGTCCCCATGCCATTGGTGCTCCAGCCATTTACAGTGGTTTTTCACAACTGTAAGATGCTTATTGTACCAGGGTGCCAATGGAGAAACCCTCAGCTTTCCCATGTAGTCCAGGGGAGCTATACTATCCAATCCTCCCCGAATCCAGATATCAATATGAGATGCCATTGAGTCAATATCACTGCCCAATTCCAATGGAGTGTGTGCAAGAGTATTCTGGAAAAAATCAGGCTTAACCTTTGCTCATTTCTATGATTTGGGCAGGCCAGCCCTTTTAGCACAAAGGACCGGACCAGGTAAAGGAAATTAGGACACAGTATAGTGACCAGACCAGATCACGGGGAGATGGTTTCCACAGTCAATGAAGGGAAATTTGCGAAAATGGGGTCCAGAATGTTCCCCCTCCCCCACATCGGTAGATGTAAGTACCCGCTGTACCATATACAAGGCCTCTAGGTCCTGACCATATTCGGGGACTGATCTTTAAAATGCAGATTATGATCGCCCAGCATCAGAAATCTGCAATAATGCAGTGAAAGAGAGGGTATCAGGTCAGCAAGGGATGTGCTGAAAGGTACCACAAGCCCAGGTGGGTGACAGATTACAATTCCTGACAGAACACAGTTGCTGGAAAAGGTAAGAGGAAAAAATGCTGCCTCGCTGCCCTCTAGGAAAACCTCTGTGAGGAAGCAGTGCAAGGTATGGTTAGAAATAATTGCAATTCTCCCTCCTCACTGTGAAGAACGGTCCTGCTGCACTATGAAATATCCGTCAGGGATAGCATTAAAAATATCAGGCAAGGAGTACTCGGAAAGCCAAGTTTCCATCAGAAACAGGACATCCGGTTGTACTTTTAATCAGATACTTAAAAACTCTGCAACTACTGTGTAGCTCGATCCTGATCCAGTACATCCATGATGTACTCATTGCATTGATGACAAATAAGCTTGTAGGCAAGACAGTATGGCCCTGCTCAACCAATTGGCTGAGAATGGGCACAAGGTTTCGCCCAAAATGTTACAGTACTTCCAGAAGGAGGCCATGTACTTCGGACGTCAGATAGAGAAGGGAATCATGTGAGTGTCACATGAAAACATTGAAGGAGTCCTTAAAATGATGTTCCCTACCATTCAGAGAGAATTATGAATGTTCTTGGGTGTGGTTGGCTACTGCAGACAGTGGATCCCAAACTTTTTCTTTGTGGCATAGCCTCTCCTGAGGTTGACATACAATGATGTTAATGGCCTGGTACCAAAGGTTAATGAAAGCATGAAAGCCTTCCAGGAGCTAAGGTATATACTCTGCAGTGCACCCACTCTTGGTCAGACTACACCAAAGAATGTGCACTCTTTTGTCATGAGCGAGATAGGTGTGCTTTATCGGTGTTGACAAAGGCTCATGGTGAGACCAAGTACCCCATTGGGTATTTCTCAGCGATTCTTCATCCTGTAGCCACGGCATTACCTGGTTGTCTCAAGGACATTGTAGGGGTCAACATTTGCATTCAGCAAACCGAATGGATAGTGATGGGTTATCCACTCATTGTGGTGGCGCATTCAATCTATATTCTCATGGCTCGTACCCGCATGCAACATTTGACTAACAGTTGCTTAACCTGCTATGAGATAAGCATTTTGGCTGCCAAGAATGTTTTCGTCAGAAGATATAATAACTTAAGCCCTGCTTCTCTGTTACCAACCCCAGAGGGAGACGAAGAGGGAGATTTTGATCATGACTGCGTGAGTGTTACTGAGTTGTGCACAAAGCCAAGACATGAAATACAAAGCTAATGGAGGGTAGTGGTTGAAGAAAGAGTCGCACCTCAGTGATACAGGCAAATGTGTGTGGGCAATGTAGTACTGGTATAATTCAATTAACAAGAATAAAAGGTCTTGCTGGCACTCACGGTAACAGAACCCTCCACTACCTCGGGTGTGAGTACACAATCATCTAACAAAAGATCCTTGTGCTAACACATTACAAGCGAATATACCCCAGCACTCCCAACATTTGATGCTTCATTGTTCATTCAATGTAAGCAAGAATCCTGAGACAATTTTAGATACTCTAATCACAGGAACCACAGGTATTCAAGTTTGTCTGGAACATTTGTAGATTTATTTATCTCGAAGAATTTCTTTAGTCAGTTTCAATGTTTTGAATACAACACAATGTGTACAAGGACTGGACACTTCTCAAGGTGATGCTTTCAAGTACTGAGCAAAATGTAAGTCTTCAGTGAAATGACAACAATCCAATTTTTGATGAAAAAGAAACATAACAGCTGACACGTGTTTCGTCACATCCGTGACTTTTCCAAGGTTTCACCACAGTAGTAGGAAAGTAGAAGCGACTCGACAATTATGATGAGCAGCCATGTTGGGATAGTCATTTAAATTTCAGAACTTCATAACTTCAACTGTGCCACAGCAAAGTAGGGTATCAATCAAGTTTCTAACGATGTTGAAGATCAGTCTGAAATAGAGGTTAAGTCAAACAGGTTGTGGCAGACTTCTTGGGTCAATGTATCTCATAAGAAGTAAGGAACCCAAAGTGTTGGAAGCCGCAAGTCAGTTACATCAGCTTAGAATGGACTATGATAGGCCCCTCTCTATTCTGTAGAACACACTCTTCCGTTGTCCTCTCTTGTCTGTAACACCACACCTTGAGAAGTGTCCAGCAGAGTGGTTGTAGTGACCATGAAATCTGATGGTCCCTTCAAACACCTCCAGATCAACTTGTGGAGATGCCCCGATGTAATCAGCTAAGGTACATTCTTGTGATTGTACGCTTCTTTTCCCGTTGGATGGAGGCATATCCCACCAGGAGATGTTACAGTCTGACAGTTACCAAACTGCCAATGAGGTAATGCAGCTTTAGGGATAGATCAGAAATTTAATTGCAATTACAGACTCGAAGCTTCAATCGTCATAAAGAGACTGAACAGAAGTATCAAGTCAAAATTTGCAAAAGCCTGTGCGTCCACAGACCGCATGCCCTTTTCTGGTACTGCTGAGTATTCGAAGCACGTCTTGTAGATCGCCAGGATTGGTTTCTCATGAGGTTTTGATGGGAAGAGCCATGCAAATCCCTTTTGTTATAGCTAATGCCCTTGTGCATATCACAGATGATCTGGTTCTCAAATATTGCAATGGATTAGCTGATGTGGTGCATTCTATCTCTCATCAGGTTGATGCTGCTACTCCAGCTGGGCTAGAGTCTCCAGGTCATGATTTGAACACTGGAGATTGGGTTCATGTGACGAAGCATGTGCACAAATCATGCCTGGAGGAGCATTGGAGAGGCTCGTACCAGATAATCTTAGTCACCAGCACTGCTGCAAAGTATTATGGACTGCCAAACTGGATGCACGCCTTGCACATAAAAGAGGTGAGGCTTGAAAAGGAAGAAGCAAAGCCAATATCCACTAACTTCTCAAGTCCACTTAGGTTTGAAGTCTCTGAGGCATCTGAAGAAGAAAAGGGGTCACTCTGAGAGCCCATAGTCACCCAGAGAGGAAATTTGACGGGGTGTCATGCCAATGATGACTGTGGCACAAGCCCTGTGTTAAGCATTCACAGCAATCGTGGGAACTCTTGGGGAGTTGAAACAAACCTACCAGAGTCAGGGTCACAAGAATTAGAGAGTAAATCAAAATGACCTAAAAGGGAGAGGAAGATCCTTCAAGAGAAAGATCAATTGCAATTACTCAGGTCCTCATTGGACATATCTTGCAAAAATTGACTTTGAATCTAATGACTGACATTGATGAACTCCCTTGAGCTCTAACCTGACAACCAAAGGTGCTTACTTTATAGAGATCACTGACAAAAGTCAAGAGGATGAATAGAGTTAGACAAATGGTTAGATAACTTGCAGATCCTCAGGCCTCTGGTTGACACAGAATGACAATTCCTGTAGCTTTCTAGAAACCTGATCGATGCTACTTCATGTACTCTACCTAATCATTCTTTACATAAAACCTTGATAGTTTTTTATTTTTTTTATTTCTTTGATTGAGTTTGCAAACATGTAAACAAACAACCTTCGACAGAAACTGTTTCCCCCACTTTTTCAAGCATAGAAAGTCATACTTTCATGGGAATCGAACCACATTACCTTCGCCTGCCCGCCCCACCCACTTCCAATGAACAGGCCTGTCCGCAATCTCCCTCCTGTCCTGGCTACACATGTAAGCTCATGTATCTCCTCCATGGGCACCATACCTTCTCCCATTTTTTGGAGCACCTCCATCCTGCATATACCTGCTTTTCTGCCATCTTGCACCAATTCATGTCCTCAACCCAGACTTGAAAGTCTGGTGCTTCTTGCGTTCCCCAACTACTGGAAATGTTCCTCTTAGCCACAGTCATTACCACCATTAGCAGCAGTTTGGTGTCCTGCGGCAGAATCTCATCTCCCCACACATTGAGTACCTCCCCACATCAGGGAGATAGTTAGTCTGTTTAGTCAAACTAAAATATTGAGCTCAGAAGGGATGTTCATCAAACTCAGATAATTTGCCTAGCACCTGGCATGAGTATGAATTCCATCAGCCATTCCATTTGCTAGACAGGGCATACTATGCCAGAGTGGTCCTCTATAAAATGGAAAAGGCAAACTCCTCTGAGTGCAGTAGGGGATGTGGGGAGGTACGAAAAATACTTTGATGTGATAGGGGGTCTAAGGGATAGTATTTACTGGCCAACAAATCTCCGTACCCCTAATACAATACATATATAACACAAGGGAGATAGTTAGTCTGTTTAGTCAAACTAAAATATTGAGCTCAGAAGGGATGTTCATCAAACTCAGATAATTTGCCTAGCACCTGGCATGAGTATGAATTCCATCAGCCCACCACTCTGGCGGAGCCTCGTCATCTGGAAAATATTGGAGTTGAGTCTATGTAGCCCATGTCGCTTATCGGCTAACAGCGTTGGTACTTGACCTCTGACTCCTGATCAACTCAATCCAATTCATGAAGCTTTATTCGGAACATATAAAATGACCATAAAAGCACAAAGAAAGATCGCACATTGTGACAGATAATACAATATTCAGATCAATAAAAAAGATGCCATAAAAATACATACAAAATTCCTATAATGACATGCTTTTACGTGCATTAATGGACTGATTAAAAAAGTAGCAGTATAAAAACAGATATCGACAGATTCCAGATTGAATATTAATCTCATTGCCTGGTTAACTGTACGTACACCATATTTGACAAACATAGGTTTCAAATAGGCTATTCGAAAGTTCCTATACAGTTTACATAATAATAAAAAGTGCAAGGTGCTTTGTTTGGAAACGCCATCGCACAAACACGGCCCTATCGGATGTTTCTTAAGGTTCGGTAGGGCCACTAAGTGGTGTGCTACCCCAAACCTCAGTCTAGTTAGCACAAACTTGTAAGATGGCCTACTCACCAAGACTAGATAGAGTGGGAAGCCTTCAATGATAGTGTATTTGCTGTAGAACATGACAGAAGACAGAGAACCATAGGCTGAAAGCCGCTTCCTCGCCCTACTAGCCAGGAATTTGGTTTTCAGCTCAACTTTGGGGATCTGAGAGGCGGCAGTTGGGTCAGCCAGTACATTTATGTTAAATATTTCAGAAAAACAGTCAGCAACATATTTAAGCCAAGGGATATTTCGATGTTTATCCAGTAATAAACAATCCTCTATTATCGATCTATTGAAAAACTTTTCATCCTGGAGCCAAATAAAGCGCCAAACCATAAGTGGTCTTAAGGATAAAAGATCAGTTCAAAAATTAATATCCAGTTCTCAATGGATCAACTCAGTGGGGGCGGAGAGAGGTAAACACAAAAGCTTTTTTAAGAAGGTGTTCTCCTTCTGCAAATTATAATCACATCTGTGGCCCCAAATACCCGCCCCATACAGTGCTATAGAGACACATCTAGCTTGATAAATTCGAAGCATGTCCCTGGTCTGTCTGTCCCCAACTTTAGCCGCAAATCTAAAAACACTGTGGGCGTTTTTAGCCATTTTGTTACTAATATTATTAAATTAATTAGTCCATTTTCTGTCTTTAGAGAAGGTTATACCAAGATAACAAAATTTGTCTACCTGTTGCACCTTTTCACAATCAATAAAAAAGGCATTAGTAAACTTGCTTCTAGCCCCATAGGTCATAGTATACGTTTTCCCCTTATTGATGGTAAGTTTTCTATCCTTAATGAAGTTGGAAAATCTATCGATAAGACGCTGTAGTCCACATGGGGTTCTTGAAAGCAGTACAGCGTCGTCAGCATACAGTAACACTGGCACAGGGACACCTTTGATCTTAGGGGCATCGGCATTTACATTTTTTAAAATAGTGTCGATTTCATTAATAAACAATATAAAAAGAAGGGGGGCTAGTACACAGCCCTGTCTGAGTTTGGGAGTACATTCTCCTTTAGTTCCGTAGCGCACACAGGTTTGTAACTTTTAGTACAGCCTGGCAAGGAAAAAAATAATACCCTCCGGTGCTCCAAGCTGTAACAAGGTTGGCCATAATATAGTATGGTCGACCATATCGAAAGCGCTACTTAAGTCTGCGAAGCAGAGATATAATGATCCATGTTTGGCTTCAGTGTATTTACCAATCAGTAGATCAAGGTTTATACACCGGTCCACTGTACCCCGACCCTTCCTGATTCCATACTGGCTATCAGCCAGGATGTCCTCCCGCTCGACCCATTCTTCTAGTCTAGCCAGCATAACTCTACTCATGATCTTAATTGAGGAGTCTAAGAGAGAAATAGGGCGATAGTTCTTAACATCTGCCCTACTACCCTTCTTGTATATCGGAATAATAATGGATTCCTTCCAGGTTTTTTATGCCTCAGTACAGACTGCTGCATTAAATACAATAGCCAAAAGAGGGCTCCACATCTCCGGGGCTGCTTTATAGACATATATATGAACCCCGTCGGGTCCCTGAGCTTTCCCTCCCTTACTTGCACGTATGCCAAGCTTAACCTCGCTAACAGTAATTCCCAGAGGTATAATGGGCCACCTACTAGGATTGGTATCTACACAGCTATCAGATCCAAAAATATTCGAAAAATGTAAAACCCAACCGTCACTAGATACATTAGAAGTTAACTCCGGTATATGTTCTTCCTTCAAAAAAGGGGAGTTTATCGTGGCCCAGAATAATGTATTGTTAGATAGCTCAGCGGCTTGGTTAAGAGAGTCGCAAGCCTCCTGCTGTAGCTCACTCTTCCTCCGTTTCAGAGCTTGCTTGTACTCTAGTCTTAATTTAATTATTGAGCCAGGATCCCTAGGCTTTATGGCTAGTGCGTATTTTAACTCGGTTAATAAGCTGGTACACGTATCGTCAAACCAACCCGGTCCATTTCTACACTGAACTCTTTTAGGTCTGGTGAACCTGGCATCAATATATTTGTTAATACAGTTAAAAACAAGTAAAACCCGTTCAAAATCCGTGTTATTATCAAGAATCAGGGTAATATCGATCAGGTTATCTTTAACAATAGAGTTTATTAATTCTTTAGCTTTCTCCCCGATCCATCTTAGTCTGACCCCATTCGGTCTATGGGGCTCCACATTAGCGATTGTGGTTCCTACACCTACAGAGCTTCTACTCCAAAGGGTGCATACTAAAGTTATACAATTATGGTCACTTAAAGAGGTGACTTCAATCCTAGGGGAGCACAATATGGGATAATACTAGAAGAAACAATCACATGATCAATGAGTGAACTGCTCAGCTTGTTCTTAAAAGTGCGGATAATCTGGCCCTTTTCATCTTTGGCAAAATCCAGGATTTCCAAATCATAGCAACCCATAAACTTATGTAAAGTTTCTCCAAAGCTGTTATGTCTAAAATGCAGGTCATCCGAGCCATCATAGTTGGTAACCCCACAGACTTTTTGGGTTGACAGTTCACATAACGGAATATTAAAATCACCCACCCAAATAACATCAAAAGAAACACAACTTTCTACATTAAGATTATCAACTACACTTGCCAAGTCATTAACTACTGTCATCCTGGTATTATCGAAGACATTATTAGAGTAATTCACAAGTATGTTGCGCCCTTGGTCCTCAGTGAGCCATAAAATCTCTGCATGCGTACCCACAGTCAGGTACCTTTTTACTGTAAATTGCCGATTAATAGAAACCAGGATCAATAGGCCACCTTTAGCTCTCCCTGATGGAGATCCTTCCGCCAACAGATTATATGAGACAAACCCCTCATAATTTTCATCTACCCTGCACCACGTTTCCTGGAAGCAAAGAATATCATGGCTATTGATAAAGTTGTTCCAGCCTAGAACATTCCCCTTAGACTTCAGTCCGGCAATATTCCAGCTGACAATTGTAATACCTATAATTCCAGTTTTTCTAGCAGCGTCCAGTATATCAGTTGTTTGGTGGCCATCTCCCACCTTCCGATTTCCAGTTGGTCTATCCGCACAGGTATTAATCACATAATGATCAACCATCAAAGTTGGCACAGGGTGTATATGCTCTTCACTAGATTTGATCACCTGGCTGCCTGTAGACACCTGGTTATTTGTGGATACATACACGAAGGACCCACAGACCTGGGTAAGTCAGTCATTTGAATCCTGAGAACTTAGGGCTTGGTACCTGTTTTGCGTTGGGACTTCAAATACCGAATGATGGATAGGTGTGGGTGGTCTATTTCTGTTAATATCAAAAGGTGGTTTAATTAGGTGACTATAGAAATAGCCCAGTGGACGCACACATACACTATTCTCATTGTATGATAGGGAAGCTGCTTTTAACAAAACAGTAGCAATGTGTTGGGGGTGTTTAAAGTTTACAATGACGCAGTCACCCCTGCAGGTCTTTCTAGAATTGCCTATCCAATTTACCCTTCTAGTTGATAATATTTGCTCAGAATAAGCGATTGGGAACCCACATTGCCTATGCAGCCATGAGACTGTTTTGTTTTTAAGGGAATCATGAGGTTCCTGCTGATGCTGTACAGGATGTTTTTCAATAGGTGGCACATTAGTTAGGACAACCACGTACGGTGCACAGTCAGGGGGAAGGTTAATAAAGCGGCTTTTCTTTACTTCTGTTGGTCCCGTTTTGCTCTCTGGTACTAATGCAGCCTGTATTGTCTGGCTTAGTATTGGCGTGGGGTTAAGCATAGATGTTTCAGTTACATTAGGTCCCCCATTAGGTAAGATTGGTACGTCTTTCCTAGCTCTGGGGCCCTTCCCGGCAGAATCATTCTTGACAGCCCTAGAACTTCCAGCCAAGTCAATGTGGGAGTCCAGAAGACCTCCTAGTCTTAATACCTCAGCAGAGATGATACCAAGTTTAAGCACTAAGGGTTTAATGAGTTTTTCAATCTTAGCGTCTATTATGCTCGCTAGGAGATCAAATTGCTCGTTATTTATTTTTACTGTACCATTCTTATCCATTAACTCTGTGTCACCTGGGGTACTTTTAGGGGGTGTTTCTACTCTTTTCTTGCTGCGATTTCCCCCACGTTTAATTTGTAATTTCCTACATGCCCTCACTGCTCTAGAGGCCGGAGGGCACTGTTCTAGAGCATCATTAGATGCATCCAATGTATCCTGATTTAGATCTAGTTGGGCGGGCTCAATGAAGATTTCATCTACAGAATTACCAGGTTCACAACTAACATCCAAAGGAGAAGTGGTCAATAGGGTTTGCATTGCAGGGGGTGTAGCCGGGGAACCCCCCTTACCTAAGGATGCTCTCCGATCATTATTAATTTTACTAACCACTTTCACTAAATAATTATCCAGCGTCGCGGACACTGGTGGGGTATTTACAGCGTTCTGTTTGGACATTATTAATACTGGCAACAAACACTATTATAAAAATAAAAAACAAATACTATCAAGAATTGCTAGACACTATAAGGATGAGATCAGCTCATACTCTAATAGCTTTAAAAAGAAATTGAATACAGAATAATACTCAGTCACAGTGAGGTGAATCGAGAGTCTCACTGAACGGGTATGGGCAACCTCTGCAACAACCAAAGTCTGTGGCCCAGCCCAGCCTCGTTCAGCCTCGGACTGCCGTAGACTGCCCCGCCCTTGTCCCGGGCTTCTCCCGGGACACTCCCGCGCGCTCCCACGACCGCGGGCTGTGATGCTGTAATGTATGCACCTCCTGGCGCTTATTTGCGGTAGGCGGCTTCCGGCCGCATGGACACCTGGGAGTTGCAGTCCGCACCCGTCTAGGCTCTCCCCCACACCGCGGCCACACAGGACGGTAGAGATGCGGCGGCGGGAGATGAGCACAGGGTGGCGGGTCCAGCAAAGAAGGTAAGGGGCAGCCGCTGACTCGAAGAAGCCCCCTCAGAGGAAGCTACCACCAGTTGCTCCAAAAACGTCCCCCGCTCCACCGGCAGTGATGCTGTAATTTATGTGCCTCCTGGCGCTTATTCGCGGTAGGCGGCTTCCGGCCGCATGGACACCTGGGAGTTGCAGTCCGCACCCGTCTAGGCTCTCCCCCACACCGGGGCCGCACAGGATGGTAGAGATGCAGTGGCGGGAGGTGAGCACAGGGCGGCGGATCCAGAAAAGGAGGTAAGGGGCAGCCGTTGACTCGAAGAAGCCTCCTCAGAGGAAGCTACCACCAGTTGCTCCAAAAACGTCGAATGTTGAAGATTTAATATCTGATTTGGGTCTTTTGTATTTGATAAAATGGTAAAAACTAAGGGACCATGTTCTGGAGTGTGCCACTTATGTTCCCTTGTTTTACTTACAAATAGAGCGGGGCCTCAACCACCGAGCAGTTGCCGGGTGAGGTGAGGCTTACTCCCACAGAGAGTTGGGTGAGTAACTTAAAATTACTAATACATAAAAAAGCTTACCTACATATTGAGCCCCTTATTGGGCTAGTACTGTCGACTAAATTTAAGATTGACACCAGACTATTCCTTTTTTTGCTCAAAAGGTTCTTGTTCTTCTTCTATCAGTTTAATTTCCTTTTGTTTCAGGAAAGAAGAGTGCATACCTACCTACCACCTTATGCAGATCCAATCCAGTTCTGGTAGGGTGGTTCATGACCACGGTTGCACTCATTCCTTTGATACTTCTTAGTATTTCTGTTGAATCTTTTTTCACATATTGTCTATTAATGCAATAGCATATTACACCTACTAGGTCCTGAAGAAAGCCGATCAATGTCATCATAACGGCTGAAACATGTTGACCTTACCCACTGCCATGAGATAGTTAATATTCTTTCCATACTATCAGGTTGTTTTTAATCATGACATCTGGACGATTCTGAATAAACATATTTTTCGCCCTTATAGTGATTTTTAACTTTCATGTTCACATTGCACTGCACATCATCAGCACCCATATATTTTGAAAGCACTTTGGCTGAGTTGATCAGGAGTAAGAGGTCAAGTACCAACGCTGTTAGCTGATAAGCGACATGGGCTACATAGACTCAACTCCAATGTTTTCCAAATGACGAGGCTCCGCCAGAGTGGTGGGCTGATGGAATTCATACTCATGCCAGGTGCTAGGAAAATTATCTGAGTTTGATGAACATCCCTTCTGAGCTCAATATTTTAGTTTGACTAAACAGACTAACTATCTCCCTTGTGTTATATATGTATTGTATCAGGGGTACGGAGATTTGTTGGCCAGTAAATACTATCCCCTAGACCCCCTATCACATCGAAGTATTTTTCGTACCTCCCCACATCCCCTACTGCACTCAGAGGAGTTCGCCTTTTCCATTTTATAGAGGACCATTCTGGTATAGTATGCCCTGTCTAGCAAATGGAACTGCACCAGATGGAACCTGACCCATATTGCTATCACTCTCTGGCCTGGAGCAACTCTTCCCCTGTCTTCGAGGGGATCAACATCTCTTTCCCAGTCAATTGTCAGCTTTGTCAACCTCTCAACTGAATTGAACATTATTTTCCTGTATAACATGGAGACTGAAGCTTTGAAACTTTGACCCGTCTCTGTCATTCTAATTGAGAATGGGAATTTGCCTAGCCTAGGTGCTGGTAAGTTCTGATTCTATTAAGGACTCAGAGGCGAGGATTATGCTTTCTTTCTCTGCTTTTATTTTTACATCAGCGAAAATAACAACAAACCACATTTCCCATGAACACTTGGGAAAGGAAAAAGAAAGTCCAACAGCAATAGTCCTTCGCTGCCGGCACCCCAGCCAGTCCTGATAGTCCTACTTCGGTCATTCCTCATCCTCTTTCTTTGCGCGATACACCTGTGGCGAATTTTCACGCATCTTGCTTGGAACCATCATTTCCTGCAAAGAGGCAGGGTCAGAGGCTGAGCTGGACAAATGGTGTCACACATTACTAGGCACACCAACTGTAACCAGAGTTAACAAACCACCAGAACAAATAATCCTCATGAATAGATTACTTACAACAATACGGGGAAGGTCCACTTCACCGAAGTCATTGGGAGGGATAATCCTTGCCTCCGAGTCCTTAATAGAATAGGAACTTACCATCACCTAGGCTAGGCAAATTCCCATTCTATGGCAGGATCGGAGGCTTCAGATTATCCCAGTTCAAAGCTTGTCGACAACTAGCCTTGCCACCTCAACTACTGGCTTAAAATAGAACCTCTTAAAAGTTGAATGTGAGGACCATTCGGCCGCCCGCATCAGATCCTCCAACCGTGCCCCTAGGGCAAAAGCTTTAGAAGCCATCGCACCCCTTGCTGAATGAGCACCAAACTGCTTCCTGTCTATACCAGCCTCCTGCATCACCCAACGCACCCATCTGGCGATCGTCGGAGAGGAAACTGCCTTGTACGGCTTTCGTAGCGCAATGAGCAGTTGCCTTTCGCCCGGAGGGCGATACTCATCAGCCATTTCTACGTAAGCACGGAGGCACTGAACTACACACAGCTTCGGGGAGTCAGGAAATCCTGGGTATGAAATTACCCTTGTGTTAGACTTCGTCCTTCTGCTCACTGTGAAGGATACCCCATCCGGGGAAAAAACTCTGGCAGAAACGTCCAAGGCTCTTACGTCCGAGACTCGCTGCAGGAGACTAAACACAACAATATCGCCAATTTGGCCGTTAACTCTTTACGGGAGAGGAACCTATTTGGTTGCCAAGAGAGGAACAGATTTAAAACTCTGTTCACGTCCCTTAGGACAGAATATCGTGGCTCCGGGGGCAGCGACAGACGTATTCCCCTAAGGAGACGGCACAACAAGGGGTGTTCGCCAATGGGTGAACCCTGCACCGTCGCATGTCCAGCCGAGATTGCGGATCGGAAGATATTAATTGACCGATAGGCCAGCCTGTCCTCCGCCAACCTCGCCAAGAAATTAAGGACATGGACTACATCCGCCCCCACGGAATCGACACCCCATCGCAAACACCAATGACGCCATCGGTGCCAGGCTGATCTGTATCTCTTTGTCGTGCTATCCGACCATGCCTTGGAGAGCAAGTCCTCAGCCTTTCCCGAAAGACCCGGGAGTGTCCAGCGACGCCGGAGATCCTCCAGGCCATTAGTCTCAACGTTCCGTCTTGGACTAGACGATGAGGAACGAGATCCAGATTGAGAAGGATGTGAGGAGAGTGGGGGAGTGGGATTGGAGAATCCCAGGAAAGTTCCAGTAGAACCGGAAACCAAACTTGAGACCTCCACTGCGGGGTGATCAACACCACCTCCGCTTGTTGGCTACACAGGAGCGCCGATACCCTCTTGATCACAGAGAATGGGGGGAAGGCATAGCCCTGTTCCCCCTGCCAGTCCTGGAGGAACGCATCATTTGCCTCCGCTAGAGGGTTCGGCCACCAACTGAAAAATCTCTGTAGCTGATAATCTAGTCTCAACGCAAACAGGTCCACCGAGAATGGACCCCATATCTCTGCCAAGCGGGCATAGACCTAGGGGTCCAGTTTCCACACGCTGGCATCCAGAAGATGACGGGAGTGCCAATCGGCCACCTCGTTCTACGACCAAGCAAGTACTCTGCCGTAACCGAAATCTGGTTGTCGAGACAAATATGCCAGAAATCTCTGGCTAGGTTCGCTAACATCCTGGCCTGGTTCCGCCAAGGTGATTGATGTAGCGGACTGCAGAAGAGTTGTCCATCCTTAGTAGGACACACAACTGCACTCTGTCCTTCGTCCAACACAGAACTGCGAAGGTACCCTCTAGCAACTCCAAGCAGTTGATGTGTAATGATGCTCTTGAGTGGACCAGGCACCACTGGTGAAAAACTCCCCGCAACGGGCACCCCACCCTGAGCGACTGGCGTCAGACTCGATAACCATATCTGGGGCTTCCATGTGCGTAAACCACCACCTCATTTCGTCCCGCACTTCGTCCGACAAGGGTATCAACTGAGAATAGGTCAGTCCCCGTCTGAGGTGATAGGCCTTCAGGCGTTGCATCGCTCGGTAATGCAAGGGACCGGGAGAAATCGCCTGAATGGAAGAGGCGAGCAGCCCCACCAGGCGCTCTAACTGGCGCAAAGAAATCTGACTCTTCGCCAAAGTCTGACGTAACTCGTGTCTGATCTTCGCCATCTTCCTGGCGGGAAGACTCAGAGTAGACGCCACAGAGTCGATGTTGAAGCCCAAGAATGTTGCGCACTGGACGGGGGACAGCAGGGACTTCAGTTCGTTGATAACGAAACCCAGACCCTGAAGGAGGTTGACTGTGGTCTGCAACTGGGACGTCAACCTGCAAGGACATTGATCTAAAAACAGCATGTCTTCCAGGTAGACGATCATTCGCACTCCCCTCGCCCTGGGGATCTCCACTACTGGCCAACGGACTTTCATGAAGCACCACGGCGCGGAGGATAGGACGAAAGGGAGTGTGGTGAACTCGTAAACCTGACCTTCCCACCTGAACTGCAAAAAACGGCGATGAGGGGGAAATATAGGTACGCGTCCTTCAGGTCTAGCCTGACCATCCAATTGTTCGGTCTCAAGACGTCCATGAGGCGGTGAATGCCCTCCATTTTGAAATGGCAGTACGCCAGCCACTCGTTGAATTCCTTCAAGTTGATAACCAGGCGCCTGCCACCATCGACTTTGTCAACCAAGAAAAGATTGCTGACAAAACCTTTGGGATGCTCGGCTGAAACACAAATCACCCCTCTTTGCAGGAGGGCACAAACCTCCTCGCGCACCAACTCTGTGTCGTGCTGCGAAAAGGAAATGGGCCGAGGGCGATGTAGCTGACAAGGAGTGCCATGAAACTCCAGCTGGAAGCCCTGGACCGTCTGCAGCACCCATGCATAGCTGGTGAGGGTAACCCAAGCTGGGAAGAACTGCGTCAAGCACCCCCCCACCAGCAAGCTCGTCGAAGGCAGCACACTCACCTCGTCGAGCACCCTGATGCTGTCCTCTTTGATGGCCACGGCCATCGAACTTCTGGGCTCTTGTTGGATAGAAGTTATTGAACCGGGCATTGTCCAGGGCCTGACCGTGGCCGGAGCCTCGCCCCTTGTGGGAGCTGTTGAAGCGACCGAAGGAGCGGCCTCTGCCACGTCCGGCCCTATCGAAAACCCGAGGGGTAAACACCTTCCGGATGTTGGCTTGCGCCCTGTCAAGGAAGGTGAAAGTAGCCACGAACTTCCCCAACTCCTTGACGCAGGAGTCACCGAACAACCCCCCTTTCGCCACCGCTCCAGCCTCGGACGAGGCGAAATACCCCAGCTTGGGATCCACCTTGATCAGGAGTGACCTTCTCCTTTCTGTGGAAAGTGTGCAGTTCGCATTTCTGATGAAGACTACTGCGCGCTGCGCCCAATCGGACAGGACCTCCGGGTAAATCACGTCCCCCGTCACCTTGGCCTCCTCAGCCATGTCTAGGATTTTAGTGACTGGCCCTACCGCATCAAGCAGTTTATCCTGGCATGCGCGCCAGGAAGAGTCTATCCCCTTTTTCGGGTCCCTAACGAACTTGGCTAGGAATGTCGCCATCTTTTGATCCATCTCGGGCATGAGAGCGACCTTCCCTTTCAGTTCAGGGCGTGGACATTCTGCCCGAAGGCGGCTGCAGGCATCCTTATCTAAGGGTTTACGTAGGCGCGCCGCCACATAGTGGGCCACCTTATCCCCGGGAACCCAGTCTGAGGACCTCGGGTGGACTATATCATCCGGGTCCAGCATGTCAGAAGCCCCCAAAGGGGCAGGGACCGGGTCCCAGGACATAGAGGAGCATGCTTCCTCGTCCATATCTGGGGAATCTCCGTTGTCTAGTGTGTCAGGAGTTATGGGCCTGGGAGACGGAGGGGGGCCCCCCTGCAGGAGCTGGCAGGGTGGGATTAGAAGGCGGTTGTGCCACAAACGTGCTCTTCAAACGGGCAAAGGCCTCCATATCCACCCCTTCAACACAAGGCTTCTTAGGAGGTGAAGGGGATGAAGCAGGAACAGGGTGAGGGGCAGGGGTAGTGGGAATGGGGGCAGACAATTTTGCGTATGCCTCCTCCATTTGGGCTGACAGGCGTTGTTCCACGGGCCCCATGGCCTGATCTACAGCCCTGTAGATAGAATCGTCCACCGCCTGGTAAAAATCATCATCCCAGGGGAGGTAGCTCAGTGGGTCCTCCTCCTGGTATTGATTCTGTTCCCCCTGCATGCTGAGTTACATTAGGCTCTGCAGGGACAGAAGCGCCAGGCAGCCTGTGTGCAGTAGCACAAGGTTAAATATATAATGCCCTGAATAGGCGTAAATTTGGAGCTGGGAGGGAGCCCAGGCGAATGTAGGTGGCAAGAGGCGCACAATCAACGGTAGAGCCCCAGGGACACCCCAGCCCTTCTTTATCCTAGGGCAAGCCACCCGGGACCGTGTCCCTGCGCACCACACACACAGTGCCAATTGACCCCACAGGGTGTTTCAGGGAAAAAGCAGTTACTGACCCAGAGGGCGTTCAGGGAAGAAATAAGGGAATTACAGACCCCACAGGGCGTAGAACCGAGTGGCTGGGAGCAGGCAACCTCAAGGGAGCAGCGCCAGTGAAGAAACTCCGAAATTCGCGCTCCCACATTGGCTGCTTGCCGAGGTGAAAGTGCGCCCCCTGGTGGTGGGAGAACCACACCGCACCTAAAATGGGCTGGAAATCGTGTTAGGTACGCTTGCAGCGTCCCGCGATTTGTAGGGAATCTGTAAATGAACAAACATCACCAGCGAGTCAAAACCTCAAGAAATATGCCCAAAGCAACACTCCCAACCCAAGGAGATAAGTAAAAATGCGACTTAACTTGCTGCTGAGCAGTGAAGAAAGAGGATGAGGAATGGCCATATTAGGACTATCAGGACTGGCTGGGTTGCCGTCAGCGAAGAAAGTCTATTGCTGTTGAACTTTCTTTTTCCTTTCCCAATTGTTCATGGGAAATGTGGTTTGTTGTTATTTTCGCTGATGTAAAAATAAAAGCGGAGAAAGAAGGCATAATCCGAAGCCTCCGGTCCTGCCATAGAATGTCACATTCATAGTTCATTGCTGAGCCTTAAAAGATGGAGATGAGTCCAATTGAAAAGCACCAAAGTCCATAGGAGTAAGTCGAGGTGGAACAGATTTGCGCCCTAACACCAGCATCCAATGCAAACTTCAGGAGACTCTGCAAACTTAATACATTTTATATTTCAGAGCAACTCGCTCATCTTGGCGCTCATTTTCAAAAGGATGTCTCAGGTTACCTCAATAGACCAGGAGAGAGTCCCCATAGAGATACCAGAGGTACATACAGGACAATTCCTATCTCCGAACGGGCAACGCAAGCAGTAGGATATCTTGTTTTGTTTTCCTAGCCTTGAACGAAGTGTACATATTTAAAAACAATCAGCATGTACAGCGTCTTCTCATAATAATATTGTTCAAGCAATATGTAAAAAATAACATTGCTAAAACAATGTCAACCTAAAATGTAAAATTAAAATGGAGAACCAAAGTGGGCCCAAGAAGGCTTCACTTCACCCTGATAAGATGAGCTCACCTAGTTAAAATCGCATCCGTTTATTTTTTTGATGAGTGGATTTAATTTGTCATTCACCATGTACTCTAGGAATTTATCATACAGAATGCCAATGTATCTGATGTTGCCCACCAACCATATAAATCTGTAGTCGATGACAGCAGATCTGGTTGTGTGACTGGTTATCTGCAGGGCATTATTCTTTCATCTGTTTACCCTGTATCCAGAGAAGGCTGAGAATTCATCAGTCATGTATATCAGGCTTGGTAAGAATTTAACAAGAGGGGGGAGAGAGAGAGTCAGTGGATTCGGCCTCCCTAGTTATATGAATAAACAAAGTAGAATCCACTCAGAGTGGTGGTGATCCCTAACAAGATGGGGAACACACAGTGTTGTTAAAATGCCCCTCACACACCAACAGGCCCCTTGGTGTCATGCTTCATCATCGGGGCCTTCGCACCCCTCTACGGGATGCGGCGTGCTACGACTCGCGAATACGCAGGAGCACTTGAAAGTGAACTATGTGAGGGGGTGTGTCTAAAAAAGTGTGAGTGAGGTGAGGTGAAACAATGGTTAAAAAATACCTGGCGCGTGGGTGAAACAAATTTATTAAATCCCCGGCTGGTATTATTAAAAAAAGTGCAAGGCGTGGTTGAAAGAATACAGATTAGGGTATTACAACCACTGTGAAAAGTGTCAACATGTTTCGGAGCTCAGAGGCTCCTTCTTCAGGACAAGGATAGCACTTACCCTCCCCTTACTCACATGTAAATGTAAAAGTGTAAAAATTAATTACAACAATGTGTAATGTACCTAACAATGTTATATATGTAGGTGGGTGTCGGTGCGCCCAATTGGCGATGAAAACCTGTAAAGAGAAAGCATACATAAACACACTGGTCTAAGATGCACAGGCCCTAGGAGAAGAAAACAACTTCTCAGAATACAACAGGATCAATCCAAAAATAGTGGAACCCTGTAAGGAATAAAAAGGAAAAAATACACACACAAGGACATAACACAACGCTCACAGATATGTATACGTATATATGTACAAACACAGAACACAGAATTATTCTCTACTCTGATGGAAATAGAGCACAAAATAGGTAATTCACGGCTTACTTAAAGTTCTCAAAAATAAGACCTCATGAGCCTGTGCGTGTTATTGGGGGATCCTTCCTTTCTGTTCAGAAAATGACCTATAAAAACATTAATATATGGGATTCAATTTGTTGTAGGTACCAATGCACCAAAGCGCCAAAATCAAGCTCCTTTTTCTGACCCAAAACTCACGGTTACTGCAATGGCTAGTCGCCTGCCTTCCCTCAACGCGGCTCCGATGAAGTGAGCGTGCATCGCGTCAGTACCCTCTTTTGTACTCTGCCATTTGGTCATTACCGATGGTAAATTGAATAATGAGGCCCGGGAGAAGCCCAAATACGGACTTAGTAATCCGAGGAAGTCCGGTGCTGCGCGATCGGCCACCGCTATACCCTGCGCATGCGCCTCCCCAGCAGGACTAGTGTTAACTGCGCATGCGCGGAAAGATGAAGTCACCGCGCATGTGCAAAGGAGCGGCACTGCCGCTAAGGTCAGAACGCCTGCAAAAGAAACTTGGAAGTATAGCGAGCATGCGCGCTGCGGTGAAATGTCAAAAAAACGAGCTTTCATTCCAATGTAACAGGAAGAGGCAGAAAAAAAGCAGGGCTACGTGGAGATAATCCAGACAGTAATTAGCCATACATTCTGGAGGGGGCAATGGGTTCTATGTTGGAAAAGGAGACTAACAAAAATGGAGTGTGTCTTCAAAAACCCAGAATTAGTTATAAATAGCCCCATCAGCTATATATTGTTCTTAATTCACAGGGGTACTAGCAAAGGGAAAAGGAGGGTGAGATTATCTTTATAGTGATAATATGATTTGATACACCCCAACAAAGGGATTCTCAGAGGTCATTTCGACAAAGTTTTGAGTGAAAGGGCCCAATGCAGTTCATCTCAAGAGGTTCCAAGGAATGGAATCGTTAAGCCCAGTGATATCAGTGCCAAGACGGAACACCCATCTTTGTTCTTTTTCCAGGAGGCCCACATCTGAGGGCAGTTGTTCTATTACCGTCCACTGTAATTCGTTGACACAGTGTTGGTGTTCGATGAAGTGGGCAGACATTTTTGTTGTAAGTTTTTTGCACCTGATGTTACTTTTGTGCTCATTGAGTCTCACTTTCACTTGTCTCGTAGTCATTCCCACATACTCTTTTCCACAGGGACACGTGATCAAGTACACAACATTCTTACTGTTGCAATTCGTAAAAACACGTTGGTCCCACTTTGTCCCGTTTGAAAAAGTCAAGGACAGGCTTTTTTTGGTGAGATGGCAATTGTTACAGTTGCCACATGGATGGTGGCCGTGAATGCCCTGCAGTCTTGGCTGGTCACTTTTTTTAGGCAATGGTCTTGTGTGGACAAGCATGTCTCTTAAGTTCTTACCCCTTCTGTGTGCAAACAAAGGTTTTTCCAATGACAGACTTCCGCTCGTCAGTGTGCGCCAATGTTTATTGACCAGTTTCGTCACCTGGTTTGTAACTGGGCTGTATGTTGTGACACATACTGTTCTTTCCCCTTTATTGTCACTCCTTGGATTGTCCTCCAGGAGGGCCTCACGGTTGTTATTTCTAGCCCTTTTCATCGCTTTTTGGATCACAGTTTCTGGATACTGTCTCTGTCTCAGTTTTGTACTGAGGTCTTTCGCCTGAGTTTTGTATTTGTTGATGTCACTACAATTCCGACGTAAACGGAGGAACTGTCCGTAGGGTAGATTCTCCCTCAGATGACGCGGATGAAAGCTGTCAAATCTGAGGAGACAGTTCCTGGCCGTCGGTTTGAAATGGGTCTCTGTTTTTAGGATGCCAGCTTGATGATAGATGTTTAAGTCCAGGAACACCATGCTCTTATTTGACACCTGGTGTGTGAATCTAAGAAATGCATTCTGGGTGTTCAACCAGTGAATGAATTCAGACACCGTGGTCTCATCTCCTTCCCAGATGACAAAAATGTCATCTATATACCTTCGCCAGGTATGAATCCTTGCCCTGTGTGGATTGTCTGGATGGAGAATCTTTGTAGATTCCAGATGATGGACATATAAACCCACTAGACTTGGGGCAAAGGTGCTACCCATACTCGTCCCATGTTTCTGCCAGTAAAGGGTGCCTTCGTACTCAAAGAAATTTTTGGTAAGGGCCAGTGAAATGCATTCCAATACTACACTCCGGGGGGTGTGGTATTCCCAATTGGTAGAGTGCAGTACTTCCTCCATAATTTGTAGGGTCTCATCGTGTGGGAGGCTTGTATAAAGGCTCTCCACGTCCAGACTGAGGAGCATTTGAGAGGTGGAATCAAAAGTTTGGTTTTGTAGCAGTTGAAGTACCGCTTTAGTATCTCTCAGATATGTGTCAGTGGCTTGTACAATAGGTCTCAGAAAGGCATCGGCAAACTTGGACAGAGGTTCCAAGATTGATGAAATGCCGGATACGATGGGCCGTCCTGGAGGGTTGTCTAAGTTTTTATGCACCTTAGGAATGGTGTAAAAATAAGGGATACGTGGATTATTCTGAATCAAAAACTCAGACTCTTTTTTGGTTATCCAGTCATGTGCAAGAGCCTCTTCGACCATACCACCTATTCGCACTCGTAGTGATTCAGTGGGGTCTTCAGTTAAGATCTGATAGTTCCTATTATCAGAGAGCAGTCTCCTGCATTCTTTATCATAGGCCTGGGTGGTTTGGACAACCACTGCCCCACCCTTATCAGCGGGTTTTATAGTAAGATTCTTATTCAACCTCAATTCCTTGATAGCCTCATTTTCCATTCCGGTCATGTTCTGAAAAATCTTTTGCTTAGTTTCCAAACATTTCAGTTCTTGCATTATGGCTTTTTCGAAGGCCAATACCTCAACCGGGAGTTGGTGATCCATCGGTGTAAAGGTTGACCTAGGTTTCAAACCTGTATCTGAGGTCTCTGTAGATGGTTCTTTGTCTTTGAAAAAGGCCCTCAACTTAACTGTTCTGATGAAGTCCTGCATTTCCTTGTGCAGTAGAAAAAGGTCTGGTTTATTGGTGGGGACATACCCCAGACCTTTGTTGAGCACCTTGTTTTGCAATTCAGTAAGGGGCCATGGGGTTATGTTAATAACTAGGTCCCCCTGCTGCTCGTAGAAGCTTGATTCGCCGTCATGCTCCTCGTCAACACCCGTGGGTCTGCCTCCTCTGTGGGATGCCAGTTGACGTTGTTGCCCTTCTTGTTCCTCCCCCTGCGGGATCCCTGGCCCCAGGATAAAAAAGGCTGTACATTCTGGGGTGCATTGGTTTGATCTGGGACCCATTGAGGATACATTTGTCCCATTTGTGGGGGAACGAACTGGTACTGTGGAAATTGGAAAGGGGGCTGGTAAGGATTGAATTGAGGACCTTGATAACCACGCCAGCCTCTCTGGCGTGGGAATTGGGCTCTTTGTTGTCGAAACCCACCCCTTCGCTTATTCTGTGGGAAACCTCCTGACTTTGTACTTGAGTTACTACCATCCGAGTTCACACTGTCCGTGTCGCTTGTATTGTCTTTCATAACATAATCAGCTCGTGTGTATGGGTAGGCTCTTTCAGGGGTAAAACGATCTTTATCTTTTTTTAATTTATTAAATTTACTTTGTTTCAAGGTTGCCTCAAAATCTTTCATTTGTTGGTTCAATTCCTCTAAACCTTTCTTTAAGTCCGCTGGTGAGATGAAGGCTTTTAACTGGACTTCCAGTTTTTGGATCTCTACTTTCAGTTCCAAAGATTTTCTAGCGGCAGTTTGGACTATAAGCACCAACCAATCCCTGGTGCAGTGCCATGAGATAAGTGACCATGCTTTTTTAAAGACCAGGTCGTCTTGGAAGATGAACGGTTCAGTTTTTACCAAGAGACCCTGCGGGGCCATTTTGTTTCGTAAATATTCCCTCATCAGGAGGCCATGGAGAGCTGTTCTGATCTGGGTTTTACGTACGTTCATTAATTCATCCCAGTCCGCCACAGCAGGGCCAGGGTCACTGTTGCTAAGGCCTTCAAAGGGATTGACATCAGCTAGAATCCGGTCGATGTCATCCTCACTGAAGGTCAATCCGTGTTCATCCTCCATGATTTTGGGCAAGGAGGAAGGTACAAAATGATGTTCTGTGTTGTATGTGTGAGTGTCTGTGTCTGTCCAAGGTGGGTAAGTTATAATGGGAAAGGGGGCTCCCACAGCTGTGCGCTGTCTATAGACAAGAATTTAACAAGAGGGGGGAGAGAGAGAGTCAGTGGATTCGGCCTCCCTAGTTATATGAATAAACAAAGTAGAATCCACTCAGAGTGGTGGTGATCCCTAACAAGATGGGGAACACACAGTGTTGTTAAAATGCCCCTCACACACCAACAGGTCCCTTGGTGTCATGCTTCATCATCGGGGCCTTCGCACCCCTCTACGGGATGCGGCGTGCTACGACTCGCGAATACGCAGGAGCACTTGAAAGTGAACTATGTGAGGGGGTGTGTCTAAAAAAATGTGAGTGAGGTGAGGTGAAACAATGGTTAAAAAATACCTGGCGCGTGGGTGAAACAAATTTATTAAATCCCCGGCTGGTATTATTAAAAAAAGTGCAAGGCGTGGTTGAAAGAATACAGATTAGGGTATTACAACCACTGTGAAAAGTGTCAACATGTTTCGGAGCTCAGAGGCTCCTTCTTCAGGACAAGGATAGCACTTACCCTCCCCTTACTCACATGTAAATGTAAAAGTGTAAAAATTAATTACAACAATGTGTAATGTACCTAACAATGTTATATATGTAGGTGGGTGTCGTTGCGCCCAATTGGCGATGAAAACCTGTAAAGAGAAAGCCTACATAAACACACTGGTCTAAGATGCACAGGCCCTAGGAGAAGAAAACAACTTCTCAGAATACAACAGGGTCAATCCAAAAATAGTGGAACCCTGTAAGGAATAAAAAGGAAAAAATACACACACAAGGACATAACACAACGCTCACAGATATGTATATGTATATATGTACAAACACAGAACACAGAATTATTCTCTACTCTGATGGAAATAGAGCACAAAATAGGTAATTCACGGCTTACTTAAAGTTCTCAAAAATAAGACCTCATGAGCCTGTGCGTGTTATTGGGGGATCCTTCCTTTCTGTTCAGAAAATGACCTATAAAAACATTAATATATGGGATTCAATTTGTTGTAGGTACCAATGCACCAAAGCGCCAAAATCAAGCTCCTTTTTCTGACCCAAAACTCACGGTTACTGCAATGGCTAGTCGCCTGCCTTCCCTCAACGCGGCTCCGATGAAGTGAGCGTGCATCGCGTCAGTACCCTCTTTTGCACTCTGCCATTTGGTCATTACCGATGGTAAATTGAATAATGAGGCCCGGGAGAAGCCCAAATACGGACTTAGTAATCCGAGGAAGTCCGGTGCTGCGCGATCGGCCACCGCTATACCCTGCGCATGCGCCTCCCCAGCAGGACTAGTGTTAACTGCGCATGCGCGGAAAGATGAAGTCACCGCGCATGTGCAAAGGAGCGGCACTGCCGCTAAGGTCAGAACGCCTGCAAAAGAAACTTGGAAGTATAGCGAGCATGCGCGCTGCGGTGAAATGTCAAAAAAACGAGCTTTCATTCCAATGTAACAGGAAGAGGCAGAAAAAAAGCAGGGCTACGTGGAGATAATCCAGACAGTAATTAGCCATACATTCTGCAGGGGGCAATGGGTTCTATGTTGGAAAAGGAGACTAACAAAAATGGAGTGTGTCTTCAAAAACCCAGAATTAGTTATAAATAGCCCCATCAGCTATATATTGTTCTTAATTCACAGGGGTACTAGCAAAGGGAAAAGGAGGGTGAGATTATCTTTATAGTGATAATATGATTTTATACACCCCAACAAAGGGATTCTCAGAGGTCATTTTGACAAAGTTTTGAGTGAAAGGGCCCAATGCAGTTCATCTCAAGAGGTTCCAAGGAATGGAATCGTTAAGCCCAGTGATATCAGTGCCAAGACGGAACACCCATCTTTGTTCTTTTTCCAGGAGGCCCACATCTGAGGGCAGTTGTTCTATTACCGTCCACTGTAATTCGTTGACACAGTGTTGGTGTTCGATGAAGTGGGCAGACATTTTTGTTGTAAGTTTTTTGCACCTGATGTTACTTTTGTGCTCATTGAGTCTCACTTTCACTTGTCTCGTAGTCATTCCCACATACTCTTTTCCACAGGGACACGTGGAATGCATTTCACTGGCCCTTACCAAAAATTTCTTTGAGTACGAAGGCACCCTTTACTGGCAGAAACATGGGACGAGTATGGGTAGCACCTTTGCCCCAAGTCTAGCGGGTTTATATGTCCATCATCTGGAATCTACAAAGATTCTCCATCCAGACAATCCACACAGGGCAAGGATTCATACCTGGCGAAGGTATATAGATGACATTTTTGTCATCTGGGAAGGAGATGAGACCACGGTGTCTGAATTCATTCACTGGTTGAACACCCAGAATGCATTTCTTAGATTCACACACCAGGTGTCAAATAAGAGCATGGTGTTCCTGGACTTAAACATCTATCATCAAGCTGGCATCCTAAAAACAGAGACCCATTTCAAACCGACGGCCAGGAACTGTCTCCTCAGATTTGACAGCTTTCATCCGCGTCATCTGAGGGAGAATCTACCCTACGGACAGTTCCTCCGTTTACGTCGGAATTGTAGTGACATCAACAAATACAAAACTCAGGCGAAAGACCTCAGTACAAAACTGAGACAGAGACAGTATCCAGAAACTGTGATCCAAAAAGCGATGAAAAGGGCTAGAAATAACAACCGTGAGGCCCTCCTGGAGGACAATCCAAGGAGTGACAATAAAGGGGAAAGAACAGTATGTGTCACAACATACAGCCCAGTTACAAACCAGGTGACGAAACTGGTCAATAAACATTGGCGCACACTGACGAGCGCAAGTCTGTCATTGGAAAAACCTTTGTTTGCACACAGAAGGGGTAAGAACTTAAGAGACATGCTTGTCCACACAAGACCATTGCCTAAAAAAAGTGACCAGCCAAGACTGCAAGGCATTCACGGCCACCATCCATGTGGCAACTGTAACAATTGCCATCTCACCAAAAAAAGCCTGTCCTTGACTTTTTCAAACGGGACAAAGTGGGACCAACGTGTTTTTACGAATTGCAACAGTAAGAATGTTGTGTACTTGATCACGTGTCCCTGTGGAAAAGAGTATGTGGGAATGACTACGAGACAAGTGAAAGTGAGACTCAATGAGCACAAAAGTAACATCAGGTGCAAAAAACTTACAACAAAAATGTCTGCCCACTTCATCGAACACCAACACTGTGTCAACGAATTACAGTGGACGGTAATAGAACAACTGCCCTCAGATGTGGGCCTCCTGGAAAAAGAACAAAGATGGGTGTTCCGTCTTGGCACTGATATCACTGGGCTTAACGATTCCATTCCTTGGAACCTCTTGAGATGAACTGCATTGGGCCCTTTCACTCAAAACTTTGTCGAAATGACCTCTGAGAATCCCTTTGTTGGGGTGTATCAAATCATATTATCACTATAAAGATAATCTCACCCTCCTTTTCCCTTTGCTAGTACCCCTGTGAATTAAGAACAATATATAGCTGATGGGGCTATTTATAACTAATTCTGGGTTTTTGAAGACACACTCCATTTTTGTTAGTCTCCTTTTCCAACATAGAACCCATTGCCCCCTCCAGAATGTATGGCTAATTACTGTCTGGATTATCTCCACGTAGCCCTGCTTTTTTTCTGCCTCTTCCTGTTACATTGGAATGAAAGCTCGTTTTTTTGACATTTCACCGCAGCGCGCATGCTCGCTATACTTCCAAGTTTCTTTTGCAGGCGTTCTGACCTTAGCGGCAGTGCCGCTCCTTTGCACATGCGCGGTGACTTCATCTTTCCGCGCATGCGCAGTTAACACTAGTCCTGCTGGGGAGGCGCATGCGCAGGGTATAGCGGTGGCCGATCGCGCAGCACCGGACTTCCTCGGATTACTAAGTCCGTATTTGGGCTTCTCCCGGGCCTCATTATTCAATTTACCATCGGTAATGACCAAATGGCAGAGTACAAAAGAGGGTACTGACGCGATGCACGCTCACTTCATCGGAGCCGCGTTGAGGGAAGGCAGGCGACTAGCCATTGCAGTAACCGTGAGTTTTGGGTCAGAAAAAGGAGCTTGATTTTGGCGCTTTGGTGCATTGGTACCTACAACAAATTGAATCCCATATATTAATGTTTTTATAGGTCATTTTCTGAACAGAAAGGAAGGATCCCCCAATAACACGCACAGGCTCATGAGGTCTTATTTTTGAGAACTTTAAGTAAGCCGTGAATTACCTATTTTGTGCTCTATTTCCATCAGAGTAGAGAATAATTCTGTGTTCTGTGTTTGTACATATATACATATACATATCTGTGAGCGTTGTATTATGTCCTTGCGTGTGTATTTTTTCCTTTTTATTCCTTACAGGGTTCCACTATTTTTGGATTGACCCTGTTGTATTCTGAGAAGTTGTTTTCTTCTCCTAGGGCCTGTGCATCTTAGACCAGTGTGTTTATGTATGCTTTCTCTTTACAGGTTTTCATCGCCAATTGGGCGCAACGACACCCACCTACATATATAACATTGTTAGGTACATTACACATTGTTGTAATTAATTTTTACACTTTTACATTTACATGTGAGTAAGGGGAGGGTAAGTGCTATCCTTGTCCTGAAGAAGGAGCCTCTGAGCTCCGAAACATGTTGACACTTTTCACAGTGGTTGTAATACCCTAATCTGTATTCTTTCAACCACGCCTTGCACTTTTTTTAATAATACCAGCCGGGGATTTAATAAATTTGTTTCACCCACGCGCCAGGTATTTTTTAACCATTGTTTCACCTCACCTCACTCACACTTTTTTAGACACACCCCCTCACATAGTTCACTTTCAAGTGCTCCTGCGTATTCGCGAGTCGTAGCACGCCGCATCCCGTAGAGGGGTGCGAAGGCCCCGATGATGAAGCATGACACCAAGGGGCCTGTTGGTGTGTGAGGGGCATTTTAACAACACTGTGTGTTCCCCATCTTGTTAGGGATCACCACCACTCTGAGTGGATTCTACTTTGTTTATTCATATATCAGGCTTGGTATACAGGATTATGGGTCTGCCATTTATAGTAATTTGTACACAGCATTTCCTTTTATTTCCATGCGCGTGTGTTTATGCCTTTGATCTTCAAGGTTTTTTGGTTGGCACTGGCAGGAGGCACCAGTGTGAGCAAAAAAGTAGATGCATTAGAGAGAACACCCTTGCCTGTTGTATTGATTGATTTAAAACATGTCAGATAAGAAACAACCATAGTTGACCTGAGCATTAAGTTATGGTTAAGCTGCTTTGCCTTGGATATAAATTTCAGACCCAGTCCTGCCCACTCAAGGGGCTTTAAAAGGTAGCCTCACTCAACGTGGTCATACAACTCCATACCAAGAGAAAGTGCCACTGTCTTGTGCACAGTCCACCATCTGGCATAGGATGGGTAGACACCAACGGAGCGTGTTTCACAAAGGGCACCGGAACACAAATTTCACCTGTGACTTGTGAATAATACTTGGAATCACGGTGCACTATTGGCTAGACCTTCACTAGAATCTTAATACTGGTATTACTAAGGAGGTATTAGGGGATAGCTGGTATTGTGCAAAGTCGCTTTTTCTGATTTGTAAATAAGGGAAATAGTGGCCATGTTTAATGAGGGGCAATATAGAATGAACGGAATTGGCATCTTTAAATTACAGCTTAGAATATGGATTGATCTGTCAATTTTATGCAGAACTAGGCATCGGTTGTCTTCCTCAATGGCCTTCCCTGAGGATATTGTCTTAATGATATTAGAAATCCTCATAAACATGCTTGGCTAGATTCTTCAGTGAGTCTTGGGGAGAGAGGGGTTTTAGGAATGCTTCCTATGACTTTGCGGTTGTTTGTGTTTCAGAGTGGTACAAGTGGTTGAAAACGCCAGCGAAGGATTTAGTAATTTTAACAGGAGGTAAATCCAAGTTGCAGTGACCATCATACATGGCCTGAATCTCCAACATAGCTTCTCTTTCTATCACCTGTGTTGTCAGGAGACAACTACCCTTTTAATTATGCTGCTTAGGCCTGATTCACCAACTGCACATTGTAGTATGTTTTTAGTACTACAAATTGCAATTCACAAACTGCTTGCAGAGTTTTATGCCTTACCATTACCTATACTTTTGTGTGCATAGTTCTACTGCTTCAACTGTGGAGTCCCCAGCACTTTAATTATATGTTATAGTACAAAAATATGGGTGGGACTGCAGTGAGATGGTGGGAAAAGGGTCAGAATTATCACAAAAGGGGATGGGATTAAGGAGGAGTAAGAAGGGTTTAGTGAGTATCAGGGAGGGATTTAGGGCCAGATGTAGGAGCCAAAATACCGGTCGGTAACGGCCGATTTCGGCCGTTACCGACCGGTATTTAGGATTTGGCATGTAGGTGGCATGTCATTTACAGAATCGGTAAATTTACCGATTCGGTAAATATACAGAATCGGTAAAATACCGATTCTATAAATTTACAGATTCTGTAAATGAGATGTAGGTGGCACTTCAGAAAGTGCCACATGCCCTTAAGAGTCGGTATTTTACCACCCAATCCTATTGGGTGGTAAAATACCGAATACAGGTGTGCATGCACATCTGTGCATGCACACCTGTGCAATGTGACACACAGACATGCCCTTAGGGCATGTATGTGTGCCACATGTTAGACGTGCCTGTATTTGGGGTGCTAGAGGGTGTCAAAGTGACACCCCTGCACCCTTGCAGAAATCGGTATTTACCGAATCGGTAAATACCGATTCGGTATTGCCCATTGATTCCTATGGGCTTCACAGCCCATAGGAATCAAAGGGCAATACGGAATCGGTATTTACCGATTCGGTAAACAACGATTTTTACAGATTCGGTAAATCAAAAAAATAATTTTCCTACATCTCCCTCCTTCTAATTTACCAATTCATAAATACCGAATCGGTAAAATTCGGTATTTATGAATCGGTAAATTGAAGTTACCTACATCTAGCCCTAAGTGAGGGAGACATTACTCAGCCACACAAGAGTAAGCCTGGGAAATTACTCTGAGGGTGCAGACATATAACTTACACTTTTGTTGTAAGTTTACTTACAGAGTTTGTGAATACCAAAAGTAGTAAATTTACTCCAAAGTGTAAACTTACTCAATAATGTAAGTTACCTTTGTGAATCAGGTCCATAGTGTTGCTATTTCAGCCTTAACACAGTGTGTCATTGGATAAAAAAAAACTCAAATATGTTGCAATAGGATTAATCTGTCAAACTGTGTTGTAGAAAACAGGAAGAGGTTTATCCTCATTTACATACCAGGAACCCATGATACCAAAGTAAATTCCCTATCAGATGAATGAGCCAGTCTCCAAGGACTGAGTACATTGAAATCCACCAAAATATCTATTGGCATGGGAATGGCTTTGTTGGGAATGTCCAGTTTACTAGAACGATTAAGGATAGTATCTACATTGATAACTAGTCACCTCAATTCAATCAATCAATCAATCAATCAATCAATCAATTAATCAATCAGGGGTTGCTAAAGCACAACTACTCACACGAGGGGGTCTCAAGGCGCTGGCGGGTAGGGGGTGGCTTAATAATTTCATGCCGACATTGTCTGTTAGAAAACACAGATCTTCCTTCAGTTTTATTCCTTACCTCAAGAATGTTCACAATTAGCAATATACTTTCAATATGGCTTCTCTGCACTTCTTGTGGCCAACTAATGCATTTGGTACTCTTTTTAAATTGGTAGTGGATCGACTGCTACTGTTCACACTGATCACCTATTCCCTGTTCAACTTTTCAGGTTTGGTGGTGTGGGAGATGTGTACTTTGCAAGAGTGTAACATCAGTGGCCGTGCTGGGCAGGTTTCCGAGAAAGGTCTTCCTTTTAACAAAGTGAGAAGACTGTTAAATTTCAAGGATAATATGGCATGAGGTTTCAGATTTTCCTGTGCAGTCTTCCTCAGGGAGAGTGAGAAATGGGACCAAAGATTTGTTTAGTCAGCAAGAAGAACATATCAGTCGGTTTGGTCAGGTTGAGGACAAAGTAAGTTATTAAAAGGTGTCTGGAAATGTAGCAATACATGCAATAACCCAACTCAGATCTGCAGGTGGACAGATAAAAGAGGGAAGAGAATAGGAGACAGAGACAAGGAAGGTAGGTAGGGTGATGTCGACGTTTTACTGATAAAGATCCCCTTAAGAGATAGGAAGGTCTAATGACTTAGAGACTGTGAGGTGGTGAACTGAGTCAAAGTTGTGTCATGGGGATGGTGTTAGGGTGGCCCAAGCCAAATATTACAGTGCTGCCAGCAAGGACAAACCTTTATTGGAGAGAAAATCACATTTACATTTAATGACAAGAGAAAGCAAACATGACACTTTCTGAGAGAAAAATTAATATATGTGCATCAAATACACATTATAGAAAAGATGACGAAAAGAAAGATTTTTAGTTACTGGATCTTAAAAGCATGCAGGAAAAGTGTAGTTTAGAAGATCTCAATCGTATAAGTGACATAGATTGTGACTTACTAAAGAAAATAACTACATTTGATTAATGTGTGCTAAAAACGGTGAACTCTCACGTTATGAACTTTACGTCTAATCGTTTCTAAATGTTATTTCTATGGAAGATTAACTAATAAGATTTATCAAATATTATGACTAATCCTAATTTTGATAGTGAATTTTACTAAAATCTACTTTTTGTGTGTGTGTGTAACCGTGTGCACCGAAAATGACAAAAGACGAGTAGGTGATACACAATTTAATTGATAACGCTTATATGAAACTTATAGAAAATGTATTTCACACATATATCAATTTTATTTTTTGAAATGATAATTTAAACGTCTAATCTGGAATGTATTTTCATGTTGGTACTTACAAAAAAAATTGCTAGCACCCTATACTGACACTATTCCTCAGTATAACAAATTATGTGTTTTTCCTACTGAGATCTCATGTACTGTACGAAAGATTTGCTACATTTTTGTTACCATTTGAGGACATCTGCCTGTCCTCTTGAACTCTCTCTTAGGCTCTAGCTAAAAGAGCATTGTTCTAACATTTCACATACTGAATGGCTTTAGGACTGCTTGATTGTCCAGCCTATTTCTCTGCATTTTGTGTCTTCTTTATGTTGCCTGACACTCACACCATATGAACTGACCAATGGACTGAGTGGTCTGACCAGATGGGGTGATTCCAGGAGGTGTCACCCCCGGAAACTCTAAGAATATAATGTTGTCTGATTTAACAGATTTCAAGAAGATTTTTTGGCTTTTTGGAGCATTCAGCTCTATTACAACGATTTGCATTTATGCTGCTTGATGGTGGTGGACGACTGCTGTTCTGCATGTATGCTGATTAAGAACTGATTATGGAGATTTGCAGATCTTTCCTGGCAAATTAACTTGCCTGATGCGGACTCATCTGGCTTCTTTCCCGAACTGACCATATGCTATATGCGCTTTGTAGTCTCTACCTTCGGGGACTACTCGAACTGGCAAAGTCATGTCCCTTTCTGAGCTCTTGAGCTTTTAGTACTTATTTGACCTATATTATTCTGTCTTATTCCCTAATGCAATCTATGGGGGCACTTATCATCCTAAATTTTGATAAACTAAGCTAAATTTACTAATTTGACACCCTGGGCCTAAATCCATCATTTGTTTGACTTTATCCTTACGTAAATGAATGTGCATTTCCACTTTGGGTTTACTACTGACTAGAGGAGATCCGATTAGAGAGATCTCAGAGCACCAAATTTTAATAATATTTTTCGGTGTAGCTTTAGCTGAACTCTTGGTGTGTATGATTTTGGCTCTACTACATTTCTTCAGGAGATTTGGGCCCGCAGTGTCAATTCTATACCTTTATAGTATTGTCTTGAGAGTAATCTATATGAGCTTAATATCAAATTCGTAGTTCAGTTATCCAATTCCCGATCCTCATTGGATGACTGTTGGGACCCTATATATCCAACCTCTCTTGGCACACAGCGAGGCGCATCAGAGAATCAAGAGAGTGGTAGATTCAATTAAAAGAAAATTCCATCTGTATAGTCTTGGGTCCAGGAAATGCTAGCACCTTCATGAATGAAAACAGGCAGTAGAGGACTGTAGGTTCGGTTAAATCACTATTTTAGTTTTGCATTTATATCAATTTCATTGATTTGTAATTTTTTTATTCCTTTCCTAAACCAAGGAGAATACCAAGGAATATTTCATTGTTTTTATTCTATGTTATAGATGATCACTCAGTCTGTCCTCCACCATCTGTATCTCTTGCTTCCCCAGATAAAAAGGGTGTTTTGTCTCAGGGGGCCTACACCCACTGAACTTCACCCCCATTGTCACAGTAACAGGCCTATCCTTCATCAGGATTTGTCCCTTTTTGCTTTCTGGAAGGTGACAACGTGCTCTCAGGCGTAGAGTTCGACCACACTGCTAAAGGGCCCTAATCACCCATAAAATGTGGAGGAGAGAACTATTTTTCCCAAAGGCTAGTGGTGTCCCTAACTCTGTAATCCATATGAAAGGCTAAGCAATACTGTAGAAAATGCAGCTTAAAAAGAGTGTAACACAATATTACCTTCTTGAAGTACCTGTCAGGTTGATATCACACACAGCTGTTAGCCTTCCTATGGTCTGTCCTAAGATTGATTCAGGTGGATTACCAACAAAACATGTAGATGCATAACCAGCCTAAAACATTATAGACAAAGGCCCACTGCAATATTCTCAGCAAACACAAGGTGATGATGACGGAGTGCTGAAACTTTTCAGACACTCACCCCCAGTCACAGATCTGGGTTGAATCCATCATCGTTCTTTAGCTCACTTCACCACCCCAGTTTGAACCCAGCCATATGCAAATCAGTCTTGACCCTGTGCCTCATGGGAAGAGTCCAGTCCGAACTGCCAGACCAGGTCCTCGCTGGACCGGGAACGAGCATCCTGGGACCGGTTTTCGGGGTAACACCCTTCATCAGCCAGACTAGCTTGAATCCAGTGACAAAGTGAGCAAGGGCATATGGCTGGGTCTGAACTGGGGTGGCGAAGTGAGCTAAAGAATGATGATGGATTAAACCCAGATCTATGACAGGGGGTGAGTGTCTGAAAAGTTTCAGTGCTCTGTCCATCATCTCCTTGAGTTGATGCAATATTCTAACAGGGAAAACCAGGAAATACTTGGATCCAAATTCACAATAAGGGTTTTCATGAAGTTAAATAAACAATGATTTGTTATAATTGGGGAAAAGGCAAGATCATAACAAGGTCTCACCAGATAACAATGATGTTTCAGTTTGTGCAGATGTTGCCTTTTCATTGAGAGAAGCTTCTGATGCTTCCAGCAAGGGCCCAATTTTATGGCAGCCCCTTTCATCGTGTGTGGTCTATATCCACATTTTGTGCTGTAGCACCTCTCGCTATTATGTTTTTTTTGCTCTTTATTATGACAGCTATGTGGCCACAGCGGCCACATTTGCCCTATTTAGGTGTGAGTCAGGAATATCACAGAAGGAATATTGAAATTCACACTATTGTGACAGGATAATCGGGGATCAAAATATCAAAAGGTAAGTATGAATAGATTTTATAACTGCAACTCCACATCCTTGTACTTTAATGATATACATATATCCTCGATATTTCTTTCCCAATAGTGTGACCAATCAATATTCCTTCTGTGATATTCTGGACTCACACCTGAATATATATATTAAAGACAAGAGATGAGACAATAGTAGTCTATACCCACAAGATTGGATGTTGTTAACATAAATGTATATCCCAGTGTGAGGCACATAAAAGAGTTTCCACACATAAGCTTTCTTTGGACACACATGGATAGTCACCTTACATTATTTTACATCAACAATCACACTTTGGTTGCACAAACACATTAAAAAACATAAAAATGTAAAAACAATAGAAAATAGAAAAGTAAGAAAATGGAAATGAAGTGTAATTCTATGTAAGACAATGATTTAATAACTGGTGTAAATAATGCAGGAATTATGTGAATGAAATCTGATGTTTGTTTAACATAGTCTGCATATTTCGATAGTATGTTGTCTATGTCCACTAGATCATGTAACATGTCGTTTTTTTTAATTACTTTGAAAGTCACTGCAGGAAATCAGCTCGCTGTGTGAACAAGGCAGGGGATCCTGCCGAAATGCGTAATAGACCTGATATTTGCTAAATAAAAGCTTACTTGATCTCTGGAACGGCAGTGTCGGAGTCTGGCTCGATTACTATATGTGCAGGAAGTGTTGGGGGATATATATATATATATATATATATATATATATATATATATATATATATATATATATATATATATATATATATATATATATGAAACGAAGAATCCCAACCGCCACTGGTAGTGGTTTCAGCAGGCGCAGACCTCCTCTCCAATAATCGATGTTTTTCGAGTTTAAAACATCAAACAAGCCATCACACTAATCCAAGTGCCAGCAGTGCATGTTTATTTGAGCAAAAGTGCAAGAGCAAGTGCCCTCCCTATATATATATTTTTTTTCTCTAGGTACATAGATGTAGAGTTAATAATACTAAATCTATATCTCCCTATGTGCACTTACGTCTTTGATATTTTGGGTTTTCGATATTTTGGTACCAATGTTACGGCCATTGCCATTGCTTTCACAATATTTCAAACCACAACACCCTATTCATGGGTGTGGTGCTTGAAAGTTAGGGGATCTTTCATTTAGCTGCGTGACCTGGGAACTGGCAGGTCGTTTTGGAGTGTCCCTGAGTGAGGAGCGGACCTTTGTCTGAGACTTGTAAAAGAGATCTAGCTGAAGTTTTTTATAGTCTAGGTTATCTGTTTATGTGTCCCATATGTGAGGCTGTGAGATTTGAGTATGTGTTCCTAATGTAGTAGCATCGCTAATAGCATAGGGAGAGTGTGGCATGTGCCCCTCCAAAAGGTATGCATCTACAATGGCCATTAAAGAGCATGCTTACATGTTTGGTGTGTATATCTCTCCTTCAGCATCTCTGATGGTCCTTTCTGAAATATTGGATTGATCAGTCTTTACCACATGTGTCCACTGAGAATAGCATCCCATCTTCTCCACACCCAAAAGGACTCAACCCAACAGAAAGTTACTCTACATCCAACTAATTCAGGCCTTTTTGGTGCGACTTTCACATACACACATAGCAGGTTCCTAGTTTCACCATGAGGCAGCTACAGGTGGGATCCATATGCATTTATTTTTGGGGACTGGAACTTATTTTTCTTTAACCCAAAGCAAGAGAGCGAAAAAAAATTAAAAAATGTAGAAGAAGAAGAAAGTAAAAGACAGAAAAGCAAAGTGGTGATGAAAATTTGCAAGAATTTGTTAAAGGGGTAGGGAGTGTCTGGTCATGGATGAAAGTAGCATGCGTTGGAATCAAGACAATGAAGTCTTGATACTCGGCTTACAGACATTCAATAGCGCCGGCAGCAGGGTTTTGAGTAAAACTTAGGACCCTTGCACGTATTCCTTTACAAATTAAGCACTGCCCCAACTTGCTTTCTTCCTCTTGGTTCGCTGCCATCAGAAACCAGGCCTCCTCCGTTTTTGGGTTCCCTTTGCTTCAGGAGAGCAAGTGGGATAAGTACTGGGAAAAGATATTCCACAAAGGAACGAGTTTAGTCAGTGTATTGTCTTGTTGGTGTGAATAATGGTGATATTCAGCTGTCTGGTAGCGCTAAATGAGGAATTGATGGATGGAATGCGGAACAATGTCGAACACTCTGGGCCTAAATCCATCATTTGTTTGCTCCCCAAGCCACCCCAGTTTGAACCCAGCCATATGGAAATCAGTCTTTAACCAGCACCCCATTGGAACAGTCCAGCCTGAATTGCCAGGCCATGCCCTCCCTGGAACAAAACAAGCATCCTAGATTCGATTTAGGGGTATTACCTCTCATCAGTCAGTATAGCCTGAATCCTGTGGTATGGCGAGCATGGGACCTACGTCTGGGTATCCCCCTCCAACTTGGGGTAATACATGCAAAAAGAACAATGGAATAATGAACAATGTCAAACACTCACCCCCAGTACAGAGGTCTAGGCCTAAAACTATTGGTTTTTTCTTCATAATTTCACCCCAGTCTGAACACAGCCATATGCAAATCAGTCTTGACCCTGCTCCCCATTGGAACAGTCAAGCCTGAACTGTCAGACCAGGTCCTCCCTGGGCTGGAAACAAGTATCCTAGGACTGGATTCGAGGTATCACCACTCATTAGCCAGGATAGCCTAAATCCAATGCCATGGCGAGTACGGGACCCACTTTTGGGCATCCTTTGGGTGACATATTTAAAAAGAACTGAATTGATGGATGGAATACTGAATAATGTCAAACACCCACCCCTAGTACAGGAATCTGGGGGTAATTCAATCGTTTCTTTTGCTCAACACACCACCTCAGTTTGGACCCAGCCATATGCAAATTAGTCTTGACCCAGCTCCCCTTGGGAATAGTCCAGCCCGAAATGTCTTGTAAGGCTAGGCAGCTAATTCATGGCACTCATATCTTCCGTTTCCCAGTGATGCTTTGCTGCAAAGGTAGGAGAAGGCTGGCCCAACATTAGAGGTTTACATGTTAGTTGCTTGTTTAGTGTCCACCAAGTTTATTTGTGATGTTTCAAGCACAGTGACATGGCTGTACTGCCCGGTATTCTGTTGCCTGTCTGGCACTCGAACGCCGAATTCCTGTGGGACAATTATAATTTGGTTGAACAAAAAGCATAGAAACAGGCTATTGCCAATCATATTGGTTGACGTGCCATTCACACAAATGAGAAAAACAGAATAAATTAATATCAAATCTTTATTCGCATTGCTCACTTTTAGGACACACCTTCATCATTTCCTTGTGAAATCGACATTTGATTTCAACTGATTGCTTGTGAAGCACAGGGTTTGGCCAGCTGGTTGTGAAATGCAGGGTTTCACAGCCTGTGCCTGATAATTTGCAAAACGGTGGTTAAATTGTGACAGCTTTTTAAACACTCGCCCACTCCACATTTTATCACCCGCTATCAGCATGCCAGGCGGCTGAACACTACTGTTGGACATTATGCTCTAAGAAGTCACCTAAAATGAGTCACAGATTAAATGCCGTTCCCTAAACTCCTGATAGAAAAACTGGATGTGGTGCAAGTTCAGATTTTTTTTTCAAGGTACAAGAGGCAAATCTATTTCAGTTTTGGGCATAGAAACACATTAATCTGAAAACGAACAGTGCTTAAAGTGTTGTCCAGATCTTCCCTTCCCTTCAAATGCACTGCAAAATGATCCTCTCTGTAAAATGTGGCCAGGAACCTGTGAGACTCCCACCTCCCACTGCTTGCGTGCCTACCTTTAAGGGGGAATTTAGGCCCTGGTGATTGTGCTAAACTGGGAGCAGATATCACTTACTCCTGTTCCAGCACTGTTAAGCATTTGCTCATGGTTTGTATCAAGGTTAAATATCACCCCTTTTCAGCTGTTGGCAGATGTAAGTACGAAATGAGAAAGGTATTGAAATTACATGAAGGAGTTTTTGCTCTTGCATTTTTTGCACTAACCCTAATTGTATGTTGTTACAACATTCACCATTTTGTACTCTGAGGTGGTGCAGTGAAAAACTTAGAATCCTTAAAGAAGTTGCAGTTTTTCCACAGACCTCTCACAATTCTACCTGAATGACCTGGCCTGTAAGCATCCCAACCCTCTCCATTTTCTGCCCCCCCCCCCTCTTTCATGACAGTGGCGTTCTTATTTATGTATTTAATTAATGTATTTAATGCAGCTTTATATAGCGCAAACTTTACACAAAGGTGTCAGAGCGCTTTACAACAACAAGGAAAATTATATAAGGTACCCAAGATAGACTAAATACACTAACAAGTTACTTATATACAGTTACAACGCTAACAAGTTGCATATATACGTTATAAAAACTAAAGGTACCAGCGTTAGGTTAATACAGGTATAAAACACATATTTACAAAGTTGACCTCATGTGAGTGCTAGGCGGGCATAAGGGTCAAGAAATGGTTTGAATTATTCCAGTAAGTGCCTTTGGAGGAGAAGAGTTTTAAGATCTATTTTGAAAGTCTGGAAAGAGGTGGTGGTTCGGAGGGATGGAGGAAGTGAGTCCAAATTCTAGCCACATTACCAGAGAAGGATTGAGCCATGAATCTTTCCCTTTTGAAGGTAGGAGGTTCGAGCAGTAAGTTTTCCACATTGGGTGAAGGTCTAGAGCCGCCTGAGATTTTGAGTTTATTTGCCAGATATGCAGGGGTGGAGGTTTGCGAGGCTTTGTGGGTGATACAAGCAGTCTTGTAAGTTGACCTTGCTTCGATAGGAAGCCATCAAAGTTCTGTCCTTTAATTAGAGTTTGGGACCCTCAGGAGCAGCTTCCAGTACCTGGTTTCCAAAGAATGTGCCACCTGTGAGGGGTGTCAGTTATGCTTCTGGCAATGCATACGTACTATCTGCTCGTACCATGGGTCTAACCTTCTTAAAATGGACGCCCCTCTGAAAGCAAGGCCAAGATACCAGGGCCAGCGGTGTTTAGACTAGATTCACTTAATGCGTCCTGTATCCCTTTTCATTGGCAACTGCAGCTTAAAAAAACACATTTACATGGGCAGTCTACGCTGAAATTCGCCTCCCAGGCCCCTCCAACAGGAAAAACATATTTGTTTGGATTGAAACTCGATGACAGCCTGAGAGGCAGGAAAAGCCCCCCACCCTTTCATACTGTACAGACCTAGACCCCAGGACACATTTTCTCACTGATTTCCCAGCAGCATGGTCAGAGTGTTCAGGATTTGATCTTCCAGGAATTTTTACTTTTGTCAAAGAAGGAAACAGCTAAAAAAAATTATTTTCACTCGAGGTGGAGGTAATTGTTTGATTGACAATAACCACGGTTTAAGCATGAATTCGGCCGAGTTAAGCCAAGCATCTAAACCCCAGCGCTGTATAAATACTAATACAATAGAGTACAATAAAGTACACCATGGTCCAGATTACAAGAATGTTGCAAGGTAGCAAAAACGCTTCTATGCACCATTTTAGTGCCTATTTAATAAGGTGTCGAGCACAGATTTTGATCTAGTCCATATCATATCACATGTTCATTTTGCACCAGGTGAACTGGTTATGAAACAGCTACGAATATATATGACGAGAGGTAGACAGGGAGATAAACCTAGCCCTGGAAATGTGTTCATAGTAACTAGTCTCCTAGTGCACTGCGTGAGTATATTCCAAGGAGCTGCATGCAAACTGCAAGGCATGGGCTTAGAACGTTTTCCCCCCCTACGTCTGTTGTTATTATAAGGCTGCTTAAAAGGATTCTTCTGGGTAGTACTAAAGTCTTATTACTACAGACACCCCAAGCATTGTGTTATCATTTAAATCCTGTCTTAGTATTTCTCTTGACTGTGCACTCCTAACATATATGGTATGTTATATGTGCTTATATAGCTCACTATCACCCGTGAGGGTCTCTAGGCACTTCGAAGATGGGTGATGTGAGGCCGGAAGAGAGGGGTACTAACTTGAAGAGCCAAGTCTTCGGCTTCTTGAGGGAATTTAAGACAATAGGCGGGAGTCCTCATGTGAAGTAGGAGGTTGTTCCAAGCTTTAGGAGCAATATATGCGAAGGATCGACCTCCGGACCTCCTTTTGTGAATGCATGTGATGTGTGCTAGAAAGAGTCCAGGAGGTTCTTTGAGGTTTGGTGGACATATATGCGGCTGTTCAGGTAGGTTGGGCCTGTGTTGTGATTTGTATGTTTGAGGAAGGAGTTTGATCTGTGCAATTTTGTGTATCGGGAGCAAGTGGAACTCCCTCATATGTGGTGTGATGTGATAGTGGTGTGTGAGGTCTAGGAGGAGTCTGGCAGCTGCGCTTTGTGTGGTCTGCAGTCTCTCCATGAGTTGCTTGGTGATTCCTGCATAGAGAGAGTTCCCATAATCCAGTAATGAGGGCTTGGTTGATGGTCTTTCTGGTGTTGTTTTGTAACCACTTTTAGATCTTTCTCAGCATCCTTAGAGTGTGTAAGCAGGTGCACTTATGGTGCTGAGCTGAGAGAACATATCCAGTTTGTTTCCAATGATAGTCCAGAGGGTCCTTGCACATGGGCTGGGGTTGGGTCCAAAGTCTATCGCCCACTAGTTAGAGTCTTACAGCGAGGCTTCCTTTCAGAAGATCGCCACTTCTATCTTCTCAGTGTTCAACCTGAAGCAGTTGCAGTTCATCCAGGTTGCCACTTTGGTCACGCAAGTGGTGAAGTTGTTCCGTGTGCTGGGCAAGTTGTCTGATAGGGACAGTATCATTTGGATGTCGTTAATTTAGGAGAGGATGTTAATGTCATGTGTGCAAATGACGTGGTAGATAGTTAACAAGGACCCCCTGAAAACAATGGATTTTGGATTCCTAGGTCAGGGAAAAACAACTAATCAATAAATAACAACCTAGGCAATCATAATATACAATTAATAGATTTTTAAGAAAGTTAAAAGGAAAAAATGGGCTACCGATAAATTCAAATTATGATATTTATTAACACATACATTAAAAAATAAACAGAATTATATGTACATAAAATGGACAAAAAGGCAGTAAAGCATAAAGAATAATTTGTGGACATCCTAAATAATGCACAACTCATTCATACAAAATTTATTTAAAACAGATAAAATGGCCTAATAGTTCTCGACGCGCGTTTCGGCGACCAGCGCCTTCTTCTGGAGAAGCCAAAATTGTTATCTAAATATAAAAAATTAAGACACATAAGACAAATGATTATCAACAATTCTAAAAAAACAACATCAACCGCAAGGACCTGGTAAGGAGCAGCAGGTAGTAGGGAAGGGGGAGCACAAAAGGATGGGAAAGGGGACCGAGGCAGGTGACCACATATACAGGAGAAAAGCACTGAAAAACAAGGGTACAGACAAGAGTAAAGCACTGGAAAATCAGGGGTGAAGCAACGGCACAGATGAGAGAAAAAGCACTAAAAAACAGTGATAAACAAGGGCACAAATGAGAGAAAAAGCAGTGAAAAATTGTTGTGAGATGATAAGCGTGGCCAAAATACCACCTGAGTGACTTACCTCACTCACCTATAGTTACCAAAATAAGTCAGCCGGACAGTGGAGAAGAATAAACAAAGCAAGTTTATTAGGCCACAAACTCCCATATGAGAGGGCCCTATATCGACCTCACCCCTAAGAGTGTGCCGAGAAGGACTGACTCACATCATCATGGTGATACATTATATTACGAGAAGGCAGAGTAAAACACGCCCATAATGGAAAAGTACTGGTCCACCAGGGATGTGGACAATGGTCTCATACAAAAGGCATCTGCACCTGCAATAGCAACACTTGTTATCATCTCCCAAGGACACAGAGCCAGGCCGCTACATCCCCAGCGCATGAGAACGGCCTGATAAGGAGTTTCGCTAGCAGGAGTTTCAGTTACAGTAAACCAAGAAATGCATATATGCTGACACGAGGAATTACTCCTATTCCTACGGGAGGGGGAATGAGCAAGTACAGTTTGCACGCAGAGAGAATAATCCAAAATGGTGGCACACATGCTAAGCTAAGAACACTGCAAACAATATCACACGTATAAGTGAATAACTGCATAATGAGAACATGAACGTAAATGCGTAAGTGTAAGTAATTAGTTAGACACATTCCGCTAACTCATAAGCATAATGTACGAAGGGGGCGGGGCTTGGGATTGACGCCTATCAGACCCTCCTTTTAGCGGACTGTGGCTAACACGTTTGTTTCCATTTATTAACCAAAAGGAGGGCCTTTACAGCAAAAATCTATGGGCAGGGGAACTTAAACCATAACATCATCATGAATCAGTATTAACCAATTCGCATCAGTAAGCTCAACAGCATCGGAGACAGGGTATTGTTTCAATCGTTTCGTAGACTTCTTCAAATTGCTGGCACACATGGAGCAACAGGGAGGAAGGCAATAAACGCAGAGGCAGCATGACAGTAGAAAACCTACAACACCTATAATGACCATGAATATTTTCCAACCCCAGGAAGAGAAAAGACCCCACAACCATGTCTGTAAGGACCAGGTACCATTATCTTGATGAAGTTCAGCAGCCAACCTATGAAGTTTCTGCACAGCCAAGTTAACAGTCGGGGCGGAGTCAAGAATATATACGCAGCAAGACGTCCCGATGACGCGGCAAGCTCCACCCCTATCTGCCAGGATGACGTCAAGAACCATTCTATTCTGAATCGTAAATAATCTCATAGCCTGCATCTCTAGTGACATGTTAGCTGCAATATCAGCTTCAGTGTTCACTACCTTTTCCATAACCCGTGAAAGGCGTCTAATGGATCTACTATTAAAAATAGGGCCCCAGAATGGCAACAGACCTTTAGAAAAGTCGTTAAACTGCTGCCCAGCGGTTTCTGTCTGATCGACGTCATCAACTTGAAGATCCCTCCTTTTTCGCTGTCCTTGCCCCACGTCAAACCTCCTATGTGTCTTGTGATAATCTGAAGGTGCTACATAAACAGGAGGGAGTAAATACGCCAGGTAGCATGTCCCACCCCAACCCTCAGGCAACCACAGGTACCCGTTATCACCACACACAAAGTAGACATTAGGGGGAGTGACAAGCGAAGGGCTAAGGGTCAACCTAATCGAAGTGGTCACATTACAAACACTATCACCCACCTTTATCGGACCTCTACCCTGTATACAGAAATAAGGTGAGGGTCCCACTACAGCTAGGGGCACTAAAGAATGACCACTACTGTTTGTAGCAGGAGGGCGTCGATATGCTAGAGAAGAGTTTAACTGTAGAAAACTCTCTCGTACCTGATCAGTGTCATTAGGTATCAGAAACTTGTCCAACTTTTTCGAGCAAGTTTCTAAGAATGTTTGGTCAAAACGTCCATCGGTAAATAATCGTCCAAGGGATGAGGGAGGCAAAGGGCGAACCCGCATCGTCAGTGTAGACCTACTGTCAGGGAGTCGTGGGGTGAGGGAGTCCGGCTGCTGAAAAAACTTCACCCTACCTATCAAGGTATACCAGCCAACGCAGCTATTCACAGGGGTCAATTGCAGTGCCAATAACCTGTCCTTCTTATACGCTGCAGAAGGGAGCAACCCACATACCCAGCAATCTGTCACATTGTATACTGCGTGTGCATGATGTAACGTTTTTATGAAGACATTATCACGGTAACCTTTTCTCATACATTGTTCACCATAATCGACAGTAACCATATTATGTTCTGGTAAGGGAGAAGGGGTAGGGACCATTGTGTGGACTGGGTAAGCTTTGTCTAGAAAAAACAGTATTCCAAGCATGATCAGGAAGACAATAATGAGCACTACAATAACCACAATTTTACTTTTTCGTGATAGGGCACGCCATGGTGAATCTGGTTCCGGTCTGCGGGGAGCAGCAAAAGGCTGTTCCTCATCGGGTATTGGACGACCAAAAGGGTACATTTCTGCTAAAGAACGGGGCAAGGGATATCCTAAAAGTTCAAAAACTAAGGACACTACTAAAAAGTTCAGACACTCCAAAACCGGCCAGAGGGGTTCTTCACCCTTCGATGGGCTGTTCTCCCTATGTCCGTTAAAGCCTCATAGGCAGGCTTTCAGCTTCGCAAACCCTATTCCCTCGACGGAGCCACACAACTGTAGTGACTCAGGAGCACTAAACTTGGGCCCACGTTTGACTCTAATGTTCCATCCAACAATGTCTCAGAAGTGCACCAGGGCTCCTTTCAGCAGTCCATCCCTATTGCTGCATTAACCTATCGACTATAGTCCACTCCTATCCCTATCTCAGCCCTTCTTCCAGTGCTCAATGCATTTGCCTCTCTTTCCTGGGCCGCAAGTTATAGCGAGTGCTCCCTCGCACTTCGTGGTCTGAAAACAGAATTGGTTGGTCGTTCGAACAAGAGGTGGCTTCGGTCACCGGAGCACCGTGACCGATAGAAGCCTTGCTACTCGTACTCAGGGCTGGCTTCCGTGCTTTGTCGTCGTGCTCCTCCCCAATCAACACAGCATCAGAGAAAGGGAGATACTTAGGCAACGATTCTGTTTCGTGATCTGCAATGCCACCTCTTACCCAAGCATCATAGGGTAAAGGCAGTGGAACCTTTTTCACATGAGAGGCATGCGTCCACGCCTTACGACCGTCCACTCGAAGTGCGGTGCGGGTGGTGAGCAGCACCAACCTCGGCTCAGACCACCTGGGCTCCAAGCAGGACTTCCGCTGGTACTTCTTAACGACGACCCAGTCCCCTGGGTTGATGCCGTGACCGGGCCCCTCAGGCAGCGGCTTCAGTGTGTCTGCTACCTGCTGGTGAACAGAATGGAGATCTTTAGTCAGGGCATACAAGTAGTCTGTCAACATAGGATATTCTATCTCTGAGAAACATTTGGGTCTAGGAACTCCCCACACATTTGCTGGCCTGCCGAATACAACTTCATGGGGAGAAACACCTGTCTTGGAATTTACTGTAACTCGTGTGGAGAGTAGAGCAAGGGGAAGAGCGTCTGGCCACCGCAACCCAGTACTTTCCTGTATCTTGGCCATTTTCAGTTTCAACGTACCATTAAATCTTTCAACTAAACCCGCCGCCTGTGGATGTAAGGCTGCGTGGAATTTTTGAGAGATTTGTAATCCCTTACATATATTTTTCATCAGTTCTGCATTGAAGGATGTACCGTTATCACTCCAGATCACCCTAGGTAACCCGAACCTGCTGAAATATTCCTTGATCAACATTTTAGCTGTCGACATGGCTGTACAGTCTTTTGTTGGAAAGGCCTCCACCCACCTACTGAATGCGCACACCACCACAAGTACATATTTGAGATTGTTCACTCTTTCCATTTCAATGTAATCCATCTGTATTACTTCAAAGGGGTATGATGGGGGTGCAAAGTTACCCACAGGGACAGGTGTTCCCTTCCCAGGATTGTGTCTTAGACAAATCATGCACTGTTGTACCATGCGTGTGGCCACCCTGGAAATGTTCTTATTACTCCATACGGGGTCTAATAATTTACATATTCCTTTAGCACTTATGTGAGCTGGTCCATGGGCCATCGTCACCACTGGAAGGACATATGCATTTGGGAGCAACCATCGTCTTTTGTCAGTCACATCCGTCCAACACTCATCCGAGTCCAGCTGTCCCTTTCCATTCTTCCATTCCCTCAGCTCCTCCTCAGTCACTTTCTCCTGTATGTTTCGCACACTCTGTACAGTATCTGAAAACATATTAATGTCTGGTACAGATCTAGCCGGTCCAGCCACAAACATTCGCGGGAGTCTGTTCCTGGCAGTTTCTTTGGCTGTCTGATCTGCAAACGCGTTTCCCTGTCCCACATCATCAACCACTGCTTTGTGTGCGCTACACTTTATGACTGCCAGCCTTCTGGGAAGCGTTAGAGCCGTCAACAAGCGCAATATCAATGGGCCGTGTTGAATGCGCTGTCCGTGTGATGTTAAAAATCCCCTCTCTGCCCACAGTCTTCCATAGCTATGAGCCACGCCAAAGGCGTATTGGCTGTCAGTATAAATGTTCACATCCAATCCTTCACTCAGTTCACATGCACGCATCAACGCTATTATCTCTGCGGCCTGAGCTGAGTTATACGGGACTCTAGAAGTCTTCACCACTGTGTGTAATGTTGTCACTGCATATGCTGCTGTTGTGGTGCCGTCCGCTAATTTAAAACAGGACCCATCAACATACAACTCTCCGTCAGGGTTATCTAGGGGTTTGTCCGTCAAATCTACTCTCCCTTTTGTTTCCTCCTCCGTTCGGAACAGGCAGTCATGTGCGTCACCAGTTTCCTCATCCGAAGGGAGGGGCAACAGTGTTGCTGGATTCAGGGTAGCACATCTTTTTATCGTCACATGTGGGGCAATTAATGTCATCTCATATCCTGTCAGACGAGCGCTAGTTAAATGCTGCGTCTGTGTTCTGTTTAGTAAAATGTCCACTGCATGTGGTACCATTACCGTAAGAGCTGAACCCAGTACGAGCCCTGCCGACTGTCTTATCGAGACTGCAGCAGCCGCTGTAGCCCTTAAACAGCTCGGAAGCGCTCTTGCCACATTGTCGAGCATTGCAGAGAAGTAAGCACACGGTCTCTGTTTCCCTCCAAAATCTTGTGTTAAAACAGACAACGCGCAACCTTCCGCCTCGTGCACATAGAGTACAAAAGGCTTCTGGTAATTGGGTGTTCCCAAAACGGGTGCAGAACATAAAGCAGTCTTCAACAACTCAAACGCTTCTTGGCATGCAGGGGTCCAAGGTAGGGGTTCACACACTTCTTTCGTGGTCAGATACAGCAGGGGTTTCGTTAGTAAAGCATAATTAGGTATCCACTGACGACAGTACGATGTTATTCCCAAGAATGCGCGCACCTCTCGCTGTGTGTTAGGGACTGTCATGTTAGTTATTGCCCTGATGCGCTCTGGTGTCAGCCTTCTCCCGTCCTTCGATAGGAGGTGACCGAGATAAGTAACCTCCTGTCGACAATATTGGAATTTAGGGAGAGACACCTTGTGTCCCTTCTGAGCCAAATGGTATAACAATTTAACTGTCGACTCTCGGCATCCCTCCTCATTGTCGGAGGCGATGAGAATATCGTCCACATATTGCAACAAGACATTGCCCTGTGGGAGCTCCAAATCATCTAACTGTGCCTTTAATGCTTGACTGTAAATACTGGGACTTTCTGTATAACCTTGAGGAATTCTCGTAAATCTAAAACTGCGTCCGGCCAATGAGAATCCGAAGAGGTACCTGCTATCTGGGTGTACGGGTATACTGAAGAACGCATTCTTAAGGTCCAATACTGAAAAATATTTTGCTGACGGAGGTATCATGGTCAAAATGGTAGTAATGTCAGAAACCACTGGGTACTGGGGCTCAACCACCTTATTAACATGGCGTAAATCAATCACAAAACGATAGACATCAGGTGTATTCTCACCCTCGGCACCTGAGGACCTTTTCAGTATCGGAAGTATCGGGCTATTACAAATGTTAGAGTCTGTCTCCTCAACCACCCCTGATCCGATCAAATCCTGTATAATCTGCAACAGAGCCCTCTCTCCATCTCTAGAAATCTTATATTGAGGTATGCGAGGCAGCTTTGCTCCCACCTTAACATTTATGGACACCGGTGCAATGTCCATCTTACCCACATCAGTATCGCTACAGGCCCACAAGCTCGGAGGGACATCCCTGAATTCAACTGGGAGGGGTTCATCCTTTGAAAAACATTGCTGCGCACGCGCGACTGAAGGACCCATTGTAAGGTACACACCATCCGGAGAGCAGTAAATCGTAGCATGCAATCTTTTTAACAGATCCAAACCCAGCAAATTCTCACCACAATTCGAAGTCAAAAGAAAAGGGGAGTCAACAGTAAAGGGGCCAATCGTAAGTGTCAATGGCTTAGAGATGGGGCTAATCACCGGGGTACCAGAAAACCCCACTGAAACATTAGTCTTGCCAGACAGAGCTGCCCCTGGAACCTGAGAACGTGCTACAGAACTTTTCGTAGCACCTGTATCCAATAAAAATTTCTGATGGGATCCCGACAAGTCTGCCGTTACATAAGGCCCACGTTGATCAACATCCACAGAAACAGGTCCCTCACTCTGCCCTACGCTGTCCTAGTTATAGGAAAATCCTGTGAAATCATCCTCGGCGTACGCATCGTTGTAGAACTGTCTATCCCTGCCATCATCGCCCTCCCTCTGAGAATGCTGTCTATCCCTTCCTCCGTCAAAATAATTTCCTCCAGGTCTCCTACCCTCCTCAGACTGCCTATTGTCTCTAGGCGCTTCTCCCCGACCTCGCCCCCTACCAGGTCCAGCCTGGGACCGCAGTAGTGGACAATCCTTCCACCAGTGCCCTTCCTGTTTGCAGTTAGCGCACTGGTTGGGTCCCAAACGCTCTCTTCTCTCTCCCCTCCCGAAACTACTTCCTCGACCACCTGACGCGGGCGGGGCTCCCCGTCCTCTGCCCTTCGCTACTTGCTGCAACAAAACCTTCGTCTTCAAATCTTTCGCCTTCTTTTCCTGCCTGTCTTTATTCTCATTCTCTCTATGTTCATAGTACTGGGCCATGCTTAAGATGCCTGAGGGGGTAGATGTTGTCCATGTACTTTCAGCCGCTTGCAGTCGGGCCGATATTTCTGGCAGTAAATTCGTAACAAATCTATTGACAAAGAGACGCAGCCCACCATCTTGAGAGATATCCTGCCCGCTAAAATCCATAAACGTTTCCTCGAAGCGAGTGAAGAAATCTGAAACTGCCTCATCCTTTTTCTGTTTGCAAGCCGTTAACTTATCTCAATCTACCTTTTTAGGAGGAATGAGTGAATGCATATATTTAATTATGCGCCCGGGTAATGCTAGTATCTCAGGTTTCGGTTTTTCGCCTGGCTTACGTTCCTTATCCCAATCTGTAAATTCTGCCCAAGTCCCGCCTAACTCCTCTCTATGTTCCGAACCCTTCACCTGTCTCCACACATCCACGGGAACCAATAATCCGAAAAACAGTTCAATATCTGCTAACGTCATTACTGTTGAGGATGCTGCCTCTGTTAATTCCTTGTAATAAGCCGTTGGGTTTTTTCTAGAGTCGGGTAACTGCGCCTTCAGAGCTAATACCTCGCTCCTTTTCCAGGGCGTATACACCCATTGTTCTTGGAAATGAGCATCTACACGTGGTCTGGTTACTGCCAAGGTGGTCGGGTCTATTATTTCAGATACCTCAGGGTGAAATATAGGGTGTACCTCACGCATTGGATGTATCCCCGGGAAGTGAGTCTCACCTGTTACCGTTAGCTCATTCCTGTATTCCAACAAATACCTCAGACTATGGACCACTTCCCCCGCACCAGTATTAGCCCTGTAAGCATGAGCCTTAATATCACGAAGAATCGCCGGCGCCTCACCGCCATATCCCTGCTCCCATAACGCTATTAGGGTCGTTGACATGTGCCACAAAGCGTGCTGCTGCATTAAAGGCTCATAATCCTTCATAGTAGACCAAATATCCTCTAATGAATAAATGTTATTCCTGGCCCATTGACAAGCTTGATTAGCTACCATTGTTTTCTCGTCTAGGGGTACAGTACCGCGTGTTAGTAACTTTCGTACCTGATGGAGTAGACCTCCCTCCGCTCCTCTAGCAGGTGTTCGCAACGCGCTCTGAGGGGTGGCGCTGGCAGAAACAGTGGGGATAGCAGGGCCAGTAGAGAGCACCGGGGATAGCGCAGCAGACGCAGGGCTCGCCGCCGAGAAAGGGAGCAAGGGTGCCGTGGTAGAAGGGGAAGTAGGTCCCCCTGCAGAGGAAGCAGGTGTACCGGACAAGGGAGGGGCACCGACTTGGGGAGCTGAAACCACCGCCTGTGGGGCGGAATCCCCGAGCACGGGGTACAGTGACTGTGGAGCATATGGGGGAGGAGGTCGAGCGCTCAAAATATCTTCCATCTCGTCTACGTCCTCTTCCTTTACCACATAGCACTTATTTTCCAACAACCGAAAACGCCTATCTGCGCGCTCAATCCGCAGTTCATTCTCTTTCTTAGTGTGTTCTCTCGCCTTTTGCGCCATAGTCTGAGCCGATCTTTTCTGAGCAACCTTCTCTTCCCTTATCTGCCGTTCCCGTACCTCCTTCTGCCACATTCGCAAAGAATCAAACATACTCTGGCGGCTGCGCCTAGCAAATAATTTGTCTTGTAAATAGTCTAATTTTTCTGCATCGAAAGAACCCAGTAGGGGCCACTGCAAATCCACATTATCCATAGTATACTTATGCCATAAAGAGGAAAACAAAATAGGAGGCAAGCCGTGTTTGACGTACATGTCGAAATTTGGAGAACCTTCCTGAGGGGCAGGTTGGCTCTTAGCCAATCTCACATCTGAGACCTCATCGCAACACCCGAAACACCGCAATTTACTAAAGCACGGCATTTTGTAATCCTACAACACACAACAACACAGGAAAAATTCACAATATCATATGCATATATTAATCAAACAGAATCCGTACTAAAACACGTGTTACAAAAATGAGACAAGGCCCGTCGACCAAGTCCTGGGAAACCTGGACACTACCGCAGACTGAACAGCCTACACTCGCTGTTCCGAGACTGGGAAACCAATCCGTTTCCCGGGCAGCACTACAAATCGGCAGGTGCCACACCACGCGGGACCCGGCACTCTCCCGTAAATCACCACATTAGGTGTTCGGGTGAGCCCAAAATCCTCGCGCAGCAAGCCGCTCACCAACCCGCAGTACTATCCAGTCGGATTTTTCACAAACCCTCGTTCCCCAATCTCCATCAAGTCTGTCAGAGCGCTATCCACGCCCTGAGTTTCCCGGAGCACACTAGCCCCAGAAGCACACCGGCTCCTCCAATCACCAGAGACACACCGGTCTCACGGAGCACTCCGGCCCCTCAATCACCAGTCGGACCACTTACCTTCCGTGCGCGGTCCCGACCTCTACCGTTCTCCACTTCCGGCTGGCTGGACCAACACGGTCAGCTCCAAGGTTCCGCCTTCCGGACTCCGGCGTAGGATCACGGACCGAGACCTCCTCCAATCAGCAGGGTGGGGCAGCGCTGCGAGAACCAAGCTCGGCATCAAAGTGGGTACCCGGACCCACCGTGCCGACCAGGGGGTCTCCGGCCTTCTGCTACCCACTTACGGGTGAGAAAGATCCTAATCGCGGAGTCCCTATTCGGGCGCCATCTGATAAGCGTGGCCAAAATACCACCTGAGTGACTTACCTCACTCACCTATAGTTACCAAAATAAGTCAGCCGGACAGTGGAGAAGAATAAACAAAGCAAGTTTATTAGGCCACAAACTCCCATATGAGAGGGCCCTATATCGACCTCACCCCTAAGAGTGTGCCGAGAAGGACTGACTCACATCATCATGGTGATACATTATATTACGAGAAGGCAGAGTAAAACACGCCCATAATGGAAAAGTACTGGTCCACCAGGGATGTGGACAATGGTCTCATACAAAAGGCATCTGCACCTGCAATAGCAACACTTGTTATCATCTCCCAAGGACACAGAGCCAGGCCGCTACATCCCCAGCGCATGAGAACGGCCTGATAAGGAGTTTCGCTAGCAGGAGTTTCAGTTACAGTAAACCAAGAAATGCATATATGCTGACACGAGGAATTACTCCTATTCCTACGGGAGGGGGAATGAGCAAGTACAGTTTGCACGCAGAGAGAATAATCCAAAATGGTGGCACACATGCTAAGCTAAGAACACTGCAAACAATATCACACGTATAAGTGAATAACTGCATAATGAGAACATGAACGTAAATGCGTAAGTGTAAGTAATTAGTTAGACACATTCCGCTAACTCATAAGCATAATGTACGAAGGGGGCGGGGCTTGGGATTGACGCCTATCAGAGACATGGGCGCAAATGACTGAAAAACCTGTGAAAAGACGGTGGTTTAACAGGGTCCAAATAAGAGGAAGAACAGTGAAAGACAACGGCACAAAACAAGAGAAAAGCAGTGAAAAATAGTGGTGAAACGGGACAAAATAATAGCAGTGGCAAACAGAGGGCACAGAGGAGAAAGCAGCGGCAAGAGAGGGAGCAAAAGAGAGATAGAGCGAGAGAGAAAGAAAGGCAGGAGCCTCGAGGTGCTGGAGTTGTGCCAGAAAGGCCCTTGACCAGTCAGAGAACTGGTCGCAAGTAAGTTTTAGGGGGAGCTAGGTCTGTACACCTGCTTATAATATATGCATGCCATGCCTACCAGTAAAGAGATGTAACGGATGTATGACATTACAATGCATGCTTTTACCACGCATGCTGTTACAACGCAGTTTTTACAACGCATACCATTACAACGCATAGCGCTTTGGGGTGCTGGATAGTGAATAGTTTAATTTACTATTCCAACTCCAGTCCCCGTGGACACTAGGGAAGGTGTTGGATAGTAAATTAAATCTATTCCCTATCCTAGAGCGCCCCCCAGCGCAATGCGTTGTAATGGTTTTCGTTGTAAAACCTGCGTTGTAATAGCACTGCGTGGTAAAAGTTGCATTGTAAAGGATGTTTCCCGATGTAAGTCCTACACCTTGCTACCTTCAATGTCCTGTGTGTGACATCACGTACTTTGGTTTTTACACGTTACATTTATTGTTAATGTGTAATGTGTGCCTTTGTTTCCCTCCATTGCATTGGCATCTAGGTGATGGGCTTGAGAGAGTTCCCAGCCAGGATCATATTCATACAAAAGGATGGCTGGTAGCCTCTTAAATTTGGCCTTTGTTTTGGGCCCAGCTGGTTTTGAAAATAAGCAAGCCTCTGCAACTCCTTCATGTTGCTGCTAGAACAGAAAGCAGGGAATGTTCACAAGCTGCTGAATGTGTCCCGGTCAGAATATTTCACTGGCTCCAGGCTGGATGCTGGTTCCTGTTCACTAATAGCTGTCGGATACGGGATCTGTCCGGATACCCCTCAGTTCCTGCACTGAGGATACCTCATTACCAATGTTTTATTTGTAAAATAGGTGCCTAAAGCTCTGATCAGACAGCCGCGACTGGCGCTATAAAATGTTAGATGCGGATAGTACGGGTGTGCAGTCCTGATTCCTCCTCAGGCCTCTTTAAGTCACTGCCAGGCACTCCTACCCCATTATCTCACTTTTAGGTGTCTGTCTTCTCCCTTGGTGGCGGGTTTTCTGTATTTCTTTTCCCCCGTCTTTTCGTTTTGCTTCTTTTCCCTCTGTTGGCCTCGGAAAAAGTCTGATGTAATGGCTGGTGCCCCCCACAGGCAACCACCAGCTCAAATTAAGCACTGCACATTACCCTCTTAGCACCAATTATGCTACTAGGAGGTGGGGATCAGTTTGTGGAGTCTTCTTCCCCAGAGAAGAGGTTTTTGCCGAGGCCGCCCCCGCAGGGGACCTAAAGGGCCGGCGCCTTAACCCGCGCCAAGCCCCACAAGAGAACCGGTTCAGGGCGCCCAGGGCGCAAAGGGTCAGCCAGGTGCCCCAACATACTGAAACTAATGCGCCACCTGGTTAAATTACAGTTGGATGGCAACTTGGACCTGAGGGCCCGACACATACCAGGGGTGGAGAACGAATTGGCGGACGCCCTATCAAGAGCGCAGATGGTCAGTTTCAGGCAGCTGGCCCCAGGGGCGGATCAGGACATGACCCCCTTCCCGGCGGACCTGTGGGACCTGGTGGGATAGACCTCTCTGCGCTGGTAAACCAAGCCCTTACACCCGAAGCAGCCAGACGGTACAAGAAGTATGTAGGAACTGTGATGCAGATAGGGGGCATCCAGAACCCGACAAACACGGGGGCAACGGTGAGGGCAGTAGAGATTTTCATACAGTGGGCCTACAACTGCAAGAAATCCAGGTCCTGGGCTCAGGCCCACCTATCAGCTGTAATTGGCAGGGGGGCATGACCCAGCAGCATCTCATTACATCAAGGCAGCCATGAAAGGCTGGAGGCGGGCCGAGGGCACGAGAAAAGATGACAGGCGGCCTAAAGACTTCTCGAAACTGGCCCTCCTGCTGGAAGCACTGGGAGGCATCACCAGGGATGCTTTTAAACTCGCCCTTTTCAGAGCAGCGTTTGCCACAGCATTCTTTGGGGCATTCCGTGTCAGCAAGCTGGTGGCCCCGAGAAGGGGGTGGCCTGCGGAAAACTGCATACAGGCATAAGACATAACGCCTAATTCGTCCCAGGTGGAGATAAGGCTGAGGCGCTCAAAGACAGACCAGGCTGGGATAGGGAGCAGGATACGGCTATACTGCATTGAGGACTACAGGTACTGTGCGGTGTGCCGCCTACAGGCTTTTATGGCAATTGCGATTCTCCTATTAACATGACCAGAGAATCTGGATTTCATTAAAGACACGGAGGCTAACATTATGCATACAACTTTTAATGCAGTCCAAGCACAGCCGCATATGTCACAAATCAAAAGTTCCAACTTAGAATACATATGAATCAACAATAGCATGAATAACTAGGCAATCAGCCTCTTTTAAATGTGGTGACAATGAAAAAGGAAAAGTCCAAGCAAATCCAATGAAACATCAAATTAGAAGAAGGATGACGGAAGAATACACCATCCACGATTGATCCACAGGTGTGAAATCAAGAAGACAAGTTATCTGCAAGGCAAAGAAAGGTTGTTAATAAATCCCAATAAAAGTATTAAGGACAAGAATAATAAACAATCATCTAAATAACAATTCCTGACAAAGGAAAGGATGTAAGTAATCCTGCAAAGGAAAAGAATGTTTGTTTGTAAGTAAAAAATTCAAATAAGCATATCATAACATATATTATATATATATTATATAATTTAATCAACCACCCAGGAGGGATAATGTTAGCCTCCGTGTCTTTAATGAAATCCAGATTCTCTGGTCATGTTAATAGGAGAATCGCAATTTCATTACAAGACCGGAGGCTACCATTATGCATGTTGGTAGCCATGTAAAACAACATCAGACATGTGAGAAACAGGTTTGCAATAATGATGAGCAAAGCTTCTAGAAATAGACCAATCAGCAGCCTTTAGAATATCATCTAACTTACCACCTGACCAGAATGACTTACTGGCCATTGCGCCTCTAATAGAACGTGGTTTAAAAATATTCAGATTGATTCCAGCAAGTTTCATGACTGTTTTAACCCATCCAGCAATAGAGGTAGAAGAAATTCCTTTATGGGGTTTAACAAAAGAGATGAGTAACTGAGATACATTCAAAGGACGAAGAGAGTTCATTCTCACATCATATTCTTTCATACATTGAACAACACAGAGTTTAGTGCAAGTATCAAAATGAGGATAGAAAATAGACCTGACATGGGTTTAGTTCTTCTATGTATTTCAAATTTGACTCCAAACATATCGTAAGATCTAAAAGAAATATCTAGAGCTTTAACATCAGAGACTCTTCTGCATGAAATTATGCAAAGAAGAGTAGCTAATTTGATGGAAAGATTCTTCCTGCTGAGAAGAGAATTAACTGGCCAAGAACAAAAAATGTCAAGAATTAAATTAACATCCCAAAGAGATTAATATCTAGGTTGAGGAGGTCTTCTAAGTCTAATACTTTTAAGTATTCTACAAATAATAGGATTTTTACCTACCATTTTATTGTTAATAGCAGATCTAAAACAATTGAGAGATCTGTAACTTGAACCTCTATCGAATTGTTCTCCAAGAAAATTAACTATATCAACAATAGGTGCCTCCACGGGATCCAAGTCCCTTTCCAAGCACCAACGTGACCAGACTTTCCAAATGTTGTTGTACCGGTAATGTGTTCCAGGGGCCCATGGCTCTCCAAGGAGAGTTGAAGCTGTTGACGAAAGTATATCGAGATCGTTAGATCTCCTGACACCTTCCAAGCAAGAAGGTTCAAATTCCCTGTCTGAACAAGAGGGTGAATTTGTCCGTCTGCGTCTGTAAGAAGATCTTTCAGAGGAGGAATTAGGAAGGGAAAATCGTAGGTTAGTTCTAGAACTGTTGGGAACCATGCTTGGGATGGCCAAAAAGGAGTTACTAGGACAATTGAGGCTCGTTCTTGTCTCACTTTCTGAAGGAGTCTCTGGATCATTGCAAATGGAGGGAAGGCATAAGCGTTGATCCCTACCCAAGGTTGGAGAAAGGCATTCACTGCTGGAGCACCAGGATCGGGCATCCAGCTGAAATAAGATATCAATTGGGTAGTCAATCTGCTTGCCAATAAATCTATTTGGAATGGGCCCCAGAAATGATTGAGGGAGTTGAAAACAGAAGTGTTGAGCTTCCAGTCACTGTAATCCAAGATGAATCTTGAATTCCAATCTGCGCAAAGATTGGATTCCCTGGAAGGTATTCTGCTCTCAGGGAGATTTTGTGTTCTAGGCAGAAAAACCAAAGCTTCTTTGCTAGATTGGAGAGGTCTTCTGACTTGGTCCCTCCTAGACGGTTTATGTAAGCAACAGCAGTCATATAGTCCATTTTCAATATGACTGATCTTCCTTGAAGAAAGTGTTTGAAGCTCATTAGAGCATAAAGTCCTGCAGGTATTTCTAGATAATTGATGTGGTGCAGGGACTCTTGTTGGGACCAAATTCCTCCAGTGTTCTGGTTCTGTAGACAAGCACCCCAGCCATGAAGGCTGGCATCCGATTCTAGAATAAAATCTGGTGCTGAACCAAAGATCGCTCTCCCATTCCATGCATCTAGATTGTCTAACCACCATGTTAGTTCTAAGATTGCATCTGTGTTTAAGGAAATTCGATCTCCGTACCAAAGACCTGACCTGAGAGCTCTTGCTTTTATTCTCTGAAGGGCTCGATAATTCAGTGGTCCCGGAAAAATGACCTGAATGGAGGAAGATATAAGGCCTAGAAGTCTTGCTAGTTATCTTAGGGAGAGATTTTCTTGTTTCAATACATGCCTTATCTCCTTTCTTATTTTGGCAATCTTCTTGGGAGGGAGAAGGAGAAGACATTCTGTTGTGTCTACTGTGAAGCCCAGGAACTCCATCTTCTTTGAGGGGACTAGAATGGATTTTTCCCCGTTAATGATAAAACCCAGACTTTCTAAGAGGTCTATAACTGTCTTCAGATCTTTGATGATTTGAGCATAGTCTTGAGAAAGAATCAGGATGTCGTCTAAGTAAATGAGACAAATCCTTTTTTCTCTTAGACATGAGGCAACTGCTCTCATTACCTTGGTGAAACACCATGGGGCAGAAGAGAGGCCGAAGGGAAGTGCCTGAAATTGAAAGATATGGTTTTTCCAAATGAACTGAAGAAAGGGTTGGTGTTCCTTTGTCATGGGAATTGTAAAGTAGGCGTCCTTCAGATCTAATTTGACTAGCCAGTCTCCTTCTAGTAAGAGGTCTCTGAGAAGATGGATGCCCTCTATCTTGAAATGACGGTAGACAAGGAATTTGTTGAGTTCCATGAGATTTATAACCGGTCTCCAACCCTTGTCTTTCTTTTCCACAAGGAAGAGAGTACTTATGAATGTCATAAATTCCATGGGTACCTCTAGAATTGCTCCTTTTTTTAGCATTGAGGAAATTTCTATGATTTTTTCTTGATCTAGTGTAAGGGGTGTCGGTCTTGGAAGAGAGTACTGTATTGGAGTTTGGGTGAAATCTATACAATAACCTTGAACGGTGTTCAGAACCCAGGGATTGTGTGATAATTTTCCAATTGTGGTAAAAGAATCTTAGTCTGCCACCCACTTTTGGATACAAAGAAAGGGAAGGGGAAGGAGTACTCACTTTGAGGGGTGGAGTCAGCAGGTGCTCCTCGTGCTCGGAATTCTCTGGAGCAGAAACCTCTTCCTCTGGGTGGATAAAACTGTGGTTAGTTGGGTGGTTGGTACCCTCTACCAAAATCGCCTCTGTTTCTTGGGAAGGGGTGCGATTAAAGCGGCCAGAAGATTGCCCCTTCTTCCAGCCCTTCCAAAAAGGTTGCTGTTGTAGTTAAAAACTTTTTTCATGTTTTGATGTGCTCTATCTAAAGCGGTAAAGGTTGATACGTATTAAATCTTCTCCAAAAAGTAAACCTTTTGGATTAACGGAGGTTTCTTTTTCAGCCATATCGATTAATTTTGGACTAATTTTATTGAGGACTACTCTTCTTCTTTCACAATTAAGTCCTGCGTTGGCATTTCCTAAGAGGACAAGTGCTCTTTGGCTCCATTCTCGAATGGAGTGTGTGTCGAGAGGGGAACCATTAAGGTAACTCTCCTCAGCTGCGTCGATTATTTTAGTAAGTGGACCTAGGATGTCGAGAACTTTATCTTGGCAGAGCTTAAGCAACCTTTCCAAGCCTTTGCGTGGGTCTCTTCCTAATTTAAAAAGATAAGTAATTAGTTCCGGATCAAGGTTAGGAGTTTGACAGACTTTACCTTCAATTGAAGGTCTGGTGCATTCTGCCCTCAAAAGATTGAGAGTTTCCCTTTCTAAAGGGTTCCTAATCCATTTAGATATGAATTTAGAAACGTGCTCATGTGGAGTCCACTCTGAGCTTCTAGGATGTTTAATGTTAAAAGGGGAGAACATTTCTTCCCCTAAACGGTCCAAGATACTATCTTTAGAAGATGAAGGACCATTGTCGTCATTCAAGAGAAAGGAATCAATATCTTGATCGTCCTCATCTAGGTCAAGAATATATTCTTCAGGAAATTCTGAGCCATCAATATCACTTGGATCATTATCTAGAGCACTTTGGTGAATTGTGCCGCGAGGGACACCCATCAAATTTGTGCCGCTAAGGACACCTTTCAGATTTGTGCCGCGAGGGACACCTGAGGCAAATGAGGTGCGAGGACATCCTGTAAAATTTGAGGTGCTAGGACCTCCCGTGCTCTCTGGGGTATAATCAATATTATTACTTTTTTATGCCTCTTACCCCTTTTTTCGGTGAGATCATTAATCTCTGCTATGTCCAAGTCAGATAGGTCATCATTATCATGGATCAAGGATCTCTTAGATGACATAACTTGGGAGAGAGTAGAAAACATACATGATCTCATCTCCTTGTGGATAGGTTTTTTGATGGCATCATTATTAAAATCAGATTCAACAGTAATACTGTGAATTGAATCAGAATCTGACTCAGACATATTTTGAATTGAAAAAATAAATATATAAGAATGTCTGAAGCTTATATAGAATTCTTAACCTTTCTCTATAAACTTTCTATATATGCACAGCCTTTTTTTTGTATATGTTTATAGTAATCTTTTCAATATATATATATCCTCTCCCTTTTTTTTTTTTTTTTTAATATTACCTTCAAATTAGTTTGTAAATATCAATCCTAATAGACTGATTATGGGAGGGAGGCGAGGGTAACACGGATAAATAATTAGATAAATTCACAAAGCGTCGTACCTCACAAGGTTTTGACAAAGTCTAAGGTATTGGGCACAATTATGAACGTCTGGGAGATTGTTCTGAAAATAAAAGCGGGTCAGTGTGTCTTTTGAATAATTCGCGCGCGAGAGGAAAGAATTATAACTTAATATAAGACAACTACAGGAAAGGAAAGCGGAAGCCAACCTCCGTAAATTGGAGGTTGGGGGTCCGGGTATAAGGAGTAAAAAGGTGTTACTCTACCTTATAAGATGGTATATAAAACAGGTACATTGTATATATATATATATATATATATATATAAATATTACTCCTGTAGGGATTAAGGGGTTAATCAGTATATAGTAACAAATATAGATTAATAATAAAATACAAGTCTTAAACATGAAATTACAATATTATAAAGAACTAAGTAAGGAGATGACTTATCTTGCTTGGAGCCGCATTTAAAAGAGGCTGATTGCCTAGTTATTCATGCTATTGTTGATTCATATGTATTCTAAGTTGGAACTTTTGCTTTGTGACATATGCGGCTGTGCTTGGACTGCATTAAAAGTTGTATGCATAATGGTAGCCTCCGGTCTTGTAATGAAATCAGACCAGCGGTTGAGGGGCTACTCTTTAAACACAGGGACAGCAGCCACCTGAGTAGATTCCAATTCACAACAGTCATGCGCTTGGCTCTAAGCAAGGCAGGCCTCCCCCGGCATCCTTTGGGTCACACTCATTCCGAATAGGGGCAGCCACATCAGCTGCTCAACATGGGATGTCGGAGGCGGGGATAAAAGCAGTAGGCAGGTGGCGGTCCCGAGCTTTCCGGGTATATATCAGGCCTCACTTACTGTAGAAACAACCACATGCCAGGAAGGATTTGCAGCACCGCCGCGCCACAGAAAGGTGACGAACAAGGAGCTGACTTTTGTGACCATTTGGTCCAGCAGGGAAAAGACCGCTACTGGTGCTAGAAGTGGGCCATTCATTCATATCCAGAATGCAGTCATGGTGGCAACGGCAAGGATGCAAGCAAGAGGGAAGGCCAGTGGACACGTGCATCCGGTGGATGGGTAGGCGGGGGATGAGACGGGACCAGCTGCCGCCAACACTGGGCAAAGTTCGGGCAGACGCACCCTGGCTTCCCGACATCTTGATCATCCACCTTGGGGGAAACGATTTGGTGAGCAGGGGAAGGAAGGCGCTCCTCCACGACATCCAGAGAGACCTCACGGAGACAGCCAGGTCATTTGTGAATACGACCATCATATGGTCTGAACTGATCAGCAGAAATGACTGGCGTGGGGCAGAATCAAGGATGGCGGTGTAGAATTCTAGGAGGAAACACTCCGACGGGTGGTGTGTAAGAATTGGCACCCTCACACTGGGTTGCCGGACGGCAGGGTGAGGGGCCAAACAAGAAAAGGGGGTAGCAAACGGAGACGGCACTCGCTGCCCAGCCCCGCCGGATGGCAGGGCACAACAGAGCCTAACAAGGTAGCGAGTATGGTCCTAACTTCGGGAAGGAAGCTACCCCCACGCAAAGTAAGGGCAAAGACAACCAAATAAGGAAATGGCCCGGATGGGGCAAAGAAACAAGAGAAGCCTACAGAAAGAAATAACGAACGAACTGCCAGTCCAAATGCGAAGGGACAATGGAAGTGATCAGCAAACACAGACTGATGATTTATGACACATGCATGGCAGTTCACAAATATTATTGTATGGCAATCGCATATGACTTATGACAGACAGTATATGCATGTATTATCAATAAAAAACTGCGGCCAACACCGACCACTAAGAAACCAAACGATTGTTGGCCTGTTCATTCTAAGTACCACCACAGGGAGGTGGGATATGTATGTATATATACACTCTGGAGTAGGGCACAGTGCAGGGGTAATTGCAGGGGCCACCCCCACAGGGGGTCTAAAGGGCCGGCGCCTTAACCTGCGCCAAGCCCCACAAGAGAACCGGTTCAAGTTGGCCAGGGCACCCCTTTCAGAAGCGGGAAAAATGCTGTGCCCCCCGCCCCCCCCAGCGGAAAGCGCCAAGTGGGCGCCTGCCCCCCAGACAATGGGGGCCACCGCGGGGTACAAACCCCCCAATAGGGAAGGAGACCCGCTAGGCGATGAGGGGGCATATAAACACCGCTCCCAGATCCAGTTGGCATCGTGGACCAGGGAGCAGCAGCGCCTCGGAGGAATTTTGACCCACCCACCCACCCACACCAAAGGAGCAACAATGTCGCAGTGCTGGAAGGAGAGCAGGGAATGGGCGGAAACTAAGGATACAATGGTTACTACGGAGACACGACGACGGGCGGTGTGTAAGGATTGGCACCCTCACACTGGGATGCCGGACATCAGGGTGAGGGGCCAAACAAGAAAAGGGGGTAGCAAACGGAGACGGCACTCGCTGCCCAGCCCCCGCCGGATGGCAGGGCACAACAGAGCCTAACAAGGTAGCTAGTATGGTCCTAACTCCGGGAAGGAGTCTACCCCCGCGCAAAGTAAGCGCAAAGACAACCAAATAAGGAAATGGCCCGTATGGGGCAAAGAAACAAGAGAAGCCTACAGAAAGAAATAACGAACGAACTGCCAGTCCAAATGCGAAGGGACAATGGAAGTGATCAGCAAACACAAACTGATGATTTATGACACATGCATGGCAGTTCACGAATAATATTGTATGGCAATCGCATATGACTTATGACAGACAGTATATGCATGTATTATCAATAAAAAACTGCGGCCAACACCGACCAGTAAGAAACCAAATGATTGTTGGCCTGTTCATTCTAAGTACCACCACAGGGAGGTGGGATATGTATGTATATATACTCTGGAGTAGGGCACAGTGCAGGGGTTAATACATATGGTGTAACTCTCTGCAATTAAAAAAAACTATCTTTATGTCTGCACCCAGTCCAGATCTCCACCCTGAGTGCAAAAATAAAGTACTCGTAAATTCCCTTTATGAATTCCCAAAGTCGTAAACAGACTTTTGATCCAGGTTTAGACTAAACGTCCAAGTTTACCTTTGTGAATTGGGCCCAGTGATGGTTTGGAATGAACTGGAGAATATTAACAAGGTGGACGAATATTCTTTTGCAATTAAGGCCTTGATTTACTAAGGGTTGCATTGGCACTTAGGAGATGCTGTGCAGTTTTCCGTTGCAACAGTGTGCTTTTATTATAGTGTAGAAAATTGATGCAATGCTTTGACTTGCTTTGCCCTATGCTACTACCTATGCAAAACCTTAACATACATAATTCTCCAAGTGCCCTTAATAGACTGCACTCTATGTACAAGGTTATAATTGGTCACATGGAGGTTGCACTGGGTATTTGAAGCGTAATCTGCACATAGGCTGTGTATTACACTTGCAGCTAAAGCAGCAAATGGTGTGGCTACTTTGGGGGATTCTACACTATCAATACAAAGGAGAGGGACTAGGATAGGACAATATTTTACGGGGTCCAGTGTACTCGTCCAAAAGACTAGTGACACAAAGCGGTGTACAAAGTTCCCCGGGAAGAGTGACGGAGAGGGGTGTGTGTGCTGGTAAGTGGGGGGAATCCCCTAGTTGGAACTAGAACCCGCACACACCCAGCAAGCTAGGTGTCATGCTTCATCATATGGGCTCTGCTCCTCGTCAGACTGGCGCTGCAATGTCTGACGGGCTCCCGAAACCGGGGCTCTTTATCGGAGATCTTTTGTTCCCGCCATATGGTGCATGCGTGTGAGAGGGCCTGGGGAGTGTGGTCGTGACGTGAGTGCTTGATTAAAAAAGGTGAGTCAGTCCACACACTGAGTTTATTCTCGTGGTAGACTCCCTTGGTTAAAAACAAAGGATGGTGGTGTGTGAGGGGAGAAACAATTACCCTAAAACTCTCAGAGTAAATTGGACTGCTACCCTCAATTATTGGTCAACATGTTTCTTGCCTGATGGCAATTCTTCAGGACCTAGTTAGATCGTACCACACAGTGAAAAATATATACAAGAGTGAAGGGTCAAAACTTGCAGATAGGTATACGACCTTATTTAGTCAGTAATAACGGATAGCAGGCCAATCGGTCCTGCTGCAGTGTAAATACCTGTGAAAATGAAATGAAATTAAAGACATTATACAGGATAACTGCATTCATGAAGTTTCACCCTTAAAAAATAGTGAGCGCACACACACACACACTAACCGTGCTTGATATTAAAACCCGAGCATATATATTGTAAATACTGGCAAACCATTGATGTGATCAATTAGTCCAAGCCATAACATGCATCGGTAGGAAGTGACATGAAGAAACAATTTTGTATAGTGCTGTAAAATCAGAGGAGTGTTATCTAGGTGACCTTACCCTAAAAGGTTCCCTGATGGACCTCTCAGTCTGCTCCCGTGGGACCGGCTGGGGAGGTATGGTACCTAGTTGCAGGGGATAGTGGTTATTTAATGAATGGCTAGTCTGATAAAATTATTAGCTGGAGTGCTGACGTCCAGGTGTAGACTAGCCAGATCGAATGAGAGACAAGGTAAGGTAGTGTACCTCCCTTCGTGCCCCGAGCACTAGAATCAACCGGTGTGTCCCCAACTGCCTCACTCGGCCAGGGCAAAACCGTCCAACGGGGCGGGAGCGGCCACCAAGCCCAGCGCCCGCCGCCAGCGCGCCGCGCCCTAGACCATGTGTCAGAGACCCAGCGCGAACCGGCAGAGCAGCCAAGCCCGGCGGCCGCGCCCACCCACATCACCAGACCGCGCGCTGCACCGTCGTGCAGCGAGAGACGGCCACCCAGAGACCCAGATACTCGTGGGATCGAGTGGGAATGCACAGAAGAGCTTACCTGGTCAGTTGTCGGCGAACAAGGGCGGCTACATGAGAGAGTCTCACCTTCGGCGGCAGCAGTCCAAGCCGATGCACCTACCCCACGAGCGGCGTCAGGATGATGACGCAGAGCAGCTGGTGACTGTCTCTCTGCGCGGGCATTATTTAAGCGTCTCAGAGACTGCCTGCTAAAGCGTCATGCGCCATTGTGGACCCCCCCCACCCATGACTGCGCATGTGTTGCGTAGAGGGAGTCTAGCCAAAGGCGGTCTGATGACTATGGCGGCCATCTTTGAGAGGTGAAGGTTATAGGACAAAGCGAGTAGGGAAGTTGGATAATAGCAGTTCCTTTTTAGGCTAAACAGTAGAATAAGTGACTGCGAGTATACACATAACCAGATGTTTAATTGCCAGTAAGTCTCAAAGTGAGAGAGACACAGCATAAGGTATATCATAGCATGTGATGTACGTCGCATCAGTGTATAGGTCGCAAGGTCACATGCCTAAAGACACCCAAGGGACAGAGTCATTTAACCCAACCAGGTCCAATCGGAGACGATGGACCCATCTTTGTTCAATCCTGAACAGGGCTTTTTTAGAAATGGCTGGATGGGCTTCTAAAACCAACCAAGTGAGACTGTCTGCTGTGTGTTTGTTTTGGAAGAAGTGTTCATATAGTTTGGTATGTGTTTTAAGGCACCTGATGTTGCTCTTGTGCTCTAAAATCCTCACTTTAATGTGCCTCATGGTCATTCCTATGTAGTTTTTGCCACAAGGGCAGGTGATCATATAGATACACTTGGTGCTGTTGCAGTTGGTGTGCTTGCGTAGTTGCCACAAAAATGTATCAGACATTCTGACTTCCTTACTTTGGGATGTCTGAGGGCATGCCGCACATCCGCCACAGGGGAAATGACCCACTACTGGGGGAAGGTCCCACAGTCTCCTTTGGTTATCACTGGTGTTATGTCTTGGGCGTGTGTGTATTAGGGCATCCTTGAGATTTGCAGTTCTTTTAAATGCGAATCTGGGGTTTGGAATTTCTAGCCCTCCCAAGTTGATTATTGACCAATGTTTATTTATTGTTTTTTTGAGAAATGTAGAGTTGGGGGTGAAGGAGGTCACACACGTTATCAACTCATCTTGGGCCTTAGGATGTTCTTCCAATAGGTTCGCTCTTGGGTTATTCAGGGCTCTTTTACGTGACTGGTTTACTAGTCTGGTGGGATACCCTCTGTCTTGTAGTTTGTGTTGCAGCAGAGTGGCTTCCCTTTGGAAATCTGCTGTATCTGAGCAGTTCCTCCTAATCCTGAGGAATTGGCCAAAGGGAAGGTTATCCCTCAGGGCCCGTGGGTGATGGCTCTGGAATAATAGAAGACTGTTTCTGTCAGTGTTTTTACGAAAAAGAGTCGTGCTCAAGCTGGTGGGATTGAGGTTAATGCATAAGTCCAGGAAGGGGATGGTGGTTGTAGACATTGTTTCCGTGAACTTAAGGTATTGATTTTGGAGATTGATCCAACTGCAGAAGGCCTCACAGGTTCTGCGATCACCCTTCCAAAAGACCAGGATGTCGTCAATATACCTGCACCATAAGGTGATATTATCACGATAGGGGTTGAGTGCAGACTGGATAACCCTTTCCTCAAAGGTTGCCATGTAAATACATGCCAGGCTTGGAGCAAATGTAGAACCCATAGAGGTCCCCTGGATTTGATGGTAGAGTTGGGAACCATATTGGAAAAAGTTTTCAGTCAAAGCCAAGGAAGCACATGCCATGATAAATGAAACCGGGGTTGGAGAGGACCAATCTTCCAAAAGTAAGGTGGACTCCACTGCCTCCAGAGTAGCCTGTTGGGGGATATTGGTGTATAGCGCCTCAACATCCATCGTGAGGAGGAGGTCCACGTTTTCCCTCCCCTCAAAGGATTCAATGAGCCGGAGGACATCTCGTGTGTCTTGTAGAAAAGACGGAATTTTCTTCACCACTGGTTGCAGAAAAGAGTCACAGAATTTTGATAAGGGCTCTAGTAGGGAGCCTATGCCAGAGACAACAGGTCTCCCGGGTACTGGAGTGACACCCTTGTGAATTTTGGGGAGGGTGTAAAAGTATGGGATGACCGGGTCCGTAGTGACTAAGAATGCTGCTTCATTTTTGGAGATCCACTCATTTGTCTCGCCCTCAAGCACAAGACTCGTGATAGTAGTCCTGAGTCGTTTAGTGGGGTCAATGTTGAGTGGTCTGTAATGGGTGATGTTAGAAAGTTGACGTCTGCATTCGGTGTCGTAGTCAACATGATTCTGGATCACAGTGGCCCCACCTTTATCTGCTTGTTTGATCACTATGCTGGTGTCATTTCCAAGTTCAACCACAGCTTGTTTCTCAGCTTTAGTCAAATTCATATAAGAGGAAATGTTAGGTTTATTGTCCAAACTCCTCATTACTGCTTTCTCAAAAGCTAGAATTTCTGGGGGAACCATCGAGTCTGACGGTGTAAAAGTGGATGGTTTGCGTAGACCAGTGTCTGTTTTGTCCTGTTCTGGTTTGTCTGCAAAGAAGGATCGTAGGCGTACCTTCCTGAAGAGTTGCTTTACTTCACATGTTTCCGTGAAGCTATCAGGAGTTGGAGTGGGCACAAAGCCTAATCCTTTCTCAAGGATTTTAGTTTCCAGAGTACTAAGAGTTCTACTGGACAAATTCACAATCAGACTCTCCTGCCTCTGGTTGTGCTCCTGGTCTCTACCGCTGTCTGTGCAGACGATTGATCTTGCCACTGGACAGTTTTTTGTCCTCCTCGCTTTCGCCCTCTTCCTCTGCCCCAGCCTCTGCCTAAAAAAGGTGGGTTGGTTGGATAGAATTGGGGAGGTCCTTGAGGGTAAAAGGGGTACTGCCAGGGGGGGCATCTGTGGGGGTCCCTGGAACATTTGGCCATTGTTTGGCATTTGGTTCCATCCTGGATGAGGTTGGTTACCACGATTGTTGAATCTGTTGTTATCACTAGAGTCACTACCAGAGGAGCCCCTCCGGCTATCATTATCCGAACTCCCATCAGTGGAGTAGCCATTTTTGTTATTACTGTACCCCTCTTTAAGGTAGGGATATACCTTTTCCTTGTCAAATTTGGCTATATCCTTTTTCAGTTTAGTCATCTTTTGTTGTATGAGATACTCTCGGTTGTCAGTAATCTCTTGGTTGATCTCGGCCAACTTTGTGGTGAATGGAGTCTTTTTCATAGTGCTTTGAAGTGTGGCTTCAATAGCTGTGATCTTCACTATTAGAGCATCAGCCAATCTTTTTGCCGTTTTGACAATCAGAAATAAGAGGTCTTTGGTACATTTCCAAGAAACGTGACACCAGTCCACCTTGAATTGACCGTCTTCTAGGAACAGTCTCGTCATGATGTTCACGATAAGACCCTGGGGGGCTATCTTGGCTCTTAAATATTCCATCATCATTTCCCCATGTATAGTTATCCTGAGCCATTCTTTTTTGAGGGTGGTTATAGTAACCCAATCCTCAGTGGTAGCACTGGAGGCAGTCGCTCCACCCATTCCAAAGAGTGAGGGAGCTGATCTCAAAGCCTCTTCGATTGTTTCTTCGTCGAAACTCAGACCTGGTACATCCTCCATAGTGAGGTGTTGTAGGTCCTGGTCCGGGTAAATGAATAGTGGTGAAAAAGTGATACGGAAGGCCAACTGTACGTGGTGTGTATCAGTGGACAAGGTATGGTCCTCTCAGTAAAAATTAATTACTGTAGGTAGCCTCAGAGTCCCACGAGAGAGCTCTCGCACTAAACTGTCAATACAAAGGAGAGGGACTAGGATAGGACAATATTTTACGGGGTCCAGTGTACTCGTCCAAAAGACTAGTGACACAAAGGGGTGTACAAAGTTCTCCGGGAAGAGTGACGGAGAGGGGTGTGTGTGCTGGTAAGTGGGGGGAATCCCATAGTTGGAACTAGAACCCTCACACACCCAGCAAGCTAGGTGTCATGCTTCATCATATGGGCTCTGCTCCTCGTCAGACTGGCGCTGCAATGTCTGACGGGCTCCCGAAACCGGGGCTCTTTATCGGAGATCTTTTGTTCCCGCCATATGGTGCATGCGTGTGAGAGGGCCTGGGGAGTGTGGTCGTGACGTGAGTGCTTGATTAAATAAGGTGAGTCAGTCCACACACTGAATTTATTCTCGTGGTAGACTCCCTGGGTTAAAAACAAAGGATGGTGGTGTGTGAGGGGAGAAACAATTACCCTAAAACTCTCAGGGTAAATTGGACTGCTACCCTCAATTATTGGTCAACATGTTTCTTGCCTGATGGCAATTCTTCAGGACCTAGTTAGATCGTACCACACAGTGAAAAATATATACAAGAGTGAAGGGTCAAAACTTGCAGATAGGTATACGACCTTATTTAGTCAGTAATACCGGATAGCAGGCCAATCGGTCCTGCTGCAGTGTAAATACCTGTGAAAATGAAATTAAATTAAAGACATTATACAGGATAACTGCATTCATGAAGTTTCACCCTTAAAAAATAGTGAGCGCACACACACACACACACTAACCGTGCTTGATATTAAAACCCGAGCATATATATTGTAAATACTGGCAAACCATTGATGTGATCAATTAGTCCAAGCCATAACATGCATCGGTAGGAAGTGACATGAAGAAACAATTTTGTATAGTGCTGTAAAATCAGAGGAGTGTTATCTAGGTGACCTTACTCTAAAAGGTTCCCTGATGGACCTCTCAGTCTGCTCCCGTGGGACCGGCTGGGGAGGTATGGTACCTAGTTGCAGGGGATAGTGGTTATTTAATGAATGGCTAGTCTGATAAAATTATTAGCTGGAGTGCTGACGTCCAGGTGTAGACTAGCCAGATCGAATGAGAGACAAGGTAAGGTAGTGTACCTCCCTTCGTGCACCGAGCACTAGAATCAACCGGTGTGTCCCCAACTGCCTCACTCGGCCAGGGCAACATCGTCCAACGGGGCGGGAGCGGCCACCAAGCCCAGCGCCCGCCGCCAGCGCGCCGCGCCCTAGACCATGTGTCAGAGACCCAGCGCGAACCGGCAGAGCAGCCAAGCCCGGCGGCCGTGCCCACCCACATCGCCAGACCGCGCGCTGCACCGTCGTGCAGCGAGAGACGGCCACCCAGAGACCCACATACTCGTGGGATCGAGTGGGAATGCACAGAAGAGCTTACCTGGTCAGTTGTCGGCGAACAAGGGCGGCTACATGAGAGAGTCTCACCTTCGGCGGCAGCAGTCCAAGCCGATGCACCTACCCCACGAGCGGCGTCAGGATGATGACGCAGAGCAGCTGGTGACTGTCTCTCTGCGCGGGAGGATGTGCTGTGAATGTCAGACCGTCTGGGTGTACGGCTGTGCATGGTGAGACTGCTCTAGGCATTTAAAGCCAAACAATTGCATGGAGAGGCCTCACCGGACATTTGAGGCTGAACTTGCACCGGGAAGGTTGCACTGGGCATTTAAAGATACATCATTACTTTGGAAGGCTGTGCCAGGCATCTGAGGTTAGATCGGTGCAAGGGGAAAACGCTTTGGGAATTTAAGGGACACTCAGAACAAGTAGACAATATCTAATTTCCAAACCTCGATTTCTAGTCTACAAAAAAGACTCAGAACGAGCAACTGGTCCAGAAGTGTCGAATCCATCAAAATGAAAACATGTAGACCTTAGGTAATTGTAGCTTGGTGAGTGAAATCTACTCAAAAGCTTTTATTTACAAGTCACACACCTTGGAGCATGGTGAGAGGTGGTTATTGGCACTTGACTTCTCTGGGTTCTTTGCAGTCTCCTCCGTCCTGACGGTGGGCTGTCGGTTTTTATGTACCCACACCCTCTTACATGGCAGCTTTACGCCATAAATCAAACATTGGCCATGTTAATTTGTATACCACACAGGGCTCCTACTACAGAGGCGCCCGGACGACGTGCCCGTCCTTGTGAGGCACCAAGCTCCAATTAGAGAGGTGAGTCAGGCAAGATAATATTACGCATAAAAATGCAGCTTTAGTCACCCACTACCAATGGGTATACTGAGCTATTGTCACTGGTGTCTGAAATAAGGCATGCACTAATATCACGAAGTGCATGTAAAATGAAGTAAGCATGAATGAGAGGGATTTTTAATGTTTTTAATATGTTTAACACCTTGAGCATTTTTAATGATTGCACTACTGCATTGTAATAATGCTACAAGGAGGTCTGGAACCCCTGGGATATTAATAAGCAAAGGTTGGAGGTACTGTGGAACTATACATAGTCCCCACTTCTGACTTCCCCTATTGCTTGTCTCCCTAGGTCCTCATACAACGACTACACAAGGCTTGATATGTAGACAGTCCTGAGTGGGAGCACATCAATAGAAGCACCATTCAGTGTAGATATTAAACACGTTTCACAGTTTTTATACACTAATCGGTCCTGAAGAATTGCCATGGTATCCTTATGAACCAACAGGGCAAGAAACATGTTGACCCAGAGAGTAGAGCAGAATAAAGATTGAATAGCCCTTGCCAGGGTAGTGCCACTCCATTTGATTTACTTTTAATGAGGTGGATTGCCAGCCTGAATAAAGATTATTGACTTTGGACTATCCAACCGCTTTTAATTTAAGCACACACTCACTGCACCACACCATATCTACACAACCCACAGGCCACACACTCCCACTTAATCATACGGCAAAGGAACAAAAGATCTCCGGCAAAGAGCTCCTTTGTGGGAGCCCGTTGAGCATTGCAGCACCGGCCCAACGAAGAGCAGGTCCATATGATGAAGCATGACACCTAGCTTGCTGGGTGTGTGAGGACCCTAGTTCCGCAAAAGCAGGATCCCCCATCCCACTTCCTCCTCTTTTAGCCCTCAGACCAACCCCTCCACCACTAAATAGTTGGTGGGGGACACCCATCCCAGATGAACAGCTTCCACCTCCTTTGTTCACTTGGACTGAAGCCCATGAGGAAAGATCTACCGTTCATGGCCTCAGAAGTCAGGAGATGCATGATCTATAGAATAGCCTTCCTACAAACTACTAGAATCAAGGAAAACACATCTTAACTAGAATAAAGAGTTTTAAGGTAGGGAGGAACAATATTTCTTGTTACATAATTCATGATGTGTTTATGAAAGTGCATTTAATTAAAAGACAGGTGTTGTATTTACATTTTCCACCTCAAATCAATCAAATGCTAGCACTCGAATGGTGCAGAAATAAGTAAGGGCCCGATTATGATGACGGATGGAAGAGCGTCCGACCACCATCATGTCGGGACCAACTGACAGGAAGTCGGTGGTCCCACCAGACAGATTACGATCCGACCGCCGTGGAGGCGGTCGGAAATATGCCTTGTATCATAGAGGCTTGTGCTGCGGCCCGAAAAAGGGCTGCAGCACAACCCTTAGTGCTACGAAGCATGTTTGTAAATATCCCTGCACTATGTGGAAGGTACAATGAGGTGTCTGCCACATGGTGCAATGATGTTTAGGGAGGCCAGGGCCATGTCGGCGGGCCAGAAGGGAAGGGGGGCCCGATAGGGCTAACTACCATGAAACGGCTCTCGGAAAGGGACATTGCAATCCCTACAGCAGTACCTGAGCAGGCACCACCACCATTGTAGGGATTGCAGTCCATCAGATGGGCTCCTAGACCACATTGGCTGCATGGCAGACTTAAGCATGGGCGGATTTTGCGGATCCACGATTCGCGGATTTAGCGGATCCACGGATCGTGGATCCGCAAAATCCGCCTATTTAGCGGATTCAGCGGATTTGCGGATTGGGGGCGGGGCTTCCTCGAGTGTGTGGGCGGGGCCAAACGGACGGGGCTTCCACGCGAGCGCACATGCCTCTTGTGTGTCTAAAAGGTCAGCATCGATGGTATATTTGGGAAGAAGGCACATCTGCCCAGCCTCCCAACGCTGATGAATGAGTCACTGCATTTGCGCTTCAACTAGTTCCAGCGACCAAGTGTGTGTTACTATGCAATCGCGCCGAAGTGCGCAGGGGTCCCTTTAGTGAAATGTCCATCATAGTGGGTAAATGGCGGGAAGACGGTGCACACCTCGAGTGTGTGGGCGGGGCCAAACGGACGGGGCGTCCATGCGAGCATGCCTCTTGTGTGTATAAAAGGGCAGAGACCGATCAGAGCAGCAGATTAATTTTTGGGCTGATCAATGAGTCACTGAATTAAAGCTTCAACTAGGGCACATGCTTTATTGATATCTGCAAGTGTTTCCTGTTGAGGTTTATTTTTTTGTGCCAGGACCGTCGTGCCCGAATGAACCCTGCCCTTCATATTTATTCAAGAAGACACCACCGTTGAAATAATTTACGATGGCGCCGGCAAGCTGCCAGCGCCATCCTGCAATAGTTACTTAATTAGCTTCAACAGGAAGCTCCAACTGTTAAAATAAAGCAGGCGCTTGAGCCCCTGCTGTATCTTATCTATTAGAGCTTCCTGTGGAAGCTAATTAAGTAACCATTTGAGGATGGCGCTGGCAGCTTGCCGGCGCCATCGTAAATTATGCAGGCTTGAACTTTTGACCGCAAAATCCGCTCCGATCGCGGATTGCGGATTCTCGGTAAATCCGCGAGAGTTCGCGGATCGCGGATTTACCGAAAATCCGCAAAATCCGCGATCGGAGCGAATTTTGCGCTCATGCTTACAGACGGTCTCTCTGCCCGCACATCATCCACCCTCCATCCTAATGTGGCGGGTGGTACTGCATGTGCCAATGGCGGTGGAACCACCATGATGGTCTGACTGTGGCGGTTCCACCGCCATCGTAATCGGGCCCGATGTTTTTATTTCAGACAACATAAAGACCATAATTCCATAGCATTATTATTTCAACTGTCAATTTATAACACTGGTAAGACTTCCGTTCGGAAGGGAGGGAAACAAATGATCACAGGACGGGGCACATGGACGATACCAAATTATATTAAAGGTGATATGAAAGAAAGAAAGAAATATAAATATATATACATATCTGAAGATATAAAATATTTCATTCCTATTGAGTAATTAGTAAAATAATATCCCATTACATAATCTATATGCCACAAAGGTACTTTGCAACATCTCTGCAAAGATATATCTTTGTTACAAACCCTCTATTTCATACCCTTATCAAGTTCAAGAGTTGATTCAGGATTTTAGCAACTCACAATCCTGCCCTTGTTCCACGTCTGATAATTTTGCTGTATGTAAAGTAGTTCTACTTTACATACTCTAAAATGGTATTTGTGAACAGGGTCCTTTGAGTTGTATTGTTATCTTATAACCCTCAAAGGTACAGTATTAGGAAGACATTGTGAGACTCTGATACGATACCAACATTACAAATGAAGAGGACTTCATATCTAATAAACAATTTGGAGACAATTGGGATAATCATTAATGCATATCCACGCTGCACATATGGGGGTATTAGCAATGGTAATCTATTTAATTCTCTGCACCCAGCAATCCTTTAAAATGATACCAAAACACTTGTTCCTTCCTGGCTTGTCTGTTAGATTCCGTTCAGTAGGTGTATTTCAATGATCTCAAATATGTTATTTCTGGGGTACTTTTAAAATTTCAATTTTTTACAAATATAATGTCTTGATACATGTACCAAATAGAATATTAAATATTTTTCATTATGAGATACCATCTTTGACCATCACACTAATGTTTACCTTGATTTCTTGGCTGATGATGGGGCTTGAATATATTCACATTATGCCAGCATATTTTAACTGTACAACTATGCTAGGGAGCTTCTCAGGTGTCACCTGTAGAGTATAAACTGATTCTTCTTAAGTATGATTGGCAAACAACTGTGTAAAGCATGTTCATTAATACTTGACATTTAGAGCCTTATACGACTTTGGCAGTCCTCCAGCGCAGCCAGCGTGCTGTTGGCTGGAGGACCGCCAAAGCCATGGTGAGCCTGCCTGCCTAACATGCGACCCGCTGCCGTGACAGTGCCTGCAGAATATTCCTGCACGGTGTGGCAACATGCCACATGGTGCAGGAATGGGGTGCAATTACAGGGGACACAACATGTGTCCCCCCTGCATGCACCCCCAGGCCCAAATCTGGCAGGTGGCGGGCTCAGGAAAAGGCAACTCAGAATATGCTTGATGGTGCCGGCCAGCGGCACACCAGCATATTCATGCCCAGTAGTAGACGGCTGGCCCAGCGGGAACCTTGATCCTGGCGGAGCCGTTGGTCTTGTGGCAGTCCGACGGCCACTCTCTGAATACAGCAGGCGGATCCGCAGTGTGGTGGTAGTCGGACTGCCACCACGAGTATGGCACTCCTGTGGACTACCGTATGCCTAATTAGGCCCTTATTCTGTAAATCCAGTGCTGGCAAAAACCTGGTCCACACTAGAACCATGAGAGCTAATTTATTCAGCAGCTTCTCATAGATATTTAGGTCATCTAGACACTCTGGGGCATATTACCAACAACTAGCGATATTTATCGCTAAATGGGCTTAGCAAGTTTTTTTTTTATCGCCAAGCATCGCCGGATATTATCGCAGAGATAACGTGCTATTAGGCAAAGTTTATCTCTAAAGCGATAAAATATCCGGTGACAGCAGCGAAATGGGTGAATATCGCTGAGAATACAGCGATATTCACACATTAACGCCAATAGGGTCTTAGCCATAATATCCACCTCCCATTGTATATAATGGCTAAGAACTGGTCTGAGCAGGCGTTAGCTTTTGGAGATATTTGCGCTTAGCGCAAATATTTCCATCGCCACGCCTGCGTTGATAATAGGCAATAGCGATATTAGCGACTGTTTTTAGTTGCTAACAGGTAGGGTACGCCCACTTTGCATGTCATTAGCGATAAATATCGCTGAGATGCAAAGCGGGCCCCAAATCTCTTGCTATCACCTAAAAGCTGTCGCTAACTGATGTTAGCGGCAGCTTGCAAACAGGGCGATGAAATTATCACCGCTTAGCGGCCGAAAACGGCCAATAAAGCGGCGATAATTTCATTTCGCCAGCCTTGACAATATGCCCCCCATTCTTTATGGATTGAGACAGGGTCAGACCGGCCTATAGGACAATCAGCCAGTGCCAGATGAGCTGGTATGACAGGTCAGGCATGTTTTATGGTTTGGTGGATCGGTTTTTACTGTTATTTTCCCTGTTATTACTACAAACATTGCATGCAGCAAGCACAAATGCATGCAGTCTCCCATACTTTGCAAAACACAAGGCTTAGATTTTGGACTGGTTGCAGGTCAGTTCCACCATTACTTATTTTTGGGACCGGCACTTAATTTCCTCATAAGACTTTGACCCAGAGCACAAAAGAAAACACAAACAGAGGAGTAGAGTAGGAAGAGAAAGATGGAAATACAGTGATGAAGGGATGAAGCAAATATGAAATAGAACTGACAAGAGTGAAATAATGGGACAGGAATTGTATGGTGGGAGAAGAAAGATGCATGAGGTGGAATTTAGACTACGTGGCCTTGGCATTGGGCGAATCCATCATTCGTTAGAATCTGCTGCGGGTTTCAGAAAAAAATGCTTGGCACTTGCACTTACTATTTTACAAATTAAGCACTGGCAAAACACCTATACAGTATGTCTTTACAAGTTAAAAACTATCTGATTTTCACATTTGTGCCACTTTTTAGCAATATGATCTGCTAACAGGGCCCACTTTTGGTGCCTGGGCCTGATTTCTGTCCCAGTCTGACTCTGGATTTAGAAGACCTAATCAACTCTAGGAAGTAAGTTGCTTATATCATGTGATTCCAATGCTACTTGTGCAGAGGAAACCCAAGAGACAAATTAACATTATTTACATTTAGATATTCTACCAAACATATTTTATGGAGGCTTTCATAGCCTGAGTTCACCATTTTCTATCAAGTCACCCAAAAAAACCGAATCTAGTCGTGCAGAGTGGGAGGCACAAACTGTCCTTAAACACTCAATGCTCGGAGACTTCCTGTAGTGCATGATCCCAATGTTTTCCCTAATAGTGACCAGGTTTTGGAAACATTCCTTAATACGTTTAAAATTAACTTTCTTAAGGTAATTAGGGGCAGATGATTTGTACCAAAAACTTTCCTTAGTACATAAATCTGACATGAACATTAACAGCTGAACAAACTTTGACTCACCTGGGTGCCTGTCTATGGATCTGGGATTCATGAAGTTTAAAGCCCATAAGTAAAACTGTAGCTTTGGCAACCTCAAACTGCCCTTCTTTCACGTCCTTCCCAGCTTCTTTTAAGACGCCCTCACTCTTCTAGCTGCCCACGCAAAACAACCAAGCATCCTTTGCTTAGTTATTTTGTTTCAACCCACCATGAAATAGTGTGAAATAGAAAAGTGAATTTTGGAAGAATCAACATTCTTAAAAAGTTTACTCTGACAATCAACAATTTTTTTAATAGAAGCAAATGTTTTTATTACCTTTGGCAAGAGTATCAGTCTACAAATATGAGCGATCTGGTCACTATTGCTAAGCATCTCATCTGAGTTTAAAGCCAAGGGGATGCATAAGGATTGGTCCATACCATGACCTCAGACTTATATTTATTAACAGCATATCTAAGGATCACGCCGAATTCTTCCAAAATGTAATCTGTTCCGGGAATAGAAAAGTGTAGGTTAGAAGTGTAAATCAATAAATCGTCAGCATAGATTTGATACAATATCCATTTTGACAAATGGTGGAACCTCCCCATCTACAGTTACTGAGCTAGTGGCTCAATGAAAAGGACAAGAGTGCCGGAGACAGAAAAACCTTGGCTGGTGCCAGGCTCCATTTTAAGACCCAACACCAGGTTCCCATTTGCTAAGACTTTAGCCACTAAGTGATCACATGAAACCTTAACCATAATCAAATAATGTGGTCAAAAATCAAAGTGCAATACCAACTCACCAAATCAAATGCTTTGGTGGCAACAATAGTGCATACTGCAAGACGTCCCTTGCTGTGCACCACCATGTCAATTGACCATATCAGGGTTTGAGGTAACTCACTAAGACGTCTCCTGGCGACAAAGCCTGTCTGATCACCTTGATCTAAATTGGTTGTAAAGTTATTGAACCTTAATTTAGCAACAACATCGGTCTCTGAGAATCACAGCTTTTAGGGTCCTTATCTGACTTCAGTATCAATGTAACTGTAGCCTCTTGTTAAGAAGTAGAGGCCTAGTCACTAGCCAAAATAACATTGAACATCTTAAGTCATATTAAACAATACCTGGTCGGTCTGGTCACTAGCCAAAATACCATTGAACATCTAAAGCCAATGCCAACCATACCTGCTCGTTCAAGTTTTTATAAACATTATTAGAACATTGGCATGTTGGGAGCTCCATTGAAAACAATGGAGTAGCTCTGAGCTTATCGTGGCTGGTATAAGCCCGGAACTCTAACATTCCAATGTTTCCTCGTTCACAGCTGTGGTCGTAAACAAAGGCTTCAGGGAGCCTGAGGGGATTTCAATCCCCTCACGCTCCCTGAAGCCGGGATTTTAATCCCCTCACGCTCCCTGAAGCCTTTGTTTTATTTGTTAGAACATTATGCCTTCGAGTGGCAGAATGTTCTAATAGCCTTATAGCCCTACGTAGCTGGGCCATACCGGTTATTAAAGTCCCGCTCCCTTGTTAAAGGCCTTCGCCTTCAGCTCAGGCCTTTAATGCTGGAGCAGGCCTTTAATAGCCGGTATAGCTCGCTACGGCGGCCTATAAGTCTATATTAGAAAATTGGAATGTTGGGAGCTCCATTGCAGACAATGGAGTGCTCCGTGCTTCTATGGGATGGTAAAGGCCCGTAGAGCAACACTCCAATGTTTCTTTTGTTCACAGCTTTTGCTGTGAACAAAGGCCTCTCGACGCTTGAGGGGATTTAAACCCCCTCGGCTTCTGAGACACCTTTGTTTTCTTTGTTAGAACATTCTGCCCTCTAGTGGCAGAATGCTCTAATAGCCTTATAGCCCTTCGTAGCTGGGCTATTCCGGATAGTAAAGTCCCGCTCCCTGGTTAAAGGCCCTCGCCTTCAGCTCGAGCCTTTAAACGCTGGAGCAGGCCTTTAATAGATGGTATAGCCTGCTGTGGCAGGCTAAAAGGCTATAGTAGGGGGTCCATCTGGACTAGCAACTTTCTCCTTCTTCAACTGTTTAATTGCAGATCTTTTCTGTGCCCCAATCACTGATGGGATATTACATGATGCCGTAGGGTGGTGTTTGGTTAAGAAGTACGAAGTGTCTTTAGAACCTGTCCTGCTGGCACCATGAGGTTGCTAAGAGGTTGGGGAACTACTAATAGTAAATGAATGTATTAGAGAGCTTGGTCTTTACCTGTGACTATTTATGTGAGACACTGTCACAGTTTCTCAAAGTGTGTCCTATCCAAGATCACCCAATGTAGGTCATTGGGAGTATGTTGTTTCTCATTAAAATGGGCTGCCATCTTTGTGCTTGCTCTGTGGCATCGTATGCTACTGTGAAGTTCACAAATTCTGGTACTTGCTTTTCTTGTGGTCATCCCCACATAATGTAAATTGCAGATACAAGTAATTAGGTATACTACGCCCTCTGTGTTACAGTTAGTGAATTTTCATAGTTCCCATGTTTGGCCTCTGTTGAAAACCACTTTTTTTGTGGTGTTGGTGAGGTGGCAAATACTGCAATTGCCACATGGGTGGTGGCCATTTGGTAGGGTGCTGATGGTTTGTTGGGTGCTCCTATCACTTTGTTTCGGGCTGGTGTGTACCAGCAAGTCCCTTAGATTTTTTGCTCGCTTGTGGGAGAACATAGGCATGGGTAAGTTACGTTTGCTACTGTTGACTATTTGCCAGTGTTTTTGACAAATTTGGTGACTTGGTTTGATGCGATGTTGTATGTAGTAACACATATTGGTTTTTGTTTTCTTTCCAGTGTCCTCTCTATCATAGGATTCTAAGAGGGAGTCCCTGTGATTGTTCCTGGCTCTTTTTTTTGCCCTCATAATGGTTTTTTGTGGGTATTGACGTATTTGCAGTTTCTTTGCCAAATCTGTGGCTTGTGTGTCATAGTCTGCGGTGTCTGAACAGTTCCTTCTCAGTCTTAGGAACTGACCAAAAGGGAGGTTCCCCATAGATGGCGGGGATGGAAGCTGTTATATAGTAGGAGGCAATTCTTGGCGGTAGGTTTAAAATGGGTCGTGGTTTTTAAGACTCCATCTTTTGCCAAAATATTCAGATCAAGGAACACCAGCTCTGATCTACTCATAGTAAGAATGGGTCTTGAGTGTTAAGCAACCCTACCAGTGGAAATCCTTGCCTTTGAAAAAGCAATACTAAAAGAAGTGAATGACATTGACACGACAACTTTGGAAGTGTTCCACAACACTTCAAGAGAAGAACAAGATGCTATCAAGACACTAGCAAACAACAAAACAATCGCCACAATACCAGCGGACAAGGGGGGTGGCATTGTCATACAAGAAACAGAAGCATACCGACGAGAATGTCTCAGAGTACTTGAGGACAAAAGGAACTACATACAAATCAAAGAAGACCCTACTGAAAGAATCAGGATTGGGATTACAAGTATGATAGAACAAGCTGTCTACCATGACTGGATTACCAAGAAAGAATGGGATTTCCTTAATAACAAAAAACCCAGGATACCATATTTCTACACGATCCCAAAGATAAACAAATCATTAGAGACTCCACCTGGAAGACAAATTGTTTCGGGTATCGGTTCCATACTGGAGCCACTCTCAAAATTTGCAGACGCTTTCTTGCGTTCATTGATCCAATCGACCAATACTTACCTTAAAGACACCAAGGCCATGTTATGCCTACTGACGGAGCTCACGTTTGACCCCAGTAAACATATTTTGATAGGATTGGATGTAGAAAGCCTGTACACCAGCCTATCCCATAAAGAAACTTTGGATATCCTGGAAGAAGTATTGTACAACACAAATTGGCTATATCAAACACCCCAACATGTGGTACTGGAGTGCTGCAAATGGGCACTCACAGAAAACTTTTTCCAGTTCGAGGACCTTCTATTCAGGCAACAACATGGCACCAGCATGGGCAGTACATTTGCTCCAAGTGTGGCAGGATTGTACGTCCACCACCTGGAGGCACAAGTTATTCTATCACCACAAAACCCACACCGCCAAAAGATAATGGAATGGAAAAGATATATAGTCGACATCTTTGTAATCTGGGATGGAGAAGAGGAAGAAGCAGTCACTTTCAGCAACTGGCTTAACACTCAAGACCCATTCCTAAAATTCACATATACTATGAGTAGATCAGAGCTGGTGTTCCTTGATCTGAATATGTTGGCAAAAGATGGAGTCTTAAAAACCACGACCCATTTTAAACCTACCGCCAAGAATTGCCTCCTACTATATAACAGCTTACATCCCGCCATCTAAGGGAGAACCTCCCTTTTGGTCAGTTCCTAAGACTGAGAAGGAACTGTTCAGACACCGCAGACTATGACACACAAGCAACAGATCTGGCAAAGAAACTGCAAATACGTCAATACCCACAAAAAAACATTATGAGGGCAAAGAAAAGAGCAGGAACAATCACAGGGACTCCCTCTTAGAATCCTATGATAAAGAGGAAACTGGAAAGGAAACAAAACCAATATGTGTTACTACATACAACATCGCATTAGAACAAACTCGCCAAATTTGTCAAAAAACACTGGCAAATAGTCAACAGTGGCAAACTTAACTTACCCATGCCTATGTTCTCCCACAAGCAAGCAAAAAACCTAAGGGACTTGCTGGTACACACCCACCCGAAACAAAGTGATAGAAGCATGCAACAAACCATTGTCACCCTACCAAATGGCCACCACCCATGTGGCAATTTCAGTGTTTGTCACCTCACCAACACCACAAAAAAAGTGGTTTTCAACACAGGCAAAACATGGGATCTGTGAAAATTCACTAACTGTAACACAGTGGGCACAGTATACCTAACTACTTGTATCTGCAATTTACATTATGTGGGGATGACCACAAGAAAAGGAAGTACCAGAATTTGTGAACATCGCAGTAACATACGATGCCACAGAGCAAGCACAAAGATGGCAGCCCATTTTAATGAGAAACAACATACTCCCAATTACCTACATTGGGTGATCTTGGAGCACATAAGAAACGGTGATAACCTTGAACAAGCACTCTTGGAAAAAGAACAGAGATGGGTTTACAAATTACACACAGATAGCTTAGGATTGAATGAAAATATACCTTGGGGACAATTCATGAAAATCTAAGCCCAGCCAAACTATCTGCATTTAGTACTATGTATCTCTAAAAACTGTTCTAAAATCTTGAATACAGGTCATTTGCCCATTCTTACTTTTAACATGGCTATTATTTATTATTTATTATTATCATTTACCACTATCATTTGTTTGGGTTACCTATCTCCTTTTTAAACTCTTTATTGAATCTTCTACAGACGGTTCTGTTCAATTTTCCCTTTCCCAATCTAAAATGATGCCTGCATATTACCTATGGACAGGGTTCGATCCCCACCCTATTCATTTCTTAATTTTCAGTTTGTAATTTATTATTTCAGTGCGCAAATGTAAAATACCTAACAAAAAGTTTCCGAATTGATTAAGCACTCTAGCGATTGTAAAAGACAATAATTCAAACTCACTTTATGGAGTCTACCGCGAGTGCTGCAAAAACTAGGTAATCTCTCTAGTCTTTTTGGAAACCCTCAACCCATGTGACCGGAGGAACCAATCAGAAAAACACTCAAAAACCATGAGGAACTAGGTTCCAACAAGATACGGCCGCCCGAGGTACGACTAGGTTTCCGAGGACGGAGGGATGCTGAGCTAAAGTAAGTGACGATCTCTTCTTTACAGCAGAAAATCAATGGCGAGCATACACGCTCGATACCAAAAACTCGGAAGGCATGCAATACGATAAATAGACCTTTCGGAGTCCTGTTTTTTAGCACAACTGTTGCCCATTAGACCTTTAACTCTGTAGGGCTAACAATGTGCTCTGACTTAAGATCCTATCAGGGTTCCAAAACCAATAATGTGCTTATATTATTCTCTTTATTTTAGGCAAATACACCTATATCCTAGAGAAAAAGAGAATAAGAACGTCTCAGGAATACCGCCATGCCTCATCCACACTGAAGAAGCATTTCTCTTGGTTTGAAAAGCATGCTTACATTTTTTTAATTTGTAGGGGGAACATACCTGACCTTTGTGACCACTACTCTTCAGAATTATAACGTTTGAATTATTACACAATGGAATGTCACAGCCAATCCAGTTTTACTCCCACAGGGTATACAGGTCCTTCCACCCAGTTGGACCATGGGGCACAGTACTGCTCTCTAAGTACGTCTACCAACTGCAGCAATACCCATTTTTTTGGGACGCAAATTACATGTTTATATGTCATGTTCTGTCTGTTTGTGAATGTGCTTTAAGACTGAGTGTGCTCATAGTGTAAATAGTGATTGTTAGAACTGGCTATTTCTGGTAGGCTAAGGCTGACGCCAAAGCCAGGCAGAAACCACCATTCTAGTCAGGGCGAGGGAGTCACACGCCAAGATAATCCCTGCTCACCCCCTTGGTAGCTTGGCACGAGCAGTGAGGCTAAACTCGGAGGCAATGTGTAAAGCATTTGCGCCAGCGCACAACAGCAACAACATCCTAGGCACACCACAAAAGGAACTCCACACAAGGTTATATTAAAAATAACTTTTGTATTGTCAAAACACATCAGATAGAAATCACACATGTACATTGTGCCAACTGGCACGGGCAATATTCGTAAGGGATTATTTACAAGACAAGGCCACATGGGTCACTGTCAGAATCAACACATTTAGAAATAGTACTTTGTAGATAATAGAAAATAAGATATAAAACAAAATAACAGTTATAAATCACATCCAGTAACTACTGGGAACAGGTAAGTACCACCTACGCAACCCTAAACACCTTAGGAGAATGTCACCCAGGGGACCAGGACCACACTAGGACCACCTGTATTAGAAAGAACAACCACCTAAGAATAAAATACATTTAGGGGTATAAACAAGAACACATTACCCATGATGCATGAAACACATTCAGAGGAGTAGTAAAGGAAAACACATGATGCCTAAAAACATTCAGAGGTGTAAGTCAACCACCTAAGTATCACACAGCGTTTAGGGGTCTAGAAAAGAACACATTACCCATGATGCATAAATATACATTCAGAGGAGTAGCAAAGGGAAACACATGATGCATAAACCTACACATTCAGCGGTGTTAAGAACAAAGCACATGATGCATCAAAATACATTCAGAGGTACCAGAACAATACAATAGCGCAAAAATCACATGATGTCTAAAAACATTCAGGGGTGCAGGAATAACACATGATGCAAGAAAGCACATTCAGAGGTGCAATAACCATACAATTGCGCAAAACTTACATAAGCCACCACCTGTGGCAGGCCCTAGGCCAACTGGCCTTGTTGGGGCTAAGACGCCCTGTGTCTCAATGTCAGGGGCCTAAACGGTGCAGGTGCCCACTACTTGCTGGGCACCTGGGAACATCCCAAGACCTATACGGTGCAGCTGCCCACTAATTGCTGGGCAGCTGGGAAGCAGAACTGCGGCAGGGCTCTCACTAAGCCCTCAGGGGCCAAAACTGCACCAACTGGGAGCCTTCTAGGCTCTTCACACACTACATGGGCCCTCTGGAGCACTCTGGCTCCTCAACAACATAATGCCCCCAAGTCCCTCGTGGGGACTCAAAATCACTGTGGGCCTTGGAGCACCCTGGCTCCCAAAACAAACATGGCCCCGTCTTTGGAGTCCCCCCTCTGGGGACTCGTGCTCCCGAGAAATGCCCCCTAGAGCCTCACTAGGCTCTCTGCAAATAAACTGCCCATGAGCCTCTCTCAGGCTCTCAGTAAATAAAACTGCCCCCGGAGCCTCATGGCTCCCACTCGAAGTCAGCACCGGCAATAGGGGAGGGGCGGGCACCGGCAATGTTCCCAGACGCCCCCTGCCCATCAATACACACTGAGGCCCCACTCACCAGTCTCTTGACGCTGCGGGGCCGGCAGCACTTCACTTCTGCAGGGCTCTCACCGGGATACGGGAGCCCTGCCTGGTAGATGCCGACATCTTCTCTCTCGCCCCTTCTCTTCCGGCGGGCGCTTCTGGCGAGCAGCGCGGAGGGGCAGGCACCGGCATGGTGCCTCCCGCCCCCCTCCGCAAGGCGACAGGCGGTACATCTTCCCCCGGGGCTCCCTCAGTACACGGGAGCCCCGACCGGCCGCAATGCTCTTCCTCTTTTCCCCCGGGGCTTCCTCTCCACACGGGAGCCCCGTCACAGCCCGCGTTTCCTCTTCCTCTTCCTCGGCCCGCAGCCAATCAGTGCGCGGCGGCGGGCGGGACTTCCTCCGAAAACCGGAAGTCCCGCCCCACGTCAGGCGTTACAATGCCTGGCTTCCTGATGGTGGCGCGAGAGGGCCGCGGCGGTGATTAACAAGGGGCAAAATGAGGGGTGGGCACCCTCGGTTTCAAAATTAAACGTAGAAACGGGGTGTGCACCCGTTAGACACTTAAATAAATGGGGTGGCACCCATCACTAAAAATAATTAAATAAAGGCGCCGGATGGGCACCGGCACTCGCCCATAAAGCGCTCCCAAGCGCTAAAGGACCATCCACAGTGCTCCTAGCGCTAGATCAGCAAACAAAGCGCTTCCAGGCGCTTTAGGCTATAATAAGCCCTGGCAAAAGCAATGATAAAAGTTCTCTGAAGGGAAATGCAGCTTATCCACGCTGCCAAAGGTCCCAGAGATTCCAAGGGGCAAAGCAAAGTCCCCCCAATCAGCCCAGGCAAGGCATAGGGGTCCCCCAGAAGTCCTCCAGGCATCCAGGAAAGTCCATCAGGTGTCCAGAGGCTGCGCAGGGCCCAGGGATTCCCCTGGGCCCAAGCAGTAGCATGCCCCTGGCAGATTCAAGTCCAAAAACAAGAACATTTTGGAAGGGGACACAGCCCCTTCTTATACACAGAAAAAACTTTGAAGTCTTTGTGCAGGCAGTGTGAGAACCAGCTAGAACTGGTTATAGGGAATTCCTTTCAGTATCAGGGACAGAGGTGACAGTCGCCCAGCGGGGAGGTGGAGCCAGCATTGTGGCAGGCAGGCACAGCCTCATTCACTCTCAGGTGCTATCTCCACCCACTTCCTTGGCAGCAGATGCTGCCTTTCATCCACGGGCTGACTCAGACAACCTCCTGGGGCTCTGCAGCCCCTGTCACCCTCAAACCAGACAGTCAATCCACAAGCAGGCCCAGGCACTCTGGGCCAGGCTCACCAGCCAATCACACGCCAGGCACAAATTACACAAATATGCCAACTTCTCAAAGTGGCACTTCTAGACTAGACACAATCATGCCGCATACACCATTACGCAGCATTCAATCTCACGAGTTCGCACATATCAAACTCGACCCTGCACTCCCCACACATCAGGAACTACCATGGGCATACATATTCCCCATTCGTTCCTATGGGAGGGCAGGTCACTCACTACACATACACAGAGAGCTCACGCACTTTACACTGTATCACAGTGAAAAAGTGCGCCAAGGCCGAAAATCACCAACACCAGGTTCTAGAAACAGGCTAGGAAAAAGCAAAAAGTCTTGGGGTGAACCTGCCAAAAGGGCCAGGTCCAACAGTGATATATATGTGTGTATATATTTTCAACCCTCTAAACAGATATACTACGCACAGTTGTGAATGGAGGATCATCCACTGCTTCACCTTCTCTTTAGGATCACCGTAATATGCACTAAATGTAATGTTTCACTTCCTAGGCACAGTGCATGAGGAACAACCATTATGAATGGGATTTGGTCTGCCCCTGAGGGCAGGCCCCATGTACTAATGATATTATCTTTCCCCTAATACAGATACTACGGATTCATCCTAAACCGTATATATACAAGTAAGATACACACATTAGGTGTGTCTTTATCTAATTGTAAACCACATTACAGGTTCTCATTCGGAGTGGCATACATGAGGCTGGTCCTCGTGTTGTCCTAAAGCAAAGGTGTAGGGGACACCTTGAAACATGTCGACGAGATAGCTAGGTTTTTTGAGCACATTGAGGTTATAATTCCTACATCTACCCCCCCTTTTTAATATATCAACTAGAAGCAAAAATAAATGTGTAGGCTTACTAGCTAGGTATTTTTAATACTCACACTTTAAACACCACTCCACTATACACCGCACCACACATAGTTTCACCTAAAGTGCTCCTAAGTATCCTTCGCAAGTCGCAGCACGCCCCAAGCAGTAGATGCTTGGGAAGCCCCAATGATGAAGCATGTTACCTAAGGGCAATCTCTGGTGAGTGAGGGGACTATAGAAAATAATTTTCTTTTCCAAACAGGTCCTCCCATTTGGAAAGACCTGCTCCTTCTCTTTCTGACAGGCTAGGTTCTCACGATCCATGGAGTATGGATTATAGTATGATACTTTAGAAACAAGAGGCCGAACCTAGCACTAGCCTCTCTCTCCCTCCTTTTGTGTGATTGCTTTACATGAGCACCAGTTTCGTTACAGTTGGACACATTGATTTTTGTTAGGCATGGGGAGATTAAGTAATTTGCCCTGAATCACAGAATTTTGAGAGTCGTTGCTGAGACTCAAGCCCGGTTCCCCAGCTTCGAGGTCTACCGCTCTAGCCGTAAGGCTACACCCTCTCCTAATTGTCTTTATATAGCGCTTACTACCCCTGACGAGGCTTCAAAGCGCTTTTCAGTGTTCTGGAACCCAAAAAGGATTAGTGTTTAATTAGCATAGGGGAATGTGAAATTAATTTGAGCAGTGGATATGTGAGTTTGGTATTTGGATAGAAAAAGGATATTGGAGAGATAGAAGAGGAAAGGGTTTGCATTTATATGGCGTTTGCTACCTCTGATGAGGTGTTGAAGTGCTTTTCGGCGGGCAGCACGTTACTCCGGAACCCAAACAGGATCAGTGGGAAATTAGTATAGGGAAATAGCGGTGGGCATGTGAGTCTGTTAGCTGGATAGAAAAGAAATAGTATGCACCTTGGAAGGATAAGCATACACAAATCACTTTTAAAACTGAAAATACAGTAGAGTGACAGCTATATTAAGACAGGCTGAGAGGAACAATATTTCAGAGTTGATAGGAAGATAGTGGCAAGCAGGCTGTTAACCAAGGATGATTGCTGGTTTATAGAAAGCGGCAACTGAGAGTTCCAGACCATAGTTGACCTGAAGGTGACTCTACAGTTAAACATGTAAGATGAGTATGAGTTTCATATGTGAAGGACGGTGTCAGGAATAGACAACTGAAAGGTTGTATTTTTCTGGGAAAAAAATGGTATTTCTGTAGTAGGTTGACCAACATGAATAGGGTAACAGTGATCACCTAACGTATGGCAATTGGCAACATATGTTGATTTGGCAACCAGCTGCAAATATTAAAAAAAGCACAAGTCCTACTTTTATTTGTCACTATCGGCCTTAGGAGACGTGGAAAATGTAGGTGGTTTACTAGAGGAAGTTCATCTTCCATACAAGCCGCGGTCAAGACATCGCATTTGAAATTCTCAGTCACATTTGTAAACAGGTTTTACCAGAAAATGGCTCCCTTGTCTGTAATGTTAACTACTTGGGGTGACAAATGATCAAAGGCAGCTGATCCACCGCATTGTCATGTATCTTATATTTGAGGATGGACCACAAACGTGTGAGTCCTTTGTTGAGGACAAAAGCATTAATTTCTCGTGCACTGGGGGTTTGCTAGCAATGCCTGTAATTACATGACGTTTTCTATCTGGATCACCATGTTTTACATGTGATACTTGTGGAAAACGTGTAAGAGGGATCTGCTTAAACCAGTGCTTAATTTGTGCAGGTGGTTTGCGGTGCTTACCGGAACTTAATTGCCACATAATGGCGCTGTTTGTCTTATTTAAAGATCAGCACAATAGCAGTTGTTTATTAGTTCAATATACATGAAAATTGCTAATACCTGTCACCCTAGCCATTCTTATAACTTGGGGGCCTGGCATAGTCTAAAATGTCACACTTGTAGATGTATGATGGCTAGTTGTTGTGTTGATACTATCACTGGCAGCGCTGGCAGGAGCAATGGGAATATGCAAGCAGCAGTGGCAGGATGTATGATGTTACAACGCACACTTTTACAACGCATACCTTTAGAACGCATTTTTTACACCGCAACATCCATTACAACGCACACCTTTACAACGCATACCATTACAACGAATTCTTAAAAAATACCTTTACAACGCATTCCACTACAACGCATACTACCTTTACAACGCATACCATTACAACGCATTACATTACATTGCATATAAGGTAAGTGTTGGATAGTGTAGGGGTTACAATTACTATTCTAACTCCAGGGGTTGCAACAGTAGGGAAAGTTTTGGATAGTGTAGGGGTTAAAATTACTATTCTAACTCCAGGGGGTGCAACAGTAGGGTAAGTGTTGGATGGTAAGTTTTGCGTTGTAATGGTATGTGTTGTAATGACTGTGTTGTAATGGTATGCGTTGTAGTGGTGTGCGTTGTAGTGTCATGCGTTGTAATGACTGCGTTGTAAATGTATGCGTTGTAGTGGACGTTGCGTTGTAAAAGTTTCGTTGTAATGGTAGTGCGTTGTAAAAGTTGCGTTGTAAACGTTGTATACCGCAGTGGCATGCTGACAAGGGCCCTGACACTTACTTATTCACAAATTAAGCACTGGCCTACACTAAACAATCTCTCCCATCAGCAGCAGCCAGGACAGATCGGAGGTAGGGGTGTGCGTACAGGGGCAGACGTGGGGTAAGCGGGATTTAATAAATGAAATAAAAAACTTACCTCCTCGCTGCTTCCTCACCATGTCTCTCCTCCATAGTCCTCCCTCGCTTGCCTGAACAGGAAACACATCCAGGCTCCAAGTCAGACAAATTGTGATTTGTCTGAGTGCCATGTTTCGATGCCCAGACACTGACTGGGAGCCTAAGCATGTTCTCCATGCAGGCTGTAATGCAGCCTGCACGGAGAACATGCGAAGTGTGTGGGCTGGCCGAGCAGTCATTGCGCACTTAGAAGGGTGCTACCACTCCTCCCCGCCCCCTCATGCAAAGCTGCAGAGGTATGAGAAAAAAATGTATAATAACCCGAGTTATTGTAATTTTATTTTCTCATTATTTCACCGCTAAAACGCAGTTGGGCACTTAGAGTAGGAGCCACCACTGTCTCCCATTCAATTTCCACAAGAGTTTCCAGATGGTGATGTCAGCGGTGGCTCTACCATTGGAAACTTTGTCTTTCCTGAACTGCAAATTAGGCAGGGGAAGGCAAGACATCCAATTCTTTTTGGCGCATGTCCTATTACTGCCCTCCCTTAACCCTTTGGATGCGTCGGACGTCCCCGGCCGTCCGACGACACGGGTGGCGTGTGCAAATCGGACGGCCGGGAGCCGTCCAATTTGCGCACGCGTGAAATTTTGTCCGCATTTAAAGGGTTAAAGGAGGGCATAAATCCACATTGGTCAACAGGAGCCGCAGCCCGTGTAAGTCAGAGCGGTGGTGCCAGGTGGGGGGATTTTGACAGACGATGACGAGGGAAATTAAATAAGTAAATAGTTTCGCCTCATCTTCGTCTGTCAGAATCCCCCTCGCCCCGCCCCACCGCTCTTACCTGCAACGGCCGTGGCTGGTTAACAGGAAATGCAGTACAAAGCCCTGCTCTTCGGTCATCAAGTGGCCTTATATCACATGTGACACCCTTAGCCAGGCCAAGCTTTTGTTTTCAAAAACAAATTTTTATTGATCAAGTGCAGCTCTCCACATTCAAGGGAATACTGCTAACAAATCAACAGCAGCAGATGATGGGCAATCTATACATCTTTTGGCTTCCCTCTCCCCCCCCCTCCCTGTCCCCAACCCCCCCCACTGCCAACTCCCCCCGCCCGGATCCCTCCCTAGCCCACTGCATGATACCGTCTCATTCTCAAACAGTTTCACATGTAAAACAGTGTATACAGTTCCTCAATTTCGGCCCCCTTCTACTATCCCCAAGCATTCCTCACGTTCTGCCGGTGGTTCTAACCATAGACCCCTATATTCTGCCCATCTCTTCCATATTTTGTAGTGTTTCCTAGGGCAACCCCGGGCCTCAAAAATAGGACGCTCCAACCCTATACAAAAATCCAGTCCCTTTTTCCACACCCCTACTGGAGGAGCCCGTGTATCTTTCCAAGCTTGGGCCACATCCCTTTTGGCGACGGTGTGGCCCAGCAGCAGCAGATGCCTTTTATATATGTTCCCCCTCACCCCTTCTAGAACATGCAAAAGACCTAATTATGGGGTATGCGGAAGTTCCCATCCCAACACCTCAGACAAACAGTCCCACACCCCTTTCCAGAACCCACCCAAGACACTACAGCTCCATACCATGTGGAGTAGAGTGCCCACCTCTCGACCGCACCTCAAACATTCTGGAGACGCAATCAGACCCGCCCGCCACAGCCTCTCCCTAGTGTAATAAGCTCTATGAAGATATTTGAATTGGATGAATCGTAAGAGTATTGCAATGGCTGCACCTCGGGGAGCTTCAAGGGCTTCCCGCCAATCTTCCTGTTCCAACGTTCCGACATCCCTTTCCCAGGATTCCCTCAATCTGTGTAGGGAGGAGGAACAATGTGTAACTAGAGTCTGGTATATGCGGGATATTTTCTTATCCTCCAAATCCCCCATAAATACCTTTGCCTCTAGTGGGCTAAATTCAGGTAGGGAGTCAAGTCCCTCCAGACTAGGTGCAATGGCATGGCGGAACTGTAGATATTTGAAGAATTGGGTTCGAGACTTGCCATATTCCTCGCTCAGGTCTTGAAATAATTTAAGGGCCGTGCTAGACATAACATTACCCAGTGTTGAAATTCCTATGCTGTCCCAGCCCCTAAAGCCCTGCAGGGACGACGCCAGCGCAGGCAGACGACCATTACGCCATAGGGGGGTCTCCTCCGTTAACGTATCCCACCATCCCATGCGACGCAGCATTTGCCTCCAGACCTGAAAGACTATCTGGGTAGCCTGCGACAACCGCCTCCTCAACTGCACGGAATATAAAATAGTGTGCAGAGTGTCGGTTCCCATTAGATAGCGCTCAAGAGTATAAGCCGGGTCCCCCCTATCTCCATACCACCATTCATTCAGGATCAAAAGATGGAAGGCCTGATAATACGACAGGATATCGGACATTGCCAGCCCACCACAGTAAGTCGATAAAAAGCAGGTGCGCAGCGCAACCCGCACTGCACCCCCCACCCAAAGAAAGTGCCCCAGCATCGAATTGACCTGCCTAAACCAATGAGGTGAAATCGGGAAAGGGTGGTTCTGCAATTGGTATAGCAGACGTGGGAGGGCGACCATCTTAAAGATCGCCGACCGGCCATAGATAATCAGGGACATAAGGGTCCACATCTTTAGCTCCGTTCGAACCCGGTCCCAGACCGGCACTATGTTGCGCTCCCAGGAGACCAAGGAGGATTCAGACAGGAACACTCCTAAATACTGAAGGCCCCCCACCGCCACCTGCAATGCGGATGACCATGGTCCAATTCCCGGGCGGTCTCCCAGCACCCACAGGGTGGATTTACACGGATTCAAGTAGAGTCCAGATGTTTCACCCAAAATGTGCATTATCTCTAAGATACGCGGACCCGACCTATTAACGTTAGTGATGAAAAACAGGACATCATCCGCGTACAGCGTGATTCTATCCGAGGGTCCGGCCTCCCATTCAAAGCCTTTCAATTGTGCATCTATGTGTACCCACGCCGCCAACGGCTACATAGCCAGAGCAAACAAATACGGCGACAGCGGGCATCCCTGCCGAGTACCCGCCCAATGCAGAATTTGGCAGATGTGGCCCAGGCCACCCTCACTGAAGCCGTCAGGTCTGTGTATAATAGCTTCAGGTACGACAAAAATCGGGGCCCAAGGTTAAGCAGGCCAAGCTTTTTAAGACAAAAACTATTTTATTCTGGGACTTTTGGTTACTCGTTTAACACTGTAAGTATGTGTTAAAATCCCCATCATGAAAAATGCTTATGGAGACCAGTTCAGGATTTTTGAAGTTGTAACACATGATAATGACCACTTGGCAGCTAAGTGGCACTTATGGAGCAAGATTATAATACTTTATGGCCCATAATGTTTCTACTACTTTTTCATTTTAAAATACCAGAAAGTTACACAAGGCCTGATAAAGGAAACTATTGCTAAATGCTTCACAGGTGTTGCACTGAATTTACAGTTTCCAAGTACTTATCTTTTCAGAAGGGATTTCACATATTGACCGTAGGCAAGCACACCCCATTGCATAGTTACTGTAATTCCTTTATCTTGCTTAAATACGTGTGCGAGATAGCGACTAGTTCACATGCTCACACCTTGGTCATAGAAAGACTCTGATACTATTGAAAATGCTGTGCTTATCTGCTCTAGTTTCACACAGGTGTTGGGAATGATAAACTATGGTATAAACAGTTATTTCTGATAAGCTGTTTGGTAAGAAGGGGTGATAACAAGGACCTAAAGTGTGTACTCTCTTGAAGATATTGAAGTTATTTTTGTTGGTTGACTCAGTACACACCTTTAGCTTTATACACTAAGAAATATCACCTGCAAAGTTAGGAATAGTTTTGTTGTACGACTGTAGTATGTGTGTGTATATATATATATATATATATATATATATATATATATATATATATATATATATATATACATATATATATATATATATATATATATATATATATACATATATATATATATTTTTATGCATATATATATGTATGTATATATATCCTAACTGCCTGAATAGGTTGTCAATTATTTAATTGATGGATTGTAGTCATTCAGACTTAAACCTGTGGGAATGACCGAAATGTAAACTATGGCAGTGGCGAGGGACAGAGAGATGGCTATTATGGCACCTTTTGGGGCACAGTAGCCATTTATACTGCAAAGGACTGCATGGACTCTGTCTTTGTGTAAGTGACATCAGGCATTTTCATTTTTCTCTCTATGCCTGTTTAGATGCTGAATTGTCTTTTATATTAAATGAAAGCTGACATGATTTATGTTGTGTCCTTGATGGAAAGACACCAGGAGCCAGGTTGTATATTCAAGTCTTGTTTATTCAGTCTTCAGATCAAGTTACAACAATGATGACTTTAAGCCAGCCTAGTGTGGTACCAGCCCCACCAGGAGCAGCCTCCCTAGCTACTCAGCCCATCTCCAACTGCCACATTCATCCCACTCAGTCACCCAGGCATTCCACGCATCACAGACACACCAACATTCTAATACCAAGACACACTCTGGCTGAGCAGCTAGAGGCAGCAGGGCTAGAGTACATATTAAACTAATATGTAGAATACAACATTATCCCTTTTTCCTTAAACAAAACAAAAGGAAACTAGAGGACAATGTCCAATTGGATTAACATTTCTAATCACAAAGATGCAGCAAATGAACAAAGCATCAAAGAGGATGGAATCATTAAAGCAGGAGAAAATCAATAACAATACAAATCTCAAATCTCTAGGATGCAGCAATGACAACAAAACATCACTAGAGAAAAACATTCTGTAAAGGAAGGATGGTTAAGATCAATACAAGTTAAAAGTAAAATCCCCCATCCCCCTTAAAAAGAGAATTTTATAATAAATATCAATACATAGCATTATGTTCCAAAAAAACTGTAACGTAAAGCACTATGACCCAAAAGCAAAAGAAAGAATAGTGCTAAAGGTCAAATAACCTACGTCTCAATCCCATGTGTAGGGAAAACAAACACAAATGGGTCGTCACCCATAGAACCAACCATAAAGGTATGTACTATAGTACTGCGGGCACCTGTAACAGGGATAAACCCACATTCAACCCAAATAAGAGTTAACCTAGGTACAAACAAATGGGAATTAACCCATCTCCCAAGCGATGGAAACGAACCCATGTCCCAACCCCCTCGTGGAGGTTACATACCCCCGTGTAGGAGTAACACACTGTCCCATTGAAATTATAAACCTGGATCTAAAATGGGAACTAACTGAAAAAACAACAACATGGGAGCTAACCCACGTACCAAACCCCATGAAGAGATTACACACTCATATGTATGAGTATCTGACAAAGTTAAATAATGAGGTAAATAAACCTACAACCATCCCTATTGTAAGGGAACTGAGATAACCACCCATAAACAATAAGGAAAACACATCCTCAAATAAGTGTAAATCTGTAGCATCACGACAACTAAAGTACTATAAAAGACAAAATTACAGTAACTTACCAAAATGATGAGCAACACAATGTTCAGAAATAAATAAGCATAGCAGGCAATTGGAATCAATTACCACAGGACTGTGAGCGTGAAAATGACACTAGATGGCAGTGTAAAACAGAACAATGTAAGAAGAAATGCATGAAAACAAGATTTCAAATTTTTTAACAAATCTACATTGCTTCGAGAAATGCTTTGTACCACCACAAATAAAATGAAATACAGTACAATAGAGCAAAATTACAACAAACCTCTCAGCCCATGTCCTGGCAGTCCCTAAGCTTCAATAAACTTTATTGAAACCACTAATGGAAGAATGAACATGGTTGGCAAAATAAGCTGCAAGAGTACTTTACCGCCTCACCCTTCTTGAAACCATCCACACAGTGTAGAAGTTCGTGTAGCATGTCATGAGTGATGTATTATGTGACGTCATCAGCAGTGCATTGCGGGGAAGCGAGTTATAGTTAGGTCTACTAACTATAACAGCCAAATTTCTATGGTTTTGTACGAATGAAATCTCCAACTAACTATAACATCCCTGAAACCTATGTTTTTTTCAGTGAATTTCTAAGGTTTTTTAAATGTTAATTTCTAACTATAACTTCCCTGAAACCCATGGTTTTTTCAGTGAATTTCTAAGGTTTTTTAAATGCTAATTTCTAACCATGCCTACAAAGGTGGGACATATGAAGAAAGAGGAAGAAAAGCGCAGAAAGATGCACGTCAAATGCAGAAAGAGGCAACAGAAGTCCAGAAAGACGAAGAAAAGTGCAGGAAAAAGAAGAGATGTGCAGTAAGAACCATCAGAAGGGCAGAACGTCCTCCTGTGCCCCCAACTTTTTGCTGATGGGTACTGGTGGTAACTGACTCTGACTAACCAGGCCTAGAGCCAGTGCTATGCTAAAAGACACTTAGAATACAGTGAAAACACCTACATACACAAGGGAACACTATGGGTTGGGGTATCCCTGTGATTAGCATGACCTTCTCTGTATTTGCCATGAGTTAATGCCTGGGTCATTGCATGAGTACATGAGTTGTGACTGGATGATTAGAGTGCTACAAGGAGAGTGCATGGTGATTTTATAAGTGCTTGGGTTTTGGCGCAGTGATTGGATAAGGACGTAGGACTGGCTGGGTGATTGGGGGACTGCATAGGTAGTACCAGGGAGATTACTGGACTGCATAGGTAGTCCTCAAGGTATTGCAACAGTGCATGTGCTAGTGGCTGGGTCATTGTATGAGTACATGGGTACTGAGTGGATGATTAGAGTACTGCAAGGAGAGTGCATGGTAAATTTATAAGTGCTTGGGTTTTGGCAGAGTGATTGGATAAGTACACACTCTGTGGCGCTTACTGGAGGCACCTGGTGGACTAGTTGGACCCAAGGGACCCTCAGGATTCAAGGGGAGTTAATCCCCCAACTTACAATGTGCCAGAGGGCCCGTTTGGACAGTGGTGAAGGGAGGGGGTGGGGCCTGATGTGACAAGTGTGCAAATGCGCCACGGGTGTGTTTTAAGTTGGGGATTAAGTCCCCTTGTATCCTGAGGGTACCTGTGGGCCAACTAGCCCACCAGGTACCTTCAGTAAGCACCACAGAGCTGCCTTGCAGAGAGGTGTAAAAAGGGGCGTGGCCTCAGACCACCTCTCTGCAACGCAGCCGTGTGGTGCTTTCTGGAGGTACCTGGTGGGCTAGTTGGCCCCCAGGGACCCTCAGGATTGACGAGGAATTGATTCCCCAACTTAAAACGCGCCACAGGGCGTGTTTGCACACATGTCACATCAGGCCCCGTCCCCTCCCTTCACCACTGTGCAAACAAGCCCCATGTATATATGCATTTATGAGTATTAAACATGTATACTAAGGTACTACAATAATTAAATTTGTATATATACCGTTGCCAAGGATGGGTTACTATATCTGGGGTTTATGGACCTTTCGTCGGCTTTCGACCTTGTAAACCGATCGAAACTGTGGAAGATTTTAATCGGTTTGGGTCTTGATCCAATCTTGGTAAATTTCTTGGCAGACTTACATACTGGCCTGCGGGCCTCTGTCAGAGTGAACTCAGCGGGACGTTGTTCTAGCCATTTCCACCCAGAAAGGGGGGTCAGACAGGGGTGCATTATGGCCCCTCTCTTGTTTACAGTCTATATAAACGCTCTTGAACCTGTACTCAGGGAGATCATGGCAGACATACCGCATATAGGAGATCTGGGTATACCGGTTCTCCTGTATGCAGATCACGCTGTGCTTCTATCACGAACTGGGGTGGGGCTTCAACGATTGTTGGACGCATTCGGTCGTTTTATGAATTCCCTAGATCTTAAAATAAATGTAAAAAAATCACAAATAATGATAGCTGGGAGAGGATCTCGAAAGAAAAATATAAAAACTTTTTTCTGTTGCAATGAGGAACTTAGCGGAGTCCCCACCTTTCCGTATTTGGGTATTATTTTTGAGGAGAGGGGGAATTGGGGCCCACAGATTAAAGCAATAAATATTGCTTTTGCTAGAACCTCTATGGCAATCATGGCCTTTAGCAAAAAACTTGGGGCTAGGCCCATATCGGCTCTGTTAGACATCTACAAAGCCAAGTGCTTGGCAGTAGCCACGTATGGCTGCTCACTTTGGGGACACAGTACCACGGACTGCTTGCAAATCACCGAAAATAAATTCATGAGATCAATCTTATCAGTGCCGCAGTCAACCCCTTCTTTTGTAGTGCATTCAGAGTTGGGTGTTGGTTTTATTACAGACATGTTGAAGGTAGCCCCACTAATAACTTGGCTGAAGACTTGGTTGAACGATGAACTCTCCCTGAATCATACCATTCTTAAGGATTGTCTTAGTTTAGACAACCTAAATAAAATTAAGTGGTTATCCTACATCAAACAGGGTTTTCAGAAAATTGGAAGATCTGAGTTATTTCACTCACCAGAAAGCGTAACTCGTAGAGACATAGCATTTACGAAGGGGACTATGTTACAGATGCTATCTCTCGACCGGGAGGAAAGGGAGCTCAGAAAAACCACTCTTAGATCCTTCATTATGGTTGCTAATCCCCTTGGTTCTGAACTTTACTTGGTTTTAGTGAATCGACCCTATCATAGGTTTCTTTTAACGCGTTTTTGTTTAAATTTGATTTATTTAACATTGGGCCAACTCACGGAATGGAACACTTCTGATCAGGCACCGCCGTGTTCCTGCGATAATTTTTCAAAGCAGGACACAATGCATTTTGTAATGTTCTGTGGCCATTATATAGCCTCAAGGAGGAAGTTTCTTGTGCCTATCCTTAAGGAGGCAGGCTTCATTCAAGTGAGGCCCGCACTCCTATACCTGCAACTACTAGACAGTCCGAGGGTTATTTCTCATGTCGCTAGTTTTTTGGTGGGGGCAGCTCGGGAGAGAAATAAGATAATGAAACTTTGTGCTTAAATGTACTCCTATAAAAATGCATTTTCTGTATATATAGTCTTTTTTTAAACAAATGACCTATCATGGCAGCTACCATTCTGTGAACTGATAGTTTTTAATGTTTTTGAATATTTAACGTTTTTATTTTTTAGATTTTGGTGGATTTTTAAGATATTTAAAATGTGTGATTGTAATTGCGTGTTTTTTTTAAAAGTAATTGATTGTACTTTGTTCATCATTGTCTTTTTATGATATTGAATTATCGAATAAAGTATTTTAACTGACTGAATGAAATTTGTATAATTTGAGTACTACTAATGCATGATACTATTTATAACATACAATATGTTAGTGACTGTATATATCTGGCTATGAGTGTGTATGTCAGTGGCTCTTTGGGTGTGTGAGTAGCTGTGTGGGTGAGTGGCTGTCTGAGTGGCTGTATTGATGAGTGAGTGGATGAGTCAGTAGTGTATGACTGACTGAGTGAGTGGCTGAATGGGTGGGTGATACGGTGTGTGAGTGACTGTATGGGTGAGTGAGTGGATGTTTGAGTGGGTGTTTGGTTAACTTAATTGATGTGTGAGTGGCCGTATTGATGAGTGAGTGTCTGTGTGAGTGGCTGTATGGGTGAGTGAGCGGGTGTGTGGGTGGCTGTATGGATGTATGAATTGGTATGAAGAGGTTGGTGGATGTGTGAGAGGGTGTGTGAGTGGTTTTATGGGTAAGGGAGTGACTGTCTTGACAGTCTGTCTGGGTGAATAAGTAGGTGTGTGAGTGGCTTTATGGGTGTATCAGTGGGTGTGTAAGTGTCTGTATTCTGTATGACTGGATGTGTAAGTGGCTGTATTGATGAGTGAGTGAGAGCATGAATGGCTGTATGGGTGAGTTAGTAGCTGTGTGAGTGGCTATATGCGTAAATAGATGTGTGAGTGACTCTATGGATGAATGGGTGGTTGTGTGAGTACTTTTATGGGTCTTTGAATTGTTATGCGAGTGGTTGTGTGGGAGTGGGTGTTTTAGATGCTCAATGGGGTCAGAGTGGGTCTGTGGATAATGTCATCAGTGATGTTATTTGAGCTGTCATCAGTGATATCACTGACCATGTTATGAGTTATGTAATATGTGAGGTCATAAGTAGTGCATTGCGAGGCATAAGTTATAGTTAGCTCAGGTAAATATAACTGCTGAATTTCTCTTGTTTTGTACGAGTGAAATTTGAGCCTAACTATAAAGTCCCTGTAACCCTTGTTTTTTTCGGTGAATTTAGAAAGTTTTTTAATGTTCTATTTCCTAACTATAATGTCCCTTTAACCTTTGTTTTTTTCAGTGAATTTCTACGTTTTGTTATCGTATTCCCTAACTGTAACCTGTAACCTTTAAGAGTGGGTGTGAGAGTGCCTGCGTGTATCTGTGAGTGAGTGTGTGAGTGTCTATGTGGGCCCATTAGTGGGTGTGTGAGTGTCTGAGTGGGTCTGTGAGTGGGTCTATGAGGGCTTGAGTGGGGCTGTGAGTGGTTGAATGAGTGGGTGTGTGAGTACCTGTGTCAGTCTGTGAGTGCCTGTGTGGGTCTGTGACTGAGTCTGTGAGTGGCGCTATGGGTCTGTGAGTGGGTATGTGAGTGGCTGTGTGGGTCTGTGAGTGGGTGTGTGAGTTCATGTGTGTCTGTTAGTGGGTCTGTGAGTGGTGATATGGAGTTGTGCATTACTTAGGGCATTTAAAGGGAGAACCATGGACTCTGCTTTCAGCATCAGATGACAAGAAAGAACCCCCTTGGTCATAATCACTACATGAGATATTGCACTCGCAAAAAAGCAAGAATGCAAGCACCACTGATTACAGATACATTTTCACAGTGGAAATGCAGAGAAAAAACCCTTGCTTTGCCTTGGCCATGAGCACAAATTTAGGATGATTAGTACTTTGCAGAAGTGGAGTTTCCACTCAGGCACCTACTTTATATATATCTGTAAGTGTTTCCTGTTGAGGTTTCATTTCTGTGAAATGAGCACCGTGCCAGAATCAATCCTGCCCTGCGTATTTATCCAAGAAGAGGCCATTGTTTTGTGCAACACCTCTACCCAAGTGGAGTACTTTGTACTGGCTAATTTGTAAGTGTTACCTTGTCGGATAAATGTATTGTGTGGCTCCTACACTACAGCTGTGTAAAGGACGACTAGGAAATGTCTCAAGTGTGTGTCTGTAAGTTTACCAATGTGATTGCTCCTTAATCATCTTCATCAGATAACTTTAGAAGGTGGGACTACAGAGAAAACACACTTGGATGGTTTGTACTATACAGAAGTAAGTGCTTCTTTGTTTGGTGCAGATGCAATCGTATTCCTAGACATGAAGATCCTGTCTCCAAAATCAGAGGGAAACACGCTCTGGGGCCTTTTAGTAAGCTGCCCATCATCCTGGGAAAAAGGACGGGAAGATGTTGTATACCACTAATATATATGGGTGGGCCAAATGGGCAGGGTTTCAAAGCAAGTTTACATAAACGTTTAGAACAGAATCCTTGGTCTCAGCAGCAGATGACAAGAAAGAACACCCTCATCACAGACACTATGAGAGATATTGTGCTCAAGAAAAGCACTGATGCAAACACTGCCATCAGGGATTTTGGCCCCAGGGATCCCCTCCCACAGGGTCTGGACTTTTAATTTTGTAATTTGTAATACAGAAAGAGGGTTGGCCCCAGGGAGCCCATTCTTGGGGGGGAAGGGGCCGCCATTTAAAAATGGGTGAGGGTGCCCCCAGCCTTTTATTTCATTTTTTGTAATAGTGTTGGGGGCTGGGCAGCCCCCCTTGTCAGGCCAATTTCAGCCCAGGGGCCCCATTCCCTAGGAACTGGCCATTTCCAAATGGAGGAAGCAGGCCATGCAGCTAGCCACCCAGCCATTTATCCTGGGTGCCCCACCAAGTGTACTATGGGACCATGGGGGGAGCCTCAAGGTCCTCGGGATCCCTGCCAGCTCCCCACCTCCTGTGGTAGCCGGCATTGCTTTCACACACAGGGAGCTGCTAAACATGCACCCCCCTATGTGTGAAAGCAATACTTTCATTTTTGTTTCCTGCTCACTGGACAGTGGGCATGGAAACAAGTGAAAGCTCACCTTCCAGCAAGCAAGAGCATTTCTCCTCTCTTGCTTGCTAGAAGTGGAGTGTTTGCTGTAACTTGGTGGCAGCTGTCAAAACTCCCGCCAAGACACAGCAAACAGTTATGTCACGGGGGGCACCTTGGGACATAGCAGGAGCCGGGCCTGGCGGTCCCAAGGGCCATTAGTGGCTCCAGGAGGGGGGCCTGCGGCCCCCATCCTTTGATTTGGTAGGGCCTGCCCTGGGAAGGTGGAAGTCCCCGGGGCCGAGTGGCCCTGAAGTAGGGCCACATGGCCCCCTCCCATTTTAAAAATAGAATTTGGCCCGGAGAGGTGGTGGTCCTTGGGGCCTGGGTGTCCGTATGGCCACCACATTACAAAGAAAATTACCCTAGGGAGGTGGTGGTCCCCGGGGCATGGGGGGTCCAGGATGTCCCCCTGATTTATTTCCCATTAGCCCCAGGGAGGTGGCTGTCCACGGGGACAGGGGCAGGCTCCATGTGGCCCCATTAAACAACATAAGCCCTGGGGAGGTGGTGGTGCCCGGGGCATAAAAAGCCCAAGGCGAGGGGCCCCAGGCGCCCCCTGCTTCAAATTTGTGTTATGCCACATGCCGCTGGGATCTGGCCCACCTAGGAGCTAATTAGTAAATAAGTGCGGGAGCCCGCACTTCATTATTTATTATTTTTCGGCATGAGCCACAGATTCGGCATGACTCCTGCTAGTTACAGTTAGCTCTGGTAACTATAACTGCTGAATTTCACTGGTTTTGTATAAGTGAAATCTGAGCCTCACTATAACGTCCCTGTAACCTTTGTTTTTTTCACTGTACATATATATGAATTGTCCTGGCATTGATAGCTCCAGTACGGTCAGACTTTCCATAGTAGAGGAATTTTTTGTTGTTTTAATAACTTGGCTCTATGTGACGAAATGGCACAAATGTTTCCAAAGAAAGTACTTCTCCTTTTGGATTCTGCATGCCAAGTTTCTTGCAATTCCATAAAGCAGAAGGACAAGAAAATGGGGGGGGGGGGGGTCCTGAAAAGTTTCATTTCCCATTTTAATTTCTATAGGAGTCGTTGCTCCTTGATGCAGAAACAAAGAACTGAATCAAATTACGCAAAATTTGGCATGACAGTAGAATTTATCGCGAGGATTATGCTTTTCTTGGTTTGGTCTAAATCTGTTCAGCAATTGTTAAAAAAAGGTGCTTTCTTTTTTAAGAAATTTTTATTTGGTTTTAAAAGGAACATAATACAAAGCCTTACAGTTGTATAAATGGAAATCATAACAATATAAAACATAAGGCATATGAGAAAGGAGAATTGAAAGAGAGAAAAGGGTCAAGGAAAAGAAAAGAAAAGACAGAAAGAGGAAGGAAGGAAAGAGGGAAAGAGAGGGAGAAGGGGCAAACAGGCGAAAGAGATAAGAGGGGATCTAAGATATAAATAAAATGGAAGAGAAAATAGTATATGAAAAGTTAACGAGGGAGGCGATTAGGTGATGTAGAGGAAAGATAGGAAGTAAAGGGAAGCCAAAGAAGATCAGATTTAATTTTTAGGGATACAGAGGAGGAGGAAGCAATAGCAATCCTGTGTTCGTCACATATGAAATTCCACCATGAAACTACAGACAATTTGGAATTATCTTTCCAACAAGACAAAATTACTTTAAAAGCAACAGCAATGAAAAGATCAAGCAAGCGAGCATTATAAGGTACAATATCGATATCATTTGAAACAGAACCTAGAAACACGGTCAAAAAGGATACAGGAGACGAGTAATGAAAAATTGGCATACAAAGATTCCAAATGGAATTCCAAAAGGATAAAACAGGAGAACAGTCATATAAAAGATGTTTAAGTGTACCTATTTCTAAAGAGCATGACCAGCATAATGAAGAGGTTGATGAAGAAAACCTAGAAATACTAACAGGTGTAATAACAGCTCTATGATAAATAAAAAATAATGACTGAGTAATGAGTGCAGAAATTGAAACCTTAAACAATTTGGACCATAAACGATCCCATACATCAACAGATAAGGAAATAGATAAATCAGTTTCCCAGACATTCTCAACAGGTGATTTAGATCTAACAGTAGTATTCGATAACAAAATTTTATAAACAAGTGCAGCTTTAGGTTGTTGTACTGAAAATAAAGGATAGAGGGGAGTAGATGGAATAAAAGACGGGAAAGTATCAGGAGCAGAGAGAGTGGACAAGTGAGATAGTAAAGCGGTAGTAATAGTTGTGTATTCTTGAAGACAAGATAAGGGTAAATGGTACAAAGTTTGCATGTCGGAGAAGGGGAGAAGGGATGAATTAGAAAAAAATTGATGGACAAAAAGAATGTTCTTCTCTTTCCAATGTTTGTAGTAAAAGGATTTACCCTTATATTTGATGAATTTGTTATACCACACAATAGAGGACAGGAAACATTGAATGGGCGAAAGGTCTTTAGAGAAAGTGTTATGAAGCAAAGTTTGTGAATACTTAAGAACCGGATGCTTGGATATGAAGGAACAATTTGACATAAAACCAATGTGTTGGAATAAAAAATCCTTTAATAGTGAACGTTCAAAAGTAACGCAACGGGGTATCGGAACATCCACAAAGTCATATGCTAAAGAAAAGGATTGTTTAATCAGGAAAGCAGAATGGTAGGTTTTAAAATTAGGGAAACGGACACCCCCTTCGTCCTTAGGTCGAACGAGTTTATGTAACGCAATACGGGGGTGTTTGTTGTTCCACAGGAATTTAGTGCAAATCGAATTAATACGATTGAAGTATGAATTGGATATTTTTACAGGGAGCATAGAGAAGGTATAAAGGACATGAGGAGTTATCATCATTTTAATAGCATCAAGTCTACCCCACCATGACAGAAATAGAGGGGACCATAGATTAAGAATAGATTGAAGTTTCTGAGTAAGGGAGGCAAATGTGAGTTTGAGTGTGGTAGGGAGCGAGGAGGAAAACCAAATACCCAGGTATTTGATTTTGGAAGGACACCACGTGAAATCAGTAGAACTAAACATGTATTGATAGCAGGCAGAGTTTAACGGGAGAACTTCTGTTTTAGATAAATTGAGTTTGTATCCAGAAATGGAAGAATGCAAACGAACTTCATCTAAAAAGGGAGGTAGAGAAGTGACAGGGTGAGCCATATAAACCAAAATGTCGTCAGCATAAGCAGAGATTTTTGTGTCAGTAGAGGTAAATTTAAAACCATGAATGTCAGGATTAACTCGGATACGTTCCAAAAAAGGTTCAAGACAAAGAATAAACAACAATGGGGAAAGGGGGCAGCCTTGTCTAGTGCCACGAGATAAGGAAAAAAATCTAGAGAATTGGTTATTAACAAAAATACTAGCTCTAGGAGAGGAGTACAAAAGTTTAACCAAAGAAATAAAAGTGGGGCCAAAACCAAACCAGTTAAGCGTGTGAAACATAAATTGCCAGTTAATACGATCAAAGGCTTTTTCAGCATCCAGGGATAAGGCTGCTAAGGGGTCCTTGAAATTTTTACTGTGAGAGATTATATTACAAAACATACGAGGAATAAGAGAATCTAGACGGGAGGCAAGGATTTTAGCAAAGATCTTACAATCATAGTTAATCAGGGAGATAGGGCGATAATTTTTACATTGAGAGTGGTCTTTGTCTGGTTTGGGAATAATAACGATGAGAGCGTCCATGAAGGAGCCAGAGGCCTTAGCATCAGCAATGAATGAATTAAAAAGCTGTAATAATTTTGGGACAAATATGGCATGAAATGAGGAGATGAACTCAACGGGCAATCCATCTGGTCCTGGGGCTTTTGATTTTTTGAGAGAGTTAATAGCTCGAAGAACTTCTTGAGGTGTAATATCTTTTTCTAATTGAGCAAATTCATCAGGAAGGGATGGAGGTGGAGGTAGGCCGTCAAAGAAGGGTGATAGATTAGGGGTGGTGGGACATGTATCATCAGTATAAAGAGCTTGGTAATAGTTATGAAAAACTTCTGCTATGTCTTCATCGGCAGTAACTAGTTTGTTGGTAGCGTCATTAAGAATAGGGCCAACATTTTTACGTTCAGATTTTACCTTCAAGTAGTTTGCTAACATTTTACCAGCCTTGTTTTGACCCCCATGGAATTTTGATTTAATTTTTAGTAAAGTATGGCAAGCTTCCACTGTAGCAATTTTATTCAAATCAGTTTTAGCTTTGACCAGATTGTGAAGGGCATCAGGAGATTTAGAGGAGAAGTAGAGATGTTCAAGATGTTTAATAGTCTTGAGTTGGTCTTCATATTTGGTTTTATTAATTTTCTTCTTTTGGGAGACATAGGATATAACAAAGGCACGCAGTGTTGCTTTAAAAGCATCCCAAGTGTTATGGATAGAGGTGTCTGATGGGTTATTGAACACAAAAAATTCATTAATAAAAGCAGTAACTTTGTTTACAAATATAGTATCAGACAGTAAAAACGTATTGAATTTCCAGCGACTAAATTTGGAGAAAGTATGGGCCAAATCAAGGAGTGCATGCACAGGGGCATGATCAGAAAGAAAAATAGAACCAATTTCAGACGTTTGAATAGCAGGAAGTAAAGACTTGGTAACCATAAGGTAATCAATCCTGGAACGGGTCTGATGAACATTTGAGAAAAAGGTATACTCCAGAGAATCCGGATTACACGTTTTCCATACATCATAGAGGGGACGAGAGGCAATGGCAGATTGAAAACATTTATGGGTTTTGTCAGGCTGAAATTTGCTTGATGAGAGTCTATCAGAAAAAGGGTCTAACCATTGGTTAAAATCACCAGCAATTACAATATTAGGGCAGTCTATTGATGAAATAAGAATTTTGAGATTGTTCCAAAACTGGGGGTCAGGGCGAACAGGGCCATAAATGTTGAGCAAAACCAGTGTCTTGTTTTGCACGATAACCTTAGCCATTACCCAACGTCCCTCATCGTCGTGTTGAGAAGAAACAATTTGAACGGGTAAACTCCTGTGGAATAAAATTGCAACACCACCTTTTTTGTTGACAGCAGGAGAAAACACAACCTGACCCACCCATTGGCGTTTTAGCTTAGCTGATTCGACATCAGAACAATGAGTCTCTTGGAGAAAGACAACCTGTGAATTAAGTTTGGACAGATGAGACAATACCTTTTGACGCTTGACAGGATGTCCGAGACCTCGAACGTTCCACGTGACAAACTTACACATGATGTAAGGTAAGGAAGGGGAGGTACACTTGGGGTGGATACACTGCAGGAAAAGAACGACAAAGAAAAGAAGAACAACGATCAAACACTTGCAGAATGAAGAAAATATCCAACACATTCATATGGACTATATAAAACGCACCCGAATATAAAGTACGCACCAACATAGGATATACAAATAGTAAAAGAAAAGAGAAAGAATGTAGGGGATAAGGAGAACAAGAAAGGAAACAAGTCAAGAGCAGAACATGGAAAAGGAAAGAGGAGAGAAGGGTGAGAAGAGAAAGGAGAAAGATAAGAAGAAAGAGAAAAGTAAGCAGATCAAGGCAAAGTTGCCTGATCTGAGAGGAAAGAAGAAAACAAAACATCGGAAGCGAAGAGACGCCAGAGAGAAGACGGACATCAGCAAGCAACAGGCGAGCAAAAGGGAAGAAAAAGAAGAGGAAGACTGAGGAAAAGAAAGAACCTCAAAGTGGTAAGGACAGAGAAAAGAAACACGAAAAAGGAGCCATAATAGATCAAACCTGCAACTCAAGGACACTCAGTAGGATGAAAAAATATCAGACGTTTGTGTCCATTGTAGATGTAGAGATACTTTGAAGATATGCATGGAGCTTCTGAGGATCATCAAAGGAACGAGTACGGCCATTGTGGGAGATTTTACAGAGACATGGATGAAGAATACCATATTGGATGTTCAACTGTCGCATTTGAGGACGAAGATTCAAAAACTCCTTACGCCGCGCGTTTGTGGCATTAGAAAGGTCTTGTGAGATAAAAATGTTATGACCAGACCATAGAAGACGTTGTTTGATTCGTGCAGCTTTGAGAACTTGCATTAGTTCAGTGAATTCAGGAAAAAGGAGGATAATACCACGAGGTTTAGACGCATTAGAATGAAGACGTCCCAAACGATGGGCCTTTTGGATGTTGAGAGGATGAGAAGCAGGTTGAAGATCCAAAAGTTCATGCAGGAATTTCCGTATGAAGGACACCATATCAGACCCCTCCAAATTTTCTGGAACACCATAAATACGTTGGTTATTTCTACGATTTCGATTTTCAAGGACCTCGGTATGAAGCTTCAGTTGTTGAATTTCTTTTTCCAATAAGAGTATCTTAGAAGAGGCATCCTGGAGGTCACTGACACGTTGTTCTAGATTTAAGACCTTGCCTTCCATAACGGCCCATCGTTCTTCAATTTGCTTAAGTTTTTCATTAATGGCAGACATAAAAGTTTGAAGCCCCCTCACTTTCTCTAAGATGGAGTCCAGAATTGGGTTAGAAGAGGTATGAATAGGGGATGGTGGGTCATTTTTAAGACGCTTGGGTTTTGTGCCGGTGTGGGAAGATTTAACGACAGCCGCATCATGAGCCATGGTATCAACTTGAGGAAATACCAAAATTGAGGAAAAACGTGAGCTCAGAAAATTTGCAAGTCACTCACAAAAAGCTCAAGAATAACAGATCCAAGCAAGGCTGAGAAAGAATTGAAAAATATGCCCAAAAAAGTATTCACAAAAATGCACTTCGAAGGAAAGGCAATGGAGAGCACAGAGAGTGCTAATAGTAAATGAAGAGCGTGGGCTAATCCATCAGAAGGCACTATGGGCACTTTAAAAATGAGAAATCCTTGGAGGTCAAATAGGAAAAAGGAAATATAAGGATGACGAGCAGCCAGTCTGGAAAAACAGTAGTTGCGCCATTAGTGAGAAGGCAGAGCGTGGAATAAAAACAGACAATGGCTGAGAGGAGGCAGAGCTAAAATGGCGGTCGGAGTCTGAGAGGAAACATGTCGGGTTACAGTTGCAGCTACCTTGTGAAGGAAGGCATACCTGAAGTACTGCTGGAGGAAGGCTGGCAGCGTGAGAGGAATACCTGCACTCCGGTGAAGTGAAGTGCTGTGTTCGTGAGAGGAAAGACGCGAGCTCGGCAGCACAAAATGGCGGCCGCCCGCGTCCCGTAGCAGCAGAAAGACACCGGAGATGAAATGTACCTCAAAACCAGCAGGAAACGATGAAACGCCACCCTCAGTGTTCGCGGAGCATGTTCCGGTTTCGGAAAATGTAAGTTTCAAGCTCTCAGGGCATGGAATGCGGTCCGTAGGTCAGCGGGATTCCCACCTCTCGTCGGAGCTCACGGACGAACCGCCATTCCTCTCCGGCGCATAAGCCACGCCCCGTGCTTTCTTTTTAGAAGGTGGTCGGTCTGTGCATGAAAAGGTTACAGTTTGGGGATATGTAGGCTGGTAATTTGCTGAGGACCAGCAGTTCTGGTACAGATGACTTACACAGCTCCAACATTAGTCATTTTGGTACTGCGGATCCAATGACAGATCTGCAGTGCCTGAACAATCCGACTGGCTGGACACAAAATCAGGGAAACTATTGAGGCTGCCATTCTAGGAAGTGAGACTCAGTCACTGCATCTTGTAAGTGAAGAAAAAAGGCATATTAGGAGGTAGGGTGAACACACCCTGACCCTTAGCTATATGTACGGGGGTCCGATAGGCACCATCCCTGCAAATAAAATTGTATCTATTAACCTGAATCTCTGTTCTGTTAAATCAGGTTTGCACAGAAAAACATTTTACCAAACTAGATCTGAAAGAAGCTGTTTGGATTTAAGCAGAAGATAAATCGAAAACTGGGACTCTTTGAGTATTTGGTCATGCACTTCCCCCTGTGCAGTTCTCATGGCTCTTCCCAACAGCTCGTCAACAATATATTTTGGGATATATTGGATACTTTGTGTTATATACATGGATGATGTATTCATCGTTTCTAAATCCTTGGAGCAACATTGACAACATGTGAGGGAGGTGTTACGTAGGTTGCAAGATCATTCTCTATATGCCATACTAGATAAATGCATGTACAAAACATGATCAATGGCATTTTTAAGCTTTATATTGTCACATCAAGGTCTTAATATGGATCCTCAAAAGTTCTCAGCAGTGTTAGAATGGCTCTGTCTGCGCAATATTATGAGAAGTTCAAAGGTTTTTGGGATTTGCAAATTTCTACAGACATTTTATTGAGGCATTCATCATGGTAGTAACACCCACTGTGCAACTGACTAAAAATGATACACCTTTCTAGTGGGGCCAAGAACAACACTAATCATTTAAACAACTAAAAATAATTTTCACTATAGCTGCTGTTCTTAAACATGCTGATTATAGCATCCCATTTATCATCAATATAGATGATTCTTTGTTTGCCTTTTATTAAAAAGAGATCCCATTACAGAAGCTGTCTATACAGTGGCCTTTTTCTCATGCACTTTGAAATCTATATAACAGAATAACACTATCCATATGAAAGGTTTTGGCCATAAAGGAAGACATTTCTCACTGACATCATCACCTGGATGGACTGTTTACTAAGTAATAGTATGGATAAACCACAAGAACATAGGGTTTCTGAAATTGATGAAGTGTACCAATTCTCAAGATACTATGTTATTTTTTCTCCAAATGTTTTGTATCAGATAGCTTACATATGGGAAAAGGCCATGTAAAGCTGACGCTTTTTCATGACAGTCACAACTGGATAGAAGTCAAATGGGCATACCACAAATGTTGGCCATTCAAACAAATGTTTGAATTAGGTATGAATGCAAACTTAGGGGCAGATTTACAAGGCACTTGCGCCACTTTTGCGTCACTTTTAAAATGGGAAAAGTGACGCAAAATTGGCGCATTGGGCTTGTAAATCTGCCCCTTATTATTTTTAAAAGTAGGGTAGATTGTTCAAAAGGGGACAAAGTATATAGAGGTTTATATTTCCCCTTGAAATGCCTATAGTGAATATTCGGGAAGCAAGACCACCAGACTACCTAGACAAATTAGCATGCACTTTGTACCAGAGGTTCAAGGATACTGAAGTTATGATGCTAATTTGTTTTGGTGAAAATCCACTCAGCATTTAAATGAAGTTGGCCAAACATTGCGTAGCAACTATGGGACAGATTGGGCAGTGCGCGACTGGAAAACTGCTTTTTCAAATGTGCAAAATGCAATTCGGTAACTTATTACCGAATAACATTTTGCATTTGCGATTCAGTGTTTGGGAGGGGCATGTTTAGTGCGTCCAAATACTGAATCGGTATGGTAAGAATTACTGTTTCGTGACACAATTCCGGTTGCAAAACAGTAATACTACCACCGTTTAAAGACTGGTGGTAACCCATTCACAAAGGGTGAAGGGGCACCCCGTCGGCCCCTTTCCCTTTGAGTATCTAAATCAAAATATTTTTTAAGAGCAGGCATTGGTCCCACGGACCAGTGCTTACTCTTAAAAAATGAAACTTCAAAATTTCATTTTTTTCTTTTTAAATGCACCCGTTTTACTTTAAGGAAAACGGACTGCATTTTTTTTTTTTTAAACATGGTGTTCTGCTGAACTCAGCAGGTCACCAGTCCTGTGATGGCAGTGATCTGCAACCTAGATCATTAATATTCATGAGGTAGTTTAAGTGCCGACACACTAGGAACCCCTAAATGAAACTCAATGAGTTTCATACATTAGGAATAACCATTCGGTGAGAATCGCAAATAGGATATCGATTTTCCTAATTTTTTTACACCTGGCCCTATGTTGCTAGCTGGGTCCTTAACCCCTTGCATGCTGATGACGGCCCCCAGACGTCATGCACTGCGGTGCTCGTGTGCGGATGACGGCTGGGAGCCGTCATAAACCCGCCCACTTGCGATTTTGCTGCACTGGCGCAGAATCGCGGCCCCATGCAAGGGGTTAAATTAACGTGTGGACTTCAAATTTATACCTAAGCTGGCAGTTTTGTAGGGAATAGATGCCTCTACTAATTTTAATAAAGAGGTGTACTACCCTATTCTTGCAAAAGGCTTAACTTCAGTGACCCTGTGGATGTTCACAGGAGGAGAATAGGGTTTGACTCTTGCACCAACAAAGCTTAGTCGATCTCCATTCTGTTGGAGGCAAATGTACATGGCCTCTGTCAAAATGATTTCCAGTGAATAAGCAGCACTAACTAAATAGACATTTTACACTATCCAAAATGTATTATGGAATTATTGGGCCTCCACTCTCTAGGATCTTCTAAGCGAAATACAGGACGGTCACCTAATGTCATGCATGGCACAGTATCGCTTATGTAGCGGGTCATAAGAATTACTGTTAGAACATATTTTGGATGTTTATTCCCTGATTACAAGTATAGCTGCTATTTAGCACACCTGATAAATAACAATACCACAGGGTACGTTATTTATCGGGTGGGATAAATATCACCTATTACAAGTTTGTAGGCAGTAACATGTGGATTATAGTGTATAATGCATTAAAATCCACATGGTACAGTAAATAAGGTATGACTTCCCCCCATTACAATGCGGCAGGTTTGACCTGGTGAACTTTTTGACAGTTGAGGTCTTTAACGCATCCATGGCTGGCTATTTTAAGATACTTATTTCTTCCAAGACAGCATGCAAGGAAGTATTCTTCTTGGGCATCATGTTCTTCTTCTCCAACCTTTTCTCCATCTTTTTCTTCTTCTTCTACTTGTTTATTTTTCTTCTTTATTTCCCACTTTTTCCCTTTTTTATTCTTCTTCTGTTGCTCCTCGATCTCTTTCCCCCAGCTCTTCTTTTTCTTCTTCTATTTCTTCTTCTTTCCCCACTTCTTTTCCAACCTCTCCTTCTCTTTCTTCTTCCTCTGATGCTAGCCCTTACTTCTTCTCCCACTTCTCTTTCTTCTTCTTCTTACCCTCCAACTTAACCTTCTTCTCCTATTTCTTCTTTTTCTCAACCTCTTCTCTTTCTCATTCTTCTTGTTACCCTTCTTTTTCTTCTTATTTTTCCACTTCTCCTCCTCCGCTACTTCGGCCTCTCCTTCGTCTTCTTATTCTCCTGCTTCTTCTCATTCTTCTTCACTGATTCAGATTAGCAAGTGTATATAAAGCCCTGGCATAAAATAGGCAACCACCTGGAAATTATAGCAGCTAGAATAGATATACTTTGAGAGAAGCATGATAATATCGACACAGAATAATAGTTTTTGTGTTTTTCTTTGTCTCTGGCACTATCTTTCTTTTATTGTGTTTGCAACCATTACAGATTTTTAAGAAGCATCAGCGAGGTGAAGATGTGTCCCTGTGCCCTGATGAAATTGCCACAAATTGTGTAAGGCAATGAAACATGTCGGCTGTTTCCAATAAAATGGTCTAAACATGCAGTTTCTTTCAATCTGAGTGCGGACACTGTCAAAAATAAAGAATGTATGGAACAGTGGCCCACAACTCATTTTAATGTAGAAATGTATCTTTCTTCTTTTGCACATTACATGGTCTACATGGTTGATGGATTACAGTATCATCTACACATTATTTTTCCTTCACCTTTTCACATGAACTTGAGATCTGGGCAAAACTTCCACTTCTTCTTCTTTCCTTTTCTGTCATGAAAGTTGCTAATGATGACAGAACGAGCAAACTGGTGAGTACCATCCAGTAGCTCCACAGATTGTGCTTACGTGAGGCACTTTCTAACTTTTCTTACACTTTTTCTTTGGTGGATATGAGATCAATTGGGGATGATTGACAAACAAAAATCTTTTAAGAGAACACTTTGAGGTGGGCATGACTAGACAAATGAGCATAGTCCTACCTAGGAGTACATAATACCTGCTTGATACAAACGACAAACAGTCATAGTGTTCTGTGTGACCAGGTCATTTGTGTATGGATTCTGTGAGTGGAGGGCGACCTGGTTATATTCCCTCTGTTGCTCACATTTTTTGTTGATGCAATTGGCAGAGACAGTTCTATTGCCTATTGTACTACAGTTTCCATCATGAACACTTTCTAGTTAACTACAGCATGTTGTAAGAGGTGTTTGGTGTGACATACTTTTAGGCCAAGCAAATCTTAAGGACGGTCTTTGTGAAAAATTAAAATGGGAGGGGTTTTCCCTACTGGAAAATAGCTCTATCCACATCCTTAACTCTCCATTTACTCTACCAGGGAACCTAAACCAGTTTGCCAAAATAGCATAGGTACTACTCATCTCCCTGTGGGTGGCAGCAAGAGGCCGGACTGCCCCAGAGTCTTCTAGATATTTAAGGTGGGAAACATTTCCCAGTGAAAAGAATCTTGAACCAAGGGCCTGTTCACAGTTTAATCTTTGAAGCAAGTATGTAGTCACTTAACAAATCCAACCTTCTTTCTTCCTTTTGTCCACCTACACCTCTGGAACTCTCATTTCTCCCAGCATAGCTATTAGTTAAAGTTAAATAGGGTGTGCTATGGGCAAGATATGCAATTATTGTCTGCAATTCATCCTGGGCTGTATATAAGTGTCGGGCATGTCATAAAGCCATCTATAAGTACTCCTGTAGTACTTCTTCACGTCCACATAAATGCCTCTATGAATTGACCCCCACACATCTAAAAAAGGAAAATTCAGGCATTATATATAGACATTTTGGGGCACAGGAATCCAGCCTGCATTTTGCCATTCCCAAGTAGCGAATTCTACAGATTCGCTATTTGAGAATTGTGAAATGCTATGCATGTAGGAATCGCAAAATAAATTGCGATTCCTTAACATTACCTAATATTGATTCAGTAAATAGTGAATCGCTATTAGGTAATGTGACTCCATTCATTCCTATGGGTCTACAGACCCATAGGAATGAATGGTATTGCATTTGCTAATTGCAATTACCAAATTGCCCTCTTCCTCTTTGCACTTATACATAAAAGGAGATAGGCATTTCAGGGTCAATTCACAAGGGTATTTATAAGTATGTGAAGTTGTACTAATGTACTTCTACTTCAAGTACTCAATATGTGTTTGCGATTTGGCCCCAAAATGTTAAAATTCTCATATTTATAAAAGTAAACCAAGTATTTGAAATGTGTTTTCTGATTTGTGCATTAAGGCCCTGCTGATTAGATGCTGAAAAAAAATCATATACTTTTCTGACACTTTTAAAATGTTATACGTTTAGAAATTAGTTCAACATTTGGCATATGGGAGAAAAGTGCTGCAGCTTTGTGACTTTATGTGAGAGACTTATTGTGGATTGTGAATATTAAAAATGATTTGTGACAAAACCCTATCAGATCATATGTGTAGCTATACAGGGCAGCCCATACTTCTACAGTTGCCTTAAAATATGCCACCTATTCATATTTCTCAGCTCCTACAGCCTTCCTAGTGGCCTGACTCCATGTCATGAAATGCTTGCCATAGCTGAGATTGCACAGGAAGTGACAACATATGACATTCAGTACAAAACATATAGTGGCTATATTCTGTTAAGCAGTAGTCAGGCCACAGCAAAGGTCAATATGTAAGGGTCCATTGAAGTGGAACTATTGAGAGTAAAACAAAGGCAGAAGTTGCCCATGCTAAGGCTTTCTTTTAAAAAAAAGTAAGGGAACCCACAGTCAGATGAATGAAGATTTTGGTTGTCAAAAAGTGGCCACAAATTCCGACTGTACTTTATTGTGAAACAGTATCTTATTTTGCTAACAAACCTCTGTACTAATAGATCGGTTTGCAAAATACCAAATTGGAGGGGGTCGTAAAATATCCTGCTTATAAAGTATTCATTAGGCAGGTTGTAAATTGTGAATTCCTCCAATTGGCTTCGATCACAGGGATGTCCACCAGCAAGGAAAAGACAGCCATTCCTATGGTTGCATTTCCAAATATTTTTTTTTTAAACAGCCTCAATTCCCTAAAGGAAAAGAGGCTGTTTTTGTAAAAAATATTTTTTGAAGACTTCAGTATTGGCAGTGGTCCGACGGACCACTCACTGCCTACTCCCGCTGATGCTGCCTCCCTGATTCTCAAAGTGGGTAGATCCAGGGGGACCCTTTTCCTGTGCAAATCCATTACCACCCAAACTGCGGGTCTGTAACTTATTGATGGTTTGCAATAGAAATTACAAAACAGAATCGCATCTGGAAGGGGCATAAAAAACGCCGCTTTCAAATTATGATTTGTAAACCATTTCTAACCCCATTTTAGCAGTCGATAAAACTTTAATGAAATCTAAGTTGGGTTTAGTTTATAGAAAATAACTTTTTTGACATTGCAAGCCCTCTGTTTAGTACATCTGTCCCATATTTTTTGTAGTGAGATGTGCTTTATGAAATGTTTTGTGTTATTCTACTGTAGAGGATACATATAATCATGGCACAAGTCGAGGGTACACACGGGTAGACGATGTCTACCCACTCTATTCACAGCACCTGGATGTTATCAGATTCCAGCTAAGCCCATAACAAGGGCCAAAGTTAAGAGGCCATCAGGCCTCCTTTTGTTGGAGTATCCTGGCTGGGAGCTATCCGGAGCCTCACACGTAAATGCAATGGAGGGGAAACAAAGGCACACATCTTATCACTTCACAGGTACTTAAGAGAGGCATGCTTTTGACTTTGATCAGTCCATGTATATAGGAGATATGCATGCACTGTAAGAATGTCAGATGTGTTGGTCTGTCCCAAAATGTACACAAATAAAAATGTAAATACCACTATTTTGTTTTTATTTCTTTTAGAGCACTATAGTGCTGCTTATCCCATTGCAGGGCCTCAGAGCACTTTACATCACACATACACATACATTGACAATAAATCATATGTGTGTAAATCAATGTAAAGGATGTGTTACATAAGACAGTGAGGGATACAGGGTGTAGAAGCTACATGTCCTTCATGCCGCACTGTGCTATAGTAGAAGGATTACAATTTATGAACTGCAAGTAACGAAAGGATCTCTGTGTTACAAGCAGTAACCCACGTACCAATTTACTTCAAATAAAAGTCTGTCATCTGTGTGTTACATAATGTGCTTTGTCCGAGACATATTAACCGTCTATGCTACTTTGATCCAAAACCGGGACTAGACAAAACACAGATCTCTCAGCAAATATGTTAACCTCCAGAGTTATCTTATCATTATTAATATTCTCTGAGATTTAGCTAGCACACAAAGATCTCTGCAGCAGGTGCCTTAACACCATAAGATATATTAAAATGCAGACTTTGCAACCAAGTAAGCAGGGCAGATTTATGAGCCGGTTTGTGTCGCTATTTCACCACACAACGTGGTGCAAGAGCGATGCAAACCTTACATGTGGTTTATGAAGCCATGCAAGGCCACTTTGTGTGGCCCTGAGTGGCTCCATAAATCTGGTGTAAGGCAGCCCATCTCAAATTGTTGCGTTGCCTTGCTCTACCCTGGGAAGGCATTCCATGGGTGTTGTGTGGGTGTTCCCAAGCAACTTCCATGATTTTTGATGCATTTCCAGATTTACCAGAACTGGTAAATGTGGGAATGCTACAAAAAGATACGCTTTCCCAGGAGAGGTGCTTCGTGGTGAATGATCCTTATTTTTCCTAGTTTCTCCCTCTTTCTATGTGTTTTGCATTCTGCAGTTCACATAGAAAGACTAATATGTCTCTCAGGATTGTTTTTGTGCAGGGAGGTGTTGCTTCCTGTCCAAAATCGATCCTACATACAATACAGGAACCCTTGCACCATGGTGCAATGGTGCCCACATTGGAGCTAGGCGGCCAAAAGGGCACACACACAGGGTAAAAGGCAGGAATATGCCCTGCTGCCTTAAATACAGTGCATTCCTGCCCTTTGCCTGTCACGCAGCGCAGCAAGGTGGCTTGCTGTGCTGCACTGCATGACATTCTCGTAACTAGGCCCCTGAACGTATACGTTGAGGCCCAGATTTTCCTTCGGGTTGCGTCACTTTTTTTGCACAACCCCGATGCAAAATCTAATTTGTTTAATATTGTAATGTCCTCAAATATCCTGTTAAATATACGTGTGCGATCTTAAGATCACTGCTTGTTATGTCACTTCTTGTAAATTCATGGAATGTGATGCCACTTCCTATGATATGACGTGTGATGTCACATGCCGTGATGTCACAGACAGTGATGTCACATGCTAATATGTCAATTGTATACTGCCTAAATTATCAAGGGATTTATCTCCGCTTTTTTGGCTTTAAAAGCCAAGAAAGCGGAGATAACATTATCTCCCTATTACCTAGCTGTCGCTAACACCAGTTAGCGACAGCTAGTAGGAGATAGCGACCATCTTGGGCCCCGTTTTGCATATCAGGGATATTTATCACTAATGACATGCAAAGTGGGCATGCCAAGATGTTAGCGACTGGAAACAGTCGCTAACATCGCTATCTCCTATTACCAACTTTTGGAGATATTCGCGCTAAGCGCGAATATCTCCAAAAGCTAACACCTGCCCTGAGCAGTTCTTAGCCATGTTATCCAATGGGAGGTGGATAACATGGCTAAGAGCATTTGCTCGGTAATGCATGAATATCGCTGACTTTTCAGCGATATTCATGCATTTCGGCCGATTTTTATCGATTTTTATCGCTTAGGATATAAACCTTGATAATATCAAGGCTCCTAAGCGATACAAATCGTCGCTACACGGCGATAAAATTATTGTCGCTAAGCCAACCTAGCGATAATTATCGCTAGTTGTTGGTAATATGCCCCCTTGGGGTGTGCCCCCAATTTTTTAGTACATGTGCTCTGCCTATAATCCTTATTGTTCCATAGGACAGGTAAACAGTATTGTAAAAGTTCTGTTGCTTTTTACTGCTCACTCTTAAATATCATGATTATCTTGTAATGTTTTAATGTGTGTTTTACGAGTTTTACAGAGTTATCTGATGACAAGCACAGGTCAAGTTCAAAATATCGAAGTATCTCTCTAGTAACTTACTGTTCCCTCACATCACATAGGTTTGCCTTTTCCATAGGCTGCAGGCAGAGAGTGACATCTGCTAAAGATTGACTAAACCAGCGAAACTTGATTTTACGTCATGCTGTTGAATCCTTTTTTTGGTGTTATCCGCGCCCTTACACTTCTTATGGGATTGTAATGTAACACATACAAATGAGATCAATGAGGAAAGGGGAGTAAAACAGAAAATTAATATCCCAAAAAAGCTTTTCTTAACAAGTTCCCACTGTTTAAATCTAACAATAGAGCAATGAAGGGCATTTCCTCTAATAGTCCATCCGGAAAGTAAAAGTGACTTAATTAATGTCTGTTGCACTTGTACTTGTATTTATTTATTCTTGAACCTGAAGTAGGCATTTGTAACATGTGAAAAATAAAATGATTTCATAACATACTACAATGAGCAATGACTGGTGCGGCCATATCGGAAAATAATCACATTTAACAGATCAGTGTCCTGCCTTGATATGACCTTCTGTCCCATGATTAGTCTAAGAGAAACTGGTTTTCCATTACAATGATGTTCTATGGGATGATTTTCCCAGTGATATTCCGAGGTGGAATCACCAGTGGTTTCTCTAAAGACATTTCATGTAACCAGAGCTTCATCCCTAAATCCCTAAATGCAATGCAGTGCACGCAACAAAATTAGTTTTATTTATTTATATGTGTACTTACCTGTGAACCTCCGTAATCCATAGTTTACTACCCCTCACCCTGCCCCTCCTCCTCCTCCTCACGTCACCGCCCAGCAGCTACTCCCACTACCGACCCCGGCTGCTTACCATTATGTAGATAGGACTTCAATATTCTGGACATCCACATTCTTGAGTCGATATTTCTGTAGGTCGATATTCTGACTCTCGATATTCTGTCATTGATCCACTTCCCATGCAAGCTTTTGAGAATCAGTCCCCCTGTGTTCACACTGGAGCATAAACATGTTTGATTCAGGTTTTTGTTAGAGGTGATTCACAAAATGTTTATTTGCTGTATTTTAGGGACCAGTGCTGTATCATCTAGCTCAGTGTTTCCCAAACTCTGGGTCTCACCCCACTGGTGGGTTGTGAGCTGGTTCATGAAAGAACAAGCATTAAATAAAGATGCTTTTAAATTCTGTATTTATCTTGGCACATTTCCTGCTCAAAGACAGAGGCCAAAGGTCAGGCTAGGTCTTCAAACTAAATTCTGCTTATTTTTTTAACACAGAGACACAGTGATTGGTGTTTACAAACTCTTCTCACTTTACAGTCAGAGACAGAAAAGTAAAGTGAATTATGCTTCAGTCTTGCTGGCAGCCATGGCCCGTGGAGGGAGTTTCGGTGGGGCGGAGAGGCGGGGGCGGGGGAGGGGCAGGGTGGGGGGTGCTAAAAACCGGAGTTTGGATAATTGAAGCTAATTAAACAATGTAATAAATAAAACTAATTTCGTAGCACACCCTGCATCACATTTTGCGATGCAGGGCACGCTACGAAATTAGTTTTATTAATTAAATTGTTTACTTACCTTCAATTATCCATACTCCGGTTTTTAGCACCCCCCACCCCGCCTCTCTGCCCCACCTAAACACCCTCCACGGACCGCGGCTGCTTGCTGGGGTACAGAGAGTGTGGAAGGAAAGGCTCTAGGATATCTGTAAATGAACTGTACACATTCAAGAGTTCGGAAAGCAAAAATGAAACACATTTGTGAAGTGTGATGGAAACAAAGATTTTAATAGGATCAAAAGAAATTAAGACACTTTACTTGGTGATACAAAAATTATAATTATTACCTGAAACCCACTATCATTTGGGCGCAATATAGTTTTTATCAGCAAATCTGTATGGCTGTGCAAATTTAGTTTCATTTCAAAAGAAGTGTGCTGTCTGTAGATAACAGTGCACTACCAAGGGAAGCTTCAGTTACATAAAAAAAATAGCCTGCCTCATGTCCATTAAAACTAGGTAGGTCACAAAAGTTTGACGTTCCAAAATGTTGGTTGTGGTTCTAAAATGTTTGGTAAGCATACTAGAAGTTCTATTTAGTACCAGTGTGTATTGAGTGATCTTCTACTTATGTAGATATGGTTGTTCATTTTCATAGCATGGACCTATGGACATACTTTTGCCATTTTTCAGCCTGTCACCCAGAATCTATCAAGAGTGCAAATCTGCCGACTCATGCTTGCTCATACTTGAACTCTGTGCATGAGGCAAAGTTTATGAATCCGATAAGCACACTTGCTCCTGAAAATAGAAACAGCTACTGTTCGTTTGCTTAATCTTGATAATATAGCCTATTCATATCTGAGATTATTTCTATGGGAATATTACCGTAAATAAAACATGATTGCAAATGTCATTATCTCACTTTGTCAAATGTTCTCAATAAAATTTCCTGTGCACAGCAAGTTAATGTTGCAGCTCTGGGCACATGATAAGAGTGAGAGAAACACACTTTGACATGGCATTGCTGTGTAAACAATGAGCTTTTTTCATAAACCACAAGCACTGCCAGGTCTAGTAAACGCAAAGCTCAGCATTTTATGGATGTCTTATTTTATTTATATTTCCATCTCCCGTCCTTTCTGCAACTGCTTTAGGCTAACTTCAACATGCTAGTCTTCTCAAAATATAGAGACTAATTTAGACGTGGTTTGTAACTGCAAACAACCAATTTGAGATGGAAGTGGGACGTCTCCCATTGGTAGAATCTTTTCAAGTTTATAGTCTCCTTGCAGAAATACCACAGCCTTGCTATGTCGATTGGGGTGGTACCTCCAGTGGATTCTCCACAGAAGCAGGTGCCTAGGCCCCAGGGTGACCAACTGGCATGGGTGCAAATTCAGGATGGTGAGTGTAAAAATTCAGGACAAAAGGGTCAAAATTCAGGACAAAAATTCAGGACAGGAAGTCAAAATTCAGGACAAAACCTCTGGACAAAAGGTACGTTTTACAGAAACATCAGATGAGGTTGTGCAATAGCATGTAAGTAAGTAAATAGACAACCACTTAAGTACAAGTTAAAATAAGTTTATATTAGGTTAAAACAATCGTGTATTTCACGTTTTTTCAGTATGCACGCAGCTTTGATCAACTGTGCAGGTCTTTTTGTGGTATTTCATATGATAATAATCTATATATATGGTTACAGCACTGGGTTGTTCAGTCTGATATTTTGTTTACAATTCATGGTCCTGAGCAGGTATGTTTGGTGAAAGAAATGCTCGGGAAGATCTGCTCGGATAGACATTGTGAGATGTAAAGTGACACGCATAAGATGCAGCTAATCCATATCCGAACATATTCAACCATTTGCAAACCTATCCATCATGTATCCTTCCATCCAGCATTTCACTCATCCATCCCTCCATCCACACTTTCACTCACCCATCCATTATCCATCCATCCACCCACCCTTTCACCTTATCTATCTGCGCATTCATCCATCCACTCTTCCACCTGTCCATCCATTCACTCATCCATCCAGCCATTTACCCTTTCACCCATCCAGCCACCCTTTCACTTACTCATCCATCCACCCAGTCACTCATCCTTCCACACATTCAAACTCACTTTCTCTCTCCTTCGACCCTATCACTTAGCCATCCATCCTTCCATCCAGCCAACCATCTATCTACTCATCCACTCATAAATCCATCCATTGACCCTATCACTCATCCATCCTTTCAGTCATCCATCCATCTTTTCTCTCATCCATCCACCATTTCACTCCTTCACTCTTCTATCCAACCTTTTGCCCATGTCCCCTCCCTTTCACTCACTCATCTATCCTTACATCCACCCTTTCACTCATCTGTCCATCCATTCACCCTTTCACTTATCAATTCATCCATCATCCATCCTCCCATCCTTTCTCTCATTATCCATCCATTAACCCTTTCATTCATCCATTCACACTTTCACTAATCCATCCAGCCATCCACCCATCCCGTCACTTACTCTCTCACCCACCTTTTCACATTCATTATGAGCTGAGCCTTCCTCTGCAGAGTTGCAGACAGAAGAGACTCATCAGGAACTCAACCCATGCTGTAGTTCCTAAAGCAAAGGGAGGGGCCAAGACACCACTGCACATAGTCAATCTGAAACCTTGGAAGTCATGAGGCATGCATGGTGCACAGTGCCAGGACGTGAGGTGACTGTGGCATGGTGTTGTATTGTGGGCTTTAAGTGGGATGACAACACTGGTGGGGGTGTCTCCAAAGTGAGTGTTTGATGTAATTAAGAGTGTAGCTTAAAACATCTAAGCTAAAAATCTGTGCTTAGCATAGTGTGCTGCCCAACTGGTATTTTTCTGCTTTTGTCATTGCATTCAGATATATAATACAGCAAGTAATATTACACCTACAACAAGCCAGAACTGTAGGCTTTGTCAATGGTTGTTAGTGGCATAAAACAAAAAAGTAGGAACCATGGCTTTGTTGAATATAATATTGAAAATGCCTTAGCTCTAAAATGATGAGACTGTGAAAGACCATAACCCTTTTTTAAACTTCTTTCACCGCCTTTTTTTGATGAACTGGATTCTCTCGTAGCAGCATGGGTGTTTTCATACATTTACCAGCCAGACTGGCCCAATATCATTCTGTATGTGGCAATCAGCCCCATACAGAATGACAATGGGTGGGATGGGGCTGCTCTTGCGCTCAGATGTTTCCCAAAGGTCAAAATTACAGACAAAATGTGTCTGTAAAAGGGATCATCATGGACAATGGACGTGAGATCCAAATTACGGACGGTCCATGAAATTTACGGACTGCTGGTCACCCTACTAGGCCCATCCCCTCCACACTTACCTGTGACAAATCCTCTGACCAGTCCAAATCTTTTCGGACCCAGTTCGCTGCTTTGAGTCACTCTCCTCTGTCCTTTGTCTTTCTCCCTTTCTTTCACACTATTTCCTCGCTCTTTCTGTGTCACACCTTCTTTGTGCCTACTTCCTACTTTTTCTTTTGCACCAGTTGTGCCCCCTGCTTATGGTTTTTGTCTGCACCTTGCACTCTCTCATTCTATGGCTCGTCTGGCCTCCCTTTTTGCTCCCCCTGCAGCAGTGCGCTGTGCTGTATAGGTTCGCCACTTTGCTCCATCACCCCTTTTCCTTCCTCTTAATTTCCTCGAATTACCCTTTTCCTCTTTTTTGCTGTTTTCAGCTCTTTAAGCTGTCTTTGCTGCTTCAGATCTTTTCTGTTTTTCCAGCCTGCTTTAGGCCTTTTTGTTTTTTCAGCCCTTTAACTCGCTTTTTGAGCCTCTGTTCCTTGTGCGCTCTTTGCTGCCCTTGACCCCCCATGCGATACTGCACCTTTTTCCTGCCTCCTGCCTTCCCATGCTCCTCACCCGCTTCTTCTCCTGGTCATCTTCTCTTCGTCCCCCTCTTCCACACAGCCCCACCCACAACCCCACATTCTCTTCCCCTCCCAGGACCTATTTATGGGCAGCAGCTGTGTGGTGCCAGTGAGAAGATGCCTTGGCTCAGCCACCTTAGACTTACCTGTGGCCGGTTCTCCGACCAGTCCAAGCCCCATTCGGACCTGGCATGCTGCCCATAGGCACCCTCTTCTGCCCTTTGGTGCTCTTCCTCTCTTTTAAACCTTTTGCTCTCTCTCTCTGTCTCTCTGCAACACCTTTGTGTCTTCTGCTCAAATTTTCTTTTGCATCTCATGTGTCCTCTGCTCATTACTTTTGTCTGTATCTCCCATTCTCTGAATTTCGGGCTCCTCTGGCCCCACTTTTTGCTCCACCTGCAGCAGCATGCTCTGCTGCGCAGTCTTGACACACTTGCTTCTTCACCCCGTTTCCTGCTTCTTAATTCCCTCTCATTTCATTGGCTAGCCTTTTTCGTCTTTTTTCTCTCTTCCTCTTTTCAGTCCTTTTCTGTCTTTTTCCACCCATTTCAGCCCATTTCTCGGCTCTTGGCTGTCCTCAGGCCCCATTCCCACTTGCACCTTTTTTCCATCCTTCCACCTCCTCAGCTGCTTTCTGTTCTCCCACATCATCTTCTCTTCTTCTTACTGTTCCACTCAGCCCTGCACAACGCTCCCATGCTCTTCCCTAGGAATTACCCAATGGAGGCCACTGTTGCATGTCCACGCACAGCGGACACTCACGGCACACCTCAGCTGCAACAAAGGCAAGCCCGCCTGCATCTGTCCTTGCACCGAGCACCTCAAATCTTGGTCCAACCGCCACCCCCATTGATACCCTGCATTACTTCTTCGTTCGCTCGACTCAATATACCTCTCCCGCACTGCTGGTGTACCACACAAACACAGAGGGATCCTTTACCTGCACCCACTGCCACATCATATGCAGCACCCTCTCCACACACCCCACATCAGCACTAGTCACTCCAACCATACAGCCAGGCAGTATCTCACCAAACAAAGAACTAACACCCCAATGCTTTCTAACATGCTTGCTACTTAACGCCCACTCACTCAGCAAACACAGAGCCAACATTTGGGACCTGCTGAGCAGTGACTCACTGGACCTTCTCTTCATCGTGGATATCGGTCTAAACCCAACATTGGTAACCAACATCATCACTGCAATCCTAATAGGCTACACAATAGCACAACTGCCTTCAGAAGCCAGGAGAGGGACTCACAATCATCTCCAAAGACTCCATCAAGTGCACCATGACCACAGAGATTGCAAGTCCTGTCATGGAACATCTACACTTCAAACTGCAGATCTCCAACAACTTCAACGTAAGTGGAACCATCATCTACCGTCCCCCAACATGAAAATCATCCACTTTGGGTCCTCAATGGACTCCTGCCCCCACCACATCTATAACTTCCGCACATCGCTAGTCAGCAGAACATTCACCCACATCCTGAACACCTCCATCACCCCCTTCCTGGAAGCATGGAAGCACACAGTAATCAACAGTTCTCAAGAAACTATATAATTATCTTCCGAGCACTCAAAATCATAAAACACAGTCTTTGAAATGTCGTTCTGTTCAATTTAATGTCCAAATTCAAGTGTACTTCAATTCAAGATCCATCACATAATTAGACGCAGCCAACACGTGTTTCGTCAAGTCCGTTTAGACATATGAATTCTTCAGAGATTATTTTGGTGAGTTACTGTGACAATACTTGTTCACACTTTATGCAATATTTTGCTATAGATTGGATACATGATAGTTGCACCTGAAGGACTTGATTTTCAATTGGGTAGGATGGTGTCACCTAAGAACCACAACCTAATACTCTACACAGCCCTGAACTACTGTTCTAGGCTAATTTATAACACGAGATGGAGATCCATTGAATATTGGGGGTGTTTGATACTTTACACTATATTTAGTTAATTTACACTTTTCTGTGGTAACTTGAGTACGATTTTGGGGGGACCCTTTTCTTACTTATTAATTAATTTTTCATCAAATCTTTGATGGCTTGAGGGTGTATCCCTTAAGGAATTCTATTGGAAATGCAGTGGAAGCATTAATACATCTGTTTCTGTATTTTGAAGACTTGTTATTTACTTTGCTATTTGGGTTGGAGCCCTGAAGAAGTCATATGTCTAAACGGACTTGAAGAAACACGTGTTGGCTGAGTCTAATTATGTGATGGATCTTGGATTGAAGTACACTTGAATTTGGACATTAATTTGAACAGAACGACATTTCAAAGACTGTGTTTTATGATTTTGAGTGATCGGAAGATAATTATACTGTTTATTGAACCACTTATGTGGTTTACTTCTGGGGATGTGGTAACTGGCCCCGTTTCATCCTGAGCACCTTTCTACAAATTGCAACTCTACATTGACCTTGATTTGCTGTGCGCTCTTTCAAACTGTTACCGTTTGTGTTGTATTTTCTCAAGAAACTATTTGCCAACCACAGCCTGCTGACAAACATCTGTCCTGTCTCCCTGCTTACCTACACTACCCAGAAATAGTAATAAAAAATTCCACCAATAAGCAATCACAAGCCATCTTGAGCTCCACTAACTACTGGCCAGAACACAATCGGGCTTCAGAAAAAAACAAAGCACAGAAACTGCACTCATTTCAGCAACTAACGATATCAGGAGCATCCCAGACAGAGAAGAAACAATATCCTTCATCCTGCTCAACCTCTCCACAGCTTTGAACACAGTACCCTACCACATACTCAGCGGAAGAACTCCACAAGACTGGCACCCAAGGACCAGCAGTCAACTTGGTCTGCTCCTACCTTACGGGATGAAGCCAAAGAGTAAGACTGCCTCCTTTCACATCGGATGACAAGAACCAAATATGTGGAGTCCCCCTGGGATCATCACTCAGCCTGAGCTTGTTCAGCTTCTACATGCTACAACTCGCCAACATCATCAGATCTCAAGGCATCACCATCCTCTACTATGCAGATAACACTCAACTCATCCTGTCATATACAGAAAAGACATCCACCACCAAGACCAACTCCACCAACTGTAAGACATTGGTAGTAGACTGGATGAGTACCAACTGCTGGAAACTCAACTCTGAGAAAACAAAAACAGAGATTTTGAAAAACAGGACCTTCCCATGGCATCCCACCTGGTGGCCAATAAACCTAGACCCACGCCAGTGCCTACTGACCATGCCAGAAATCTGAGGATCATTCTTGAGGACAAGCTCAACATGACAGCACAATTCAACACAGTGGGACACCACTGCTAGACTCACGCTCAATGTCCTTCACTGCACCTTATCTCACCTCATCTCAGGGAGCTCCAGTGGCTCCCCATACAAAAATGTCAGCCAGTTCAAGCTCCTCATGCACACCTACAAAGTCCTACTTGACATTGGAACTGCATACTTTAACAGCTGCATACACTTTTACAAACCATCCAGACAGCTAGGCTGAGCCTCGCTCTCACTAGCACACGCTTCCTGCATATACAAAAGCAAAAGAGGAGGCCACTCCTTCTCCTACATCACACTCAAAACATAGAAAGACCTCCCACAACAAATTAGAGCCTCCTTCTCTCTACTTGGGTTTTGCAAGAAGCTGAAGACCTGGCTCTAATTCTACGAGGGCTTCATGCCCATACACCTGTTCAGTGCCTGAATGCGTTCATGGGTGGTTAGAGCACTCTACAACTTTACTAGTATGACACTGGCACAGGACCCACCAGTGGAGGCTTTATCTTATCAGTCTCGTATGAGCAGAGCATGCAAACATACACAAATATGACAGTGATAAGCCGTTCCTGCATTTCTTCACTCATCACCCACTCCAAGGCCACTCACATCTCTTTTTTTATTTAATGATTTTTACAGTTTCCGTTTATCACTTTAATACAGCACATTAAAAGATCACCTCAAATTAACTAAAATTCAGACCTCACATCTACTGACCATTTCACTTTAAATCATAATAAAATAACATTTTGCATGACTAAAGTGCAGGAGAAAATAAAAGTGCTATCATAAAGTGCTCTTGGTGCTCCTATATACATTACATAAAGCCCCTAAATGTTCATCCTAATTCATCACTTAACCTGCGTACCTACCTATTCAAAAATATTCCTACATTTCTCAGTCAACAATGCGACAATACATGAAAATAGCATAGACACATAGGAATCGATTCCGATCCGGTAAAAAGCGCTCCGAATTACCGTTCGGAGCATTTTTCCTGTACGAATCGTACCCTGCAACGTCCCCCGTACGTACGACGAAGTACGATCCGTACCAGGAGCTGGACTCCGTACGAATCGTACAGGGACCGTACGAATCAAATCCCCATACGAATCTCCCTCGGAACCCGCTGTACGCGACATCTGTACGGTTCGCGGCTGCTTTTTTCCGAACCGGCAAGTACGATTCGTGTTGGGTACGCACCGTACGACCCTTTTTCTATGGGAGCTGAAAACAGCCGTAAAACCAGAGTTCGCCCCGAAACAGGTACGGAACGCCCCCCCTGGGTGCGGTGCGTACCCCCATGATCACAGGGGTACGGTGCGTACCCCTGCGATCACGGGGTGTACGCACCGTACCCCACGATCTTGGCGTGTACGCACCGTACCCCATGTACGCTGGGTGTACAGTGCATAACCCATGTCCGCTGGGTGTACGGTGCATACCCCCCATGATCGCAGAGGTACGGTGCTTACCCCTGCGATCATGGAGGGGTACGCACCGTACGGTGTGTATGTGAATGTGCGCTTTTCCGTACAAATCACCCTTACCTGACGTGGACCGTACGAATCGCGTCCTGATACCCCGGTCCGGATCGTACTCATCGAGTCGTACGGTGTGTGTATGAGTCATACTGAAATGGCTCCGGATGCGAATCGTACGGACGAGAATTTTACCGGATCGGAATCGGCCCCATAATATCTACATTGCATGAAGTGAAAAAGTGCTTTTATAGCATAACGTGTATTTTATAAAGCATACATTCACCCCAGGGTATCTTGGCACTGAATAACAGATGTCTGTTGTAACCAAATCAATGGAACTCATTTTATCGACCTCAGAAGGATAAAACACTGAGTGGGCCTGCTGGGATTTAAACCAGTGACCATGCAGTCAAACACAGGCCCTTACAGTGGACACATTAGTGCACTTAGCCACAAGACCTGGCCTTTATATGAACCCTCTGCTTAACATATAGTGTAAAACAAATGCAAAATAAAAAAAAATTGTTCTACTTCTCCCTACCCTTTTGGTGTGCAAAAAAGCTTCATTGTAAACTCCAACCAGATTATTAAACCATGCTTTAGAATTGGGTGGGTCCCTTGATCGCCATTGACTGGTTGTCACTAACCGAGTGATTAAAATAGCTATATGCAACTAGGCCTGCTTATTTCTTAACCTTATACCCATAGGTATAGTACTACCTAGTAGTGTAGCTTTAGCATCTGGTACAAACCAAGCTCCTAAAATCTATTGAGCAGATTTTAGTCCCCCATCCCAATGTCCTGCCAACCTTGGGCAGCTCCAAATCATGTGCTCCATGTGCCCACCGAGTCACATTTGGGGCAGTGCTGGGAATTTTCTCATTTCGCAGGGGTATAGTACACTAACCAAGCTGAATAGATTTACATTCACTTACAATTAACTCCCCATAGCGACTGAATACTAAACAAGCATTTGCAATTCAAACAGTCTCGCCTTTGGGACCTTATATGTATTTAGCTATGCAGTACATTAGCCTGGGTGCTGAAACATCTACTGCTCTTTAACATGGAGGGAAAGTAAGGACCAAACTTCGTGACACGCCAGGTATGGGAACACATGGAGAGAAATATTACTTTCCAGAGGGAAATGGTATAGTCCAAAGCTCTGTTTTTAATAAAAAATTAGGGCCTTCAGTGATCATATCACTACAAATACAAGTTTTGAAAAAAATATTATTGTTTATGGGTGCTCTTGGAAGACAATTTCTATGAACTGGAATCTAGAGAATGCTTAAGTGATTTTGGTATTTTACTGACCTCTTCTGGTCGTTTTCTATCAAGAAAGTTAAATAGAGGCAGTTGCCAGAAAAAGAAAAAAAAGAATGTTTCTCAGCAGAAAGCAATTCTGGTATTTTACTGACCACTGCTGGTCGTTTTCTATAAAGATAGTTAAATAGATGCAGTTGAACAGAAATAAAGTCCCTAAGCAGAAGCAGACAAGTCCTAGGGCTGATCTCCAGAGCCCACAAATTACATACACATATAAGTATATAATAAGCATATACTAAAGTATATACAAGAGGTCTCGAATGCTAGACCTACAAACAAGGCTTCAGATTAACCTCCTATCTCTACTTCCCCTGAGCAGTACAAAACACTTCATCAGCCTTTCTATGGCTTATATGTCCCCATTTTACCCAGTGCCCAAGCTTTTTCTTTGTATTTTTGTAATCATCCACTACCTTCACTCTCTCTACCTAGAGCGAGAGGCTTTTCTTGAGCACATTTGTTATTTGAAAGTACTCCAGAGTGTTAAAAACCTGGCCCGGGGGAACACTCACCTGTACTATCTCCCATGAATCAATATTATTATTAGTATTCAACCAATCTCTCATTCATCCCCATTGAGCTCATTCCCATTTTCTTTCAGTTTGCTGTTGCTCTGGGAAGCAAAGAGAGTTAAGGGGAAGCACTGCATGAATCTGTGGAGTGGCAAGATAACTCCAGTGCTGTTTTTGCCTAAACTTAAATAATGTTATGGTCTTAAATCTACGTGTAACTGTGGCTTACATTACATTGGTTTAACCTCAAGAACATCTAAGTACCCTGAAAGCAAAAAAACTAACCACTCGGTTGGTTCAGCACTTTCAAGAAAAACAGCATCACCCCAGGGATCTGAGGTGGACTGTGCTTGAAAGGGTCTTAGGCGACACCCATAACATTGAATCAATTTTGGCAAGAAAGGAGGCCAAATGGATATTTTCTGAAAAACAGATAAAGTGGGATTGAATGATTTAATCGAGTGGAACAAGGTCACCAGACGTTAGACTGTTCATTTTTGCCTTTGGTTTGAACTTGTTTGCTGTACTTGAACACAACTGTGCTTCTTCCTAAGAAGAAGCTGGGTTGCCCTGTTGCCTCATAAAGGTATTTGGGCACCTAGATGTCTTTTTTGAATCACGTTTTTTGGACAATCTATCTAGGGCCATGTATTAAAGTGGTGTTGAGTACTACACAGCACATTCATGTGTGCTGAAAATAGGCTGCCCCGTGGAGGCAGATACACCAGTTGTTAAATTAATATGACTGTGTGCTTTTTCCTCTTTTGTAAAAAAGAGTAGGCTCCTGATAATGACTGGTGGTTCTCCATTAATATATCGACGTTTGGGAACTTTGGTGAAACTTTTGAGTAATTAAACACTATGCATGTGAAATAAAATAGTGTGACATATTGGGATTGTTTTTGAAACCAAGAATGTTATAATGAAGACCCTGAAGGTGTGGAAATGTCTCAGTTTTTAACACGTTTGTTAAAATATCAAGGGGCTAATGAATGGAGAACTTAAATCCTTCGCCCATTCCAAGATGGCGCCCGCGTAGGACGCGACACATGTGAACCATGTTTTTCACGTGATCGGGGTCGCATAGGAGTATCTACATCTATCCGCGTCTGGTGGACCTGTGGCGGGATGATCTCGGACGCCGCAGAGACCCAGTAGCAGTAAGCGGGAGTGGAGAGTGAGGTTAACCGGCAGGCTTTGCGTCACGATTCTAGAGCTACCTGCTTTCGGTAAAGCCACGTGTGCCAGGCTAACCGATATACCGCATAAAGAATAAATGGGTTGGGATGCTGGATGGCCTTTTGTTTAAAATAGAGCTATAAGGTTACAACAGTGTGTGGAGCCGGCTGCTTTAGTGACATGGTAAAATGCATTGTGATGATGCGAGTTGTATCAATACCATTGATTGACTACTATTAGAAATTGCGTGATGTTGAGAGAGAATGCAGGGCTCCCGTGGTGGCTATGTGGGTTGATATCGGACTCTGAAGTTGCACTGTCTCTTTAACTTCTACAGGTGACAGGACCCTTTGGCGGTCACTAAGCGGGTACGCGATCAGCTGACGCGTGGCTTTCGCTTTTTATAGTTGCAGATATACAGTCTAGATGCAACCAAATGGTATGGGCATTTTCAATATCTTGAGTGAAGACTTATCGTATCACTGGAATGAGGTGTGTTTTACAGATGGCGTTTTCTCTTTTGTCTTTTACTACCATCATAGGTTTGATGTGAACCTCCCATGAAGTTCTAAATTGGAACCCCACTAGCCCTGAAGAAGTTGCTTGAAATTTGTTATAGCAATGAAACATGTTGGCTAATAATGATTGACTATGGCTCTATAAGAGACATTTTTAATTTGGAAGAGCTTACAGCACTGAATAAAATTCATCATAAGCAAGTAAGCTTTACCAATTTTTAATGGTGAGTATTATCTGTGTGTATTCTCACGGGGTCCAAAATGTATGCATTTTTATAGCATGCACATGAAGTACATTCACATTTAGGTTTCTTCCATTTTTGTTTCATTTCATTGGGTTCAGGTTTGTCTTATAAGAGCACACACATTTCTTTTCTGGAAAGAAAGCAGCCTATGATGATAAGCGGGCTTGCTGATGAGTACCAGTCAGCATCCCCCTTGGTGTTGCAAGCGTGAGATGCTTTCTCTCCTTCCCACACTTTTTTCTGTTTATGGGTGGGTCTTTGATGGTAGTTTATTTGAACCAGGATACACCACAGCATAGTGACCAGCAGGTCCTAGAGAGAGTTTTTGATGAAGTTATGATACCCCACTCATGCTGGAATTAGAGTTCTTGGTGCATCTATCCAGGGACAGTCCTTTGATTGATTTAGGATGGTCTTAAATCTAACCAGCCTGAGAGTTCTCTAATAGGATTTAATAAAGCTTGGAAAAGGTGGATCTTCCTTCAAAATGTTTGCTATATAAAAATGTTCTACCACTGACACTTTTAATATATTAGTTACCTTAGTGTCCATAATTAGGAAAGCCACCAGGAAATACGCTTTCCAATCTGTAAGTGCCATCCCTTATTCTACTTATTCATGGGATGGCATTATTCCACATGAATGCTGAAATCATCGCATTCAGTTGTATAATAAATACATTATTTAGGTGATCTGGAATGGCCAGAAAGAGGAAATTTAATAAGTGCAAAATATGCATCTTAATCATTGCGACCCTACCAACAATCGAGATTGGAAGCTTCTGCCTCCTGTCTAATTTATCTCCAATCTTCCTGAACAAGGGGCTATAATTTAATTCATAGAGATCATCAAGATTTTTCATAATCCTAATGCCCAAATACCTAATGGGTCTGTTTATGGAGGGCTACTGGCAAGTTCTTAACCTCTGCATTGAAAGCAACAGCTCAGTTTTGGCTGTATATATAAAATAACAAGAAACAGATGTTAGTTTTCCTAAACTTGCAAACATTTATTTTATAACTATAGGATCTGGTTTAATATATAAAACTAAATCGTTCGCATAGAATTTGAGCTAAGGAGAATCCTGGACAGCTGTCCAAAACTGCATCTGTTCTCCTTAAGTACCATGCCAGAGGCTCAATGAAAAGCGTAAACAGTAAGGGTGGTAATCCTTGCCTTTTACCGCGATGAATATTTAGAGTTGACCTTTTGCCATTTAATGACAGTTGTGCCACCGAACCTTGATATATTCTGGCTATTGTCTCAGTTGGTTAAGCAGGGAATTTCATTGTTTCAAGGATCAAAATAGGGACTTTCAACTCACCAAGTCAAAAGCTTTTTCAGCATTGACAAATAAACTATTGTTGGAATCGGGTCTCATAATAAACCATAGCCTAAATTAAAAATTTTGTTGGAAAATAATTGATGAGTGGGTATGAGCTCATTTTGATCCTCTTACACTAGGTCGGTTATTGTCGCTGATATTCTCCTGACCAAAATCTTCATAAAGATCTTATAATCTGAGTTTAATAAAGTGATAGGATGATAAGAGTGTACTTGTTCTGGATTCTTTTCTTTTTTATGGAAACAATGAACCCCCCTCCCCTTTTCAAGACATAATTAAACAACTGTGTGAACAGATGTTTTAAATATTTAATCATGGCTATGTACTGTTTGGAAGGGTAATCATCTTCTCCTGAAGCTTTACAACGTGGAAGTGCCTTCACCACCTCCACCACTTTCTCTGTTACTATCGGGTGAACCAAGTTGCCTGCTACTTCCGTTGCCAAGGAGGGAACTTTGGCCAGACATAAAAAATCTTTTGATATCTCATCCGAGGGACCAATACTCTCTTCATAAATTTTACGGAAATGGACATTAAAGATACACTCTATTCCCTCTTCATCTCTTTTTATTTTCCCTGTGGTTAGGTCTTATATTTTGTTCATTTTGTTTCCCACTTGTCGAGTATGAGCGCACCATGCCAACAAACTACCACTAACTTCTCCCTCTTCATAATACTCTTGTCCATAAATCTGGGAGCTTATAATTTCATTCTTCAGCAAGAAAGTTTGCAAATGTTTCTGAGCTAACTCTCTGGTTCTGTACCTCAGTTAATCTGGCCTTGTTGTAGCTTAACTTTAGTGCTTTGCAATGCTTTTGAAAGATTTAAAACAACTACTTGTTTTCTATCTTTCGCCAAGTGCTTACATTGGCTATGATTTCACCCCTCATTGTTGATTTGTATGCATCCAAATGATAGCTAATAATGGAGAGCCTTCATTTTCCAAGAAAAAAGGTGGGTTTGTTCCCCATCTCTTCCAGGAAGGCTTCCTTTGATAGCAACGATTTATCATGGGACCACACCAGCCTAGTGGTTTACCTAGAAGGCATCTGAACTGTCAAATAAGCATTTGTATGGTCTGAGAAATAGTTAGGGACATATCCTACCTCTACCTTTGAGATAGACCCAGCAATAAGAAAATGATCTAACCTAGAGGCCGCCTGGAAATGGGCAGAAAAAAACCTATATTGCTTCAAGCCAGGATTTAATCTGTTGCAGGAGTCGACAAGACCTAGCTCCTTCTTCAATCTAGCTATGACTTGGCCACTCTGGTTTCCTTTGCTTAACCCTGGGGTCAAATTCATTTCCGGGACTTGGATGCAATAGAAGCACCCCATTATAATATTTTGGGAGATTTGATCTAGGTGGAAAACCAAATTGGACAAGGGCTCCAGCACGTCTGCTACCGAACCATATATTGACACTAATGTGATTGGCTATATCACCTATTACTTCTACAAGTGGCCATCTCCCTTAATTGTCAGTTAGTGATTCTACAATATCACACCTAAACCGCTTTCTAGGTAAAATAGCTGCTCCCCTATGTACTGCTGAGGTAGTAGAATACTGCGATAGTTGGAAAGGCCCCTAAGTAATTTGCCTCTCTCTTTCCTAGGTAATATGGGTGTCATGTAAAAACACAAAGGATGGTTTCTGTTTTCCAGCCAATAAAGGATGGTCCTGCAGTTCTTATTATTAATCCCATTAATTTTGATTGACATTATACTAAATATATTCCTCTCCACATGACTCACCTATATAAATCCTGCTGTTATACAGTCCCAATCCTGATCATCACTTTTCTCTATTGTCCTGATCTCTCCTGCGACCCGTTCCCTATTTGTGGATGTCCTTTTTAGACCTTTCAAAATCCAGGAACTGTTATTTTCACCCCAGCAGCAGCCCCCCTTTTAGAAACCTCCCATACTCGCTTCTGCAGTGTGTCCCCCACAAAAATCTCCTCTCTTTGCCCCCTTTAGGTACCCATTCACCCTCTTCTCCTTTCGCATGGATACCCTGCTCACCCTTTACCCATGAGTGTGATGACAACAGCAGCCCTCCAAAAACTTACTGAATAACCGAAACAACAATATAAGTAGACAAACAGAGAAAGACGAAAAAGGAGAGAGAAAGCTTTCCCTCCCCATCATACTGCATTAAAGACCCCATGTACAGCTATCTATGTTTTTTCCACTGATATTCGTGCAAGTATCTTCTTGCCACCTCAACCTCTTGAAGAATCTTGAACATCCCATTCAGCAGCACGTTTGGTTTTGCTGGCTGCAGTAATATGGCCTAGGTAGCCCACCCATCTTAAACTCGGTGATCAGTGATAGCAGTTCTTTCTATCGCTTTTAAGTCTCATAAGTCATATCAGGGAAAACCTGAAATCTGAAGCCCTCTGAAGATTTAAAGCTCCATTGTCAAATAGCTTATGAGAGAACCTTCTCTCAAATTCTGAAGTCTCCAAAATGTACTAACATTTTGTGAGGCTGTGCAGAATTGCCACACTGTGTAAAAGGAACACGATGTGCCCTCAAGATCATCAAATCATCCTTAAACTCTGGAAGGATGTGGATTTTTAAGACGTTTTCTATGACCTCTACAGGTGAGGACGCTGATTCTTTTCTTTCAGGAATGCCCACAAAGTGCAAATTTGATCTCTAGAAGATTTTTCTGATCTTCCAACAGGAGCATAATTGACTTGATCTCCTTTGCTTGGGAGGTGTTAGCTAAACATAGTTCGCCTCAAGAGTTGTCCAAGGCAGAGACTCGCAAGGTAGATGTTTGAATACATATTTGAACTTTCTCAACGCTCGCTGTAAAAAGCACTTGTGCCTCTGTCCTGTTCAGATTGAGCAGTTCTCATGCACACAACTGGCCACTTAAATCAGGCTCCAACCCACCTTCACCTTTGAGTTGTTTATCAAGAGTATCCCAAGGCTCCTTGCTTAGCCCAACCCTCTTCAATATCTACATGAGCCCCTTCGCCGCCATCGCACACAGGCACAACATCAACATCATCTCCTACGCCGATGACACCCAACTGATACTCTCCCCCACCAAAGACCCAGCCACTGCCAAAACCAACCTCCAGGAAGGAATGAAAGACGTCGCAGAATGGATGAAGCTCAGTCGCCTGAAGCTGAACTCAGACAAGACGGATGTCCTCATCCTCGGACAGTCCCTATCCGCCTGGAATGACTCCTGGTGGCCCACAGCACTGAGCTCCGCACCGACACCCTCGGACCATGCACGCAACCTGAGATTCATCCTAGACTCCTCCCTCATGATGACCAAGCAAGTCAACGACGTCTCATCCTCTTGCTTCAACACCCTGCACATGCTCCGGAAAATCTTCAGGTGGATCCCCACCGAAACCAGAAAGACCGTCACCCAGGCCCTCGTCACCAGCCGACCGGACTACGGAAACGCCCTATACGCATGAACCACCGCCAAACTTCAGAAACGACTTCAACGCATACAGAACGCCTCAGCATGACTCATCCTCGACATCCCTCGCCACAGCCACATATCCGCCCACCTGAGAAACCTGCACTGGCTCCCCTTCAACAAGAGCATCACGTTCAGGCTACTCACCCACGCACACAAAGCGCTCCACAACATGGGCCCCGAATACCTCAACAACCGCCTCTCGTTCTACACTCCCACCCGCCAGCTCCGCTCCGCCAGCCTCGCCCTCGCCACCGTCCCACGGATTCGCAGAACCACCACCGAAGGAATATCATTCTCCCACCTGGCAGCCAAAACATGGAACTCCCTCCCCGCACACCTACGAATGACCCAGGACCATCTCACCTTCAGGAAACACCTCAAGACCTGGCTTTTCGAGCAGTAGTAGCCACCCCCCCTTGCCCCCCCCTCAGCCCCTTGAGACCCTCACCGGTGAGTAGCGCGCTCTATAAATGTTCTGATTGATTAATTGATTGATCATAGGGGCAGCCTGGGCTGCCCTTTCTCCCACCAATGCCCCAATTCTGTTGAGGGAAATCTGCTCCAGCCTCTCCTTCAGTTGCTTTTTTACTGTAGATATCCTCTAAGCCCTACAGATTTGGAGATAACCTGGGCCCTTCCTTCGCAGATGAGGGAGTTTTTTTTTGTTCTTTGGCATTGGCTAGTCACTGATATGACCAATTTCTAGTTATTCCAAATTGCACCTTGTGGCTAACCTGGTCCAGTTTTCTGCATGCATCAAAGTTGAAAGTCCCAATAAAAGTCTTTGCCAAGCCTTTAACATGGGAAGTACTCCCTACCTCCTGCTTTGACTGCCAGATGTATTCTTACATGCCAGTGGGAGGCTCCCTAGTTCTACCCCTGTAAGATGCCCCAAAAAATATTTTAAAACGTTTTAAAAAATAGAAAATGTTAAAGTATAGGCTTCTAAGTTGGAGGCCAGTAACCAGCATCAGGGTCATTTTAGTAGCAAGGGGAGTGCTGCTACTAGCACAACTCCCAGTCCAATCCAGATTCCTGGGTGCTGAGTTCAGGGAAGTCAAAGGAAAAAAGGAGAACACTCCACACAGCCCGAATCAACCTTGGCCTCAGGTACACTCTACTCCGAGTTTGTGGGAGCATGAAACTCTCCACGTCTGGTGCCTATGCAGTGGTCGCTGTGGCCATGCTAATGGGGGGGAGTGGCTTTCCAGAAAGAGCAAAGGTGTGCTAGGCAAAGTTGCACCTCATCCGGCCACACACATCTCAAAGGAAAAACCTTAATTGTTGTACAGACTGGAAACACCTTGCTAAATAGGAAGCTTTGAGAATGACGTTTCTATATACTGCTTAACACTGCAGCTTAAATATAGGTAAAAGAGTCAAAAGCTCCCAAATATCAGGATATGCCAGTGCACCTCCCTAACCCCAACCTAGAATCTTCATGAAGAAACAAGCGCCTCTACACCTGGGCCTGTTGAGATGTCAATCACTCAAACAACTCCACGTCAAAGTCATTCTCAGGTGGAAGCTAATGGTCCACCTGACCAAACAAAGTATACATGGCTGTCAGTCAAGAACATTGGCTGTCAGTAGACATCTGCCATGAGTTTACAACACTGATTGGCTGATGACAATATGCATGTGCCCATTTCCTCCCAGGAGGACTTCTTGAAAAATGGAAACATTTTATTAAGATCCAATCTTAAGGTACAAGATTATAAATAGAAATTACACTTGATAGTTCGGAGAGATCTGCACCTGCGCCACACGAAGGAGTCTGTAAAACGTATGTTGCCTTCAAGAATGATTCAAATGACTGGCATCTGCCATGCATCACATACTGTCTACTTATACGTAAAAGTGTCTGGTTTAAATCCCTATGCATTTCATATAGGGCTGTCCAACCTGTTGGTCCCTTTTTTAGTTCATAGCAACAATTTGTTCCAACAAGACAACTGAGGTCTTCTCAGGTCTTCTATTTAAGAATTCCCAAAACTTAAAAAAGCAAGAGTGGGTGTCAGACCCATCTTGATCTAGACTTCTAGGATCTGCAACCACCTTCCTTATTCAGCTTGTGTTTAGTGTAACTATCTAAGTTTAGAAAACTAATCAAATCTTGGCTTTTCCAAAATCTTCCCCCTTATTTATCTTTTTGTGTTAGGTTCTTACTGTATCAGAGTAAGACAGAGGTAAGATCATACTCTCTCAGTGTCAGGATACCCTGAGGGTCACAGTTTTCCATTTACAATGTCTTCAGATAAATAAATAAATAAAAACATACATAAATACACACATACAGAAGGCAACCCTGATAGAAAAATATGGCTTGAAATATCCTTGGAATTCACATAGTCCTAGAAAAAATCCTCAGCATGCAGAATCTGCAACAAGGAGTGACATCCAGTGCATTCCTTTCCTAGAGCTCAGGTAGCAAGGCTGTACTAATGCCAAGGTATTTTTGTCAAGGTGTTTTGAGACTGCTGGAGTGATGGGCCTTACAACGTAATCTCTTAGTCAAGTTGTTAAAGCTTTTTCTACATTTGTCATATGGACTTTTGATAGCTGACTTGAAACATTGAAGGGGGAAAACATCAACAATATATTTCTAACTTGTGAAGCCCATGTGACTCCACAATAAGGACCAGGAATTGCTGAATATGGTTAAAGGATTTTATTTGGACTACCAATCAATCTAGTAAATATGAAAGCAAAGTGTAAATTCAATAAGTACATCAGTTTGATAGGTAAACTGAAGTATCTTAGTTGATTGAGATCCAGCAGAATAAGATACAGAATAGTGATAGCGACTATAATACAGAAATAAATGAATGTTAACAGATGATCCTTAAAGAAACTTCTCAAATACAGGGTCATAAAATCAGGAGTATAAAAGTGCAACACAGCAAAAACAACTGTGTTGCGCTGCTCTACCCTGGGTTGGTGTTCCATGGGTGTTGCAGTGGGTGTTCCGGTGTAACTCCCATTGATTGTGACACATTCCCAGATTTACAAGGACTTGTAAACCTGGGAATGCGCCAAAATCCAATGCCTTGCCAAGAGAGGAATAACGAGGAAAAATATCTTTATTTCTCCTAATTTGTTATGTTATGTTATGTTATTGGTTCATTTTTATAGCGCACGGCTACTCAAAAAGAGTGTCCCGGCGCTTTTATTGGAGAAGGCGAAGAAGCTGCAACATAATAACATAACACCAAAAGAAAGACTAAAAGAGCAGTAAGCCAAAAAAATTCAAGAAAGAACGGCTACTGAGTAAAAAGCCACGTTTTAAGGCCTTTCCTAAAAACCAGCAAGCTAGTGGCTCCCCGCAGGGCCAGCGGCAAAGAGTTCCATAGCTGAGATGCCAGCAATCCAAAAGAGCGCCCACCAAGGCGCGCTTTCTTTACCCGAGGGACAACAGCAAGGTGCAAGGATTCCGACCTCAGAGATCTGGTCGGATGATAAAAGACCAGTCTCTTTTGAAGGTACTTAGCTCCCCCCTTGTGAAGAGCTTTATAGACCAAGGTCAGAGCCTTAAAGGCAATCCTCTTGCGGATGGGCAACCAATGTAAAGTTACCAGCAGGCCTGAGGCACTAGAGCGCCTACTAAGGCCGAAAATTGCCCTGGCCGCGGCGTTCTGCACCACTTGAAGGCGCTGCAGCAAGTACTCCGGAAGGCCCAGGTAAAGAACGTTGGAATAATCCAACCTGGACCCAATCAGAGCCTGAACTGTCAGCGTCCTATGTTCCACGGATAACAGGGGAAGAAACCTCCGCAGCATCCTAAGGATGCCAAAGCACATGCCCGACACCCCCAGGATCTGGGATTTCAAAGTTAACCTGTTATCCAGCTTCACCCCTAGATTCTTTGCAACCTGAGAGGAACAGGATGGAGGGAACATATCCCGAGGCCACCAAGTCTGCCAAACGGGTTCGGTGTCACACCCGAAGAACAGTACTTCGGACTTATCGGAATTGCACTTGAGGCTGTTTAGATGGAACCAATGGAAAACAGCCCCAAGGCAATCCCGAATACTCTCCCCATCAAAGTCACCTCCTCTCGTACACGAGAAGAGGAGCTGGGTGTCATCCGCATAGGATACGATCTGGGCACCATGCGACTCCACCAGTGCCGCCAACGGGGTCATAATGATGTTAAAGAGGGTCGGGCTCAAAACAGAGCCCTGAGGGACCCCAACTCCCAGAGGCGGCATCACGGCGGAATCAGGCGGGGCCCAGATCGTCTGCCGGCGGCCGGCAAGAAAGGAAGAAAACCAGTCGAACACCGTCCCCTGTATGCCTATCTCGCGAAGTCTTGCGAGAAGACCATCATGGGGAACGGTGTCGAAGGCCGCCGACAGGTCTAACATCACCAGCATGACTTTGCCCCCAGAGTCCAGAACCCCTTTAATGGTTTCCGAAACCTCCAGGAGCGCAGTCTCCGTGCTAAGATGGGGACGAAATCCCGATTGGGTGGCGTGCAAGATCTCATTAGATTCCAGAAAATTGGAAAGCACGCCTTGAACGTGCTTTTCCAGAATCTTGGTGAGGGCCGGCAGCAGGGAGATGGGCCTATAATTAACTGGGGCCTTCGGGTCTAGGCCAGATTTTTTAAGCAAGGGTATCACCATCGCCTGCTTCCAGGTTTGCGGGACCACCCCTAGCCTCAGTGAAAGATTCAGAAGCGGATTAGCCAGCGGGTTGATCACCTCCGCGACTTTCGCCAAAAATTTAGCCGGGCATGGGTCCAGGGGAGAACCCGATTTTAATTTGCCCATTAAAGCCAGGGAGTCCGGAGCAGAGATTGGAGGGAACACACTCAACGTCACCCTAGGCCCAGCCTGTGGCGATGTGTCGATGTCACGTTCAATCTGGCCCACAGATATTGGTACCAGGAATGACTCCTGGATGCGTTGGATCTTGCTCGTGAAAAAATCAGCAAGATCCGCAGCCCAGGTACCAGATGGTTTTTGGTCCGAGGTGTTCGACCAAGGTGAGGTAAATTCTCTCACGATGGAGAATATCTCCTTGCAAGAATTGGAAGCAGCATCAATTCTCCTGGCTAGATACGCTTTTTTTTCCAGGCGAATGTCCCGGTGATAAGCCTTGACCACCGTTTTATAGGTCAACTTGGCAACAGTGTCATATTGTGCCCGCCAGGCTCTTTCGGCTACCTTGCACTGCTGCCGCGTAGCCGACAGTGCAGCGGTAAACCAAGGCGCGGAGACCCGTTTCGGTGTCGGGCGAGATGTTACTTCCGGGGCAAGATCGTTTAACCTATCCAGAAACCAGTCCTGCATGGTCTGCAAATCCCTGTCTAAATCGCCTGAAAAGAGGCAAGGATGGGCCACAACTGCTTGCGCCAGCATCTCTGGGGTTACTCGATGGAATGCCCTGTGGACACGACCCTGTTGATGTGCCGGGGTAGGCACTGACTTACCTATGCCCTTGATCACAAATTTGGCAAGGAAGTGGTCGGACCAAAGGACCGGAGTAACCTCTATACCCTCAAGAGGGACAGACGAGAAAACTTGGTCAAGGGTGTGCCCCTTCTCATGCGTAGACTCCCGAAGGTGAGGGATAAGTCCCAAAGGGGTTAGCGCCTCAGAGAGTTTGGTGGCAGCCGGATCGGATGGATCATCCAACCGAAAATTGAGATCGCCAGCCACGATAAAATGTTCAGCTTTCAGGGCCAGCTCAATCAGCACCAAGTCCAGATCTTCAAAGAAGGTGCCGGGTGCACCAGGTGGCCTGTATATAAGCAGTCCCTTAAAAGATTGATGGGGCGATAGAGTGATAGAGAAGGCTAGGGTCTCAGAGCCTCGGATGTCGATAGCTGGCAGGATCGCACATGGCGTTCCTTTCCGGACCACTAACGCCACTCCACCTCCCCTTCCCTTGGCTCTATCCCTTCTGAAGATGTTATAATCAGAAGGGATTGCCATAGCGACGTCTGGATTAGAAGAGTCGGTCCACCATGTCTCAGTAAGCATGAGGCATAGTGGCTTCTCTGTGTCGAGAAGCTCATAGATATCCTGCGCATGTTTGCATGCTGACCTGGTGTTTAATAGCATGCAACCGAAGCCCCTCCTAAAAGTGTCATTGCTCGGCCGTAAAGTGAGCGAGCGGGTCGGGTACCAGCCACAACCCGGGCAACGGGATTTCCCATGATATCGACCGGGAAAAACAGTGCGGCAGCCAGATACATGAGGATGGAACAAGCGAAGTTCGCCAGAAGAATAGCGCAAAACGGGGGTCCCAGGAGGACACATCCCTGATGGTAGAGTCCCACCCGCCGCTCCGCCCGCCTCCGGGACGCTGACGGGCGCAGACGGGCAGGACTCTGGCGAGACTCAGGCGTAGCGAAGGCGCGACCGCTGCGCTGGACCGCTGCGCTCCAAGCGAGCATTAAATAGGTGGGTGGCGGTAACAAGCGCTAGCGCGCTAACCCCCAGCAGGGAAGGAACCAGCCTTCCCAAGATGGCGTCGTCGTCACGTCGTAGTCACGTGACACAGGAACCCAGGAGCCCGGACCCGCCAAGTTGCGGTGCTGTAATCAGTTTTATAGTGCGGTAAGGGCCAGGGGGGGTCGCGGCAATAGCGGGTTAAAAACAGGGCAAATTAGAACTCAGTATTAACAAAAATACAGAATAGGATATTTTAAAATATAAAGCGCGAGTCACAGCGCAGCGCAGTTCAGCAATTACACTGAGCGCCCAAAAACGCGGTGGTCACCTTCTCCAGGCTGACCCCGAGTGCAAGCTCACCTTAAATAGGTGGGTGGCGGTAACAAGCGCTAGCGCGCTAACCCCCAGCAGGGAAGGAACCAGCCTTCCCAAGATGGCGTCGTCGTCACGTCGTAGTCACGTGACACAGGAACCCAGGAGCCCGGACCCGCCAAGTTGCGGTGCTGTAATCAGTTTTATAGTGCGGTAAGGGCCAGGGGGGGTCGCGGCAATAGCGGGTTAAAAACAGGGCAAATTAGAACTCAGTATTAACAAAAATACAGAATAGGATATTTTAAAATATAAAGCGCGAGTCACAGCGCAGCGCAGTTCAGCAATTACACTGAGCGCCCAAAAACGCGGTGGTCACCTTCTCCAGGCTGACCCCGAGTGCAAGCTCACCTTAAATAGGTGGGTGGCGGTAACAAGCGCTAGCGCGCTAACCCCCAGCAGGGAAGGAACCAGCCTTCCCAAGATGGCGTCGTCGTCACGTCGTAGTCACGTGACACAGGAACCCAGGAGCCCGGACCCGCCAAGTTGCGGTGCTGTAATCAGTTTTATAGTGCGGTAAGGGCCAGGGGGGGTCGCGGCAATAGCGGGTTAAAAACAGGGCAAATTAGAACTCAGTATTAACAAAAATACAGAATAGGATATTTTAAAATATAAAGCGCGAGTCACAGCGCAGCGCAGTTCAGCAATTACACTGAGCGCCCAAAAACGCGGTGGTCACCTTCTCCACTTGTCCACTTTCTAAGTGTGTTGCATTCTGCAGCAAACATAAAAAGAGGAAAAAGCCACTCAGGATTGTTTTGGCTCAGGAAGGTGCCCATTCCTGCACAAGAACAATCCTGCCTACAACACAAACACCCTGGCACCATGGCGGGAGGGTGCCTGCATTGGCGCTAGGCTGCCAAAATGGTGCCAGCGCAGGAGAAAAGGACAGAATGCACTGTATTGTATAAATACAGCAAATTCCTGCCCTTTCCTTGTGATGCAGAGACAGCTCAGCAAGGTGCCTTGCTGAGCTGCCCTGCAGCACAACAGTCATAAGCATGCCTCGGAATGTCAGTTTGAATACATGGTTATACATATGCACTTATAACTTGAGGAATCGTGTAAAACGTGAGTAAAAGAATACATGTTTACATAAGCATATATAACTTGAAGCGTAACTGGAAAACATAAATAAAAAATACATGATTTCATTTTTAGATCGAATATTAGTACACATGTATATAAATCTCTAGTCTCTACAATAAATACTATTTATTAATGTGTTTTAATGATTTAAACATGTTAATGAAGTTAAGGCACACAATCAATCAATTAAGGATTTGTGTAATGCGCTACTCACCTGGTAGGGTCTCAAGGCACTGGGGGTGGATATCAAGTAGCTCGGAGTCAGCCGAAAAGCCAGGTCTTTAGGCTATTCTTGAATGCTTGCAGTGTGGGGGTTTGTCTGATGCTGAGGGGGAATTCCTTTCAGGTCTTGGCCGCACTGTAGGAGAAGACTCTTCCTCCAGTTCTGGCTCTCTGGGTGTGTGGGATTTCAGCCAGGGTGAGGTTGGCAGAGCGGAGGTTTCTCTTGGGGGCTTGAAAGGAGATTTTTTCATTGAGGTATTGGGGGTCCGGTGTTGTGAAGGGATTAATACGCAAGAGTGAGCAGATTGAAGGTCACTCTCTTTCGACTGGGAGCCAGTGGAGATCTCGTAGGTGCTGGGTGATGTCATATTGTCGTGGGATGCCGAGGACGAATCTGGCTGCGAAGTTCTGGACGGTCTGGAGTTTGTGGAGTAGAGATTTGTTGAATCTGGCAAAGAAAGTGTTTTCTTAGTCCAGTCTTCTTGTTATCTGTGTGTGGGTGATGATCTTCAGGGATTGGGGGGATCCACTTGAAGGTCTGGCAGAGTATGCGGAGGGTGTCGAAGCAAGTGGAAGATAAGGCATTGACCTGTTGGTTCATGGTGCGGGAGGAGTCGAGTATGATGCCAAGGTTGCAGGTGTGGTCTGTGGGTGTGGGAGGGTTGCCGAGGGTGGCGGGCCACCAAATGTCATCCCACATGGACGGGGTGGATCTGAGGACGAGGACTTCTGTCTTCTCCGAGTTGAGCTTCAGGCAGCTGCTGCTCACCCAGAATTTGACATCCTTCATTCCTTCCTGGAAGCTGCATCTGGTGATGTCGGATTCTTTGGTGAGGGAGAGGATGAGCTGGGTGTCGTCGTTGTAGAATACTATGCTGAGACCATGTTTTCTGACGATGGTTGTAAGAGGGCAATGTAGATGTTGAAGAGCGTGGGACTGAGAGAGGATCCTTGGGGTATTCTGCATCTGATTTCTGTGGGATTTGGAGAGGAAGGGCAGGAGTCTGATTCTTTGAATTCGGCCGGCGAGGAAGGAGCTAATCCAGTCTAGGGCATTCCCCTGTGTGACGATGCTGTGGAGTCTGGTGGCTAGTGTGCGGTGGGAGATGGTCCAGTAGAATGAATGCTGCCGTGTGCCCTTGGTCGAGGAGAGTGCGTATGTCATCAGTGGTCTCAATGCTGTGGTTGCTGCGGAATCCGGATTGAGAAGTGTCAAGGATCGAGTTGGATTCTAGGAAGTTTGTGAGCTGGTTGTTGACGATCTTCACGGTGACTTTGGTTGCGAAGGGCAGGAGGGAGATGGGTCTACAGTTCTTGAGGTCCGTTGGGTCTGCAAAGGGCTTCTTGAGGTGGGGTTTAATTTCTGCGTGTTTCCAGTGATCGGGGAAGGTGACTGTTTCGAGGGAGTAGTTAATCTTACGTCATAGTTCAGGAGGATCTGTGGAAGATATGCGGTGGGCAGGGGTCGGTGGGGGCTCATGAGTGTATGCTCCTCATGGTCTTTGCTGTGTCTTCTGTGGTGACAGGGGTCCAGGCGGCGATGGTCGCCTGGGTGGCGTTGCTGATGGCAAGTGTTGTGTTGGCACCTGGGTCCTGTTCATCGAAGTTGTCAAAGAGAGTTATGACATTGTGATGGAAGAAAGAGCCAAGTTTGCTGAAGAGGTCCTGGGAGAAAGGGACGTCTGAGGGCTCATTAGGGGGTTTGGTGAATTCTTGTATGATGCTCAATCAATCAATCAATCAAGACATTTGTATAGTGCGCTACTCACCCGTAGGGTCTCAAGGCGCTGGGGGGGGGGGAAGGGTCCGCTACTGCTCGAACAGCCAGGTCTTGAATTGCTTCCTGAAGGAGAGGTGGTCTTGGGTCAGGCGGAGGTGGATGGGGAGGGAGTTCCAAGTCTTGGCTGCTAGGTAGGAGAAGGATCTTCCTCCCGTGGAGGCTCTTCGAATGCGTGGAACTGCGGCGAGGGCGTGGCTGGTTGACCGTAGCTGGCGGGTGGGAGTGTAGAAGGTCAGGCGGTTGTTGAGGTACCTGGGTCCCAGGTTGTGGAGGGCCTTGTGTGCGTGGGTGACGAGTCGGAACGTGATTCGCTTGCTGACGGGGAGCCAGCGCAGGTCTCTCAGGTGTCCGGAGATGTGGCTGTGTCGGGGGATGTCCAGGATGAGTCGAGCGGAGGCGTTCTGGATGCGTTGGAGTCTTTTCTGTAGTTTGGCTGTGGTTCCGGCGTAGAGGGTGTTTCCGTAGTCCAGTCGGCTAGTGACGAGTGCCTGGGTGACCGTCTTCCTGGTTTCGGTGGGGATCCATCGGAAGATCGTTCGGAGCATGCGTAGGATGTTGAAACATGACGATGAGACGGTGTTGACTTGTCTGGTCATCGAGAGGGAGTAGTCCAGGATGAAGCCCAGGTTGCGTGCGTGGTCCGTTGGTTTGGGTGCGCTGCCCAGGGCAGGGGGCCACCAGGAGTCGTCCCAGGCAGAGGGTGATGATCCCAAGATGAGGACTTCCGTCTTGTCTGAATTCAGTTTCAGGCGGCTGTTCATCATCCACTCGGCTACGTCTTTCATCCCTTTGAGTAGGTTGGTTCTTGCGGTGGCGGGGTCGTTGGTGAGGGAGAGGATCAGCTGGGTGTCGTCGGCGTAGGAGATGATGTTGAGGTTTTGTTGGCGTGCGATGGACGCGAGGGGGCTCATGTAGATGTTGAAGAGGGTGGGGCTGAGAGATGATCCTTGTGGTACGCCGCAGATGACTTCGGTGGCCTCGGATCTGAACGGGGGGAGGCGGACTCTCTGGGTTCTTCCGGCGAGGAAGGGGGTGATCCACTCAAGTGCCTTTTCTTGGATTCTGATGTTGTTGAGGCGCTGCACAAGGGTGCGGTGGCAGACAGTGTCGAATGCTGCAAAGAGGTCCAAGAGGATGAGGGCCGCTGTTTCCCCGTTGTCGAGCAGGGCTCGGATGTCGTCCGTGGCTGCGATGAGGGCAGTCTCGGTGCTGTGGTTGGCTCGGAAACCGGATTGCGAGTGGTCGAGGGATCCGTTCGTCTCGAGGAAGGCGGCAAGCTGTCTGTTGACGGTCTTCTAGATGACTTTGGCAGGAAAAGGGAGGAGCGAGATGGGGCGGTAGTTTTTGAGGTCGGTGGGGTCCGCTGATGGTTTCTTCAGAAGGGCGCTGAGTTCGGCATGCTTCCAGCTCTCCGGGAAGGTGGCAGTGTTGAAGGAGCAGTTGATGATGTCCCGGAGATGGGGTTCTTCCAATGACCTGGACAGACCATTCAGTTATCATTAGTAAACTTACCATCAAAGGTCCGCAGAGTAAAAAAAGGTCTCCTGCTATAAAGGGCACGTTCAAAGCGTGGAAGGACATTAACCCCAATGATTTAATGCTGCTTCTCCACACCACAACCCCAGAATTATCCACTGACCCTACGACTGCCACTATTCAATTTCAAAAATGGTTGGGTGTAGCTTCAACTCAGTTGGCACCCACCAAATCAATCTCTAAGAATAGAAATAGGCCTAAAGCTCAGTGGTATACGAAACAACTAAAAGACCAAAAACAACTTACTAGGAATAAGGAACGACAATGGCGTAGAACTTATGATACTGAAACCAAGGACAATTATAAGAAAACCCTGGCTACTTATAAATCAATGATAATAACAGCAAAAAAGGATTACTACACTCGCCATATAGAATCTGCCAAAAATTCCAGCAAAGAGCTTTATCACGTTGCTAAAACCCTTGTGGGTAATGCCCCGGATCTTAATCCACCCCCATCACAAACCTTATGCGATGCCTTGTCAGACTTTTTCTTCACTAAAGTCAATGATATTTATCAAGCTTTTAATCTTGACCAGGTCCACAGTAGTGTCACTATTCCTCCGGTCACTTTAGTGACTCCGGCTAGCACCACTATGACATCCTTCAATGCCCTCACCACCGATCAAGTCAAAAGCATCTTTAACACGATTAAAGCTGGATCAGCTTTGGATCCCTGCCCTACCTCTGTACTTGCCACAGTACCAGATATAGTCATCCCCATTATACCCACCCTCTGTAACACTATTCTGGCATCCGGATCCTACCCCGACTCACTGAAAAATACACTAATCAAACCTCTGCTGAAAAAACCGGGGTTAGACAAAAGCGAACTAAAAAATTACCGCCCGATTGCAAGTCTACCTTTTCTAGCGAAGGTTATAGAAAAGGCCATGAACCAGCAGTTGTCAGCTTATATAGAGAACAATCATCTGCTGGACGATACACAGTTCGGCTTCCGCAAACATCATGGCACGGAAACCGCACTCATAAAAGCAGCCGACGACATAAGAGTCATCCGTGACCAAGGAGGTACTGCTGTATTAGTCCTCCTTGATTTGTCTGCTGCCTTCGACACGGTCGACCACAAGATCTTGGTCGACCGTGTCGAGAGGATGGGCATTCAGCTTACCGCTAGAGATCTTCTGGCCTCTTTTCTGGCCAATAGAACCCAGGCGGTTACCCTGGGCCCCTTTCAATCTGCCGACTTGTCGTTGCCGTGTGGGGTCCCACAAGGCTCATCCCTGAGTCCGACACTATTTAACATATACGTGTCGGACCTTGCTAGTGTCATCAAAGCCTACGGGATGGGCCTGACCTCATACGCTGACGACACCCAGTTGGTTCTGGCCATAAAGGGTGATGGACAGAAGATGGCGGAGAGTTTCCAAGATGGGATGACTGCAATTAGTGAGTGGATGGCAAGAAATTGCCTGAAGCTCAACTCTGATAAAACAGAGGTGGTTATCTTCGGTAAGCTCTCCCCAGCCTGGTCGGCAACCTGGTGGCCAGCGGCCATGGGTACACCTCCTTGCCCCTCGGTCAAAGTTAGAAACTTAGGTGTCACCTTTGACAACCAGCTCAACTTCATGGCCCATGCGAATAAAGTGGCTGCTAATGCTCACTTTAAGTTACGTATTGTAAGGAAAATCATACCATACCTACCTGAATCAGCAGCAAAAACACTAGTCTCCTCGCTAGTGTTGTCTTCACTAGATTACTGTAACGGTCTGTTGCTTAATGCCCAGAACAGAGTCATCAAAAAATTACAGACCGTTCAAAATGCTGCTGCCCGCGTACTTGCAAAAAAACCCAGATTTGCACCCATCTCGGACACGCTTAAAAAATTCCACTGGCTGTCCATTCACAATAGGGTCAAATTCAAATCTTTGTGCACTGTTTTTAAATCACTTCAGGACTTAGGACCTCGATTCTTTAAGAAACAACTGATTCCGTACAATCCTATGAGAAAGCTCAGATCCACATCTTCTAACCAGCTAGTGGTTCAACGTAGCCGTACAGTTTCCTGGGGTGATCGCCGCTTTTTAATCGCGGCCCCCAGACTTTGGAACACCCTACCCATCTATATAAGAACTAGTTCTACTCTTCTTCAGTTTAGAAAAAAACTGAAGACATGGCTTTTTAATCAGTAATTCACTTTCCTGCTTTTTTCTGTCTAGGGTGAGACTTTAATGCAATTTCAGCGCCGAGACGCCTAAGGGTAATTGCACGCGCTTTATAAATGGCATTAAATAAATAAATAAATAAATAAATAAATAAATAACAGAGTCGGCCTTGTTGAAGACGTGGTGGGGGCATGGGTTGGTTGGTGATCCGGAGTGGATGGTGTTCATCGTGGAGGGTGGTGGTGGGGGGCGTTGGTTCGGTGGTAGGGTGCGTGGTCTGAGCGCTGAAGCTGGTATTTATGTCTGCGATCTTGCTGTGAAAGAACAAGGCGAGTGAGTCGCAGAGGTCTTGCGAGGGAGTGATGTCGTTGTTTCCGGCGCTGGGGTTGGAGAGCTCTTTGACGATGCTGAATAGTTCCTTGCTGTTGTAGGCGTTGTTGTCTAGTCATTCCTTGAATGCTGTCTTCTTGGTGGTGTGGATCAGCTGGTGGTGTTTGCGGGTGGTGTGCTTGAGGGCGGTCATGTTGTCTGTAGTCGGGACTTTGCGCCAAGCTTTCTCGAGGGTGCGGCAGTTCTTCTTGGAGTTCTTGAGTTCGTTGGTGAACCAGGAGGTTTTCTTGCTGCCGGGTCTGCTGGGAGGAGTCTTCAGTGGTGCGAGGTTGTCGGCGCAGGAGGCGATCCACTGAGTGAGGTTGTTGGCTGCTTGGCTGGGGTCCGTTGAGCTGGCGGGGGGGGTTCTGGGTCAGGGATGTGGTAAGCTGGTCGGTGGTGATCTTGTTCCAGCTCCTGCGGGGAACCTGTTGCGGGTGGTGGTGGGTCGTGGTCCTTCTGAAGCTGAAGTGGACGCAGATGTGGTCTGTCCAGTGAAGTCCGGTGGCGTGGCTGGTGTTCACCAGTTGCTTGAGTCCGAGGTTGGCGAGGTTGTCCAGCAGGGTGGTGGTGTTGCGGTCGTTGTTGTTCTCCAGGTGGAAGTTGAGGTCCCCTAGGAGGATGTAGTTGGCAGAGGGGAGGGCGTGCGGGCTGATGAAGTCTGCAATGTCTTCGCTGAATTGTGTGCGTGGTCCCGGAGGTCCGTAGATGAGGGTGCCTCTGAGTGTGGACTTAGGGTCGATGTGTATCTGGAAGTGCAGGTGTTCGGCGGCTGTGAGGGTGTCGTCGGAGTTGGGCGTGATGCGGCTGGTGTTCTTGTGGACGATGGCGATGCCTCCTCCAGTCTGGTTGGCGCGGTCCTTTCGGGTGCTCTTGTATCCGTCCGGGATGGCGATGGCGATGTCGGGCGCTGAGGACACCTGGAGATGTGGTGTCGAGGAGGTTCCAGAGTCCCACGGCGTGTCTGTGGACGGAGCGGGTGTTAAGCAGGATGCACTTGAGGTGGTTGCTGCTGGGGGTCGGCTTGGCGGGTGCGTTGCAGGTCCGGAGGCAGGTGAACTTGCAGGCTTGGCAGGTGAAGGGTCCGTGGGTGCGTCTCGGGGTGGCTCGGTAGCAACCGGGGATCCGGCCGGTGTTGAGTGCGTTGAGGGTGGCGGCGTTGTACGTCCGGCGGGTGGGCTGGCATCTGCGGGGACCAGGGGTCGTGGCGCTGGGCGCGGTACAGGCGCGGACGGACGCAGACGGGCTTGCCTTTGGCGCGCCTTCGGCGCACAATCGGCGCGCCCGCTGCGCGTGGACTCTGCCATAAGTGGAGTGTGGGGGGCGGGAGGAGGGAGGAGCAGCAGGGAGGTGGGAGCGGGGTGGCGAATGGGAGAGGGTCGAGGGAACAGAAGGGGAGGGGGCGGGGCCGCGGGGGAGCAGCGGCAGGGAGCGGGGTGTAACAGCGGGGAAAGGGGCTAGAAGCGCTAGAGCAGGAGGACAAAATCAGGGGCACAGGCACAAGTACGAAAACACAAGACAGGGGGCTAAATGCAGAGGACACAATCAGGGGCACAGCAGTAGAAGGGATACAGTGGAAAAAAAGGCAACTACGATGACCAAATTGCAGAGGACACAATCAGGGGCACTGCAGCACAGGAAACACGCGGGAAAAAGGCGGCAAATATGAGCGGCAGTGGCAGCAGGGGGACCGGGTGACTTCAGCAGGAGCCACGTGGTGGGTTGAGCGACCGGCACTGACGAGGTCAGGCTAGGTCACAGCTCCCCGTCGCCCGACCGCTGCCTTAAGTGCCCAGTGGGAGGGAGGAGCAGCTGGGAGGTGGGAGCGGGGTGGCGAATGGGAGAGGGTCGAGGGAACAGAAGGGGAGGGGGCGGGGCCGCGGGGGAGCAGCGGCAGGGAGCGGGGTGTAACAGTGGGGAAAGGGGCTAGAAGCGCTAGAGCAGGAGGACACAATCAGGGGCACAGGCACAAGTACGAAAACACAAGACAGGGGGCTAAATGCAGAGGACACAATCAGGGGCACAGCAGTAGAAGGGATACGGTGGAAAAAAAGGCAACTACGATGACCAAATTGCAGAGGACACAATCAGGGGCATCGCAGCACAGGAAACACGGTGGGAAAAAGGCGGCAAATATGAGCGGCGGTGGCAGCAGGGGGACCGGGTGACTTCAGCAGGAGCCACGCGGCGGGTTGAACGACCGGTACTGACGAGGTCAGGCTAGGTCGCTGAAGAGTTCCTTAGAGGTGCTGGAGTTTGGGAGGATTCTGTCCTGGATGAAGTTCCTCTTCGTGGACCTGATGAGTTGGTGGTATTCTAAAAATGGAGGTCTTATAGGCGGTGCGTGCTTCCGGGCTTTTGCTGTTCCTCCATGCTTTCTCGAGTCGACAAGCTACTTAAGTCTGATGTTGGCGAGGTTGTCCAGGAGGGCAGTGGAGTTGGGGTTGCTGAAGTTGTCGAGGTGGATATTCAGGTCTGTGAGCAGTGTGTAGTCCATGGAGCCGAGGGCAAGGGGCGCAATGAGGTCTGTGATAGTAGTGGTGAACGGGCTGCGAGGCCCGGGAGGTCTGTAGGTAAGAGTTCTGTGTAGCGTTGTTCTAGGGGTGGTCAGGATCTGGAAGTGGAGGTGTTCCTTGGGGGGGGGGGATTTGTTTGAGCTGGAGGTTGTGACTCAGAAAGAGTTTTTGTGTATGATGGCGAGTCCACCTCCAGGGTGGATGTGGCGGTCTTTCCTCTGGATCTTGTACCCATCGGGGATGATGGTTGCTATGTCGGGTGTGGAGCTGGCATTGGTCCAGGTCTCTGTGAGGAAGGTGACATCATGTGAGAGGGTGTTGAGGAGGTCCCAGATTTCTACTGCGTGTCTGTGTAGGGAGAGTTCTTCGAGGAGGATGCAGCTCAGGGGTTTGGGCTTGCTGGTGTCCGGTGGGTTGGTGGTAGCTGTATTGGTCCTGAGGTGGGTGAAGGTGCGGCGACAGTGTCGGCAGGACAACTGGCCTTGGGTGGTGTTCGGCATCGACAGCTGGCAGTTGATGTTTCTCCCGGGGTTGAGTGCGTGGAGGGTTGCTGAGTCGTAGCGGTGGGGGGTTGAAGGATAAGGGTCCCTGGCGCTGGTCACTTGTCAGGTCAGGGACAAGTGCAGACGGGCTTGCCTTTGGCATGCCTTTGGTGCACTAGCGGTGCAACTGCGACACGCGGCCGCAGAGTGGTCACCATTATGTAGTGGTTGGGAGTGGGAGAGCAGCTGTGAGGTGGGAAAATGCAGGGGGTAGCGGCCATGGGGGCAGCAGTGGCGGAAGAAGGGAGCGAAGGTGAAAAACAGGAAAAATAAAGAAAAAGACAAACAGTGAAAGCAGCAACAGAAACTGAGAAGTGGCACATACAGATCAAAAAGGCACAAATAGACTAAAAAGGCAACAGACAGACAAAAGCCACAGATGGATAAAGAACAGGCACAAATATACAAAAAACTGGAAAAAAAGGGAAAAAAAGAAGGCTGGCAGAGCGGACCAGCAGAAGAGCAACGCTCTCCCACTGGACCACCAGGGACGAGGCACGGGCAGGAGCCTGTGGGTTGAGGAGGGCCTCAAACACCTACCTGAACCAGAGAGGTGCTGGGGACAGGGGCACAACGATGGAGCTGCACAAGGGGAGAATAGTTTCCCTGACCAGGAGGTCAGAGATCTTACTCACCCTGTCGCACAGCGGCCGCCATTAAGTACGGGTCGGAGGAGGGAGAGAAGCTGGGATTCGAGGACACATAGGGAGAGGAGGGGCCATGGGAGCAGCAGCAGCGGGAGTAGGGAGCGAAGGTGAAAAACTGAAAAAATAAAGAAAAAGACAAACAGTGAAAGCAGCAACAGAAACCGAGAAGGGGCACCGACATATCAAAAGGGCACAAATAGACTAAAAAGGCAACAGACAGACAAAGGGCACAGATAGATAAGAAACAGGCACAAATATACAAACAATTGAAAAACTGAAAAAACAAACAGGAAGGCTGGCAGAGAGGACCAGCAGAATGTCAAGGTTCTCCCACCGGACCACCAGGGATGAGGCGCAGGCAGGAGCCTGCGGGTGGAGGAGGGCCTCCCTCGGACACTTACCTGCACCAGAGAGGTGCTGGGGCAAGGGCACAATAATGGAGCTGCACGAGGGGTTAATAGTTTCCCTGACCAGGATGTCAGAGGTCTTACACAGTGAATATAATGTAAAATGCATGTATATAATTGCATTTCTGTGACATGCGAGTGTGGGGTCTAAATTCAACTGCTCAAATGGTTTTTTGTTCCCACATCAAAGGATTACTCTTTGACAAAGAGTCAAGTGAGTTACAAACAAGGTAATCACCATATTATAACTCCTGACTCTATGCGCCTTGCTCTAGCTTTTTTTCCAAACTGCTCCCTTCTTTTTCCCAAGTAAGGCTGCACTGCCACTCACAGGTATGTATTATGCACATCTGCCTGTCAATGCTCCTCCATGGCTCTTGCGTGCACCCTGAAATTTTAGGATAGATGCTAGACTCTATGCATACCTCCAACTAGAGCGACCACACTGACATTCACAAGTAGCACCCTGATATTTTCATCTCATCTCCCTGTTCCAGCCAACTGGCTCTGGCCACCATCCTACAAATCTGTAGGACCACGGCTAGAGGAATATTCTTCTCCTACCTCGCTATGAAGACCTGGAACTCCCTGCCTCTACATCTCAGGCAATCACTGTCGCTGCCTCAATTCAGGAAGGACCTCAAGACCTTGCTCTACGACTGAACTGTAGATCTCCCCCTGCCCCCAACACCTTGAAAACATAATGGGCGAGTAGCCACGCTTAACAAGAAACCAGATTGATTGATTGATTTCACATCCACTCTAAGAGGTTCGAAGGCAGTGGCATCTACAGATGTTGATGACAGTACTGCGGGGTAATGTAGCGAAACACAGTATAGCACTTCTACCAGTATAGCCTCTGTTTTCCCTCATCGCACTCTGTTGTGAGAGGGAGGCAGGAGAGTGGAGGTACCATTGAAATATTGAAGAAATGGCCTCCATGGAAGACCTTTTGTCTCCCTAATATGGTTGCCTTATGACAAGAAGGGAGTATTGGGTAGGTATACTATATACACCATGTGGACTTGTAACGAAGTGGTATCAGGCTTGCATGGCTGGGCTTTTCCTTCCTCTGCCATGTCTGGTTTACATGACAGTATGAAGAAAATAATCAATAATTTAGGATCTATGTGTCAGACACAGTGAGGAACTTCCCATCCTTTTCCCCACCCAGCACCGGTGAACGTTCTTCTAATTTGGTGGTAGTAGCCCTACCCATATCTGATTGACATCCTTCTATATACTACTTAGAGGATTTGAAAATTACAATGGTTGCCCACTACAGAATGCCAAAGTTGCTCTTTTGAAGCAGCATTTAATTTATGTTGTTGGTCCTGCATCTTAGATCTCAGAATCAGACGTTGCTAGTGCAGTATAAGTAGTACGAAGATGTGAGCCAGGTGTAGCAGTTACAATGTATGTTGACAACTGTAAGCCACCAATGTTAATAAGTGCCAGGTGGCAAGTGGAGCCCCAAAACAGTATACTTGCTAACGTTTCTTCTGAAAATACCTCCAAACCAGCAGCCCTCCTAGTTCTTTCTGAAATCCAGTGCATGCACAACCAATGCTTAGTCGTCTGTGGACAACCCACAGCTAAGGAAAATCACCACATTTGGTACTGTGATATTCAATGTCCTCAATGCATCAATACATAGGGCAATCGTCATCACTGGCATGTTTCTAACAGAAGGGTCTACCTTTTTACAAAATTTCCAAAATATAAGAAAATAATACCAAATGTTATAAAGTAATAAATATACACCCATGTTCTGCAACCTATTTGGCCATGCAATAAAGTGGGTCAAATGGATTCAGCAGATGTATCTTCCTTGACAACATATTCCTTAAGATGTGCATAATTAAAGAAAATATGTTCCAGGGTTGATACCTGTCACCTTGAAATGGTACACTAGTGATTATGCCAAAGTGTACTGAAATGTGTAGATTTTACTGTAATTCCTTTCAAGGAAAGGCATTTTTTTTTAAAAATAATCACTTGGCTGATCCCTGATTGGCATATTTAATTTACCTATAAGTCCCTAGTATGTTATACAAAATGTACCCAGGCTAGTAAGTTGAATGTCACCAGTGGACTGCAACACTTATTGTGCCGCCACTGCTGTGATCAAGTAAAACGATGGAGCCTAAATTGTTCTAGTTCGTCATTGCAGCCTAGTTAAGCAGCTTTTAAAATGAGAACTTGACATGGCAAAATAACCATTTTTGCCAAGTCCAAGTCTTCCTTTTTAATATTTATTAGTCATTCCTAGGGCAGGCTTTAGTAGCCCAAAAGGCGGAGGGGCAGATATCAAAAGAAGGACATGTCAAATGTAAACATGCCCTAACAGTGCAAACTCGAAATTGACATTTTCACTGTAGTAAGGTCGATTGTCAAGTTGGCTACCACAGAGTTTCACTAGCTCACATGCTAAGTGCAAACTTCTATTTGGGGCTAATGAGGTTTCAAGGTATCAAATTGATTGATAAACTAAATCCCCCTTATTCCTCAAAGTAAAGGTGAATTTAGAAAGTCACCACTTTCTTGCCCCAAAGTTCCAGTAGCTATTTCGGATTACCTACAGAAGTTGGCACCTGGGACTGTCGCTGTCCTCTTGCCAAGAGATGTTAAGTGCCATCAGGAACATGGAGCAAAAGGACTATTGGAGAGGTGAGGTGTGACCTCCTCAAGCAGGATGGCGAGAGGTCTGTGACCATAGATCTCCCAGCTTCAAAGGGGCTACCACCTCTGATAAGCAAATGGGAGTCACAATGTAACCTGCCCTTTCCTTGGTGTAGGTAGACAGGCTGACATCCTTTTCAGAGGGGGAAGTCCAATTGCAGAAGTGGTTTTCCAGGGGAGGTGGCTAACAGCTGAGCTCTAATCCGACCAAATGTATATTCAAAATTTTTAAGGAGCTCAGGAGTAGCAAAGATACCTCATCTAGTGTTGTATCCTCACAATATTGTGAAGAGCTTGCTACCTATTTTGTGGCAAAGGTCCACAAAATCTACCAATCCTTTCCTCATGTGGTCCCCAATATCATCCCCTTAGTGGTGAGAGATGAGTCGTGCCCTATACTATCTGATATCCCGGCTATTTCGGAGAAGGACCGGATTCGACTAGGTGGCAAAATAAAATCTGGTTCTCCGGCTGACCCTATGAGGCCACCTCAATTTATGGACTCCTTGTCACTGCTCCAGCGGCCGATCTGTCAGATTTTGAACCTTTCCTTCACAAGGGCTATTGTGCCAGCTGCTTGGAAGGAGGCCTGGGTGTCTCCTATTATTAAAAAGCCTACGCTAGACCCCTCAAAACCTGAGAATTTTAGACCAATTTCCCTCCTCCCTTGGGTGGCAAAGATAGCTGAAGCCCATGTTAATAACATCTTATCCCAATTCCTGAACTCTAACAACATTCTGGACCCATCCCAGAATGGTTCGACCAGGCCATAGTACGGAAACCGCCCTGCTTGCCACCACTGAACATCTGTGGGCGGCTTTGGATGCCGGTCAAAGTGCAGCGCTGATCCTTTTGGACCTCAGCTCTGCCTTTGATACGGTATCACACGCCATCCTTCTTTATCGTCTGGAGGCAGCAGGAGTGACTGGGAGAGCGCTGGAGTGCTTTCTTAACTGATAGATCTTTTCGGGTGTTGGCCCCTCCGTTTCTGTCACAATCCCATTCCATCGGACAGGGGGTTCCACAGGGCTCTGCATTAAGCCCCTCTCTGTTCAATCTGTATGTACAGCCTTTGGCTGCTGTTGCTAAAAGATGGGATCTAACGATGGTGTCCTATGCGGACGATACCCAGCTGGTTATCACCTTAGCTGAGGGATCATCGGGAGCAGCCACCATATTCAGAGAGGGGATGACAGCTGTGGCACAATGGATGACAGAGAATTGTCTACAGCTCAACGCGAGTAAGACCGAGGTTTTGGTGGTCGGAAAGAATGCCACTCTTTGGAACGAGGACTGGTGGCCAGCTTCCCTTGGCCCTATGCCATCGCCTAAACCGGCGGTAAAAAATCTTGGGGTCTGGATGGATTCCACTCTAAGCTTCCAGACCCATACTAAGAGAGTTGCGGCCACCTGTGTTGGCCTACTCAGAGGCCTTAAACCGCTTCTGGAATTCTTCGATCCGGCAGTACGGCAACTTATTGTGCAGTCCACAATACTATCTCGCCTGGACTACGCTAGCTCCTTGCTTCTAGGAGCAAACAAAGCAGAGATTCAGCAACTGCAACGAGTTCAGAACTCTGCTGCCAGAGCGCTAGTGGGTCTCCCTCGCCACTGCTCAGTTGCGGCTACGATTCAAGGACTTCAAGGACTTCATTGGCTTCGGGTCGACAGGCGAATTCAGTTTAAAACCCTTTGCCTGTCGTTCAAAATCCTGACGTCTAATAGCCCTAAGCAACTCTGTGGTCTGCTGAGTCCATATGTGCCACATCGAACACTGCGCTCCTGAGGACAGCACTTGGTGAATGTGCCACGCTTTACTCGTGTTAGAGCTGGCGGATCCTCGTTTAGGTACTTAAGTGCTAAATTGTGGAATTCCTTGCCATTACACCTCCGGGTCATGGATGACCTGCTGGCCTTTCGGAAGGCTATTAAAACTTTTCTGTTCTCATCTGTATAGGACTTGACTGTCACACCCGTGCAGCTCTCTCTGGAAAATGTTTGGGATTTAGGTCTGATAGCGCCGGGACGCCCCTTTGCTGGGGCAGCTGTGCGCTCTAGAAATCATTTAACATAACATAACTATACTAGACACACCTCAGGGGTGTGCCCATGGCTCTGTCCCATGGAAGAAGGGTCCTGACATTTTGGATTTCAGTAGAGAGGTATGTGTGGGATTGTTTATTGCCAACCCTACAAGAAATTATGTTAAGGTGGGTAGGGTTACCCCGGGAATTGTAGCTCCATTGGCTAATGATTACTCCCCACCCGCAAACTCAAAATTGTCAAGCAAGTTGCACCCCTGGGTTCCACCACTGATGGACTGCACCTGCTGAACCTATGAACCTCACGAAGAAAGGCTGCACCAGTGGGGGCTGCACCTGCTAAGCCAAAACAGGACTTCAGACAAAGATGAGCTGCTCCTGTTGTTGAACCTGTGGAGAGAGACCCCGAGGGCTGGAACTGCTCTCGCTTGCGCCAAAGACCAGTCAGTGGACTCCAAATGCTAGTTGGCTAGTCTTCTAATATGCTTCAGGGACACAAATCTAAAGAAGTCCTGCACCTGCAAATTACCCAGCTATATACTAAACATTAAACTTGCCCTGGGCTCTGCTGGTGAAGCAGAGAGATTGAGTCCTAGCCCTCAAGAGCTCCCTCTCAGGTCCTGGACCAGTTGCCACAGTATTGCAACCTGTGTGCCAAAGCCAAAAGATAGTGACTTTTGTACATCGAGCTAGAGTCTCATAGGCTGCAGCTACTTGGCAATTCATTGGTAACCTCAAACACCATTAAAAACCAGGGCTTTATTGGACCACTGAACCTCACCGATCCATCAACGTCAAACCCAAGGCTGGACTCAAGCTTCAGACTAACCTGCTGACCCCACCATCGACAATAGTAAGAACCAGTAATGTTTCTAAGTGCAAAGATAAATTCATGCCTGGTACCAACCCAGCACCTGCATAATATAATAATAATAAGGGTAGCTTATAAAGCGCTTGGTTACGCCAAAGCGTGTCCCCGCGCTGCAACTGAAGAACTCTGAGCGAGGTGGAGACCAGTGATCCGTTATCTGGAGAACAGGTATGTTTTTAGGTTCTTGCGGAAGCTGGATTCGGATGGATCCAGACGAAGATGGAGAGGAAGGGAATTCAAGTTTTTCGCTGCCAGATAGCGGAAGGAACGTCCGCCCATACGGGCTCTTTTGACCCTAGGAACCTTAAGTAGGCCCTCATATGAGGAACGCAGCTCGCGTGCAGGTGTATATCTTGTCACTAGGTTCTGGAGTGGAATAGGAGATTTCTTAGCCAGGATGCGGTGGCATGTGCAGAGGGCTTTGAATTCCACTCTGCTTTTTACTGGCAACCAGTGGAGGGTTTTGAGAGCGGCTTTGGTGTTTGATCGTTTGGATTTTTAGGATGAGACGGGCTGCCGCGTTCTGTATTACCTGAAGGCGATTCATGGCTTTGCAGGTGGTACCCAGATAAAGTAGGTTGCCGTAGTCTAGGCGTGATGTCACAAGGGCGTGTACCAATGTTTTCCGTGCTGACATAGGAAGGAGGTCAAGGACCTTCCTTATGGTTTTTAGGACACCAAAACAGACGCCTGCAACTCGGTCTATTTGGGGTCCAAAAGATAGGTCAGCATCGAGCCATACGCCTAGGTTTTTTACTCCCTGGCGGGGTATGGGAGCTTCATCCAGACATGGAGGCCACCACGCCGACGACAAAACAGATGGGTTCCCCCCCACAACGAGCACCTCGGTCTTGTTGCCGTTTAACTTAAGGCAGTTGGTGGACATCCAGGCTGCAAGTTCTTGCATGCAGTTCCTGAAACTGTCCATCGCAAGACCGGGTGCACGCGATAGGGAGATAGCCAGCTGCGTGTCGTCGGCGTATGACACGATGCTCAATCCGTGACTCACGGCAATTGAAGCCACTGGAGAGACATAGAGATTAAACAAGGTTGGGCTCAGGGACGAACCCTGGGGGACGCCCTGACCCAAACCTATGTCTCTCGAGTAGTGGTCGCCCTGGCGAACCTGGAAGCTTCTCCCTGTCAGGAAGGATTGTAGCCATTGGAGTGCAGCTTCGGATATACCTCCGTTGTTCAGACACTGTAGCAAGTTGTCGTGCGCCACAGTGTCGAACGCTGCACTCAGGTCCAATAGGATGAGGGCCATGGTGTGTCCCTCATCTACCCCCTGACGTAGGGTCTCAACTGCAGTAAGCAGTGCGGACTCTGTAGAGTGGCGGGGGCGGAATCCGAATTGGGTGTCGTGCAATAAGGCAGCCTTTTCCACGAAGTCCATCAGTTGTTTATTGACCGTTTTTTCGGCCACCTTGGCTAGGTAGGGTAGGAGTGAAATTGGGCGGAGATTGTCAAGTTTCTCAAAACTGATGGTAGGTTTCTTCCTGAGGGGCAGAACCACCGCCTTTTTCCACTCCCTAGGTACTGTCTTGGTGGTAAAAGATAAATCGAGTACATGTCTAATGTATGGTTCTAGTACCCTTAAACTATCCGTCAGGCGTTTGGGTGTGGTAGGGTCTCTCGGAGAGCCCGACTTCACCGACCTGCAGATTTTTAGAAGATCTTCCGTGGGAGGGGTAGTAAAGTTGGTAAGTCTAGGTTTATCTCCCCACTCCCTTGGGCTTTCAACGAAGTCTGCCCCGGTTTTGGACTGCGTAGGGAATGCTGAGTAGATTTTTGTTATTTTATCTGAGAAAAAATCTGCGATTTTGTCACACAATTCTGGCGAGCAGTCAGCGGGGGCAATAGCTGGGTTTCCGCTTGAAAGAGTTTTGTAGAGTGAAAACAGCTCTTTCGTCGAGTTACCAGCCTCACTAATCCTATTTGTAAAATATGCTGTTTTTGTCTTTCTAATTAGTCCATGGTAGGTTCGTCTCTCGGTTAGATAATTCTTTCTGGTTTCTTCAGAGAGAGTCTTGCGCCATTCTCTTTCGGTTCTTTTCAGTGCAGTTTTCTGAACCCTTAGTTCAGCGTTGAACCACGGGGCAGTTTTGTTTGTGCGTCCCCCAGATTTGGTTTTTAGCAAAGGGGCTGTGCAGTCTAGTGCCTGATTAACGCGTGTGCAGAGGTTAGCATTGGCTGTGTCAGCATCCTTCCCTCCTGGGCTTCCTCCTTTCGTTAATTCTGCACAGAATTTGGGCTGAGAGAATGTAGCCCATTTCCGTTTGAGGTGGTACATAGCTGGTGGCTGTGGGGGTCTGCTTCCCGGGATTCGTATGGAAAAAGGGACCAAATAGTGGTCCGACCATGGGATGGGAATTGGGGTCATAGCATCCAACCACGATTTCCATCGCATTCAGCCTGAAACTTTGTCTTTGCCCTGGATGTCGTGTTTGAGGTTCAAAAACTACTTCTAAGTGTGAAAAACAGTGATTTACAAACCTTTTTGAAACTTTTTATAGTGAAAAGCAGTGATTTGTGAAAATGTTGCAAAATCATGACTCTGGTTGCCTTCATTTGAATTTTGTAGTTTGGGTGTCTATTTAAAGAAATATATGCTATTTTTATAAGCTAGAGTTAGGTTCTTATTCTGTCATGTTTATTATCTATTGACTGTTTTTGTACTGATAAATGATTTACATTTGTTTACTTATGAGCTAACCTTGACTGCCCTGGCATAGCTACCCTGAGCTAACATTTGATTTAATGAAACCTAACTGGACCTGATACGGATTAGTGAGATTATTACATGGTGAGGTCTCGCAACCACCCCAACTAATAATGCCACTTTTCTTACATTAGCATTGTAGTCTGAGCCCCAAGAGAGCCTACGGATATTTGCTATTGCCAGATTCAGCGTATTAATGACAACATACTCCTTGTTTGTGATCAGCGATTTAGATTTGTCTGCCTGGGAAGCAAAACAAACTAATACAAAATTCCTTCCCAAAAATTGATATATCAGCAAACAAAAAGCTATTGACAAAGGGCTTGCACCAATACTGAACAAGCTATCAGAGAAATTCTGAGAAAAAAAACCTTTGGCACCAAACTGAATTAACAACTCTTGGGAGTCAAAAGCTCAACAAAACATATGGGCCCACATGCATCAAGCATTTTTGGAGTCGCAAACGGTGCGATTCCTTTAAATCGTCCGTTTGCGATTCCAAAAGTGCTTTTTGGGATGCATCATGATATTTTAGAAATCGTAACTTTTTAGCTATTTCTAAAATTGCGTTTGCTTTTAAGAAGTCGCAAATATGCGATTTCTTAAAAGCAATGCATGATTACTTTTAAAATTGCTAAATCGCAATTAGGGGGTCAAATTTACCGAGTAGTTGAACCACTCGGTAAATTTGCAAAAAGTGTTTAAAACGCTGAAAATGCATTTTTTTCAACATTCATGTTACGGACACACATGTCCTTAGGACATGTGTGTGTGAAACATGATGCGAAAAATACATTTCAGGGGTGCATGGGGGGGTCCTTTGGACCCCCCCCTGCACCCATGAAATGCATTAACAAATTGCGATTTTCAAAGTGAAAATCGCAATTTGCTAATGCCTTCCCATTGCATCCTATGGGCCTTTTGGCCCATAGGAACCAATGGGAATAGCGAATTCGTAAATTGTATTTTGGTAATTTATGCGATTCGGTAAAAATAGCGATTTTTACCGAATTGCAAAAAAAAAGCGAAAATATTCATGCATAGGCTTTTGCGATTTCTAAATTGCGAATCGTTATTTTTCGCAATTTAGAAATCGCAAAAGCCGATATTGATGCATGTGGGCCATGAAATTAAGAATGATTTGAATGGATAATCAGCCCAAATGTTGAGGCCCTCTGCAATGCAGGAATCATTAGATTGTGATAGCAAATTTTGAGCTAAGCTGTAAAGATTTGCTGATTAACCTAATAGGCGCTAGAATGGATGCTAGATAACTTTAGGAATGAGGGAGGTGGCATGGCTTCTTGAGAATTTGGCCAAGATGTGCTCAAGGGAGTCCATAGCACCTTTCTCATAGAAGGTCAAAGCTGCTCCACATCCCCTACTTGTGTTTCTGGTTTTGTACAGGGTATTGTGGCTTGTGGTCAGGGCAAGTGCCAATATTAGTGGTGGCTTCAGAATCAAAGAACCAGGGTTTAGTGACTGCCAGATGTGAGACAACTGATCTCCTACAAGGTCCTTGATAATGCTGACCTAGCGCTACATGGGAAGATTAGTACTGCCTGCGGTGAATTACATTGGATGTTGGAGCGTGCCTGGTTCTGGAATCCAGATATAGAATTCTAGTACTTAATTGGACATCTAGCAGGTTTCATAGATGCTGGGATAGCATTTGTTGCACAGGCTAGTCGTAAGCTGTCATTATACCTTCTGGAAGAATCAGGTTGATATAAGATCACGTCTGGAGCACAGGTTTGGCTGGGATGCAAGGCAAGTTCAGCAGAGGAGGACATTTAGTGAAATGCCCGATGGGAAAGGACATTCCTCGATATTGTGCCCTGCGTGGATATTAGAATCTGGATCATTTGTTAAGTCAGAGTCTTTTGGTTGCCTTGACTGGAGGTGTCCTCTGTGCCCAGAAGTGTCAACGTGAACCAACTCTTAAGCAGCTTAAGCGGGGTGGTGATGACACTAGAAACACTGATTATTTATTTAAGAGCCTGTTCTGTCTGCACCTCTGAAGACAAAAGGGCTTAAAAGCAAAGGAGGCCCAGAAGGGTACATGATGAGGAGAAGTGGGTAAATGATGAAGGAGAGAGAGAGAGAGAGAGAGAGAGAGAGAGATGTATAAAAGAAGGAAGACACTATGACTAGAAGGAAGGGCCTAAAGAATGAAAGGACAGATGCAAAGGTGAATGGAAAGGGTAAACAACGTTTGCATGGGTGGGTGAAAGAAAGCATGAATGGAATGGTGAAAGGTTGGACAGATCAAAACCTAGATGGAAGGTTAAACGGATGAATGTGTGAATTGGGAAAGTAAGGGAAAAGATGTATGGATGAAAAAGGATGGATGGACGAGTAAAGGAGGGATAAATGGATGAAAATGTGAGAAGAAAGATGGAAGGATGGATGTAAGACTAATGATTAAATAGATTAAATTAACAGTAAACGAAGCCTGGAATCGAGTGGTGAAGATGGATACAAGTGTGTAAAGTTGGATGAAGAATGATAGTTGAAAGACATAAAGGTTAAAGAGATTGAGGGACGGAAAGTGTAATGAAGGGACCTCATCTACGGTGGGTAACGCTTACTCACTTCGCTCACCAAATGATGCTCGATGTATGGCTCAGCGTGGGGGAGTATTTTAATGTTCTGGCTACTCTCCTGGCACCCAGATTAGTGGCAATCAAAAAATTCAAGTAATAGGAAACCTTAATTTACTGACAAGATACCTTGAAAACGTTCATGACAAAGTGTTGCTTATGGGAACCAATTTTTTGTCCAAGTTCTTTCTAAGTAATTTAAAGCAAAGGAAAGGAAATGGTATAATATGTAGTTGATGGTGCATTTTAGAGCACTTTGTCACAAGTATATTATTAAAGCATAGTGTGCTAGCACACCGCCATTTACGGATATATCATTTCCATTGAAATGGATACACATTTCCCACTGACATGAAGTTTTACTTATAAAACCAGCACATAAATATTTTTTTCCATTAAACTTCAGAATTAAAAACAAAATGTTTCATTTGTGCTTTTGTAACTGCTCCCAGATTTTGAAATATATGTACGGTTATTTTCCAAGTATTTAAATGAAGTATGTTAGAATAAAATGACATCCTATAGCCTTTTCTTTTGCCCTGTACTCCGGCAAGATTGTCAGATATTTCGCTTTCCAAAACCCTCTAGCTGTTCAGTCAAAGAAAGAAAACTAAACACCAATCTCCATGTTAAAATAAGCAACAATTTGTCAGAAAACAGCCTGAAATGTGACTTCAGTCTTGGGATGGACAGCAAATGTGAGAAGATTTTTTTTTTTAAATGGAAGGCATCTTTCTTGCTCATTCACCTTCTAAATTCCAGCGTGGTTATTTTGGGGGTGCTTCGCACCCCTTACCTCAACCCCTGAACTTCAAACACCTACGTTTATATTTACTCTGAAGTACTAAGAAAAGAACTTGGACTAAAGATTGTTTTGCATCAATAGGTATGATATTTTGTCGTGAAATTTCATGTGCTATATGCCTTGCATTTTTTCTTTTTGCTGGACAGCGGATTCCGTCTACATCCACGCCCTTGGACTTTGAGTAAGAACCGTCTTCAGGTCTTTGCCAAGGTTGATGGTTGAAATGGTCTGATTTCCTGCCTCTGAACTGGTGGTGAACACGCCGCAGAGTGTCAGGAATGACTAGGTGAGAGGGGCAATGATCATTTGAGCCCTGCAACTGTCAGCATGTGACAAGTTTGCCTGCCTGGGGCAGTGACTGGACAGAAGACACTGGCCCCCTGCACAGGGTGAAGTAGTGAAGTGTCTGGGCTGGGGGCAGCGGTGGTGGTCCGAAAGGCGAGCCACAGACAGCACGGACACTGGGACTTGAAGTTGATCGGATCTCATAGGTAACTAGAGAGATGCCCTGCTTATAATTAAAGTTAGCTGCTGCCTCCTCATGTTAGGATGACCACTAGGGTGAGCCTGTAGAATGTTGAAACGGTCGTCCCTGATTGGTCAACGATGACAGGCCATAAGAGGGCAAGTTGTAGCTCATGGTCTTGCAACCATTGTGTTCACTGGTTGTGTGGTGACTACCTAAAACTGACCTGTTGCCCTCTGAGATTTAACCATTTTACTTTCCGCAGTCTGCTGCTCTTGACTAACATTTTGGCAAAAAGTGGCATCATCAACTTTCGTGCCCGCGGGTCCAAAACCTGTGTCCAACTACGGAAATGAAAAACAGGAACAGCTGCAATTTAGCCACTAAATTATTCCGACCGTGACTTCCACAGATTAAAATCTGGAAAATGTGACTTTACGCCTTATTTCAAGTTTATTTGGTAATATTTAAAATTGTTTCATTTTTCAATTGGAAAGACTATAAACTGAGAACCGAACGTTCTTGAATGATCTGCGTTATTTGCGGTGCCCATCAGAGCCCATATGGTCGTCATATGCACGTGAAACACTTCCCAGGTGTTCCATTTTAATGTAGATCCTCAAAAGACTGCTAAAAAAGCCACGTTCGTGACATTCGATTTTATTTGAGCACCTATTTGATCGGTACCAATGAAACCGCTGGAGGAGCAAGGAAAGTGGACGCAGGCTTGTTCTAAGAACTCGGGCGTTAATTGTATTACAGCCCCTGTCGAACCAGCTTCCCAGACTCTATAAATATAATGTTGCCCGCGATACCCAGCTGCTTAAAGTTTCCAATTTTTGATTAAAAATACAATACTTTTTTTCTGAAACACCTTCTGTGTCGAAAACACCCTTTCAGCCAGGGCTATTAAAAAACCCGACTGAGTCATGCAAAATACACAATTAGTTAGGGAGGTGCGTAGCTCAGAGGAAGATGTAATCAAACGCTCTAGTTTGGCGGGATAAGCAAAATCTCTTCTAACCGTGCGAGTAGTGATAGAAAATTCAACACGAGGGACCTTTGGATTGGAGGCAACACCTTGAGTAAACTAGAAAACAGGTGCAGCGGCAAAGTTGTGGCTCCAACTCTGATTGTTGGAGACGTGTGTGCTTCACGCCGTGGCGTGACGGGGAGCGGGCAGCCACGCAGCTGCGTCAAGGTGTGGGGAGGCCTACTTCTAGGCTGGTGCCCTGAGCTGTGTAAACACGCAAAGCAGGGCCGAGGAAAAAGATCCCCTCTGGTAAGGAAAAATAAAGAAAGGCAAGGAAGAGAGAAACAGAAGCAGACAAATTGGCATGCCGGGAGCTGCAGGTTTCAGTGTGTTGTTGTTTAGGAAAAGGCCCGTGCTCACGCGCTTGGCAATCAGTAGCTTTGCAATTACAGCTAGGCACGTGTAATGCAAGACTCACTCACACCCAAAAAGAGCACTTATGTTCTCTGTTGGGACTTGAAGGTGCGTGCATAAACTGAGCACAGGTGTGGCCTGGCTGTGTGGTAAAGAATGACATATCCTAAGTGATTGTTTACCTGGTAGCTTCACACAGATCTTTAGTAACAGGGCATGAGGCTCTTGGGCCCTCAGCATGTCCCGCTCAATGTGGAATTACCAAAAACCACTCAAGTGCATTAAATCGGTCACAGGTTTTAGTAACGTGCAAAAATATTGGTGAGGCCCGAGATCATGTGCTTCCCAGGTGTTGTAGGGATGGTTTGTTATTGAATGTGTTTATCCAGAAACGTGGCACAGAGGGGAATAAAAATAACTCCATAGCTAAATTTTGCGAAGGTATAACCTCATGAAAATATGATGAAATTAAAATTATGCGAGAGATGGGGGTGAAAATAGGTACAACACTGGTCTAGAGTTTGCGACACAAAGGAGCGTGGGAGTACCTCGGGAATGATCATCTGAACTTGAAAAACGTCACTTCGTTTAGTAGGGTTAGCCGTGGCCTTAAGTTTCCGAAAACCTGCCATGTTGAGTTTCTTAATCACTTGTGTCAGTGTTGATACTAATTTCGTCTGTCCATCCACCTCATGCCAGGCCTTCGCAGTCACTATATCAACTCCCTAGCAACATGTGTTGCAGATTATCTTGCAAGTACTTTAAATTTGTACAAAATATGAGCAAAGAAGCTTGTCAAGGGTGCAGCAAGATGGACAGCGTAGTTCCTGGCGAAGCGGGCTACCGGCTGAGCTCGCCTTTAGCCACACCCCCATCCACTTCTAGTATGCTCTCAGATCTGTTGCGTGCACTCCCGGAATGGCTGCGGCTGAATTCAAGAGCGGGAGCCCGTGAGGCTGCAGCGCTTGCTACGATTCACTCGGCGCTACAGTGCGGGGGAAGTCTTGCCGTACCTCCCATATTCAATCAATACACTTGAGGGCTTAAATAGTGTCGCAGCCTTCTTCAGGGTCAGTTTGTTCAGCTACTGCAGATATAAAGTGTGGATACGTGAAAAAACATGAAAAACATGTGAATAAATCAAAAGTTTGATACTGAACCAGTAGACTGACTGTTCAGTATGGACTGTACACAACCGCAGTGGGTTGCGCAATTCACTACATCTGTCCGGGCGTATTAGCCATGTATTATGTGCACCAAAACCACAAGTGTGTGGAATCCAGTCAAATGAGCACGTCCAGGGCATATGTACCTCCCAGATTGGCAGACAGCAGGTCAGCTGGTGTGCTGCGTGAGGAAGCTGCATTGAAGCCGCAGGAGTGCTGGCAGTGAGCCTTAACATTATATAGTAGGTCTGTGCGTCTTCATTGCTGCCCAGCCAAGTAGTGATTTAAAAGTACCTTTTTGGTGGAGAGTTCATGAGACCAATTCCTGTATCGTCGATAATCGGCTCAATTAAGGATCCAACAGAAGATTGGGCAAGCTCTCAGCGGCTTCATGAGACTGTAGACTGCAGACTGGAGGGCTACTCCACCTCGTTCTGTGACCGGAAGGAATGCTGAGGAAGCACTAAGAAAATCCCAGGAAGGGCAGCACTACCTCCTAGAATCCGAGCAGGTCAACTGCTTATGAGACTTATTTCTGCGCTATCAGGGACCTCCAGGTTTCTCGCCAGGGGGTAGGTGCATGTGCTCAGCTGCCAGTTTGTGCATAGGGCTTTCGGACTACCTGGTAAGGGTCGCTGGAGGGGGCTCTATGCATAAAAGATTCCTTTTTAGGGGGGGAACTTCTGTTATCCCTTGCAAGGGCAGAAATAGAAACCTTTTGGAATTTTCAACATGCTACATTTTTCTAAAAATACTTCTGCAACCCATCTTGATTCCCCAGTCTTGGTCCAGAGGGTAAAAAAACATGTAGGGCAAGCAGCAGCTCGTGCTAATCACGCCGCATGCTTAAGGAAAGACCTCGGACTGCCCACAGAAAATTTGGAGATGGCCACCACAGAGCTCTCTCCGAAAGTCTACGGGGGGGCTTCTGCCGATCTATACATGAGTATTAGCCCAGTTCCTCCTGCCTCTGCCGGGAACAGGCCCTCAACTGCACAAATATTGGAGGAATCAGAGGCAATTACTTCCGTGGGTGATGCTGAGGCTGGAAAACTTAAGGAACTTACAAAATACCCTTTATTCTTCAAAACCCAAACTAGATTAACGTCTATCACAGAGGTGCCTGAGAGTGTCCTACCAACAGCTGGACAGTCACCTGGTTCAATCGAGGGCACATCTCTCAGTGGTGACAGCAATGCCTTTTTACAACCTCCACCACAATCTCTCTGGTCTCCCTCACAGGGCCTTTCTGGATTACCCACCCTTGAAAATGCTGGGCAGGCAGTACCTGATAATACTGTAACATTTGTAGCATCTGCAGCGCAATCTAAATCTGTGCCTGAATCAACTCAGGAAGACTCCTCTCAGGATGACAGATCCTTTACATTGCAATGGGATGCTAAGAGCCTGCTCAACTTAATTCTGGAGGAGATTGGGGAGTTCAAAAGTTCAAAGCCTCTCAATCTATGGAAATTGCTGCTATACACGCCGGCTTACTAAAATCAAAGATAACATGGCCCGGGATCCGGCACGACTTAATGAGGCAGAAACTAGGATTTCGCAGCTGTAGGATCAAGTCTCTATTATGAATGATAAGGTTGCCACATTTCAGAGCCAAAAATCCGTAATGAAGTATAAATTGGAGGAATTAGAGAATCATTCTAGACGCTCTAATCTCCGTATCCTTGGTATTCCAGAATGCCTTGAAGGGCAGCAGGCTCTACAATGGGTCGACTCTTTCAATAAAAAAAATGTCCTACCGGAATATAATGGAGATTTGACTCTTACAAGGGCCCATCGTGTGCCTGCGTATCTGCCTCCCAATGCCAAATTCCCGCGGACAATCCTTGTCAACTTTGGCGATTATAGGGTCAACGAACAAATCCTATCTAAGGCAGTGAAGCGGTGACAGTTCACCTCTTTGGATGTACCCTTATGTCGTATTTTCCCTGATATGTCTGCCTCTGCAGCCAAAAGGCAGAAAGAATTTGTTAAAATGTTGCATTTATTATAATAACAGGGGGCACAGGCAATGATCGCACAACAAAGTAAATTAAAAGTGCTTGTAAAAGTTAGATTGCATGTATTCTGCAATGTCCCGAGGCTCACGAACTACTGCAACAAATTTCTTCCAACAAGTCCTAGTTTCCTAGTTCAGGGCTCTTAGGTAGATGCTGTGACCAATTGTATATTTTATTGTCTGTTTTTTCTCCCTTTGTGAATCTGTTTTCTAGACAGCTTTCTGGGGCGTCTTCCTTCTCTTTCTTTTTTTAGTCCTTTTTTTCTTTTCTTCACGTCCTGGGTGAGGGGGGTGGGGTAGGCAGGCTGGTAGCATCTGACACAAGGTCAAGGTTCCAGTTTTGGGGAGCGGGGTAAGCCTGTCAGGCATGAGCAGGGACGGTGGACTGCTCACTGCGGCTTTTCAGTGAGGAGTATGGGGGAGAACATGGGGGGTAGGGTGGAGGGGGTGTGTTAAAATGGGAAGTAGGAGGAAAAAAAGAGATCCATTTTTAAAATCTTGAATCATCCGAACCATATTCGCAAATCTATACCCTCTCTGGGGAAGTGCGGAATTAATGATAGAACTTGGGGGGCCCAGCAAAATTCAGCTTACTTTGCTATCCCGCTAGGGCCAAATAGTGCAGCGTGCTAGGAAATCCTAATGTGGTCTCTTTTAATGTCAATGGTCTCAATAATAAAAAGAAAATGCTTGCTATTGAATCATGGATGAAGATGGAAAACCCAGCTGTAATTTCAATTCAAGAACCCATATGCTGGATGCAAAGTTAGCAGATTTCTCTATGTTTAGATCCTGGGCAGCATATCTGGGCTTCTCTTCTTCTTCTGCAACACATCCCGGCACAATGATCTTTCTGGGCAAAAAATTTCAAGCGAGTGGTGAACTTTGTAAGTGATCAGAGAGGGAGGTGGTGTTGGGTAAGCTGGGGAATAGATACCTAACCTAACCTTTGCTAGTATTTATGCTCCCAGTAGAGGATAATGCTGTGCCATATGAAGAGCTTTTTCAATCCTTAATACAAATTCCTGGTGAAGTTACCAAAGGGGGATTTCAGTTTTCTAGCAAACCCAAAAATTGATTCCTCATTCATTTCCAAAAACAATTAAGACCTAAAACTTTTAGAATTATTCAAAATTATAGCAAGACTCTGGATATAATTGCCCCCTGTAGGGAAGCATTTCTGTCTAAAATTGCATATACCTGTTATTCGGGCAGATTCTGCACTTCCTCACTTATTGATTTTTTTCTTATATCCAAGACCTTGAATTTTAGTCAGCAGAAAATCTTTCCGAAAGGATTTTCGAATCATGGTATGATTATTTTATAGATTAAATTAGGCAAAATCTTGGTTCATTTTAAGAGATGGACTCTAAATAGGCAATACCTATTGGAAGAAAGATGTTTGCTACTCTGTAAAACAGAGATAAAGGAATTTTTCACAAGAAATTATGGGACGGCTTCTCCCCATATTGTCTGGGACTCTTTTAAGGCATATATTCATGGTTTGGCTATAGGTAAAGATGCTGGAAGGTTCAGAAAAGAGAAGGAAAAAAAGCAAATCCTAGAACGGAAGGCTCACAGGTGCTACGAAACCCTACTTAAAACCCCCTCGGCCCCCAACCAACAAAAACTTGACCAGGCCAAACGGGCTCTCAGCGAGGCATATTATTTAAAATGTGAAACCGTTAATAGTAATTATAGACAAAAGGTATATAAAGAGAGTAATTATACCGGGAGGGTTCTTGCATGGCCGGCTCGGGAGCAGGTCACAAGTGGCCGGATTAGCATATTGAGATGTCCCGAAACTGGTACCCAAAGTGAAGACCCAGCTAATATAGGAGATATAATGTTGGAACATTACAGGTGTATTTATGGTCAACAACAATCAATCAATAATGCATCCCATGAAATGTTCCTTAGGGAACAGGAAATTCTGCTACTCTCCGAGGCTGATAAAATGAATGTGATGCCCCCCTTCTCTAAAGAAGTACTGGGGGATGTTATAAAAACCTCCTGAGTGGTAAAGCCTGTGGGCCGGATGGTCTTCTGGTGGAATATTTAAAGACATTTTCAGGGGCTATTGTAGAATATTTTGTGCTGATTGCTAATTCAGTCCTGGAGGGAGGCCCAATACCAGTTTCATTCCAAAAAGGGAATGCAGTTCGCATTTTTTAAAAAGGGAAAAGACTGTGAATACCCTAATTCATATTGCCCAATTACACTCTTGAAATCTGTTTATAAGATTATCACTAAACTTTTAGCCAACAGATTTACTACAATAGCCTCGAACCTGATCCATTCAGATCAAAATGGTTTTATTGCAGGGAGACAGCTTGGGACTAACAAGCATTATTTAACAGAAGCACTGGATTATTTCGAGACCAAGAAAATACCAGCCTTGGTCCTTCTGTTAGACGTCGAGAAGGCGTTTGACCTCGTGGTCTGGGAGACCTTATTCCATATCTTCTCTAGGTTTGGTATAACCCCCAGATCAGGGGGTTGATTCAGAGAATGCATCATAATGCAGAAGCCAATATTATTCCCAACGCCTCCGAGGTCGGACAAATTAGTGTTAAAAGGGGGACCACACAAGGTTGCCCACTGTCCCCCATTTTATTTGCTTTTTTTATTGAGCCTTAGGCCGTCGCTATTCAAGCTAATGCATATATTCGTCCCCCTTACCTACTATGGGGAAACTATATGCTGACGATATTATACTCATCATCAACTTTGATAAGGGGGTCAAGCAAACGTTTTTGAGGTCTTCAAGCGGTTTGAATCACTCAGCGGGTATAAAATTAATTAAAGGAAAACAGAAATAATCCAGTGCGGATGCCAGCCCGATGTCCTACACTCTGATATTTTGTCATGTGTAAATTCTAAACAAAAAAGATACTTGTCGTTTAATTTTTGTGTCACGAATCAGGAATTATTGCACCAGCGGAACCCGCTCCCATTAACTATCATGGGAAGGGTCTAACTGATCAAGATGTCTGTTCTCCCGTTATTTAACTTTTTATTCTCGGCATTTCCTTGTGTTTTAACAGCATGTTTCTTTGCTAAATTAGAGTCCATGTGTACACCTTTCCTTTGGGGAAGTAATCCCCCCGAATTGCATTAAGCACTTTATATGGGTAGGTGGAGAATAGTGGGTTAGCCCTCCCTAATCTTAGGGATTAATATTTTGCATACTTTGAACAATATATGTCTAGGTTTAAGTCGGCATTGCATACAGGGCTATTTGTAAACTATTTGATGAATTTTATCTGCAAAGAGCACCAGATACTCTGTCCATTAAAATCTCGAAATCACCCAAATTAGTACGTTATAAGTGTATGCAGTGGTTCTTTCATAAATGTCAGGACTTCTATATAAAATACACAATCCAAGTAATCAATACCTCAACCCCATTATCTGAACTCATTTTAGTATTTGGGACTGGAGAATCAACTGAAATTATTAAAAAATGGGACAAGGTTGGCTTTCGGAAAATCTCAGATTTTATAACGATTGATAGGTGGCTAAACATTTCCGAAATTTATGAATTAATTCCAAATGATTTCCTCCTTCTCGGGTGCTATAATATCCCTATCAAGTAAACTGGATCTGATACAGATTAATGAACGTAAGAACCTGGCGTATTTACTATTTGAAGAAATCGCAGTTAGGAAACCCGGGGAGTGGATACAACTTTTAGCCCTTATCAAGGGTCTGGATCTCGCTCAGAAAGCAATATTAAAATGGGAAAAACACAAAGGATTGGATGTCACAGCGAGTATGTGGTCCGAAGTAAATAAACTTAATTTCTGTACGTTACGGCAGGCTAACTGGTACCGGATGCTAATCTTTAGCAAATGGCTTCTATACGAAACGCCACATAATTTATCCAAGGCTACCCTAGCCAAACTAGCCAGTGTTTTCGCTGCTCAAATCACCAGACAGGCAATTGGACGCATATTATATCATAGTGCCCTTTAATTCATTAGTTCTGGAACAATATTTTCCGTCATCTGGAGGCTGAATGTTTAATTAAATTGGATTCTAATAATTGGGTGAAAATTCTGGCCTATGATCCCTCTCTACGCCTATCCCATAAGCTAGTTAAAATATTATGTATTGCAATGGCGGTTGCCAGGTCACTTCTGCTTTAAAGATGGCACCGGCCTGGTACCAACAAAATATGAGTGGGTTCAGAAAATGAAGCAGGTTAGAAACAGTTAGAAACAGGTAGCGCTTGTTTGCACAGCGAAGTGGGGGGATTAGAAAGTTTGAAAAAGTTTGGACGGCTTGTTTCGATTAAATTCCAAATATGTGCTTAAATTCTAAAGGTAAAATGCTGAAATGTTATCAGATGTTTCATGTGGTGACATATTTGTATATTCTATTGCACTATAGACACTTATTTTATAGCACTTTTTTTACTACAGACACTTTAGCTCTTTTCTAACAGGCAGACAATGTTGTGTTAATATGACGAAACATTATTCAATGTCACAAAAGTCGAGTTTTTTACATAGTTTAATGTACCTTCTAAAACAGACAGGTGCCATTGCATTTGGTCTTTTTATGCAAAAACACTACCTGCAGCCTTATTTTTGGCTATACCTTGAAGTTTTACTCAGGCTTACATTTTAATGCACTATTGGTACTTTAGTCCTTGACTTTTCAATGATGAAACGATACTCTGTCTGGTCTTTAATGATTTCCTAATCCAAGGTCATTCTGGATTCTATTCTGATTATGTACTTTTTTTGTTAACTTTTTATGCTGTATTTTGGTATTATAAAGTGCATTGTTACCGACATTTATATTGCGTGAAATGGATCAATTTGTAAATTTTGGATAGATCTCAATAAAAAATAAATACACAAATGGGTACAGCAAGACAGTGATACCCAAGATACCCAATCCATTTAACTGTCTATTTTTTTGTTTTTTACTTTTTAATCTTCAATTTGACCTTTCAATCTCCCTTCACCCCTTCATCTGCTCCACCCTGTATCAGTCTGTGCATTTTTAGGGAACAACTTTTTGTTCACTTAGAAATGTATGTTTTTTTGCTGCCCTCTGTCCCTCAAGCTCGTTCCATCCATGGTGGGTTGCCCCATAATAAGAGTACAGCTGACTCTTCTTTCTGTTTTTGTAGTATCCAGTAGTACATCATATGGTTTCCACTGGAGGACAAGATCCACTTAGTACACAGGTTGCAAGAAATGCTATGGGTAGGAAATCTGCATCACAATTTTGTGTGGATTAAATTTGACAGGGCAGATGAAGATGTTGCCTGGAGTTAGAGCAGGTCCAGAGAGTGGACTGTCTCATGTTGGTTAACTTCCAGAATGCATACCACCGTTCCAGGGGGGCATGATCAACATTTCCAGTGCATATAGCTTTACCATCAGCACCGAAGGCAGCACCAAGATTGCTTACCAATTTACTGGTCCTTGGGATGGAGCTGTTTCACCCGTTTATTCAAACACCCTTTCAGAACTGTTGACCATCCATATCCTTACTGTATGCCTCATATCGAAAGGGTTTGTTTCAGTGATATACGCAAAAAATCAAGTCTACAGCTATTACCGGCATTTCCTCTGGAGTGCAGAACGAGAAGCTGCAGGCGTTTTGGGACAGCTAGGAATTGTATTGAGAGCATGCCTATTGGTAAAGGGGGTAAGCAGACATAATATCGACATTTTTATATCGTTGACAGAATATCGAAGTTTTAATATCGATGGTAAAGTATATCGAATGACAAAATATCGATAGCAAAAATATCGTTTAAAGTATGTTTAATTTTATATCGGAAGCAAAAATATCGTACGACAAAATATCGTTGTATTAAAATATTGAAAAATAGTAATAATTAGTATCAAATAATAATTTTTAGCAATGTTAATTGTTTATTAATAATTAGTAATTTCAATGTTTTCAAATTTATATTTTTATATATAATTTTAAAAATCATATATATTTTTAGGAGCAGGATGTTGGGTTTATAGGGGATAAGGGTGGAGAGTGTTTTAAAAATTTTAATATTAGAAATAAATTAAATTTGAAATAAAAAAATAAAAAATTAAAATTAAAAAAAACATATATTTTTTTAGGAACGGGATGTTGGGTTTATAGGGGATAAGGGTGGGGAGTGTTTAAAAAAATGTAAATATTATAATTAATAATGTAAAAAAAGTTCAATAAAAAAATGAATTACATTTTTTTTTTTTTTTTTTTAGTTTTAATACATTTTAATATTTAACATTTTTAGAAAAAAACATATATATTTTTAGGAACGGGATGTTGGGTTTATAGGGGATAAGGGAGGGAGTGTTTTAAAAATTTAAATATCAGAATTAATATAAAAAAAAAATAATAATAATTTAAATTAAAAAAAAGATATAAATATTTTTAAATTTTTAAAAATTTATAATTTAATATTTGGAAATACATTTGATATTTTTTGATTAAAATTAAACTACACAAAATATTTTAAATTTAGTAGTGTGATATTGGGTTTATAGGGGATACGTGTGAGGATTGTTTAATTATTTAGAGAAATTGAAGTAATGTTTGTTAATATATGTAAAATTACATTTTTTTTTTATAATTTAATATTTAAATATTTGTAAATACATTAAAAATAATATAATAAAAATAATATTGATTTTATTAGAACTTTTAAATAATATTTGGAAATATTTTTTTTATATGAAATAAAAAAAAATACATAAATCAAAATTTAGTAGTGCAATATTGAGTTTATAGGGGATAAGTGTGGGGATTGTTTTAATATGTAGAAAAATTGAAATAATATTTGTTAATTAATTTAAAAAAATTATAAAATGAATAAATTTATTTGGAGTGGGAATAGTAAATTATATTTATTAGTGTCCAGCACCTACCCCAATTTAATGTAGACTGGAGTGGGAATAGTAAATTATATTTAATTAGTGTCCAGCACATACACCAATTTAATGTTGACTGGAGTGGGAATAGTAAATTATATTTAATTAGTGTCCAGCATCTACCCCAATTTAATGTAGACTGGAGTGGGAATAGTAAATTATATTTAATTAGTGTCCAGCACCTACCCCAATTTAATGTAGACTGGAGTGGGAATAGTAAATTATTATTAATGTTTGTCCAGCACTTACCTCAATTTAATGTAGATTGGAGTAGGAATAATAAATTATATTTAATTAGTGTCTAGCACTTACTCCAATTTAATGTAGACTGGAGTGGGAATAGTAAATTATAATTAATGAGTGTCCAGCACCTACCCCAATTTAATGTAGACTGGAGTGAGAATAGTAAAATATATTTAAATAGTGTCCAGCACCTACCCCAATTAAATGTAGACTGGAGTGGGAATAGTAAATTATATTTAATTAGTGTCCAGCACCTACCCCAATTTAATGTTGACTTGAATGGGAATAGTAAATTATATTTAATTAGTGTCCAGCACCTACTCCAATTTAATGTAGACTGGAGTGGGAATAGTAAATTATATTTAATTAGTGTCCAGCACCTACCCCAATTTAATGTAGACTGGAGTGGGAATAGTAAATTATAATTAATGAGTGTACAGCACTTACCCCAATTTAATGTAGACTGGAGTGGGAATAGTAAATTATAATTAATGAGTGTCCAGCACCTACCCCAATTTAATGTAGACTGGAGTGGGAATAGTAAATTATAATTAATGAGTGTCCAGCACCTACCCCAATTTAATGTAGACTGGAGTGGGAATAGTACATTATAATTAATGAGTGTCCAGCACCTACCACAATTTAATGTAGACTGGAGTGGGAATAGTAAATTATAATTAATGAGTGTCCAGCACCTACCCCAATTTAATGTAGACTGGAGTGGGAATAGTAAATTATAATTAATGAGTGTCCAGCACCTACCTCAATTTAATGTAGACTGGAGTGGGAATAGTAAATTATATTTAATTAGTGTCCAGCACCTACCCCAATTTAAAGTAGAGTGGAGTGGGAATAGTAAATTACATTTAATTAGTGTCAGCACCTACCCCAATTTAATGTAGACTGGAGTGGGAATAGTACATTATAATTAATGAGTGTCCAGCACCTACCACAATTTAATGTAGACTGGAGTGGGAATAGTAAATTATAATTAATGAGTGTCCAGCACCTACCCCAATTTAATGTAGACTGGAATGGGAATAGTAAATTACATTTAATTAGTGTCAGCACCTACCCCAATTTAATGTAGACTGGAGTGGGAATAGTACATTATAATTAATGAGTGTCCAGCACCTACCACAATTTAATGTAGACTGGAGTGGGAATAGTAAATTATAATTAATGAGTGTCCAGCACCTACCCCAATTTAATGTAGACTGGAATGGGAATAGTAAATTATATTTAATTAGTGTCCAGCACCTACCCCAATTTAATGTTGACTGGAGTGGGAATAGTGAATTATATTTTATTAGTGTCCAGCACCTACCCCAATTTAATGTAGACTGGAGTGGGAATAGTAAATTATATTTAATTAGTGTCCAGCACATACACCAATTTAATGTTGACTGGAGTGGGAATAGTAAATTATATTTAATTAGTGTCCAGCACCTACCCCAATTTAATGTAGACTGGAGTGGGAATAGTAAATTATTATTAATGATTGTCCAGCACTTACCTCAATTTAATGTAGATTGGAGTGGGAATAGTAAATTACATTTAATTAGTGTCCAGCACCTACTCCAATTTAATGTAGACTGGAGTGGGAATAGTAAATTATAATTAATGAGTGTCCAGCACCTACCCCAATTTAATGTAGACTGGAGTGGGAATATTAAATTATATTTAATTAGTGTCCAGCACCTACCCCAATTTAATGTTGACTTGAATGGGAATAGTAAATGATATTTAATTGGTGTCCAGCACCTACTCCAATTTAATGTAGACTGGAGTGGGAATAGTAAATTATATTTAATTAGTGTCCAGCACCTACCCCAATTTAATGTAGACTGGAGTGGGAATAGTAAATTATATTTAAATAGTGTCCAGCACCTACCCCAATTTAATGTTGACTGGAGTGGGAATAGTAAATTATATTTATTAGTGTCCAGCACCTACCCCAATTTAATGTAGACTGGAGTGGGAATAGTAAATTATATTTAATTAGTGTCCAGCACATAAACCAATTTAATGTTGACTGGAGTGGGAATAGTAAATTATATTTAATTAGTGTCCAGCATCTACCCCAATTTAATGTAGACTGGAGTGGGAATAGTAAATTATATTTAATTAGTGTCCAGCACCTACCCCAATTTAATGTAGACTGGAGTGGGAATAGTAAATTATTATTAATGTTTGTCCAGCACTTACCTCAATTTAATGTAGATTGGAGTGGGAATAGTAAATTATATTTAATTAGTGTCCAGCACTTACTCCAATTTAATGTAGACTGGAGTGGGAATAGTAAATTATAATTAATGAGTGTCCAGCACCTACCCCAATTTAATGTAGACTGGTGTGGGAATAGTAAAATATATTTAAATAGTGTCCAGCACCTACCCCAATTTAATGTAGACTGGAGTGGGAATAGTAAATTATATTTAATTAGTGTCCAGCACCTACCCCAATTTAATGTTGACTTGATTGGGAATAGTAAATTATATTTAATTAGTGTCCAGCACCTACTCCAATTTAATGTAGACTGGAGTGGGAATAGTAAATTATATTTAATTAGTGTCCAGCACCTACCCCAATTTAATGTAGACTGGAGTGGGAATAGTAAATTATAATTAATGAGTGTACAGCACTTAACCCAATTTAATGTAGACTGGAGTGGGAATAGTAAATTATAATTAATGAGTGTCCAGCACCTACCCCAATTTAATGTAGACTGGAGTGGGAATAGTAAATTATAATTAATGAGTGTCCAGCACCTACCCCAATTTAATGTAGACTGGAGTGGGAATAGTACATTATAATTAATGAGTGTCCAGCACCTACCACAATTTAATGTAGACTGGAGTGGGAATAGTAAATTATAATTAATGAGTGTCCAGCACCTACCCCAATTTAATGTAGACTGGAGTGGGAATAGTAAATTATAATTAATGAGTGTCCAGCACCTACCTCAATTTAATGTAGACTCGAGTGGGAATAGTAAATTATATTTAATTAGTGTCCAGCACCTACCCCAATTTAAAGTAGAGTGGAGTGGGAATAGTAAATTACATTTAATTAGTGTCAGCACCTACCCCAATTTAATGTAGACTGGAGTGGGAATAGTACATTATAATTAATGAGTGTCCAGCACCTACCACAATTTAATGTAGACTGGAGTGGGAATAGTAAATTATAATTAATGAGTGTCCAGCACCTACCCCAATTTAATGTAGACTGGAATGGGAATAGTAAATTATATTTAATTAGTGTCCAGCACCTACCCCAATTTAATGTTGACTGGAGTGGGAATAGTGAATTATATTTTATTAGTGTCCAGCACCTACCCCAATTTAATTTAGACTGGAGTGGGAATAGTAAATTATATTTAATTAGTGTCCAGCACATACCCCAATTTAATGTTGACTGGAGTGGGAATAGTAAATTATATTTAATTAGTGTCCAGCACCTACCCCAATTTAATGTAGACTGGAGTGGGAATAGTAAATTATTATTAATGATTGTCCAGCACTTACCTCCATTTAATGTAGATTGGAGTGCGAATAGTAAATTACATTTAATTAGTGTCCAGCACCTACTCCAATTTAATGTAGACTGGAGTGGGAATACTAAATTATAATTAATGAGTGTCCAGCACCTACCCCAATTTAATGTAGACTGGAGTGGGAATAGTAAATTATATTTAATTAGTGTCCAGCACCTATCCCAATTTAAAGTAGAGTGGAGTGGGAATACTAAATTACATTTAATTAGTGTCAGCACCTACCCCAATTTAATGTAGACTGGAGTGGGAATAGTACATTATAATTAATGAGTGTCCAGCACCTACCACTATTTAATGTAGACTGGAGTGGGAATAGTAAATTATAATTAATGAGTGTCCAGCACCTACCCCAATTTAATGTAGACTGGAATGGGAATAGTAAATTATATTTAATTAGTGTCCAGCACCTACCCCAATGTAATGTTGACTGGAGTGGGAATAGTGAATTATATTTTATTAGTGTCCAGCACCTACCCCAATTTAATGTAGACTGGAGTGGGAATAGTAAATTATATTTAATTAGTGTCCAGCACATACCCCAATTTAATGTTGACTGGAGTGGGAATAGTAAATTATATTTAATTAGTGTCCAGCACCTACCCCAATTTAATGTAGACTGGAGTGGGAATAGTAAATTATTATTAATGATTGTCCAGCACTTACCTCCATTTAATGTAGATTGGAGTGCGAATAGTAAATTACATTTAATTAGTGTCCAGCACCTACTCCAATTTAATGTAGACTGGAGTGGGAATAGTAAATTATAATTAATGAGTGTCCAGCACCTACCCCAATTTAATGTAGACTGGAGTGGGAATAGTAAATTATATTTAAATAGTGTCCAGCACCTACCCCAATTTAATGTAGACTGGAGTGGGAATAGTAAATTATATTTAATTAGTGTCCAGCACCTACCCCAATTTAATGTTGACTTGAATGGGAATAGTAAATTATATTTAATTGGTGTCCAGCACCTACTCCAATTTAATGTAGACTGGAGTGGGAATAGTAAATTATAATTAATGAGTGTCCAGCACTTACCCCAATTTAATGTAGACTGGAATGGGAAAAGTAAAATATATTTAATTAGTGTCTAGCACCTACCCCAATTTAAAGTAGAGTGGAGTGGGAATAGTAAATTATAATTAATGAGTGTCCAGCACCTACCTCAATTTAATGTAGACTGGAGTGGGAATAGTAAATTATATGTAATTAGTGTCCAGCACCTACCCCAATTTAATGTTGACTGGAGTGGGAATAGTAAATTACATTTAATTAGTGTCCAACACCTACCCCAATTTAATGTAGAGTGGAGTGGAAATAGTAAATTATAATTAATGAGTGTCCAGCACCTACCCCAATTTAATGTAGACTGGAGTGGGAATAGTAAATTATATTTAATTAGTGTCCAGCACCTACCCCAATTTATAGTAGAGTGGAGTGGGAATAGTAAATTATAATTAATGAGTGCCCAGCACCTACCCCAATTTAATGTAGACTGGAGTGGGAATAGTAAATTATATTTAATTAGTGTCCAGCACCTACCCCAATTTAAAGTAGAGTGGAGTGGGAATAGTAAATTACATTTAATTAGTGTCCAGCACCTACCCCAATTTAATGTAGACTGGAGTTGGAATAGTAAATTATAATTAATGAGTGTCCAGCACCTACCTCAATTTTATGTAGACTGGAGTGGGAATAGTAAATTATATTTAATTAGTGTCCAGCACCTACCCCAATTTAAAGTAGAGTGGAGTGGGAATAGTAAATTACATTTAATTAGTGTCCAGCACCTACCCCAATTTAATGTAGACTGGAGTGGGAATAGTAAATTATATGTAATTAGTGTCCAGTGCCTACCCCAATTTAATGTTGACTGGAGTGGGAATAGTAAATTACATTTAATTAGTGTCCAGCACCTACCCCAATTTAAAGTAGAGTGGAGTGGGAATAGTAAATTACATTTAATTAGTGTCCAGCACCTACCCCAATTTAATGTAGAGTGGAGTGGGAATAGTAAATTATAATTAATGAGTGTCCAGCACCTACCCCAATTTAATGTAGACTGGAGTGGGAATAGTAAATTATATTTAATTAGTGTCCAGCACCTACCTCAATTTATAGTAGAGTGGAGTGGGAATAGTAAATTATAATTAATGAGTGCCCAGCACCTACCCCAATTTAATGTAGACTGGAGTGGGAATAGTACATTATATTTAATTAGTGTCCAGCACCTACCCCAATTTAAAGTAGAGTGGAGTGGGAATAGTAAATTACATTTAATTAGTGTCCAGCACCTACCCCAATTTAATGTAGACTGGAGTGGGAATAGTAAATTATAATTAATGAGTGTCCAGCACCTACCTCAATTTAATGTAGACTGGAGTGGGAATAGTAAATTATATTTAATTAGTGTCCAGCACCTACCCCAATTTAAAGTAGAGTGGAGTGGGAATAGTAAATTACATTTAATTAGTGTCCAGCACCTACCCCAATTTAATGTAGACTGGAGTAGGAATAGTAAATTATAATTAATGAGTGTCCAGCATCTACCCCAATTTAATGTAGACTGGAGTGGGAATAGTAAATTATATTTAATTAGTGTCCAGCACCTACCCCAATTTAATGTAGACTGGAGTGGGAATAGTAAATTATTATTAATGTTTGTCCAGCACTTACCTCAATTTAATGTAGATTGGAGTAGGAATAATAAATTATATTTAATTAGTGTCTAGCACTTACTCCAATTTAATGTAGACTGGAGTGGGAATAGTAAATTATAATTAATGAGTGTCCAGCACCTACCCCAATTTAATGTAGACTGGAGTGGGAATAGTAAAATATATTTAAATAGTGTCCAGCACCTACCCCAATTAAATGTAGACTGGAGTGGGAATAGTAAATTATATTTAATTAGTGTCCAGCACCTACCCCAATTTAATGTTGACTTGAATGGGAATAGTAAATTATATTTAATTAGAGTCCAGCACCTACTCCAATTTAATGTAGACTGGAGTGGGAATAGTAAATTATATTTAATTAGTGTCCAGCACCTACCCCAATTTAATGTAGACTGGAGTGGGAATAGTAAATTATAATTAATGAGTGTACAGCACTTACCCCAATTTAATGTAGACTGGAGTGGGAATAGTAAATTATAATTAATGAGTGTCCAGCACCTACCCCAATTTAATGTAGACTGGAGTGGGAATAGTAAATTATAATTAATGAGTGTCCAGCACCTACCCCAATTTAATGTAGACTGGAGTGGGAATAGTACATTATAATTAATGAGTGTCCAGCACCTACCACAATTTAATGTAGACTGGAGTGGGAATAGTAAATTATAATTAATGAGTGTCCAGCACCTACCCCAATTTAATGTAGACTGGAGTGGGAATAGTAAATTATAATTAATGAGTGTCCAGCACCTACCTCAATTTAATGTAGACTGGAGTGGGAATAGTAAATTATATTTAATTAGTGTCCAGCACCTACCCCAATTTAAAGTAGAGTGGAGTGGGAATAGTAAATTACATTTAATTAGTGTCAGCACCTACCCCAATTTAATGTAGACTGGAGTGGGAATAGTACATTATAATTAATGAGTGTCCAGCACCTACCCCAATTTAATGTAGACTGGAGTGGGAATAGTAAATTATAATTAATGAGTGTCCAGCACCTACCCCAATTTAATGTAGACTGGAATGGGAATAGTAAATTACATTTAATTAGTGTCAGCACCTACCCCAATTTAATGTAGACTGGAGTGGGAATAGTACATTATAATTAATGAGTGTCCAGCACCTACCACAATTTAATGTAGACTGGAGTGGGAATAGTAAATTATAATTAATGAGTGTCCAGCACCTACCCCAATTTAATGTAGACTGGAATGGGAATAGTAAATTATATTTAATTAGTGTCCAGCACCTACCCCAATTTAATGTTGACTGGAGTGGGAATAGTGAATTATATTTTATTAGTGTCCAGCACCTACCCCAATTTAATGTAGACTGGAGTGGGAATAGTAAATTATATTTAATTAGTGTCCAGCACATACACCAATTTAATGTTGACTGGAGTGGGAATAGTAAATTATATTTAATTAGTGTCCAGCACCTACCCCAATTTAATGTAGACTGGAGTGGGAATAGTAAATTATTATTAATGATTGTCCAGCACTTACCTCAATTTAATGTAGATTGGAGTGGGAATAGTAAATTACATTTAATTAGTGTCCAGCACCTACTCCAATTTAATGTAGACTGGAGTGGGAATAGTAAATTATAATTAATGAGTGTCCAGCACCTACCCCAATTTAATGTAGACTGGAGTGGGAATATTAAATTATATTTAAATAGTGTCCAGCACCTACCCCAATTTAATGTAGACTGGAGTGGGAATAGTAAATTATATTTAATTAGTGTCCAGCACCTACCCCAATTTAATGTTGACTTGAATGGGAATAGTAAATGATATTTAATTGGTGTCCAGCACCTACTCCAATTTAATGTAGACTGGAGTGGGAATAGTAAATTATATTTAATTAGTGTCCAGCACCTACCCCAATTTAATGTAGACTGGAGTGGGAATAGTAAATTATATTTAAATAGTGTCCAGCACCTACCCCAATTTAATGTTGACTGGAGTGGGAATAGTAAATTATATTTATTAGTGTCCAGCACCTACCCCAATTTAATGTAGACTGGAGTGGGAATAGTAAATTATATTTAATTAGTGTCCAGCACATAAACCAATTTAATGTTGACTGGAGTGGGAATAGTAAATTATATTTAATTAGTGTCCAGCATCTACCCCAATTTAATGTAGACTGGAGTGGGAATAGTAAATTATATTTAATTAGTGTCCAGCACCTACCCCAATTTAATGTAGACTGGAGTGGGAATAGTAAATTATTATTAATGTTTGTCCAGCACTTACCTCAATTTAATGTAGATTGGAGTGGGAATAGTAAATTATATTTAATTAGTGTCCAGCACTTACTCCAATTTAATGTAGACTGGAGTGGGAATAGTAAATTATAATTAATGAGTGTCCAGCACCTACCCCAATTTAATGTAGACTGGTGTGGGAATAGTAAAATATATTTAAATAGTGTCCAGCACCTACCCCAATTTAATGTAGACTGGAGTGGGAATAGTAAATTATATTTAATTAGTGTCCAGCACCTACCCCAATTTAATGTTGACTTGATTGGGAATAGTAAATTATATTTAATTAGTGTCCAGCACCTACTCCAATTTAATGTAGACTGGAGTGGGAATAGTAAATTATATTTAATTAGTGTCCAGCACCTACCCCAATTTAATGTAGACTGGAGTGGGAATAGTAAATTATAATTAATGAGTGTACAGCACTTAACCCAATTTAATGTAGACTGGAGTGGGAATAGTAAATTATAATTAATGAGTGTCCAGCACCTACCCCAATTTAATGTAGACTGGAGTGGGAATAGTAAATTATAATTAATGAGTGTCCAGCACCTACCCCAATTTAATGTAGACTGGAGTGGGAATAGTACATTATAATTAATGAGTGTCCAGCACCTACCACAATTTAATGTAGACTGGAGTGGGAATAGTAAATTATAATTAATGAGTGTCCAGCACCTACCCCAATTTAATGTAGACTGGAGTGGGAATAGTAAATTATAATTAATGAGTGTCCAGCACCTACCTCAATTTAATGTAGACTCGAGTGGGAATAGTAAATTATATTTAATTAGTGTCCAGCACCTACCCCAATTTAAAGTAGAGTGGAGTGGGAATAGTAAATTACATTTAATTAGTGTCAGCACCTACCCCAATTTAATGTAGACTGGAGTGGGAATAGTACATTATAATTAATGAGTGTCCAGCACCTACCACAATTTAATGTAGACTGGAGTGGGAATAGTAAATTATAATTAATGAGTGTCCAGCACCTACCCCAATTTAATGTAGACTGGAATGGGAATAGTAAATTATATTTAATTAGTGTCCAGCACCTACCCCAATTTAATGTTGACTGGAGTGGGAATAGTGAATTATATTTTATTAGTGTCCAGCACCTACCCCAATTTAATTTAGACTGGAGTGGGAATAGTAAATTATATTTAATTAGTGTCCAGCACATACCCCAATTTAATGTTGACTGGAGTGGGAATAGTAAATTATATTTAATTAGTGTCCAGCACCTACCCCAATTTAATGTAGACTGGAGTGGGAATAGTAAATTATTATTAATGATTGTCCAGCACTTACCTCCATTTAATGTAGATTGGAGTGCGAATAGTAAATTACATTTAATTAGTGTCCAGCACCTACTCCAATTTAATGTAGACTGGAGTGGGAATACTAAATTATAATTAATGAGTGTCCAGCACCTACCCCAATTTAATGTAGACTGGAGTGGGAATAGTAAATTATATTTAATTAGTGTCCAGCACCTACCCCAATTTAAAGTAGAGTGGAGTGGGAATACTAAATTACATTTAATTAGTGTCAGCACCTACCCCAATTTAATGTAGACTGGAGTGGGAATAGTACATTATAATTAATGAGTGTCCAGCACCTACCACTATTTAATGTAGACTGGAGTGGGAATAGTAAATTATAATTAATGAGTGTCCAGCACCTACCCCAATTTAATGTAGACTGGAATGGGAATAGTAAATTATATTTAATTAGTGTCCAGCACCTACCCCAATGTAATGTTGACTGGAGTGGGAATAGTGAATTATATTTTATTAGTGTCCAGCACCTACCCCAATTTAATGTAGACTGGAGTGGGAATAGTAAATTATATTTAATTAGTGTCCAGCACATACCCCAATTTAATGTTGACTGGAGTGGGAATAGTAAATTATATTTAATTAGTGTCCAGCACCTACCCCAATTTAATGTAGACTGGAGTGGGAATAGTAAATTATTATTAATGATTGTCCAGCACTTACCTCCATTTAATGTAGATTGGAGTGCGAATAGTAAATTACATTTAATTAGTGTCCAGCACCTACTCCAATTTAATGTAGACTGGAGTGGGAATAGTAAATTATAATTAATGAGTGTCCAGCACCTACCCCAATTTAATGTAGACTGGAGTGGGAATAGTAAATTATATTTAAATAGTGTCCAGCACCTACCCCAATTTAATGTAGACTGGAGTGGGAATAGTAAATTATATTTAATTAGTGTCCAGCACCTACCCCAATTTAATGTTGACTTGAATGGGAATAGTAAATTATATTTAATTGGTGTCCAGCACCTACTCCAATTTAATGTAGACTGGAGTGGGAATAGTAAATTATAATTAATGAGTGTCCAGCACTTACCCCAATTTAATGTAGACTGGAATGGGAAAAGTAAAATATATTTAATTAGTGTCTAGCACCTACCCCAATTTAAAGTAGAGTGGAGTGGGAATAGTAAATTATAATTAATGAGTGTCCAGCACCTACCTCAATTTAATGTAGACTGGAGTGGGAATAGTAAATTATATGTAATTAGTGTCCAGCACCTACCCCAATTTAATGTTGACTGGAGTGGGAATAGTAAATTACATTTAATTAGTGTCCAACACCTACCCCAATTTAATGTAGAGTGGAGTGGAAATAGTAAATTATAATTAATGAGTGTCCAGCACCTACCCCAATTTAATGTAGACTGGAGTGGGAATAGTAAATTATATTTAATTAGTGTCCAGCACCTACCCCAATTTATAGTAGAGTGGAGTGGGAATAGTAAATTATAATTAATGAGTGCCCAGCACCTACCCCAATTTAATGTAGACTGGAGTGGGAATAGTAAATTATATTTAATTAGTGTCCAGCACCTACCCCAATTTAAAGTAGAGTGGAGTGGGAATAGTAAATTACATTTAATTAGTGTCCAGCACCTACCCCAATTTAATGTAGACTGGAGTTGGAATAGTAAATTATAATTAATGAGTGTCCAGCACCTACCTCAATTTAATGTAGACTGGAGTGGGAATAGTAAATTATATTTAATTAGTGTCCAGCACCTACCCCAATTTAAAGTAGAGTGGAGTGGGAATAGTAAATTACATTTAATTAGTGTCCAGCACCTACCCCAATTTAATGTAGACTGGAGTGGGAATAGTAAATTATATGTAATTAGTGTCCAGTGCCTACCCCAACTTAATGTTGACTGGAGTGGGAATAGTAAATTACATTTAATTAGTGTCCAGCACCTACCCCAATTTAATGTAGAGTGGAGTGGGAATAGTAAATTATAATTAATGAGTGTCCAGCACCTACCCCAATTTAATGTAGACTGGAGTGGGAATAGTAAATTATATTTAATTAGTGTCCAGCACCTACCTCAATTTATAGTAGAGTGGAGTGGGAATAGTAAATTATAATTAATGAGTGCCCAGCACCTACCCCAATTTAATGTAGACTGGAGTGGGAATAGTACATTATATTTAATTAGTGTCCAGCACCTACCCCAATTTAAAGTAGAGTGGAGTGGGAATAGTAAATTACATTTAATTAGTGTCCAGCACCTACCCCAATTTAATGTAGACTGGAGTGGGAATAGTAAATTATAATTAATGAGTGTCCAGCACCTACCTCAATTTAATGTAGACTGGAGTGGGAATAGTAAATTATATTTAATTAGTGTCCAGCACCTACCCCAATTTAAAGTAGAGTGGAGTGGGAATAGTAAATTACATTTAATTAGTGTCCAGCACCTACCCCAATTTAATGTAGACTGGAGTAGGAATAGTAAATTATAATTAATGAGTGTCCAGCACCTACCACAATTTAATGTAGACTGGAGTGGGAATAGTAAATTATATTTAATAAGTGTCCAGCACCTACCACAATTTAAAGTAGAGTGGAGTGGGAATAGTAAATTACAATTAATGAGTGTCCAGCACCTACCTCAATTTAATGTAGACTGGAGTGGGAATAGTAAATTATATTCAATTAGTGTCCAGCACCTACCCCAATTTAAAGTAGAGTGGAGTGGGAATAGTAAATTATATTTAATTAGTGTCCAGCACCTACCCCAATTTAATGTAGACTGGAGTGGTAATAGTATATTCGTGTGTGTATAAGCTTTATTCGAGACAATTCTCATAAAAGCACATAAAACCAAGATAATTACACAATAATACATAATTACAGAATAAAAAATTCATTAAACATGACGTACAGCTTATACTACATTTACATTATAAAAACCATTTATAACAGTGATATTACATAAAACGTTATTAAAAAGAATGCCTGATTACCTACTACCCCCCAAGGACCGTCGTCTAATTGCCCAAGCCCAACCCAGGTATTTGGCTACCCCTATGACTATTGAATCCTGGTTTGTTGTACATAGGATTCTTAGAGCCACTGCACTGTCACGTGTCCCCAGGTTTTTGCATACCGGCGAGAGCCATTTTCTCCTTGGATTTACATAAGCTTTGCATACGAAGAGGAAATGACCTATACTCTCCTCGGCATTTTCACATGCTGGGCATAAGTTATTAGTGGGTCTGTGCCAACCAGATGTCAGTTTATTTAGGGGGATTGAACCTGATCTAAGCTGGAAGACAAGTTTCCTGTCCAATGGTACCGTAATATTATCCCAGTAATTTTCTAGGACTGGAAGAATTTTTGTCTCCAGATAGCGGCCAGACATAGAATCAGCCCTAGTATCTTTCAGCATCTTTCCACCCACCCAGTCCCAGTATTGTTCTTTGAGGGCTTCTTTACTAGGGAAGATTTCCCCCTCAGGATTATTCCAAAGATTTGAAAATCCTAGATTTACTAGCATGGTCTTTAGATGTTTTAACCATTTTATCTTGTGGAAGATATCTTCCCTGATAATCCATAGAAAACCCTCAGCATATTGTCTTATTTCTGGAGTCGTCCAAAGGCGTCTCCAGTAGAGGACTGGGCGCAATCGGGCTCTGTCTACAATGGTACGTCTACCCAGCTCCATAAACAATGGGATTAGAGGGGTGCTCTGTGGGAGTCCTGTTATCCCTCGCATGAACTTATTCTCGGAAATCTGGAGAGCCACAAGGTTATCCCAGGCCCATAGCTCCGCACCATATAGAGTGGCACCCAGGACCTTCGCATCATACACTGTTGTTACTGGCTTTATGGGCTTTGTTTTGGATCTGTGGTGTTCTCCCCTTAGAGCACCTGAAAGCTGCTTGTGCTTTAGGACCACTTTGTCCACATGATGCGTCCAGCCAGCACCCTCAGCGATCTGTACACCCAAATACGTAAATTCAGTAACGGTATCTAGCCTACTGCTATTTAAGGTTACCTTAGGGTAACTCCTGCGTCCTGTGGAAAAGGCCATTAATTTTGTTTTTCCCACATTAGCCTCTAGCCCATGCTCCAGACAGAAAACCTCGAAAATGTTTAATGCACGTTGGAGCCCCATGGGGGTCTTGGACAAAATAAGAGTGTCGTCAGCGAACATCAGGATCGGGACCCTGATGTCCGCTAACGATGGGGCATCCACACTAGCCTTCAACATTCTCTCGACGATACCGTTAATAAATAACGAAAAAAGTAGAGGGGCCATGGAACAGCCTTGTCGGACTCCCCTTTCCACAGGGAAATCCGCTGTTGTCTCCCCACTTCCGCCCCACTGGACTCTGGCGAAGTTGGATTCGTGCAATCGCATGATCAATGTTAGTAGATCGGCAGGAATCCCCAGCTTTTGAAGAACCGACCATAGCTTGTACCGGGGGACTAGATCGAACGCCGCCCGCAGGTCGACAAACGCGACGTACAGGCAGCCCCTTCCCAGTACAACGGTCTTCCACCGCAGTATAGTGAAGCGGAAGACCTGATCGATAGTACTGGTAGATCGCCTGAATCCCGCTTGGTATGGAGAGAGGGCGTTGTTATTTTCTACCCAGTCCATTAGCTGGTTTGTTACCATTCTCCCAACTACTTTCTGCATGGTGGCTATTAAGCTTATGGGCCTATAATTAGCAGGCAGTGAGCGATCGCCCTTTTTGTGGATTGGGATAATTGTTGCACCCTTCCAGATCTCTGGGACCACAGCCCCCTTCGCTAGGGCATTTGCTACAAGGAGGGTATATCTCGCCCACCTTCTTACGTCGTGCTTGAAAATATCGGGGGGAATATCATCTGGACCTGGTGCCCTCCCACTTTTCGCGGAACAAATGGCAATTTCTGCTTCTCTGAGAGAGAATAGATTATCGGTTGCATAAACCGATATTATACTATCAGCTGCCACGGGATAATCACCTTTCGCGTACTGTGGTTTAAAATAGTCAACCCAAGCTTCCTCTGCTATGTTATTATCTGGCTTCGCAGGACCTGCTCCACTACCCCACTTTATGATTTTCCAGAATAGCGTTGAGTCTTTGTTATCAGAGGCCTCTTTTAATTCAGCCCAATGGGCTTCGTCCCATTTCTTTTTAGCACGATAAATGGCTAGTTTGTACAGCTTCCTATTCTTTATCACTGCAGCGCGGTCCCTATTCCTTATGGCTTGTCCCAGTTCTAACCGTGCTGTTCTACAGTGATTGTCGAACCACCTACCCACTTCCTTAACTTTTTTCCCTTTCCTTTTTTTAATATAAAAGCATGGTCTCAGGAGGGAGAATAACTTATTGTGGATTTCGGTGATGCAACTGTTCCCTGGAACCACTGGAACCGCAGCATCCATCGCGGAAATTGCACTATCAACCTCGTTGCTAATGTAGGTCAAAGTGGCCTCATTAGCCAATACCTTGGGCCATTTTAACCTACGCTCATCGTTACTCATTACAGGGGTTTCGTCGTATGTCTCTATAGTATTTCCTGAACAGATATTCCACCACCTATGGGTCACACATAGGGGGTTGTGATCACTTTCAACCCGGGGCCTTACAACCATATCAACAACCCCATTCCACAACTGAAGACTACACAAAATGTAGTCAATTCGGCTCCTATTGATACCATTGTCAAAAGTGTTGCTGCCCTCCTTGTCCCCCGGTGTTCTCCCATTCAGTGCTCTTAAACCATGTTCCATACAAATTCCATTTAATAATAAGATCTCTTTTGTCCATCGTTTCACAGGTTTTAAACATAAAGATGGTACTCCCCAGAGATTGTCCTCTTCACTCTCCAGGTGGTCATTTGTACAGTCCAAAGGTTCAAATGTCCTGTTTAGGTCCCCGACAATTATCATTGTACTTTCCCGGGAGTTAGCCTCTATGGCAGCAGACAACAACTCAATAGTGGGTGAATTGGTCACATTGTTGCCTCTCGCATAGACATTATACAAATCTATCGGTTGGCCCTTAACTGCGGTGATCCTTAGTGCTTGCAAATCACTATCTCCCAGGTCCAGCATTTTGATGTTGATATGCAGGTCCTGTCTAACCCAAACAGTTAGGCCTCCCTTCGGCCGCCCTCTTCCCCCTTTTGAAGCTGGTATACAATAATTCAGGTAACCTAGGCAAAAAAGGGGATCACAAGCCCAGGTTTCTTGGAAACAACAAATGTCAAAACCACTTATAAAATTCACCCAGGATTGGGAATCCAACTTACTAGCCAACCCGGCAACATTCCAAGATAGAAGCGTACCAATACCAACATTTGTCCCATCACGAGCATTAGTAGATGGAAATACTCGGGCTAGCATTGGACTATCCATAGAACTAGTCAGCCCTTCTGGGTCGTTTATTGAATCGACAGTCGAGTCTACTATTACTGGGTGTGTTATCATAACATTTGCACTTGAGGTTCCCAGTCTAAGACCACCTTCTTTAGGCAAACCCCCCGTCTCAATATTATTGACCGATTGGTTTGTAACAATTGTGTTACCATATACATCATATGACCCTTTTAGTTCATTAATAATCCTACCCACACTTTCTGTACCGGTTTGTCAATATCCCCATCCCGGGTCCTGCCATCCTACATAGGGATTGTAATATGTATTTAAGGTGTAATGGTGACCAACAGGACGAGATGGTAAAGGGTTGATTGGCCATGATGCAGTAGGGGGGATTAAGGGTTCATTGAGTAAACTAGTCGTTACACTTGTGGGTCGGGGGTAAAAAAAGGTGAGGTCCACAATACCGATACCACCCTTATTTGTTCCCCATCCCTGCCTAGTTATCCATCCCACCACCCTTGGATCTTGAAAATTAAGCACAATGCAATCCCCCCCCAAGGTTTTTGGTGTATATCCCATCCAATCTATTCTCCTTGCCCCTATTATTAGCCCATCGACATCACCAGGCAGAGGACGATTTTCCTTTAACCAGTGCATGGTCTTATTTTTAAGCATCTGGAATGTTTCTCTCTGTCCTGGGGATAGTGGTGGTACATTGATGAGAACTGCCACATAGGGGAAGGAGTCTGGGGTGAGATTAATAGGGGGTTTTCTATGGGGCGGCTTTGCCAAGGGCGGTGGGATGGATTTGGGAACTTGGGGGACATGTTGGGGGGCAGGCTTCTGTGCCTGTTGTTTGTTGTTTGGTTGGGACGACACTAAAGTTTTACTTGCCGACGGGCATATGTTAGCCCTATTCCCTCCCCCCGTGATGTTTGGAGCTATCTGTATATTAGTAGTCACTTTTACAGGTGTTTTTACTTTACCCACTTGGTGACACAATATAGCCTCAGCGTTCACAGCAACCGATGGATTTTGTGTCTGGGGTGTTGTGGGCTGTATAAGATGTATTATGGTCGACTGAGATGGTTCAAGACCAGCGGCCGCTCTCTCTACTCTATCTAGAGTTTTTGCAATAGCTTTTGTTGTAGATTTACTTTGCTTTGAGTGTAAAGGAGAGCTATTTCTGGGGTTTCTTCCCTTATCCTGGATAACAGGGTTATTAACAACCTGAAGATTTGTATTCGCTTCCACCCTATTTGCTTTAATCAAAGATTTGGTAGAATAGAAATTGTCTAATGTTATCTGTTCGAAATGATTTAACCTATCGACAAGCTTGGCAATTCTATCATCTATAGGGGTAAGTAGTAGTCTAAACAATTTTTCCAAATCTGGCAATACATTTACAAGGGGTGAAGCATTTTCCTTACAGGGTACATTAGAAACAGAACAGGAATTATCCACTTTGTCTTGGCAATCCAGAGATACAAGAATCGTGGGTGAAACACTTTCTGGACTTTGAACTTCTTGGGTAACAACCTTTCCAATATTCACAGGTTTATTTATCTTCCTAAATTTTTGTGGGGGTTTAACCGCCTTTTTACATTTTTTTACCGAAGATGTCCATTTCCTTTTGGACCCAGTTTTAGAATGGGCCAATATGACCTGGGGGCCGGAATCGGGGTGTAGAGTTAGTTGCGATTTACTACCACATAGATTATTTGAATCTATCGCAACACACTTGTTAACTTCTCCAACCTGGACCTCAGAGTGTTCGGTTGTACCTGGGAGGGTTACTGATGATAAAGGGGTTACCAGGGTGGGATAAGCTAGATTAGGAAACTTATCCGTTGAGTTCTTAAGTATTTCAATTGATAATCTGCGCTCCGCGCGCTTCTCTGCCAGGGTTAATTCTTTATCTATTGTCATTGAGCGATTAAAAAAGAATTTATCTAAGGGGCCAATTGCCAATGAGCCAGACTCTACGGTCGGAGTTACCAAGTGGCTGTTGACAGAGTGTGTAATTGTAGACGATGCCATATTAATCTCAAACAAACTCGGGTATTCAATGTCACTTACTGGGGATAGTAGATATGAGACGCTGGTAAGAGGGGTGGCCCAGCCCGGCCTCCAGCGGCCCCGGACGGCCACAGACGGTCCCGCCCTTGTCCCGGGCTTCTCCCGCGCGCTCTCCCGCGCTGCGGGAGCGTAGTCAATTAATATAGGGCTTGCACACAAGAGGTGGAAGGGGTGGGAGGGGTCGGGGAGAGCGGCCCAGGTGATGCTGCTCCGGGCTGGCGCTCACTCCTGGGAGATGAAGTCCCTCAGAGAGCTGGCGCACTCGCTCGCAGCCCCGTTGAAAACTTCCCTCTGCTGTCCCTTCTAGGCTCCAGGCGGCAAAAGAAACACTCCAGCGATGCGGGACCCGCGGAGCGGGTTCCGCGAGAGGTAGGCAGGGAGACTTGAGGCTGCAGGCTGCAGGGTGATTAATCCAAGTTTAGCGCGTTCAAGGCTAAACAAACTGAAAGGCGTCCCACTCTCTGTTCCAGCAGATGCTGCTAATGAGTGCTCGGTGGAAGGGTGGGAGGGGTCGGGGAGAGCGGCCCAGGCGCTCACTCCTGGGAGATGAAGTCCCTCAGAGAGCTGGCGCACTCGCTCGCAGCCCCGTTGAAAACTTCCCTCTGCTGTCCCTTCTAGGCTCCAGGCGGCAAAAGAAACACTCCAGCGATGCGGGACCCGCGGAGCGGGTTCCGCGAGAGGTAGGCAGGGAGACTTGAGGCTGCAGGCTGCAGGGTGATTAATCCAAGTTTAGCGCGTTCAAGGCTAAACAAACTGAAAGGCGTCCCACTCTCTGTTCCAGCAGATGCTGCTAATGAGTGCTCGGTGAAAGGGTGGGAGGGGTCGGGGAGAGCGGCCCAGGTGATGCTGCTCCGGGCTGGCGCTCACTCCTGGGAGATGAAGTCCCTCAGAGAGCTGGCGCACTCGCTCGCGCACTCGCTCGCAGCCCCGTTGAAAACTTCCCTCTGCTGTCCCTTCTAGGCTCCAGGCGGCAAAAGAAACACTCCAGCGATGCGGGACCCGCGGAGCGGGTTCCGCGAGAGGTAGGCAGGGAGACTTGAGGCTGCAGGCTGCAGGGTGATTAATCCAAGTTTAGCGCGTTCAAGGCTAAACAAACTGAAAGGCGTCCCACTCTCTGTTCCAGCCCTTTAATTTAACAGGCACAACAAACAATCCAGGACTGCATTAAGCTGGGATCACGTTACTTATTTAACTTTTTTTCTTCTTTAGAATTTTCAAAATTGTTTTGATTCTTAGAAAGTCTTAAAATAAGGATAACATGTTTTCCCTAATACATTAAAAAAACAAAGGAAAACATTCAACATACAAATCAACAATAGACTATAAACTCAAACATGTGGATATTTATATTTACAAAAATGCAATCCTGCACCAATTTCTTTCCACACTGTATTTACAATGAAACTGTGAATTTTTAGTTTCTCTAAATACTATTCAAAGGTCAACCAATGGCCTGTTATCTATTCTTTATGAGAAACACTTTTTGGAAATGCCGACGCGTTTCAAGTTCCAATAACACTTAAGGAACTCTCATCAGGGCTTCTTATTTTCCAATAGTGACTTTTTGTGGAGAAATTCTGAAGCGTTCTGTGTTAATCTCTCTTTCTTAAGCTACATGGATGTACAATTCTCATCACTTCGAGCAGGGACCCTGTGGGGTTAGCAGGTCAATCCTGTTTGCTATGCAAATACATTTCTTTTCTCAGTGTTGGGAAGCGAGGCCATCTACTCATAGTGTGTTCTTCCTTCTCTGCATTTCAATGTTGTTCGCGCCTCATAAAAACCAAGCATTGGAACTCTGACTTGTTCTCCTTAAAGCGGCCAACGCGATTCAGTGTATTTGCCTCTTTTCTTGCCGATTGGCGTGGCTCGGGCCTGTGGATCCCCGGCTGCTTGTTGTGAATACAAGCTGCTCTTCGTAATAGTATATTATAATTAATGAGTGTCCAGCACCTACCCCAATTTAATGTAGACTGGAGTGGGAATAGTAAATTATAATTAATAAGTGTCCAGCACCTACCCCAATTTAATGTAGACTGGAGTGGGAATAGTAAATTATATTTAATTAGTGTCCAGCACCTACCCCAATTTAATGTAGACTGGAGTGGGAATAGTTAATTATATTTAATTAGTGTCCAGCACCTACCGCAATTTAAAGTAGAGTTGAGTGGGAATAGTAAATTATATTTCATTAGTGTCCAGCACCTACTCCAATTTTATGTAGAGTGGTGTGGGAATAGTATATTATTTATTACTATTAATAAATGAATTCAAATTTTGTGCAGTTAGAATTTTTGAATTTTTTTATAACATGGAAAAAAAATTAGGAAACTTTAGTATTGCATTTTTATTTCATACTAACAACTTTTGTTACATATGTTTGAGAAAACATTTAGGGGGCCATTAGGATGGCGGGCGCTATCGGGAAACGGGACCGCACGCCTCGAGGGCGGGGGTCCGGAAATGTGCATTAGGATGCGCCCGCCACAGTGGCGGGCGCAATCCTCAATTTAACATTGTGGCGGGCGGTGCTCACTGCACCGCCCGCCACAATCTTACAATCAAATGCACGCATTTGCATACACGAAGCGGCAGGCACCCCACGGTGCCTGCTGCTTGGTGTATGCAAATGTGGGGGGTACCACAGGTACCCCCCATTGCACCAATCTCCTCAGCCATCACCAGGGGGGCCCGCAGGGGGCCCCCAAACCAAAGACCGCCTGCCTTTCCGTGGCGGCATTGCCGCCACGGAAAGGCCTGACAATATGCTCATTGTAATATGGCTGGCGGTGTCTAACAGACACCGCCACCATATGCAACACATTCCGCCCCGGCCGCAAGGCGACCGGGCGGAAAACAGGCGGGAGGTGTTTTTCACCGCAGCGGTCCCCCCGCCATCCTAATGTGGCGGGGGGGAATTGGGCAATGGATGTCAGGCGGATTGCCTCCACCAGGCCGGCGGTGGCTACCGCCAGCCTGGCGGAGGCAGTCCGCCCGACATCATAATGGACCCCTTAATGTTTATTTAACATTGTTACACTTTTTTTAATTGTACATTTTATTACAATAAAAAAAAATACATATTTAAGTATGGCCAAAAATAACAGGAAAGTACCATTTTTTAACATAGTATATTACATTTTCATATTGTTATACATGTTGGTTGTACATTTAGTTTTGAAAATCATTTTAATAATTAAATTATTAATATATATTTTTTAAAATAATATATTGAAATGAAATAAATATTTGAACACAGGTATATTTATATAATAAAATAAAAATTGGCTTACAACATTTTTAACAATTTTTTATAATTATAATAATAAATATTATGTATTTTATAATATTTATTTTTATAATGTAATACAATATATACATTTTGTTACGTATTTTAATACAATTTACAAAAAGAGATATTTTTTAACATTTTATTTATTTCTCATTTAGTGAAGGCATATTTTAGAAAATTATATTATTTTTTTGTAAGGTTAATGTATTGTATAAGTTTTGGGTGTTTTATTTTGTAACCGCTTTAGGTCATTTTGGGTCATTTGGATGAAGACTAGCTCGCGGTTGGGAGACGCTTCACGTCGCTAAAGGTAAGGTTTGTTTTATATGTTTTAAGTGTGTTTTCAAGTAATTTTGATAGTAGTGTGGTACTGTTTAGTGTTGTTAGAAGTACCTTAGTAATATTTAACTGATTTATATGTTGTATTTACGTATGGTGCATGTACGTATTTTTAGCTTGTTCTAGGCTTGTTTGTATAGTTAGTATTTCATTGTTAAAAGTACATTTAGGTGAAATAGAATGTTACTAGTGGTGTTTATGTGTTGTTTTATGTGGGTGGGAATGTATGTTTTATATATTTTTCTTGCAGGTGTTCGTGATATCGGAAGCAGTCGTTTTCTTTTTTAAAAGAAGTGTTTGTTAGTTTTATTAAGTAATGGATTTTGAACACTTCTTTTAATTTTTCGGGTTTCCTGGAGCGTTTGTTTTATATTTTTCAAATTTTCGGGATTTTTATGGTTATTCCAAGGATATTCGTTCTATGGATTATTTACTTTTGGCACAGTTGTATTTTTTCTTTTTTTTTGGGGAAAATTTTTACCAAACTGGATTGTTTTGGTCAAGATGGATTCTACAGTACTTCGAATATGGTTGGTAAGTTTTATTACTTTTATTTATTGTGGGTTGGTAATGTTATTATTATCATTGTTATGTTTTATTTATTTCATATTTAATTAATGTTTGTATATATTTAAAATTAATTAACAGATATTGCACACATTAATTTTGTATGAAAAAAATATAAAATTTTTGATTGATATTGTATTTGTTTAATTTATTAGGACTGGTTTGTTCTTTATAGTAATTTAGAGTAGTTCTTTGGCTATTATGTCGAGGTATTCAATGCCTTTTGTGCTAGGGTACAACTTTACTTGTTGTTCTAGGTATTTGTGCATTTGTTTTGTTTGTATAGATGTTTTCGGAGGTAGTGCAGTAATGGATTGTTCCATTCTAGATTCTTGATAGCTTTGTTCTTTTTGTAGGCATTTTATAAATTTTTCTAAACTTGGTTTAGTTCGGCCAGTTGATTGTAGGAAAGCGTTGTGCCAGCCTTCTACAGCGTTGTTTGTTTTTGATTCACAATTTATGGTGCTTCGGTAAACGTTCCACCAGGGTATTAGGTATTTTGGATTTCTTCTCTGGCCAGATCTGTGGAGTCTGCCTACCCAGGTGTCTTCAAAGTAGTCTAAAAGTGGACTTAATTTAGCTTCATTTTGTTTATAATAGGTGCTATTAATTAAAAGCTTGTAGTGTTCCACTACGTCAGTTTCTGGTACGTAAGCCAGTGCTGTGAGTTTTTTTATTTGATATGCAAAAGATGAGTTTGTTGCATATTCGATACTTAAAGTTGTCTTTTGTAAATGTCTCCATAGACACTGGTTAACATGATAATAGCAGCCTTGAATACAGGTATGGGGGTGTATTTTTAAAATACTTGAAAGCATTGCTTGTTCAAAATCAAGTATTATTTTTTCTGGGGAATAGTCATTAGTTTTTTGTTTGATTGTGGCTAATAATTGCATATATATGGAATTAGTTTTATTTGGTAGTAGTGCAGAGGTATGTTGCAGTTTTGGTATAGGCCATGTATTGTATATAATTGGAAAAAAGGTTTGGGACAGATGTTAAAAGTCCCATCCATCATCCAATATTGGCTTTGCTGAAGTTTGATGAGGTTTATATTTGTGCCAAAAATTATGAGTCTTTTATCAATGCTTTCATTGCCGTAAATAACAAATGGTCGTTTGTTTAAAGTTATAGTTTGATTAGGATTTAAATGTATATCGCTATATGTTCGAGGAGGTGGAGTGGTAGTAGTAGTTGTTCTTTTTGTTCGGGCTATTGTTCTTTTTAGGGAAATAATATTTGGCATTTGAGTAGTTGCAGTTTTTGGTATTTTGGGAATTTGTTCTTTTAAGATGGTGGTTGTTCCTTTTTGGGAACCTGTGCTTGCCTCTTTTATGTTTTCTAATGCTGTTCTAACTTCTATTTCTGTTACGTTTGGTGGGTGATTGTGTTCCCTAGTATAAAGTACTGTTGCTTCTCTAGTTGTTGCCCTTCCGTAACATTTGTTGGAGTTATATTTGCTACATTTCCAATTTACTTTCATCCCAATTTCTTTTTCTTGGGTATAAGTGTAACCCATATAGCAGAGTAGTAGTTTTCCTTTCTGGCTAGTAACAAATTCTGCTCCTTCACTCATTTTGTTGTTTGTTGTTCTACAAGAAATATAGGTTGTAGTTATTTAAAAAATAGTATTTGTGTTGTAAGTTAATTTAACAAAAAATCTATAGGATATACTTACGTTTTTAGAAAATCTGTTTTTGAATTTGATGTACTTGACTAGTTAGTTGTGCCCTTTATTTTCTGTGCTTTCTTTATCTGTTTACAAAAAAAGCATTTATTTGTGTTAATTTTTTAGAGATATTTTGTAGGTTGCAATAACATATTTGGTGAAACATTTAGCTTAAACTCAATTTATGTGTTGCAGAAAATGTTAGAATATACTTAGTTAGTTTTATCTTGGTTTTCTGAATTTTGTTCTCTGTTATTTGTCAGTAGAGTATTCTGTAGTGCTAGGAGAAAATAAAAAGTACATATGTTTTAGTAATTTGAGCATATTAGTAATTTTAAACATTTTAGCAGTTAGTTTAAGGTTTGAATATACTTACTTTGTTATTTGTATTTTGGTTTTCAGATTTTTGTTGTCTGTTCTTTGTCAGTAGAGTATTCTGTAGTGGTAGGAGAAAGTTAAAAGTAGATATGTTTTAGTAATTTGAGCATGTTAGTAATTTTAAACATTTTAGCAGTTAGTTTAAGGTTTAAATATACTTACTTTGGCATCGATTCCGATCCGGTAAAATATTCCGCCGTACGAATCGCATTCGTATACGAATCCGTACGAATGGGAACTTTACGTCCGACCTGCGAATTCCGATCCGTTCCCGTCGATTTCCGTACGAATATCATCGAACCGTCCGAATCACAGTCGATGATCCGTACGAACATGCATCGGGAATCCTACCGTACGAATCGTAACCAGCCCGTACAAACACACAAGTACGATCCCGTACGAGAAGCCTGACTGCGATTCGTACGGAACAAAGTTATCGCACTTCAATAATGATTCGTACGGCAATATTCTGCTCGCATCAAGCTGCGTCAACACATACCACACGCGTACCCCTCGCTCACGCACAAGTACGACACGCACAGCCTCCCAACAAGCCCACGCGAACACCCCCACGCGCCAACGGCCCATACCAGTCAATCGCACGCACAAGTACGACACGCACACCCCCTCTAACAAGCCCACGCGAACACCCCCACCCGCCAACGGCCTGTACCAGTCAATCGCACGCACAAGTACGACACGCACACCCCCCCAACAACCCCATGCGAACACCCCCACCCGCCAACTGCCCGTACCAGTCAATTGCACGCACAAGTACGACCCGCACACCCCCCTACGCGAACACCCCCACCCGCCAACGGCCCGTACCAGTCAATCGCACGCACAAGTATGACACGCACCCCCCCCAACAAGCCCACGTGAACACCACCACCCGCCAACGCCCGTACCAGTCAATTGCACGCACAAGTACGACACGCACACCCCCCTACGCGAACACCCCCACCCGCCAACGGCCCGTACCAGTCAATCACACGCACAAGTACAACACGCACACCCCCCTACGCGAACACCCCCACCCGCCAATGGCCCGTACCAGTCAATCGCACGCACAAGTACGACACGCACACCCCCCTACGCGAACACCCCCACCCGCCAACGGCCCGTACCAGTCAATCGCACGCACAAGTACGACACGCACACCCCCCCAACAAGCCCATGCGAACACCCCCACCCGCCAACGGCCCATACCAGTCAATCGCACGCACAAGTACGACACGCACACCCCCTTCACGAACACCCCCACCCGCCAATGGCCCGTACCAGTCAATCGCATGCACAAGTAGGACACGCACACCCCCTCCAACAAGCCCACGCGAACACCCCTACCCGCCAACGGCCTGTACCAGTCAATCGCATGCACAAGTAAGACACGCACACCCCCCTATGCGAACACCCCCACCTGCCAACGGCCCGTACCAGTCAATCGCACGCACAAGTACGACACGCACACCCCCCCAACAACCCCATGCGAACACCCCCATCCGCCAACTGCCCGTACCAGTCAATTGCACGCACAAGTACGACCCGCACACCCCCCTACGCGAACACCCCCACCCGCCAACGGCCCGTACCAGTCAATCGCACGCACAAGTATGACACGCACCCCCCCAACAAGCCCACGTGAACACCCCCACCCGCCAACGCCCTTACCAGTCAATTGCACGCACAAGTACGACACGCACACACCCCTACGCGAACACCCCCACCCGCCAACGGCCCGTACCAGTCAATCACACGCACAAGTACAACACGCACACCCCCCTACGCGAACACCCCCACCCGCCAATGGCCCGTACCAGTCAATCGCACGCACAAGTACGACACGCACACCCCCCTACGCGGACACCCCCACCCGCCAGTGGCCCGTACCAGTCAATCGCACGCACAAGTACGACACGCACACCCCCCCCAACAACCCCATGCGAACACCCCCACCCGCCAACTGCCCGTACCAGTCAATTGCACGCACAAGTACGACCCGCACACCCCCCTACGCGAACACCCCCACCCGCCAACGGCCCGTACCAGTCAATCGCACGCACAAGTACGACACGCACCCCCCCAACAAGCCCACGTGAACACCCCCACCCGCCAACGCCCGTACCAGTCAATTGCACGCACAAGTACGACACGCACACCCCCCTACGCGAACACCCCCACCCGCCAACGGCCCGTACCAGTCAATCACACGCACAAGTACAACACGCACACCCCCCTACGCGAACACCCCCACCCGCCAATGGCCCGTACCAGTCAATCGCACGCACAAGTACGACACGCACACCCCCCTACGCGGACACCCCCACCCACCAACGGCCCGTACCAGTCAATCGCACGCACAAGTACGACACGCACACCCCCCCAACAAGCCCATGCGAACACCCCCACCCGCCAACGGCCCATACCAGTCAATCGCACGCACAAGTACGACACGCACACCCCCTTCACGAACACCCCCACCCGCCAACAGCCCGTACCAGTCAATCGCACGCACAAGTACGACACGCACACCCCCCTACGCGAACACCCCCACCCGCCAACGGCCCATACCAGTCAATCGCACGCACAAGTACGACACGCACACCCCCCTACGCGAACACCCCCACCCGCCAACGGCCTGTACCAGTCAATCGCACGCACAAGTACGACACGCACCCCCCCAACAAGCCCACGCGAACACCCCCACCCGCCAATGGCCCGTACCAGTCAATCGCACGCACAAGTACGACACGCACACCCCCTACGCGAACACCCCCACCCGCCAACGGCCCGTACCAGTCAATCGCACGCACAAGTGCGACACGCACACCCCCTCCAACAAGCCCACACGAACACCCCCACCCGCCAACAGCCTGTACCAGTCAATCGCACGCACAAGTAAGACACGCACACCCCCCTATGCGAACACCCCCACCTGCCAACGGCCCGTACCAGTCAATCGCATGCACAAGTACGACACGCACACCCCCCAACAACCCCATGCGAACACCCCCACCCGCCAACTGCCCGTACCAGTCAATTGCACGCACAAGTACGACCCGCACACCCCCCTACGCGAACACCCCCACCCGCCAACGGCCCGTACCAGTCAATCGCACGCACAAGTACGACACGCACCCCCCCAACAAGCCCACGTGAACACCCCCACCCGCCAACGCCCGTACCAGTCAATTGCACGCACAAGTACGACACGCACACCCCCCTACGCGAACACCCCCACCCGCCAACTGCCCGTACCAGTCAATCACACGCACAAGTACAACACGCACACCCCCCTACGCGAACACCCCCACCCGCCAACGGCCCGTACCAGTCAATCGCACGCACAAGTACGACACGCACACCCCCCTACGCGAACACCCCCACCCGCCAACGGCCCGTACCAGTCAATCGCACGCACAAGTACGACACGCACACCCCCCAACAAGCCCATGCGAACACCCCCACCCGCCAACGGCCCATACCAGTCAATCGCACGCACAAGTACGACACGCACACCCCCTTCACGAACACCCCCACCCGCCAATGGCCCGTACCAGTCAATCGCACGCACTAGTACGACACGCACACCCCCTCCAACAAGCCCACGCGAACACCCCCACCCGCCAACGGCCTGTACCAGTCAATCGCATGCACAAGTAAGACACGCACACCCCCCTACGCGAACACCCCCACCTGCCAACGGCCCGTACCAGTCAATCGCACGCACAAGTACGACACGCACACCCCCCCAACAACCCCATGCGAACACCCCCACCCGCCAACTGCCCGTACCAGTCAATTGCACGCACAAGTACGACCCGCACACCCCCCTACGCGAACACCCCCACCCGCCAACGGCCCGTACCAGTCAATCGCACGCACAAGTACGACACGCACCCCCCCAACAAGCCCACGTGAACACCCCCACCCGCCAACGCCCGTACCAGTCAATTGCACGCACAAGTACGACACGCACACCCCCCTACGCGAACACCCCCACCCGCCAACGGCCCGTACCAGTCAATCACACGCACAAGTACAACACGCACACCCCCCTACGCGAACACCTCCACCCGCCAATGGCCCGTACCAGTCAATCGCACGCACAAGTACGACACGCACACCCCCCTACGCGAACACCCCCACCCGCCAACGGCCCGTACCAGTCAATCGCACGCACAAGTACGACACGCACCCCCCCCCAACAAGCCCATGCGAACACCCCACCCGCCAACGGCCCATACCAGTCAATCGCACGCACAAGTACGACACGCACACCCCCTTCACGAACACCCCCACCCGCCAATGGCCCGTACCAGTCAATCGCACGCACAAGTACGACACGTACACCCCCCCAACAAGCCCACGCGAACACCCCCACCCGCCAACAGCCCGTACCAGTCAATCGCACGCACAAGTATGACACGCACACCCCCCTACGCGAACACCCCCACCCGCCAACGGCCCGTACCAGTCAATCGCACGCACAAGTACGACACGCACACCCCCCTACGCGAACACCCCCACCCGCCAACAGCCTGTACCAGTCAATCGCATGCACAAGTACGACACGCACCCCCCGAACAAGCCCACACGAACACCCCCACCCGCCAACGGCCCGTACCAGTCAATCGCACGCACAAGTACGACACGCACACCCCCCCAACAAGCCCATGCGAACACCCCCACCCGCCAACGGCCCATACCAGTCAATCGCACGCACAAGTACGACACGCACACCCCCTTCACGAACACCCCCACCCGCCAACAGCCCGTACCAGTCAATCGCACGCACAAGTACGACACGCACACCCCCCTACGCGAACACCCCCACCCGCCAACGGCCCATACCAGTCAATCGCACGCACAAGTACGACACGCACACCCCCCTACGCGAACACCCCCACCCGCCAACGGCCCGTACCAGTCAATCACACGCACAAGTACAACACGCACACCCCCCTACGCGAACACCCCCACCCGCCAATGGCCCGTACCAGTCAATCGCACGCACAAGTACGACACGCACACCCCCCTACGCGGACACCCCCACCCACCAACGGCCCGTACCAGTCAATCGCACGCACAAGTACGACACGCACACCCCCCCAACAAGCCCATGCGATCACCCCCACCCGCCAACGGCCCATACCAGTCAATCGCACGCACAAGTACGACACGCACACCCCCTTCACGAACACCCCCACCCGCCAACAGCCCGTACCAGTCAATCGCACGCACAAGTACGACACGCACACCCCCCTACGCGAACACCCCCACCCGCCAACGGCCCATACCAGTCAATCGCACGCACAAGTACGACACGCACACCCCCCTACGCGAACACCCCCACCCGCCAACGGCCTGTACCAGTCAATCGCACGCACAAGTACGACACGCACCCCCCCAACAAGCCCACGCGAACACCCCCACCCGCCAACGGCCCGTACCAGTCAATCGCACGCACAAGTACGACACGCACACCCCCTACGCGAACACCCCCACCCGCCAACGGCCCGTACCAGTCAATCGCACGCACAAGTGCGACACGCACACCCCCTCCAACAAGCCCACACGAACACCCCCACCCGCCAACGGCCTGTACCAGTCAATCGCACGCACAAGTAAGACACGCACACCCCCCTATGCGAACACCCCCACCTGCCAACGGCCCGTACCAGTCAATCGCATGCACAAGTACGACACGCACACCCCCCAACAACCCCATGCGAACACCCCCACCCGCCAACTGCCCGTACCAGTCAATTGCACGCACAAGTACGACCCGCACACCCCCCTACGCGAACACCCCCACCCGCCAACGGCCCGTACCAGTCAATCGCACGCACAAGTACGACACGCACCCCCCCAACAAGCCCACGTGAACACCCCCACCCGCCAACGCCCGTACCAGTCAATTGCACGCACAAGTACGACACGCACACCCCCCTACGCGAACACCCCCACCCGCCAACTGCCCGTACCAGTCAATCACACGCACAAGTACAACACGCACACCCCCCTACGCGAACACCCCCACCCGCCAATGGCCCGTACCAGTCAATCGCACGCACAAGTACGACACGCTCACCCCCCTACGCGAACACCCCCACCCGCCAACGGCCCGTACCAGTCAATCGCACGCACAAGTACGACACGCACACCCCCCAACAAGCCCATGCGAACACCCCCACCCGCCAACGGCCCATACCAGTCAATCGCACGCACAAGTACGACACGCACACCCCCTTCACGAACACCCCCACCCGCCAATGGCCCGTACCAGTCAATCGCACGCACAAGTACGACACGCACACCCCCTCCAACAAGCCCACGCGAACACCCCCACCCGCCAACGGCCTGTACCAGTCAATCGCATGCACAAGTAAGACACGCACACCCCCCTACGCGAACACCCCCACCTGCCAACGGCCCGTACCAGTCAATCGCACGCACAAGTACGACACGCACACCCCCCCAACAACCCCATGCGAACACCCCCACCCGCCAACTGCCCGTACCAGTCAATTGCACGCACAAGTACGACCCGCACACCCCCCTACGCGAACACCCCCACCCGCCAACGGCCCGTACCAGTCAATCGCACGCACAAGTACGACACGCACCCCCCCAACAAGCCCACGTGAACACCCCCACCCGCCAACGCCCGTACCAGTCAATTGCACGCACAAGTACGACACGCACACCCCCCTACGCGAACACCCCCACCCGCCAACGGCCCGTACCAGTCAATCACACGCACAAGTACAACACGCACACCCCCCTACGCGAACACCCCCACCCGTTAATGGCCCGTACCAGTCAATCGCACGCACAAGTACGACACGCACACCCCCCTACGCGAACACCCCCACCCGCCAACGGCCCGTACCAGTCAATCGCACGCACAAGTACGACACGCACACCCCCCCAACAAGCCCATGCGAACACCCCACCCGCCAACGGCCCATACCAGTCAATCGCACGCACAAGTACGACACGCACACCCCCTTCACGAACACCCCCACCCGCCAATGGCCCGTACCAGTCAATCGCACGCACAAGTACGACACGTACACCCCCCCAACAAGCCCACGCGAACACCCCCACCCGCCAACAGCCCGTACCAGTCAATCGCACGCACAAGTACGACACGCACACCCCCCTACGCGAACACCCCCACCCGCCAACGGCCCGTACCAGTCAATCGCACGCACAAGTACGACACGCACACCCCCCTACGCGAACACCCCCACCCGCCAACAGCCTGTACCAGTCAATCGCATGCACAAGTACGACACGCACCCCCCCAACAAGCCCACACGAACACCCCCACCCGCCAACGGCCCGTACCAGTCAATCGCACGCACAAGTATGACACGCACACCCCCTACGCGAACACCCCCACCTGCCAACGGATCATACCAGTCAATCGCACGCATGAGTACGACACGCACCCCCCCCAACAAGCCCACGCGAACACCCCCACCCGCCAACGGCCCGTACCAGTCAATCCCACGCACAAGTACGACACGCACACCCCCTACGCGAACACCTCCACCCGCCAACGGCCGGTACCAGTCAATCGCACGCACAAGTACGACACGGACACCCCCCCAACAAGCCCACGCGAACACCCCCACCCGCAAACGGCCCGTACCAGTCAATCGCACGCACAAGCACGACACGCACACACCCCCAACAAGCCCACGTGAACACCCCCACCCACAAACGGCCCGTACCAGTCAATCGCACGCACAAGTACGACACGCACACTCCCCCAACAAGCCCACGCGAACACCCCCACCCGCCAATGGCCCGTACCAGTCAATCGCACGCACAAGTATGACACGCACACCCCCCAACAAGCCCATGCGAACACCCCCACCCACCAACGGCCCGTACCAGTCAATCGCACGCACAAGTACGACACGCACACCCCCCCAACAAGCCCATGCGAACACCCCCACCCGCCAACGGCCCATACCAGTCAATCGCACGCACAAGTACGACACGCACACCCCCTTCACGAACACCCCCACCCGCCAATGGCCCGTACCAGTCAATCGCACGCACAAGTACGACACGCACACCCCCTCCAACAAGCCCACGCGAACACCCCCACCCGCCAACGGCCTGTACCAGTCAATCGCATGCACAAGTAAGACACGCACACCCCCCTACGCGAACACCCCCACCTGCCAACGGCCCGTACCAGTCAATCGCACGCACAAGTACGACACGCACACCCCCCCAACAACCCCATGCGAACACCCCCACCCGCCAACTGCCCGTACCAGTCAATTGCACGCACAAGTACGACCCGCACACCCCCCTACGCGAACACCCCCACCCGCCAACGGCCCGTACCAGTCAATCGCACGCACAAGTACGACACGCACCCCCCCAACAAGCCCACGTGAACACCCCCACCCGCCAACGCCCGTACCAGTCAATTGCACGCACAAGTACGACACGCACACCCCCCTACGCGAACACCCCCACCCGCCAACGGCCCGTACCAGTCAATCACACGCACAAGTACAACACGCACACCCCCCTACGCGAACACCCCCACCCGCCAATGGCCCGTACCAGTCAATCGCACGCACAAGTACGACACGCACACCCCCCTACGCGAACACCCCCACCCGCCAACGGCCCGTACCAGTCAATCGCACGCACAAGTACGACACGCACACCCCCCCAACAAGCCCATGCGAACACCCCACCCGCCAACGGCCCATACCAGTCAATCGCACGCACAAGTACGACACGCACACCCCCTTCACGAACACCCCCACCTGCCAATGGCCCGTACCAGTCAATCGCACGCACAAGTACGACACGTACACCCCCCCAACAAGCCCACGCGAACACCCCCACCCGCCAACAGCCCGTACCAGTCAATCGCACGCACAAGTACGACACGCACACCCCCCTACGCGAACACCCCCACCCGCCAACGGCCCGTACCAGTCAATCGCACGCACAAGTACGACACGCACACCCCCCTACGCGAACACCCCCACCCGCCAACAGCCTGTACCAGTCAATCGCATGCACAAGTACGACACGCACCCCCCCAACAAGCCCACACGAACACCCCCACCCGCCAACGGCCCGTACCAGTCAATCGCACGCACAAGTACGACACGCACACCCCCTACGCGAACACCCCCACCTGCCAACGGATCATACCAGTCAATCGCACGCATGAGTACGACACGCACCCCCCCCAACAAGCCCACGCGAACACCCCCACCCGCCAACGGCCCGTACCAGTCAATCCCACGCACAAGTACGACACGCACACCCCCTACGCGAACACCTCCACCCGCCAACGGCCGGTACCAGTCAATCGCACGCACAAGTACGACACGGACACCCCCCCAACAAGCCCACGCGAACACCCCCACCCGCAAACGGCCCGTACCAGTCAATCGCACGCACAAGCACGACACGCACACACCCCCAACAAGCCCACGTGAACACCCCCACCCACAAACGGCCCGTACCAGTCAATCGCACGCACAAGTACGACACGCACACTCCCCCAACAAGCCCACGCGAACACCCCCACCCGCCAATGGCCCGTACCAGTCAATCGCACGCACAAGTATGACACGCACACCCCCCAACAAGCCCATGCGAACACCCCCACCCACCAACGGCCCGTACCAGTCAATCGCACGCACAAGTACGACACGCACACCCCCCCAACAAGCCCATGCGAACACCCCCACCCGCCAACGGCCCATACCAGTCAATCGCACGCACAAGTACGACACGCACACCCCCTTCACGAACACCCCCACCCGCCAACAGCCCGTACCAGTCAATCGCACGCACAAGTACGACACGCACACCCCCCTACGCGAACACCCCCACCCGCCAACGGCCCATACCAGTCAATCGCACGCACAAGTACGACACGCACACCCCCCTACGCGAACACCCCCACCCGCCAACGGCCTGTACCAGTCAATCGCATGCACAAGTAAGACACGCACACCCCCCTACGCGAACACCCCCACCTGCCAACGGCCCGTACCAGTCAATCGCACGCACAAGTACGACACGCACACCCCCCCAACAACCCCATGCGAACACCCCCACCCGCCAACTGCCCGTACCAGTCAATTGCACGCACAAGTACGACCCGCACACCCCCCTACGCGAACACCCCCACCCGCCAACGGCCCGTACCAGTCAATCGCACGCACAAGTACGACACGCACCCCCCCAACAAGCCCACGTGAACACCCCCACCCGCCAACGCCCGTACCAGTCAATTGCACGCACAAGTACGACACGCACACCCCCCTACGCGAACACCCCCACCCGCCAACGGCCCGTACCAGTCAATCACACGCACAAGTACAACACGCACACCCCCCTACGCGAACACCCCCACCCGCCAATGGCCCGTACCAGTCAATCGCACGCACAAGTACGACACGCACACCCCCCTACGCGAACACCCCCACCCGCCAACGGCCCGTACCAGTCAATCGCACGCACAAGTACGACACGCACACCCCCCCAACAAGCCCATGCGAACACCCCACCCGCCAACGGCCCATACCAGTCAATCGCACGCACAAGTACGACACGCACACCCCCTTCACGAACACCCCCACCCGCCAATGGCCCGTACCAGTCAATCGCACGCACAAGTACGACACGTACACCCCCCCAACAAGCCCACGCGAACACCCCCACCCGCCAACAGCCCGTACCAGTCAATCGCACGCACAAGTACGACACGCACACCCCCCTACGCGAACACCCCCACCCGCCAACGGCCCGTACCAGTCAATCGCACGCACAAGTACGACACGCACACCCCCCTACGCGAACACCCCCACCCGCCAACAGCCTGTACCAGTCAATCGCATGCACAAGTACGACACGCACCCCCCCAACAAGCCCACACGAACACCCCCACCCGCCAACGGCCCGTACCAGTCAATCGCACGCACAAGTATGACACGCACACCCCCTACGCGAACACCCCCACCTGCCAACGGATCATACCAGTCAATCGCACGCATGAGTACGACACGCACCCCCCCAACAAGCCCACGCGAACACCCCCACCCGCCAACCGCCCGTACCAGTCAATCCCACGCACAAGTACGACACGCACACCCCCTACGCGAACACCTCCACCCGCCAACGGCCGGTACCAGTCAATCGCACGCACAAGTACGACACGGACACCCCCCCAACAAGCCCACGCGAACACTCCCACCCGCAAACGGCCCGTACCAGTCAATCGCACGCACAAGCACGACACGCACACACCCCCAACAAGCCCACGTGAACACCCCCACCCACAAACGGCCCGTACCAGTCAATCGCACGCACAAGTACGACACGCACACTCCCCCAACAAGCCCACGCGAACACCCCCACCCGCCAATGGCCCGTACCAGTCAATCGCACGCACAAGTATGACACGCACACCCCCCAACAAGCCCATGCGAACACCCCCACCCACCAACGGCCCGTACCAGTCAATCGCACGCACAAGTACGACACGCACACCCCCCCAACAAGCCCATGCGAACACCCCCACCCGCCAACGGCCCATACCAGTCAATCGCACGCACAAGTACGACACGCACACCCCCTTCACGAACACCCCCACCCGCCAATGGCCCGTACCAGTCAATCGCACGCACAAGTACGACACGCACACCCCCTCCAACAAGCCCACGCGAACACCCCCACCCGCCAACGGCCTGTACCAGTCAATCGCATGCACAAGTAAGACACGCACACCCCCCTACGCGAACACCCCCACCTGCCAACGGCCCGTACCAGTCAATCGCACGCACAAGTACGACACGCACACCCCCCCAACAACCCCATGCGAACACCCCCACCCGCCAACTGCCCGTACCAGTCAATTGCACGCACAAGTACGACCCGCACACCCCCCTACGCGAACACCCCCACCCGCCAACGGCCCGTACCAGTCAATCGCACGCACAAGTACGACACGCACCCCCCCAACAAGCCCACGTGAACACCCCCACCCGCCAACGCCCGTACCAGTCAATTGCACGCACAAGTACGACACGCACACCCCCCTACGCGAACACCCCCACCCGCCAACGGCCCGTACCAGTCAATCACACGCACAAGTACAACACGCACACCCCCCTACGCGAACACCCCCACCCGCCAATGGCCCGTACCAGTCAATCGCACGCACAAGTACGACACGCACACCCCCCTACGCGAACACCCCCACCCGCCAACGGCCCGTACCAGTCAATCGCACGCACAAGTACGACACGCACACCCCCCCAACAAGCCCATGCGAACACCCCACCCGCCAACGGCCCATACCAGTCAATCGCACGCACAAGTACGACACGCACACCCCCTTCACGAACACCCCCACCCGCCAATGGCCCGTACCAGTCAATCGCACGCACAAGTACGACACGTACACCCCCCCAACAAGCCCACGCGAACACCCCCACCCGCCAACAGCCCGTACCAGTCAATCGCACGCACAAGTACGACACGCACACCCCCCTACGCGAACACCCCCACCCGCCAACGGCCCGTACCAGTCAATCGCACGCACAAGTACGACACGCACACCCCCCTACGCGAACACCCCCACCCGCCAACAGCCTGTACCAGTCAATCGCATGCACAAGTACGACACGCACCCCCCCAACAAGCCCACACGAACACCCCCACCCGCCAACGGCCCGTACCAGTCAATCGCACGCACAAGTACGACACGCACACCCCCTACGCGAACACCCCCACCTGCCAACGGATCATACCAGTCAATCGCACGCATGAGTACGACACGCACCCCCCCCAACAAGCCCACGCGAACACCCCCACCCGCCAACGGCCCGTACCAGTCAATCCCACGCACAAGTACGACACGCACACCCCCTACGCGAACACCTCCACCCGCCAACGGCCGGTACCAGTCAATCGCACGCACAAGTACGACACGGACACCCCCCCAACAAGCCCACGCGAACACCCCCACCCGCAAACGGCCCGTACCAGTCAATCGCACGCACAAGCACGACACGCACACACCCCCAACAAGCCCACGTGAACACCCCCACCCACAAACGGCCCGTACCAGTCAATCGCACGCACAAGTACGACACGCACACTCCCCCAACAAGCCCACGCGAACACCCCCACCCGCCAATGGCCCGTACCAGTCAATCGCACGCACAAGTATGACACGCACACCCCCCAACAAGCCCATGCGAACACCCCCACCCACCAACGGCCCGTACCAGTCAATCGCACGCACAAGTACGACACGCACACCCCCCCAACAAGCCCATGCGAACACCCCCACCCGCCAACGGCCCATACCAGTCAATCGCACGCACAAGTACGACACGCACACCCCCTTCACGAACACCCCCACCCGCCAACAGCCCGTACCAGTCAATCGCACGCACAAGTACGACACGCACACCCCCCTACGCGAACACCCCCACCCGCCAACGGCCCATACCAGTCAATCGCACGCACAAGTACGACACGCACACCCCCCTACGCGAACACCCCCACCCGCCAACGGCCTGTACCAGTCAATCGCACGCACAAGTACGACACGCACCCCCCCAACAAGCCCACGCGAACACCCCCACCCGCCAACGGCCCGTACCAGTCAATCGCACGCACAAGTACGACACGCACACCCCCTACGCGAACACCCCCACCCGCCAACGGCCCGTACCAGTCAATCGCACGCACAAGTGCGACACGCACACCCCCTCCAACAAGCCCACACGAACACACCCACCCGCCAACGGCCTGTACCAGTCAATCGCACGCACAAGTAAGACACGCACACCCCCCTATGCGAACACCCCCACCTGCCAACGGCCCATACCAGTCAATCGCACGCACAAGTACGACACGCACACCCCCCAACAACCCCATGCGAACACCCCCACCCGCCAACTGCCCGTACCAGTCAATTGCACGCACAAGTACGACCCGCACACCCCCCTACGCGAACACCCCCACCCGCCAACGGCCCGTACCAGTCAATCGCACGCACAAGTACGACACGCACCCCCCCAACAAGCCCACGTGAACACCCCCACCCGCCAACGCCCGTACCAGTCAATTGCACGCACAAGTACGACACGCACACCCCCCTACGCGAACACCCCCACCCGCCAACGGCCCGTACCAGTCAATCGCACGCACAAGTACGACACGCACACCCCCCTACGCGAACACCCCCACCCGCCAACAGCCTGTACCAGTCAATCGCATGCACAAGTACGACACGCACCCCCCAACAAGCCCACACGAACACCCCCACCCGCCAACGGCCCGTACCAGTCAATCGCACGCACAAGTACGACACGCACACCCCCTACGCGAACACCCCCACCTGCCAACGGATCATACCAGTCAATCGCACGCATGAGTACGACACGCACCCCCCACAACAAGCCCACGCGAACACCCCCACCCGCCAACGGCCCGTACCAGTCAATCCCACGCACAAGTACGACACGCACACCCCCTACGCGAACACCTCCACCCGCCAACGGCCGGTACCAGTCAATCGCACGCACAAGTACGACACGGACACCCCCCCAACAAGCCCACGCGAACACCCCCACCCGCAAACGGCCCGTACCAGTCAATCGCACGCACAAGCACGACACGCACACACCCCCAACAAGCCCACGTGAACACCCCCACCCACAAACGGCCCGTACCAGTCAATCGCACGCACAAGTACGACACGCACACTCCCCCAACAAGCCCACGCGAACACCCCCACCCGCCAATGGCCCGTACCAGTCAATCGCACGCACAAGTATGACACGCACACCCCCCAACAAGCCCATGCGAACACCCCCACCCACCAACGGCCCGTACCAGTCAATCGCACGCACAAGTACGACACGCACACCCCCCCAACAAGCCCATGCGAACACCCCCACCCGCCAACGGCCCATACCAGTCAATCGCACGCACAAGTACGACACGCACACCCCCTTCACGAACACCCCCACCCGCCAACAGCCCATACCAGTCAATCGCACGCACAAGTACGACACGCACACCCCCTACGCGAACACCCCCACCCGCCAACGGCCCGTACCAGTCAATCGCACGCACAAGTGCGACACGCACACCCCCTCCAACAAGCCCACACGAACACCCCCACCCGCCAACGGCCTGTACCAGTCAATCGCACGCACAAGTAAGACACGCACACCCCCCTATGCGAACACCCCCACCTGCCAACGGCCCGTACCAGTCAATCGCACGCACAAGTACGACACGCACACCCCCCAACAACCCCATGCGAACACCCCCACCCGCCAACTGCCCGTACCAGTCAATTGCACGCACAAGTACGACCCGCACACCCCCCTACGCGAACACCCCCACCCGCCAACGGCCCGTACCAGTCAATCGCACGCACAAGTACGACACGCACCCCCCCAACAAGCCCACGTGAACACCCCCACCCGCCAACGCCCGTACCAGTCAATTGCATGCACAAGTACGACACGCACACCCCCCCAACAACCCCATGCGAACACCCCCACCCGCCAACTGCCCGTACCAGTCAATTGCACGCACAAGTACGACCCGCACACCCCCCTACGCGAACACCCCCACCCGCCAACGGCCCGTACCAGTCAATCGCACGCACAAGTACGACACGCACCCCCCCAACAAGCCCACGTGAACACCCCCACCCGCCAACGCCCGTACCAGTCAATTGCACGCACAAGTACGACACGCACACCCCCCTACGCGAACACCCCCACCCGCCAACGGCCCGTACCAGTCAATCACACGCACAAGTACAACACGCACACCCCCCTACGCGAACACCCCCACCCGCCAATGGCCCGTACCAGTCAATCGCACGCACAAGTACGACACGCACACCCCCCTACGCGAACACCCCCACCCGCCAACGGCCCGTACCAGTCAATCGCACGCACAAGTACGACACGCACACCCCCCCAACAAGCCCATGCGAACACCCCACCCGCCAACGGCCCATACCAGTCAATCGCACGCACAAGTACGACACGCACACCCCCTTCACGAACACCCCCACCCGCCAATGGCCCGTACCAGTCAATCGCACGCACAAGTACGACACGTACACCCCCCCAACAAGCCCACGCGAACACCCCCACCCGCCAACAGCCCGTACCAGTCAATCGCACGCACAAGTACGACACGCACACCCCCCTACGCGAACACCCCCACCCGCCAACGGCCCGTACCAGTCAATCGCACGCACAAGTACGACACGCACACCCCCCTACGCGAACACCCCCACCCGCCAACAGCCTGTACCAGTCAATCGCATGCACAAGTACGACACGCACCCCCCCCAACAAGCCCACACGAACACCCCCACCCGCCAACGGCCCGTACCAGTCAATCGCACGCACAAGTACGACACGCACACCCCCTACGCGAACACCCCCACCTGCCAACGGATCATACCAGTCAATCGCACGCATGAGTACGACACGCACCCCCCCCAACAAGCCCACGCGAACACCCCCACCCGCCAACGGCCCGTACCAGTCAATCCCACGCACAAGTACGACACGCACACCCCCTACGCGAACACCTCCACCCGCCAACGGCCGGTACCAGTCAATCGCACGCACAAGTACGACACGGACACCCCCCAACAAGCCCACGCGAACACCCCCACCCGCAAACGGCCCGTACCAGTCAATCGCACGCACAAGCACGACACGCACACACCCCCAACAAGCCCACGTGAACACCCCCACCCACAAACGGCCCGTACCAGTCAATCGCACGCACAAGTACGACACGCACACTCCCCCAACAAGCCCACACGAACACCCCCACCCGCCAATGGCCCGTACCAGTCAATCGCACGCACAAGTATGACACGCACACCCCCCAACAAGCCCATGCGAACACCCCCACCCACCAACGGCCCGTACCAGTCAATCGCACGCACAAGTACGACACGCACACCCCCCCAACAAGCCCATGCGAACACCCCCACCCGCCAACGGCCCATACCAGTCAATCGCACGCACAAGTACGACACGCACACCCCCTTCACGAACACCCCCACCCGCCAACAGCCCGTACCAGTCAATCGCACGCACAAGTACGACACGCACACCCCCCTACGCGAACACCCCCACCCGCCAATGGCCCATACCAGTCAATCGCACGCACAAGTACGACACGCACACCCCCCTACGCGAACACCCCCACCCGCCAACGGCCTGTACCAGTCAATCGCACGCACAAGTACGACACGCACCCCCCCAACAAGCCCATGCGAACACCCCCACCCGCCAACGGCCCGTACCAGTCAATCGCACGCACAAGTACGACACGCACACCCCCTACGCGAACACCCCCACCCGCCAACGGCCCGTACCAGTCAATCGCACGCACAAGTGCGACACGCACACCCCCTCCAACAAGCCCACACGAACACCCCCACCCGCCAACGGCCTGTACCAGTCAATCGCACGCACAAGTAAGACACGCACACCCCCCTATGCGAACACCCCCACCTGCCAACGGCCCATACCAGTCAATCGCACGCACAAGTACGACACGCACACCCCCCAACAACCCCATGCGAACACCCCCACCCGCCAACTGCCCGTACCAGTCAATTGCACGCACAAGTACGACCCGCACACCCCCCTACGCGAACACCCCCACCCGCCAACGGCCCGTACCAGTCAATCGCACGCACAAGTACGACACGCACCCCCCAACAAGCCCACGTGAACACCCCCACCCGCCAACGCCCGTACCAGTCAATTGCACGCACAAGTACGACACGCACACCCCCCTACGCGAACACCCCCACCCGCCAACGGCCCGTACCAGTCAATCGCACGCACAAGTACGACACGCACACCCCCCTACGCGAACACCCCCACCCGCCAACAGCCTGTACCAGTCAATCGCATGCACAAGTACGACACGCACCCCCCCAACAAGCCCACACGAACACCCCCACCCGCCAACGGCCCGTACCAGTCAATCGCACGCACAAGTACGACACGCACACCCCCTACGCGAACACCCCCACCTGCCAACGGATCATACCAGTCAATCGCACGCATGAGTACGACACGCACCCCCCCCCAACAAGCCCACGCGAACACCCCCACCCGCCAACGGCCCGTACCAGTCAATCCCACCACAAGTACGACACGCACACCCCCTACGCGAACACCTCCACCCGCCAACGGCCGGTACCAGTCAATCGCACGCACAAGTACGACACGGACACCCCCCCAACAAGCCCACGCGAACACCCCCACCCGCAAACGGCCCGTACCAGTCAATCGCACGCACAAGCACGACACGCACACACCCCCAACAAGCCCACGTGAACACCCCCACCCACAAACGGCCCGTACCAGTCAATCGCACGCACAAGTACGACACGCACACTCCCCCAACAAGCCCACGCGAACACCCCCACCCGCCAATGGCCCGTACCAGTCAATCGCACGCACAAGTATGACACGCACACCCCCCAACAAGCCCATGCGAACACCCCCACCCACCAACGGCCCGTACCAGTCAATCGCACGCACAAGTACGACACGCACACCCCCCCAACAAGCCCATGCGAACACCCCCACCCGCCAACGGCCCATACCAGTCAATCGCACGCACAAGTACGACACGCACACCCCCTTCACGAACACCCCCACCCGCCAACAGCCCGTACCAGTCAATCGCACGCACAAGTACGACACGCACACCCCCCTACGCGAACACCCCCACCCGCCAACGGCCCATACCAGTCAATCGCACGCACAAGTACGACACGCACACCCCCCTACGCGAACACCCCCACCCGCCAACGGCCTGTACCAGTCAATCGCATGCACAAGTAAGACACGCACACCCCCCTACGCGAACACCCCCACCTGCCAACGGCCCGTACCAGTCAATCGCACGCACAAGTACGACACGCACACCCCCCCAACAACCCCATGCGAACACCCCCACCCGCCAACTGCCCGTACCAGTCAATTGCACGCACAAGTACGACCCGCACACCCCCCTACGCGAACACCCCCACCCGCCAACGGCCCGTACCAGTCAATCGCACGCACAAGTACGACACGCACCCCCCCAACAAGCCCACGTGAACACCCCCACCCGCCAACGCCCGTACCAGTCAATTGCACGCACAAGTACGACACGCACACCCCCCTACGCGAACACCCCCACCCGCCAACGGCCCGTACCAGTCAATCACACGCACAAGTACAACACGCACACCCCCCTACGCGAACACCCCCACCCGCCAATGGCCCGTACCAGTCAATCGCACGCACAAGTACGACACGCACACCCCCCTACGCGAACACCCCCACCCGCCAACGGCCCGTACCAGTCAATCGCACGCACAAGTACGACACGCACACCCCCCCAACAAGCCCATGCGAACACCCCACCCGCCAACGGCCCATACCAGTCAATCGCACGCACAAGTACGACACGCACACCCCCTTCACGAACACCCCCACCCGCCAATGGCCCGTACCAGTCAATCGCACGCACAAGTACGACACGTACACCCCCCCAACAAGCCCACGCGAACACCCCCACCCGCCAACAGCCCGTACCAGTCAATCGCACGCACAAGTACGACACGCACACCCCCCTACGCGAACACCCCCACCCGCCAACGGCCCGTACCAGTCAATCGCACGCACAAGTACGACACGCACACCCCCCTACGCGAACACCCCCACCCGCCAACAGCCTGTACCAGTCAATCGCATGCACAAGTACGACACGCACCCCCCCAACAAGCCCACACGAACACCCCCACCCGCCAACGGCCCGTACCAGTCAATCGCACGCACAAGTATGACACGCACACCCCCTACGCGAACACCCCCACCTGCCAACGGATCATACCAGTCAATCGCACGCATGAGTACGACACGCACCCCCCCAACAAGCCCACGCGAACACCCCCACCCGCCAACCGCCCGTACCAGTCAATCCCACGCACAAGTACGACACGCACACCCCCTACGCGAACACCTCCACCCGCCAACGGCCGGTACCAGTCAATCGCACGCACAAGTACGACACGGACACCCCCCCAACAAGCCCACGCGAACACTCCCACCCGCAAACGGCCCGTACCAGTCAATCGCACGCACAAGCACGACACGCACACACCCCCAACAAGCCCACGTGAACACCCCCACCCACAAACGGCCCGTACCAGTCAATCGCACGCACAAGTACGACACGCACACTCCCCCAACAAGCCCACGCGAACACCCCCACCCGCCAATGGCCCGTACCAGTCAATCGCACGCACAAGTATGACACGCACACCCCCCAACAAGCCCATGCGAACACCCCCACCCACCAACGGCCCGTACCAGTCAATCGCACGCACAAGTACGACACGCACACCCCCCCAACAAGCCCATGCGAACACCCCCACCCGCCAACGGCCCATACCAGTCAATCGCACGCACAAGTACGACACGCACACCCCCTTCACGAACACCCCCACCCGCCAATGGCCCGTACCAGTCAATCGCACGCACAAGTACGACACGCACACCCCCTCCAACAAGCCCACGCGAACACCCCCACCCGCCAACGGCCTGTACCAGTCAATCGCATGCACAAGTAAGACACGCACACCCCCCTACGCGAACACCCCCACCTGCCAACGGCCCGTACCAGTCAATCGCACGCACAAGTACGACACGCACACCCCCCCAACAACCCCATGCGAACACCCCCACCCGCCAACTGCCCGTACCAGTCAATTGCACGCACAAGTACGACCCGCACACCCCCCTACGCGAACACCCCCACCCGCCAACGGCCCGTACCAGTCAATCGCACGCACAAGTACGACACGCACCCCCCCAACAAGCCCACGTGAACACCCCCACCCGCCAACGCCCGTACCAGTCAATTGCACGCACAAGTACGACACGCACACCCCCCTACGCGAACACCCCCACCCGCCAACGGCCCGTACCAGTCAATCACACGCACAAGTACAACACGCACACCCCCCTACGCGAACACCCCCACCCGCCAATGGCCCGTACCAGTCAATCGCACGCACAAGTACGACACGCACACCCCCCTACGCGAACACCCCCACCCGCCAACGGCCCGTACCAGTCAATCGCACGCACAAGTACGACACGCACACCCCCCCAACAAGCCCATGCGAACACCCCACCCGCCAACGGCCCATACCAGTCAATCGCACGCACAAGTACGACACGCACACCCCCTTCACGAACACCCCCACCCGCCAATGGCCCGTACCAGTCAATCGCACGCACAAGTACGACACGTACACCCCCCCAACAAGCCCACGCGAACACCCCCACCCGCCAACAGCCCGTACCAGTCAATCGCACGCACAAGTACGACACGCACACCCCCCTACGCGAACACCCCCACCCGCCAACGGCCCGTACCAGTCAATCGCACGCACAAGTACGACACGCACACCCCCCTACGCGAACACCCCCACCCGCCAACAGCCTGTACCAGTCAATCGCATGCACAAGTACGACACGCACCCCCCCAACAAGCCCACACGAACACCCCCACCCGCCAACGGCCCGTACCAGTCAATCGCACGCACAAGTACGACACGCACACCCCCTACGCGAACACCCCCACCTGCCAACGGATCATACCAGTCAATCGCACGCATGAGTACGACACGCACCCCCCCCAACAAGCCCACGCGAACACCCCCACCCGCCAACGGCCCGTACCAGTCAATCCCACGCACAAGTACGACACGCACACCCCCTACGCGAACACCTCCACCCGCCAACGGCCGGTACCAGTCAATCGCACGCACAAGTACGACACGGACACCCCCCCAACAAGCCCACGCGAACACCCCCACCCGCAAACGGCCCGTACCAGTCAATCGCACGCACAAGCACGACACGCACACACCCCCAACAAGCCCACGTGAACACCCCCACCCACAAACGGCCCGTACCAGTCAATCGCACGCACAAGTACGACACGCACACTCCCCCAACAAGCCCACGCGAACACCCCCACCCGCCAATGGCCCGTACCAGTCAATCGCACGCACAAGTATGACACGCACACCCCCCAACAAGCCCATGCGAACACCCCCACCCACCAACGGCCCGTACCAGTCAATCGCACGCACAAGTACGACACGCACACCCCCCCAACAAGCCCATGCGAACACCCCCACCCGCCAATGGCCCATACCAGTCAATCGCACGCACAAGTACGACACGCACACCCCCTTCACGAACACCCCCACCCGCCAACAGCCCATACCAGTCAATCGCACGCACAAGTACGACACGCACACCCCCTACGCGAACACCCCCACCCGCCAACGGCCCGTACCAGTCAATCGCACGCACAAGTGCGACACGCACACCCCCTCCAACAAGCCCACACGAACACCCCCACCCGCCAACGGCCTGTACCAGTCAATCGCACGCACAAGTAAGACACGCACACCCCCCTATGCGAACACCCCCACCTGCCAACGGCCCGTACCAGTCAATCGCACGCACAAGTACGACACGCACACCCCCCAACAACCCCATGCGAACACCCCCACCCGCCAACTGCCCGTACCAGTCAATTGCACGCACAAGTACGACCCGCACACCCCCCTACGCGAACACCCCCACCCGCCAACGGCCCGTACCAGTCAATCGCACGCACAAGTACGACACGCACCCCCCCAACAAGCCCACGTGAACACCCCCACCCGCCAACGCCCGTACCAGTCAATTGCATGCACAAGTACGACACGCACACCCCCCTACGCGAACACCCCCACCCGCCAACTGCCCGTACCAGTCAATCACACGCACAAGTACAACACGCACACCCCCCTACGCGAACACCCCCACCCGCCAATGGCCCGTACCAGTCAATCGCACGCACAAGTACGACACGCACACCCCCCTACGCGAACACCCCCACCCGCCAACGGCCCGTACCAGTCAATCGCACGCACAAGTACGACACGCACACCCCCCAACAAGCCCATGCGAACACCCCCACCCGCCAACGGCCCATACCAGTCAATCGCACGCACAAGTACGACACGCACACCCCCTTCACGAACACCCCCACCCGCCAATGGCCCGTACCAGTCAATCGCACGCACAAGTACGACACGCACACCCCCTCCATCAAGCCCACGCGAACACCCCCACCCGCCAACGGCCTGTACCAGTCAATCGCATGCACAAGTAAGACACGCACACCCCCCTACGCGAACACCCCCACCTGCCAACGGCCCGTACCAGTCAATCGCACGCACAAGTACGACACGCACAAGTCAAGTCAAGTCAAGTCATAAAATTTGTATAGCGCACTACATACCCAGAGGGTTTCAAGGCGCTTAGGAAGGGGAGGAGGATTATTTGTCAAATATCCACGTTTTAAGCTGCTTTCTGAACGCTAGGTGATTCTGGGTGAGGCGAAGGTAAGCGGGGAGTGAGTTCCATGTTTTGGCAGCCAGGTATGAAAAGGATCTGCCTCCCATGGTGGTCTTGTTGATGCGAGGTACAGTGGCGAAGGCTTGGCTGGAAGAGCGAAGTTGGCGGGAGGGGGTGTAGAAGGACAGTCGAGAGTTGAGGCAATCTGGTCCGATGTCGTAGAGTGATTTGTGTGCGTGGGTAAGCAGTCGGAAAGTGATCCTCTTATTGACGGGTAGCCAGTGGAGGTCTTTAAGGTGACCAGAGATGTGTTCGTTGCGTGGGATGTCTAGTATGAGCCTGGCTGAGGCGTTTTGGATTCGTTGTAGTTTCTTCTGGAGTTTAGCGGTGGTGCCTGCGTAGAGGGTGTTTCCGTAGTCCAGTCGGCTCGTGACTACGGCCTGTACCAGTCAATCGCACGCACAAGTACGACACGCACCCCCCCAACAAGCCCATGCGAACACCCCCACCCGCCAACGGCCCGTACCAGTCAATCGCACGCACAAGTACGACACGCACACCCCCTACGCGAACACCCCCACCCGCCAACGGCCCGTACCAGTCAATCGCACGCACAAGTGCGACACGCACACCCCCTCCAACAAGCCCACACGAACACCCCCACCCGCCAACGGCCTGTACCAGTCAATCGCACGCACAAGTAAGACACGCACACCCCCCTATGCGAACACCCCCACCTGCCAACGGCCCATACCAGTCAATCGCACGCACAAGTACGACACGCACACCCCCCAACAACCCCATGCGAACACCCCCACCCGCCAACTGCCCGTACCAGTCAATTGCACGCACAAGTACGACCCGCACACCCCCCTACGCGAACACCCCCACCCGCCAACGGCCCGTACCAGTCAATCGCACGCACAAGTACGACACGCACCCCCCAACAAGCCCACGTGAACACCCCCACCCGCCAACGCCCGTACCAGTCAATTGCACGCACAAGTACGACACGCACACCCCCCTACGCGAACACCCCCACCCGCCAACGGCCCGTACCAGTCAATCGCACGCACAAGTACGACACGCACACCCCCCTACGCGAACACCCCCACCCGCCAACAGCCTGTACCAGTCAATCGCATGCACAAGTACGACACGCACCCCCCCAACAAGCCCACACGAACACCCCCACCCGCCAACGGCCCGTACCAGTCAATCGCACGCACAAGTACGACACGCACACCCCCTACGCGAACACCCCCACCTGCCAACGGATCATACCAGTCAATCGCACGCATGAGTACGACACGCACCCCCCCCCAACAAGCCCACGCGAACACCCCCACCCGCCAACGGCCCGTACCAGTCAATCCCACCACAAGTACGACACGCACACCCCCTACGCGAACACCTCCACCCGCCAACGGCCGGTACCAGTCAATCGCACGCACAAGTACGACACGGACACCCCCCCAACAAGCCCACGCGAACACCCCCACCCGCAAACGGCCCGTACCAGTCAATCGCACGCACAAGCACGACACGCACACACCCCCAACAAGCCCACGTGAACACCCCCACCCACAAACGGCCCGTACCAGTCAATCGCACGCACAAGTACGACACGCACACTCCCCCAACAAGCCCACGCGAACACCCCCACCCGCCAATGGCCCGTACCAGTCAATCGCACGCACAAGTATGACACGCACACCCCCCAACAAGCCCATGCGAACACCCCCACCCACCAACGGCCCGTACCAGTCAATCGCACGCACAAGTACGACACGCACACCCCCCCAACAAGCCCATGCGAACACCCCCACCCGCCAATGGCCCATACCAGTCAATCGCACGCACAAGTACGACACGCACACCCCCTTCACGAACACCCCCACCCGCCAACAGCCCATACCAGTCAATCGCACGCACAAGTACGACACGCACACCCCCTACGCGAACACCCCCACCCGCCAACGGCCCGTACCAGTCAATCGCACGCACAAGTGCGACACGCACACCCCCTCCAACAAGCCCACACGAACACCCCCACCCGCCAACGGCCTGTACCAGTCAATCGCACGCACAAGTAAGACACGCACACCCCCCTATGCGAACACCCCCACCTGCCAACGGCCCGTACCAGTCAATCGCACGCACAAGTACGACACGCACACCCCCCAACAACCCCATGCGAACACCCCCACCCGCCAACTGCCCGTACCAGTCAATTGCACGCACAAGTACGACCCGCACACCCCCCTACGCGAACACCCCCACCCGCCAACGGCCCGTACCAGTCAATCGCACGCACAAGTACGACACGCACCCCCCCAACAAGCCCACGTGAACACCCCCACCCGCCAACGCCCGTACCAGTCAATTGCATGCACAAGTACGACACGCACACCCCCCTACGCGAACACCCCCACCCGCCAACTGCCCGTACCAGTCAATCACACGCACAAGTACAACACGCACACCCCCCTACGCGAACACCCCCACCCGCCAATGGCCCGTACCAGTCAATCGCACGCACAAGTACGACACGCACACCCCCCTACGCGAACACCCCCACCCGCCAACGGCCCGTACCAGTCAATCGCACGCACAAGTACGACACGCACACCCCCCAACAAGCCCATGCGAACACCCCCACCCGCCAACGGCCCATACCAGTCAATCGCACGCACAAGTACGACACGCACACCCCCTTCACGAACACCCCCACCCGCCAATGGCCCGTACCAGTCAATCGCACGCACAAGTACGACACGCACACCCCCTCCATCAAGCCCACGCGAACACCCCCACCCGCCAACGGCCTGTACCAGTCAATCGCATGCACAAGTAAGACACGCACACCCCCCTACGCGAACACCCCCACCTGCCAACGGCCCGTACCAGTCAATCGCACGCACAAGTACGACACGCACAAGTCAAGTCAAGTCAAGTCATAAAATTTGTATAGCGCACTACATACCCAGAGGGTTTCAAGGCGCTTAGGAAGGGGAGGAGGATTATTTGTCAAATATCCACGTTTTAAGCTGCTTTCTGAACGCTAGGTGATTCTGGGTGAGGCGAAGGTAAGCGGGGAGTGAGTTCCATGTTTTGGCAGCCAGGTATGAAAAGGATCTGCCTCCCATGGTGGTCTTGTTGATGCGAGGTACAGTGGCGAAGGCTTGGCTGGAAGAGCGAAGTTGGCGGGAGGGGGTGTAGAAGGACAGTCGAGAGTTGAGGCAATCTGGTCCGATGTCGTAGAGTGATTTGTGTGCGTGGGTAAGCAGTCGGAAAGTGATCCTCTTATTGACGGGTAGCCAGTGGAGGTCTTTAAGGTGACCAGAGATGTGTTCGTTGCGTGGGATGTCTAGTATGAGCCTGGCTGAGGCGTTTTGGATTCGTTGTAGTTTCTTCTGGAGTTTAGCGGTGGTGCCTGCGTAGAGGGTGTTTCCGTAGTCCAGTCGGCTCGTGACTAGAGCGTGGGTGACTGTTTTCCTTGTTTCGGAGGGGATCCAGCGAAATGTTTTTCTGAGCATGCGAAGAATGTTAAAGCAGGAAGAGGATACGGCGTTGACTTGTCTGTTCATGGAGAGTGAAGAATCCAGGATGACGCCAAGGTTCCGTGCGTGGTCTGTCGGGATGGGTGCTTTTCCGAGGGCTTCCGGCCACCAGGAGTCGTCCCATGCAGAGGGGGATGTACCTAAGATGAGGACTTCTGTTTTGTCTGAATTCAGTTTCAAACGGCTTTGTTTCATCCATTCGGCGACTTCTTTCATTCCTTCGTGTAGGTTAGTTTTGGCGGTGCTGGGGTCCTTGGTGAGAGAAAGGATCAGTTGAGTGTCGTCCGCGTAAGAGATGATGTTGAGGTTGTGTTGGCGGGCGATGGCCGCGAGGGGGCTCATGTATACGTTGAAGAGGGTGGGACTGAGTGAGGATCCTTGAGGTACGCCGCAGATGATTTCAGAGGCCTCGGACTTGAATGGTGGGAGGTGGACTCTCTGGGTTCTTCCGGTGAGGAACGAGGTGATCCATTCCAGTGCTTTTCCTTGGATTCCGATGTTTCTGAGGCGTTGTAAAAGGGTGCTGTGGCAGACTGTGTCGAAGGCTGCAGAGAGGTCGAGGAGGATGAGGGCGACTGTGTCTCCATTGTCCAGTAGAGTTCGAATGTCGTCTGTTGCTGCGATGAGGGCGGTCTCAGTGCTGTGTTTGGCTCGGAAGCCAGATTGTGAGGGGTCGAGTGATTTGTTGGCTTCGAGGAAGGCGGCGAGCTGGTTGTTGACGGCTTTCTCGATGACTTTGGCCGGGAATGGAAGAAGCAAGATGGGGCGGTAGTTTTTGAGTTCGGTGGGGTCTGCTGTTGGTTTTTTCAGAAGGGCGGTGAGTTCAGCGTGTTTCCAGTCTTCTGGGAAGGTAGCGGAGTTGAAGGAGCAGTTGATGACGTCTCGGAGGTGCGGAGCTATGACGGAGTCTGCTTTGTTGAAGATGTGGTGAGGGCATGGGTCTGTGGGGGATCCAGAGTGGATGGAATTCATCAGGCGGATGGTGTCCTCAGTGGAGATTGGGTTCCAGGCGTTAAGGGTGTTTACGGGGGGAAGATGGTCAGCAGATGGTAGGGTGGGTTGGCTTCCGGGTTGGTTGTCAAAGCTGTTGTGGATGTCAGCAATCTTGTTGTGGAAAAAAGAGGCTAGGGAGTCGCAGAGGGTTTGAGAGGGGGTGATGTCGTTGGAGTTGGCCGAGGGGTTGGAAAATTCCTTGACGATGTTGAAAAGTTCCTTGCTGTTGTGGGCGTTGTTGTCAAGTCGATCCTTGAATGCTGTTTTCTTGGCTTTTCGGATCAGTTGGTGGTGAGTACGGGTGGCGCTTTTGAAGGCGTCCTTGTTGCTGGTGGATGGGTCTTTTTTCCAGGCCTTTTCAAGGGAGCGGCATAGTTTCTTGGACTTCTTGAGATCATCGTTGAACCATGAGGCCTTCTTGTTGCCAAGTTTGTGTTGACGTTTTTTCAGTGGTGCTAAGGTGTCGGCGGTGTTGGATAACCAAAGGGTGAGGTTGGAGGCGGCTTCGTTGGCGTTAGAAGAGAGGGCTGGGGAGGTTCGAAGGAGCGATGTGGAGATCTGATCCGTGGTGATTTTGTTCCAGTTTCTTTGTAGAGTTGGTTGGAGGTGGATGATGGGTTTCGGCTTGTTGTAGGTGAAGTGAACGCAGCTGTGGTCAGTCCAGATGAGATCCGTAGTGTGGCTGAAGGAGACATGGTTGCTGGAGGTGAAGATGGGGTCAAGTGTGTGACCTGCGATGTGGGTGGGGGAAGTGACCAGTTGTTTAAGTCCGAGGTTGGCGAGGTTGTCTAAGAGGGTGGCGGTGTTGCGGTCGTTGATCTTTTCGAGGTGGAAGTTGAGGTCTCCCAGAAGGATGTAGTCTTTGGAGGGGAGCGCGTGTGGGGTGATGAAGTCCGTGAAGTCTTCACTGAATTTAGCGCGGGGTCCTGGTGGTCTGTAGAGGAGGGTGCCTCTGAGAGTTGTCTTGGGGTCGATGTGGATCTGGAAGTGAAGGTGTTCGGAGTTAGCGAGGTTGGCGTCGGAGCTGGTAGAGATGCGGATGGATTTCTTATGGACGATAGCGATTCCACCTCCTGTATGGTCGGTGCGGTCCTTGCGTGTGATCTTATAGTCATCTGGGATAGCGATGGCGATGTCAGGGGCGGAGGAAGCGTTCATCCATGTTTCCGTTAGGAAGGCGACGTCAGGAGAGATGGTGTCTAGGAGGTTCCAAAGGTCAATGGCGTGCCTGTGGACCGAGCGGGTGTTGAGAAGGATGCATTGTAGGTGGTTGGGGTCGGGAATCTGTGGTGTGGTCGTAGCGGAGATGTTGTAGGTGCCGCTAAATTTGCAGGAGAAGCAGGAGAACGGTCCATGGGTGCGTCCAGGAGCGGCTTGGACGCAGTTGGGGGCGCGACCAGGGTTAAGGGCTAGGAGGGTGGCGGCATCGTAGGTAGTGCGGGGGGGCTGGGCAGCGCGAGGAGCAGGGGGTCTGGCACTGGGCGCGGTCCAGGCGCGGACGGGCGTAGACGGGCTTACCTTTGGCGCACCTTCGGCGCGGATTGGGCGCGGACGCTGCGCGTGAACGCTGCGCGCGGGAACTACTGTCATATATGGATAGTGGAGGGGGAGGGGCGAGGGCGGCTCAGCTGGGAGGCGTGGCGGGCTCAGGGGAACACAACAACAGCAGTATCAAAATGGAGGGGAGGTCAGAGCAGGGCGCCGGGGGAAATCACACACAACAATGCAATCAAAGCAATGTAAGCGCTGTGGGATAATAGCGCTATGAAATTACGAAGCTTACTAAAAATAGGAGCTATGCAAATATCACAACTTGGTTACAATGCGCTATGCAGATATCACTACTTGGTTACAATGCAGCAATATGATACCACGCTGTGAGGAGCAGCGAGGGGAGCGATCACTCAGGGCGGAAGCAGCGAGTGAATCACAGCGCTGCGAGGTTTGGGGAATGCTTTTGAGTGCTTGTGGGAGGGCGGCTCAGCTGGGAGGCGTGGCGGGCTCAGGGGAACACAACAACAGCAGTATCAAAATGGAGGGGAGGTCAGAGCAGGGCGCCGGGGGAAATCACACACAACAATGCAATCAAAGCAATGTAAGCGCTGTGGGATAATAGCGCTATGAAATTACGAAGCTTACTAAAAATAGGAGCTATGCAAATATCACAACTTGGTTACAATGCGCTATGCAGATATCACTACTTGGTTACAATGCAGCAATATGATACCACGCTGTGAGGAGCAGCGAGGGGAGCGATCACTCAGGGCGGAAGCAGCGAGCGAATCACCCCCCCCACACCCCCCACACCCCCCCAACAACCCCATGCGAACACCCCCACCTGCCAACGGCCCGTACCAGTCAATTGCACGCACAAGTACGACCCGCACACCCCCCTACGCGAACACCCCCACCCGCCAACGGCCCGTACCAGTCAATCGCACGCACAAGTACGACACGCACCCCCCCAACAAGCCCACGTGAACACCCCCACCCGCCAACGCCCGTACCAGTCAATTGCACGCACAAGTACGACACGCACACCCCCCTACGCGAACACCCCCACCCGCCAACGGCCCGTACCAGTCAATCACACGCACAAGTACAACACGCACACCCCCCTACGCGAACACCCCCACCCGCCAATGGCCCGTACCAGTCAATCGCACGCACAAGTACGACACGCACACCCCCCTACGCGAACACCCCCACCCGCCAACGGCCCGTACCAGTCAATCGCACGCACAAGTACGACACGCACACCCCCCCAACAAGCCCATGCGAACACCCCACCCGCCAACGGCCCATACCAGTCAATCGCACGCACAAGTACGACACGCACACCCCCTTCACGAACACCCCCACCCGCCAATGGCCCGTACCAGTCAATCGCACGCACAAGTACGACACGTACACCCCCCCAACAAGCCCACGCGAACACCCCCACCCGCCAACAGCCCGTACCAGTCAATCGCACGCACAAGTACGACACGCACACCCCCCTACGCGAACACCCCCACCCGCCAACGGCCCGTACCAGTCAATCGCACGCACAAGTACGACACGCACACCCCCCTACGCGAACACCCCCACCCGCCAACAGCCTGTACCAGTCAATCGCATGCACAAGTACGACACGCACCCCCCCAACAAGCCCACACGAACACCCCCACCCGCCAACGGCCCGTACCAGTCAATCGCACGCACAAGTACGACACGCACACCCCCTACGCGAACACCCCCACCTGCCAACGGATCATACCAGTCAATCGCACGCATGAGTACGACACGCACCCCCCCCAACAAGCCCACGCGAACACCCCCACCCGCCAACGGCCCGTACCAGTCAATCCCACGCACAAGTACGACACGCACACCCCCTACGCGAACACCTCCACCCGCCAACGGCCGGTACCAGTCAATCGCACGCACAAGTACGACACAGACACCCCCCCAACAAGCCCACGCGAACACCCCCACCCGCAAACGGCCCGTACCAGTCAATCGCACGCACAAGCACGATACGCACACACCCCCAACAAGCCCACGTGAACACCCCCACCCACAAACGGCCCGTACCAGTCAATCGCACGCACAAGTACGACACGCACACTCCCCCAACAAGCCCACGCGAACACCCCCACCCGCCAATGGCCCGTACCAGTCAATCGCACGCACAAGTATGACACGCACACCCCCCAACAAGCCCATGCGAACACCCCCACCCACCAACGGCCCATACCAGTCAATCGCACGCACAAGTACGACACGCACACCCCCCCAACAAGCCCATGCGAACACCCCCACCCGCCAACGGCCCATACCAGTCAATCGCACGCACAAGTACGACACGCACACCCCCTTCACGAACACCCCCACCCGCCAACAGCCCGTACCAGTCAATCGCACGCACAAGTACGACACGCACACCCCCCTACGCGAACACCCCCACCCGCCAACGGCCCATACCAGTCAATCGCACGCACAAGTACGACACGCACACCCCCCTACGCGAACACCCCCACCCGCCAACGGCCTGTACCAGTCAATCGCACGCACAAGTACGACACGCATCCCCCCAACAAGCCCACGCGAACACCCCCACCCGCCAACGGCCCGTACCAGTCAATCGCACGCACAAGTACGACACGCACACCCCCTACGCGAACACCCCCACCCGCCAACGGCCCGTACCAGTCAATCGCACGCACAAGTGCGACACGCACACCCCCTCCAACAAGCCCACACGAACACCCCCACCCGCCAACGGCCTGTACCAGTCAATCGCACGCACAAGTAAGACACGCACACCCCCCTATGCGAACACCCCCACCTGCCAACGGCCCGTACCAGTCAATCGCACGCACAAGTACGACACGCACACCCCCCAACAACCCCATGCGAACACCCCCACCCGCCAACTGCCCGTACCAGTCAATTGCACGCACAAGTACGACCCGCACACCCCCCTACGCGAACAACCCCACCCGCCAACGGCCCGTACCAGTCAATCGCACACACAAGTACGACACGCACCCCCCCAACAAGCCCACGTGAACACCCCCACCCGCCAACGCCCGTACCAGTCATTTGCACGCACAAGTACGACACGCACACCCCCCTACGCGAACACCCCCACCCGCCAACTGCCCGTACCAGTCAATCACACGCACAAGTACAACACGCACACCCCCCTACGCGAACACCCCCACCCGCCAATGGCCCGTACCAGTCAATCGCACGCACAAGTATGACACGCACACCCCCCTACGCGAACACCCCCACCCGCCAATGGCCCGTACCAGTCAATCGCACGCACAAGTACGACACGCACACCCCCCAACAAGCCCATGCGAACACCCCCACCCGCCAACGGCCCATACCAGTCAATCGCACGCACAAGTACGACACGCACACCCCCTTTACGAACACCCCCACCCGCCAATGGCCCGTACCAGTCAATCGCACGCACAAGTACGACACGCACACCCCCTCCAACAAGCCCACGCGAACACTCCCACCCGCCAACGGCCTGTACCAGTCAATCGCATGCACAAGTAAGACACGCACACCCCCCTACGCGAACACCCCCACCTGCCAACGGCCCGTACCAGTCAATCGCACGCACAAGTACGACACGCACACCCCCCCAACAACCCCATGCGAACACCCCCACCCGCCAACTGCCCGTACCAGTCAATTGCACGCACAAGTACGACCCGCACACCCCCCTACGCGAACACCCCCACCCGCCAACGGCCCGTACCAGTCAATCGCACGCACAAGTACGACACGCACCCCCCCAACAAGCCCACGTGAACACCCCCACCCGCCAACGCCCGTACCAGTCAATTGCACGCACAAGTACGACACGCACACCCCCCTACGCGAACACACCCACCCGCCAACGGCCCGTACCAGTCAATCACACGCACAAGTACAACACGCACACCCCCCTACGCGAACACCCCCACCCGCCAATGGCCCGTACCAGTCAATCGCACGCACAAGTACGACACGCACACCCCCCTACGCGAACACCCCCACCCGCCAACGGCCCGTACCAGTCAATCGCACGCACAAGTACGACACGCACACCCCCCCAACAAGCCCATGCGAACACCCCACCCGCCAACGGCCCATACCAGTCAATCGCACGCACAAGTACGACACGCACACCCCCTTCACGAACACCCCCACCCGCCAATGGCCCGTACCAGTCAATCGCACGCACAAGTACGACACGTACACCCCCCCAACAAGCCCACGCGAACACCCCCACCCGCCAACAGCCCGTACCAGTCAATCGCACGCACAAGTACGACACGCACACCCCCCTACGCAAACACCCCCACCCGCCAACGGCCCGTACCAGTCAATCGCACGCACAAGTACGACACGCACACCCCCCTACGCGAACACCCCCACCCGCCAACAGCCTGTACCAGTCAATCGCATGCACAAGTACGACACGCACCCCCCCAACAAGCCCACACGAACACCCCCACCCGCCAACGGCCCGTACCAGTCAATCGCACGCACAAGTACGACACGCACACCCCCTACGCGAACACCCCCACCTGCCAACGGATCATACCAGTCAATCGCACGCATGAGTACCACACGCACCCCCCCCAACAAGCCCACGCGAACACCCCCACCCGCCAACGGCCCGTACCAGTCAATCCCACGCACAAGTACGACACGCACACCCCCTACGCGAACACCTCCACCCGCCAACGGCCGGTACCAGTCAATCGCACGCACAAGTACGACACGCACACCCCCCCAACAAGCCCACGCGAACACCCCCACCCGCAAACGGCCCGTACCAGTCAATCGCACGCACAAGCACGAGACGCACACACCCCCAACAAGCCCACGTGAACACCCCCACCCACAAACGGCCCGTACCAGTCAATCGCACGCACAAGTACGACACGCACACTCCCCCAACAAGCCCACGCGAACACCCCCACCCGCCAATGGCCCGTACCAGTCAATCGCACGCACAAGTATGACACGCACACCCCCCAACAAGCCCATGCGAACACCCCCACCCACCAACGGCCCGTACCAGTCAATCGCACGCACAAGTACGACACGCACACCCCCCCAACAAGCCCATGCGAACACCCCCACCCGCCAACGGCCCATACCAGTCAATCGCACGCACAAGTACGACACGCACACCCCCTTCACGAACACCCCCACCCGCCAACAGCCCGTACCAGTCAATCGCACGCACAAGTACGACACGCACACCCCCCTACGCGAACACCCCCACCCGCCAACGGCCCATACCAGTCAATCGCACGCACAAGTACGACACGCACACCCCCCTACGCGAACACCCCCACCCGCCAACGGCCTGTACCAGTCAATCGCACGCACAAGTACGACACGCACCCCCCCAACAAGCCAACGCGAACACCCCCACCCGCCAACGGCCCGTACCAGTCAATCGCACGCACAAGTACGACACGCACACCCCCTACGCGAACACCCCCACCCGCCAACGGCCCGTACCAGTCAATCGCACGCACAAGTACGACACGCACACTCCCCCAACAAGCCCACGCGAACACCCCCACCCGCCAATGGCCCGTACCAGTCAATCGCACGCACAAGTATGACACGCACACCCCCCAACAAGCCCATGCGAACACCCCCACCCGCCAATGGCCTGTACCAGTCAATCGCACGCACAAGTACGACACGCACACATAACGCCAACACCCTAACCAGCACAAGGACTTTGCAAACAAGTCGCATCACAACACTGTCTACACACCATAGAGAATCAATGTCCTGGTCACAGCCAAACAGAGGTCAACACTAATACCCACCCCATATAACACACACACAACCAATTCAAATTAAGCCACACCCACTATTTGACCAATAAAAGGGTCCACACATACAACCCATCATCCTTTGCAACATACCCATTCTTGCGAAGAAACAGAGAGCACACCAATTATTCCTGCCACATACCTTCACACATACACCCTATCACATCTACACCCACACCACACACTTCACAATCACAACCACATACCCTCATCCATACACACCATCACCCCCTCAATCACATACACCCCACACCATGACCACACCCAAGAATCCAAAGTTCACTAACCCGGAGAATGAGATACTTACAGATGAATTCATCAGAGTCGAGCCACAGCTGTTTGGCGCATTGGTCAGACAGACCAGCCTGGCATAAAAAACCCACCTGTGGGAGAGGATCATAGACCGGGTCAATGCTGTTGCACCCATCAGGCGCACCAGGGGGGAATGCCAGTCCAGGTGGTATGAGCTGCGGAGGATGGTCAAGAAGAAAATGGACCAGGACTAAGCCTCTGCACACCACACTGGAGGTGGTGGTCCCCGCAGACCTCCTGTATACCATCCCTGGGAGGAGAGAGTCATGGCCCTGCTGCCACCGGTGGGAGTACATGGAATAGAAGGAGCCGTTGAGTCTGGTGAGTGTACAAAAAATACATGTTACATGGCTGGACTTACAACAGTGCCCAGCAGCATGGGGTGGGTGGCCATGAGTCCTAGCAGGACACAACTAAAAGTGGTTTGTTGCAAGTGGGAGCCACAAAGGGTGGAAGGTGCTCTCATCCCATATGTCCCAGGGCGTCACCCAAGCACCATGCGCAATGTACAGGGATAGGGAAATATCACACAAGATAGTAGACCACAGCTCCTAAACAATTTCATGTTGCGGACACACCTGCCAGAGATGCTATATTTTGTGACACAGTAAGGCAGTGTAGCAAGCGACCAAGCACACACAACCTGTCTCCATCCCTGTCGCCCTCTCCCACAGTCGCCCTCTCCCTCTGTTGCCCTTTCCCACAGTTGCCCTCTCCTACTGTCGCCCTCTCCCACAGTCGCCCTCTCCCACTGTTGCCCTCTCCCACAGTCGCCCTCTACCACTGTTGCCCTCTACCACTGTTGCCCTCTCCCACAGTCGCCCTCTCCCACTGTCGCACTCTCTCCCTCTGTCGCCCTCTCCCACAGTCGCCCTCTCCCACTGTCGCCCTCTCCCACAGTCGCCCTCTCCCACTGTCGCCCTCTCCCACTGTCGCCCTCTCCCACAGTCGCCCTCTTCCACTGTCGCCCTCTCCCACAGTCGCCCTCTCCCTCTGTCGCCCTCTCCCACAGTCGCCCTCTCCCACTGTTTTTTTTTTTAAACTTTTTATTAATTTTATAAATACAAACACAAACAACTTGCAAGGAACAAAGAAAGAGAGAAGACAGCAATATAAACAACATTGCATTACATGGTGTGGGAGCGGGAAGGTCAACCAATGAGCGTATGGTCCATCAAGAAAGAGTCTTGCATGGTGGGGGGCAGAAGGAACAAAATGTATCCAATACACAGTAAGAAGTGGAGGAACCCTCGGGTTACGGGGACGTAGGTGCAACATCTGGGTCAGGGAGAGGGGGGGTACATATATCGCCACGGTAAGTGTTCCACTGAGCCCATATCTTCCCCCATTTTCGAGGGGTACCCCGGGAAATATATACAGTTTTTTCCCTGAACATGCACCAGTCCATGTTTTGTTTCCATTTCCGAATCCCGGGTGGTCCCTGAGCGCCCCACAGTTGCGCAATGTCTCTTTTGGCGATCATATTGCCCAAGGTCACCCATCGAAGCTGCGATACGGAGTAGTCATTTGGTTCCCATACATTCAGCAAGCATCTCCTAGCCTCCGGCATCGATCGCACCCCCGTAACCTCACTCATCACCTCGTGCACACTGGTCCAGAATCGCACTATCTCAGGGCACTCCCAAATGATATGTAAAAAGGTGCCCAGGAGACCGCATCCACGCCGACACAAACCATCCACAGAAAAGCCCATGTGTACCAAACGGGGACCAGTCACATACACTCTATGCAGGATTTTAAGTTGCACAAATCGAAGGCGCGCCTGGATGGCCACCTCTTTAGGGGAGGAGATCGCCGCCTGCCAGTCCTCGTCGTCCAGCTCCAGCCCATCACCAATCCAGACCTCTCTAAGGCGAAACAGGAGATCAGACCTGGAGTTGATCAATTTTTTATAAATAAGCGAAATCGTACTATCAGGAACATGTCCATCTAGTACCCTATCCTCAAGCGGGGACGACTCCGGAATCTCCACACCCGAAGGGAAGACCGAGAGCACCGCGTGGCGAACCTGCGCATAGCGAAAAAATTCGCGATCGCTCAGAGCGTACTCGGTTTTCAATTCCTCAAACGTCTTCATTCTCCCCTTAGTCCAAACATCATCAATCCTGCTGATACCTATCAAGTCCCACCTATCAAACCCCTTCGACTGCCAGAGAGAGCCAAGTCTATCGGATGCATACAGTGGGGTGGCACAAGTCAATTTATTAGTCCACCCAAGCGCCATGGAAGCCTGTCTCCACACCTGGACAGCCGTCCTAGTGGGGCCCGTTACGTGTCGAGGGGTGATTTTCGAGTAGAGGGCTCTATTATAGTCACCCCCCGGTAACAACCATTTGTCCATCTCGAATGCCGGATTCGGCAAAGGGCCATACATGCAATGATTTATTGCCCCCAATTGAGACGCCCAATAATAGCGACGGATATCAGGCAAAGCAATTCCACCGTCGTACCACGGGAGCGACAGTTTAGCGATGGCGATCCGGGGCCTACCCCCCCACACCAGTTGTCTCTGTAAACTCTCAACCTCACGGAAATATTTAGCCGGGACAACGTCAAGTGTGTTTTGCAGTGCGTAGAGGAAGCGGGGCAGTGACATCATCTTAAACAATGCCGCTCTACCTAGGGGAGAGAGAGGGAGTTTCCCCCAGGCGACAACATCTGCCCGAAGGCGCTGAAGAGGGGGCAGCAAGTTCCGGTCAAACCGCAGTTCAGGTTTCAGAGTGATAAAAATGCCCAGGTATTTAAATCCATCCCTCACAATCGCGATAGGACAACCACTTGGCAGAAGAGGGGCGTCTCCCAACAGGACGTATATACAGGACTTCGACCAATTGATGACAAGACCCGAGTTTTTGCGAAAGGACGTTAAGACATCGAACAGTACAATGAGGGATTTACGGGGAGATGTGAGATACAGCAGAATATCATCAGCATAGAGAGATACACGGTCCTCAAACTCCGAATTCCATCTAATGCCCTTCAGGGACGGCTCCCACCTCAACCAGGCCGCCAGCGGTTCCAAGGCGAGAGCAAACAACAAGGGGGACAGGGGACAGCCCTGTCGCGTACCCCTGCCCAGTGCAAAAGGTGCAGAGACCCGACCATTGACCACCACCTGAGCCATGGGACCGGCGTAAAGCAACTTGACCCACCGAACAAACTCCGGACCGAAACCAAACTTGGCAAGAACCGCCCACAAATACGGCCATTCAATCGTATCAAACGCCATCGTAGCGTCCAAGGACGCCAAGATGGCGGGCTCACGTAACCTTCGGAGGTTAAGCGCCGTGTTGCGATGCGGTATAAAGCCGGATTGATCAGGGTGAACCAGGTCCCCAATGACAGTCGCCAAACGTGTCGCCAGCAGCCTGGCCAAGATTTTAGGCTCCATTAATCAACGAGATGGGTCTAAAAGAGGCACAGCGATCCCGAGGTTTACCATCTTTGTGGATGACGACTATAGTGGCCAGTCTCTGGTCTGGTGGAAGAGAACCCACCTCCAAAGACTCGAGAAACATAGAGCGCAGATGTGGAGCTAGCGTGTCCGGGCGTAGTTTATACAGCTCAATGGGGAGCCCATTAGGGCCCGAAGCCTTGCCGGATCGGACCGAACGGACAGCAGCGGCAATCTCGTCCACAGTAGGCGGCGCATCCAGGGCATCCCTATCAATGTCAGGCAATCGGGGAAGTGCAATATCCCGCAATAGCAGGTGGGAGTCCTGCTCAGAGCGATCAGACACCTGGGAATACACCTCGCGGAAATAATCGGCAAAACATGTGACAATATCAGCAGGGTCAGTACAACACTCTCCATTCTCCGCAACAATCACAGGGACGACACGACTTGCATTCTCCCTCTTATCCAGCCAAGCAAGTAATTTCCCAGCCTTATCACCCACATCATACAGGCGGCCCTGCTGTTCCCTTCCCATTTCCTTAGCAGCTTCCGTGACCAGAGCCCTGTATTCATGTTGTTTCAACTCCAATAGATGTAACCCCTCAGCGGTGACCTCAGATTCCAAGCACCCCTCCAGGGCTGTGACCTCCCCCTCAAGGCGAACCACCTCAGCACGGTTGGCCAACTTCACGCTACCAATCAACGAGAGGGCCTGGCCACGAATGACAGTCTTGTAAGCTTCCCAAAGTAAACTTGGGGAGGAAACAGATCCCACATTCTCCGCAAAATAACAATCGTGTGTTTTAACCAGCTCAGTCCTGACCCTGGGGTCCTTCAAATACCAGGGGTTAATCGGAGCCACTCGGCCCGCCGAACCCCGCCGTGCATCAACCACCAGCCAAAGCGGAGAATGGTCCGAGATACCCCTTGCCAGATGTTTAACTTCCCGTATGAGGGATGCATGGGCCGAGGGCAGCAATATATGATCCAACCTCGAGAGACTACCATGAGCACCAGAATGATAGGTATATTGCAACTGCCCCGGGTGAAGCAGGCGCCAGCAATCAGTGAGCCCCAGCGTCTCTAGGAAGTCACTCAACCAAGTCTGGGCCTTCGGCAGTTCCCTGGGAGGGTGACGGTCACACATCCCAGAGACCACCGCATTAAAATCACCCCCAACCAAAAGCAGACCCTCGGGAAAACCCAGGATAAGTCCACTCAGATCAGCGAATGTGGTGGCTTGGAGGCCCTGGGGCACGTACACGGAAATCAGAATAAGAACCTTCCCTTCCCAGCGCCCCACAATGGCGGCGTATCGTCCCTTATCATCCAGTATGACATCATCAATGGCCAAGGGGAGGGAGGTCCGAACCAGAATGCCCGCCCCTCTGGAGCCCCGAAGTGAAACCCGAAAGCGCCACAAGGCGATAACCACGCCTATTCAGAGCGTAGCACTTGTTGCCGAGCAAATGAGTCTCCTGCAGTAAGACAACATCAGGAGACAAACGTTTCAGCAATTGTAGCACCACCCTCCTCTTGATCCCATCCCCCAACCCGTTCACGTTCCAACACAATATCTGAAGTCCCCTACCCCCCATCCCCGAATTCAGCCCCTCCCCCGCCCCACACCCAAAGCAACTGCATAAAACAGGAGTTTGCCTTTCCTTCGCCTTGCAAATAACAATAAAATTCAAACCAACAACCCAGTCCCCCCAACAATGTCAAAACAACTATACCCCCCACCCGCACCCCTGCTGAAGACCAAAAAGCCCCATAAACTTGCAGTGTGCCTGTCGCCCAACCACCCAACTAATCTACGAAAAGAAAACCCAGGAGGAGAAAGGACCCGCTCACCCCCCACCCACCCCCAAAAGGACTATTACATGCAAACATTAATGACACAGCATAGCACAGTTCAAAGCCAACATGAAGGGTACGGGGTCAAAGTTGACAGCTACTCCTGCTCTGTCGGGCCACTGTCCGCCCGATCCGATCTGCCAGAGTCCTCAAAAGGTTCTTGATCCGCAGGCAGCGAGTCAAGCCAGTCACTCACGACCCCAGGATGGTCAAAGAAAAAAGTACGATCCCTATGAACCACCCGCAAACGGGCCGGGAAGAGCATGGCATACTTCATAGACCTTTCCCGGAGTCTCTTCTTGACCCCTTGAAACCCCAGCCTCTGTTTCTGGACCTGTTGTGTAAAGTCCGGATAGAAGCTGACAGTAGAGTTCTCAAAGGCAATGGGACCAGACTGCCTCGAAGCCTGCAGGATAGCGTCTCTGTCCCGGAAATGAAAGATCCTCGCAATGATGGGTCGTGGGTTAGCACCCGATTTAGGTGTGCCGCCGGGGATCCTATGTGCACGCTCGACAGCGAAAAACTTGCTGAGACCCTTGGGTGCCAAGTGATTCAGCACCAGGTCTTCCACCAATAAGTCCGTCGAGGCAGCAGTCGATGATTCCGGGACCCCAATCAGGCGGATGTTATTGCGCCTGGCACGGCTTTCATAGTCCTCTAGGCGCCCAGAGAAATAGTCATTAGCTTTCCGCAGATTCCCGACTTCAGCCTGTAAGTCAGAGACGTCAGTGACCAGGCTAGTGGTCTTGAGATCCAGGGATTTGACCTTTTCGTTTGTCTTCGCCAAATCCGCCCTGATCAGATTGACATCAATCGACACAGTATCCAGTTTGAGAGTCAAGGCCTCATATTGTTGCCCCAATGAAGCCTTCATTCCGGTAATGGCGCCCATGCGATCCCGCAACGAGGGCTCTTCCTCAATCGATGAGTCCTCCGGCATTGCCGTCGAGGGTTTAGATGCTGCGCCCGGCGATCCTTTAGTAAGGGTGTACCGGTCCATAATGTTCGTTTGCAAAGCACTCCCTCGAACGCCCGGTTTAGTCTTGCGCCTCTCACTCTCTGGCTTGGTGGCCATCTTAGATCCTGGACCCGTACGGGTCGCCTGTTGTCGGGTGAAAATGGTGACTTCGGTGGCAAATGCAGGATCAAAAAGGCGAAGGTGGTGCCAGTCTCAGAACTGAAAGCCACGACAGATCGGCATCAGAAGCGGATAGACCAAAAGTATAGGCACGTCCGGCCGTCTACGTAGCTAACAAAGTCAGGGTGATATCCGGACAGGAATCGAAACCAAAAGCGGTCGCCAGCCCACTCAAGTCAGGCAGTCCGTTGTTGTTCACTTACTGGACGGCAGGCCAGACAAGATAGCTCGGGGCGTCACCTTGGAGCAGGCCAGAAAACTGCGGCGATCTGTATCTCCGGACCCCGAAGTCCAAAAAAGTTTTTGGGAACAGATAAATGATCAGTAGAACTGCGCCAATAAACACCCTTCGTCCGAACCAGGATAAAGTACAGGATAGTTGATGGAGGTGGCGAGGGTCCGGGAGCCCTGTGCTCACGCGACCATCTTGGGTGCGCGCGAAGCTCCTCCTCCCCTCTCCCACTGTTGCCCTCTCCCACTGTTGCCCTCTCCCACAGTCGCCCTCTCCCACTGTCGCACTCTCTCCCTCTGTCGCCCTCTCCCACAGTCGCCCTCTACCACTGTTGCCCTCTCCCACAGTCGCCCTCTCCCACTGTCGCACTTTCTCCCTCTGTCTGCCTGCCTCCCTCTGTATCCATCCCTCAGTGTTCCTCCCTCTGTCACCTCAACGCAGCTCCCTGGGCACACACACAGTTGCACACAAGCACTGCACAGGCCTTACAAACACCATAGAGCAGAATGTTAAGGGATGTCTCCTAAGTACCAGCAGTCATCTACTAAGTGCCTGCAACACACCCACCCTTTGCAGTCAACACTGTACTGTGTCAGGACACACATCTTGGAAAGCTCTGTAGTACACAATGGGCACAGGTGTAGGCAGCACAAGTCCCTCCTGTGATCACTGCAAACACAAACACCAGGACAAGGTCACACATCCTGTGCCTGAACACAAAACCACAAATATGCCAGCATGCTACATCAGGGGACAGCCAAATCATGAACGATGGACGCTTGCAATTCACACGCAAACTACTAGCATGGCCTGTCATACACCCCTCTTACAGAAACTCATCCCCTGGGGACAGGCATTGGAGTGCAACACTGTCCCAATTGTCATGTACCACAACAAAACACTCACTCATATGAATACGCATACAACTCATACATGCACATTGCAGATGCTCCAGTCCATTGTGCCTCTCAAACAATGTACGTGCCCCATCTCATTAACGTTGTGGATGCACTTAAGTACCAACATGGACATGGGTATTGACAAGGTGATGCGTCTCTGAGAAGTCCCAACTTAAAAAAGCATGATCTATAACTGTGTGTGTACAGGTCCAGGGGTGTTGGCATTGTTTGGCCATCACGGAACAGCAAAAAACATCCAAAGTAGTAGATGACATGCAAATCAATGATGCTCTGTGTCTTACATCAACATGCTGCATCTGAACTCTGTGCATGCTTGACGCAGACATAAGGATTTACACTGTATCCTGGATGTTGCGTGAACCTGAGCAATGCTTCACACGTGTCGTGCCGGCAAGACAAGACACAGCAATGGCTGTGTCAGTCATTGTCAAGAGAATGGAAGAATGAAAATACCCCAGAGTACATGTCAATTTACTACCACTACATACACAACTGAACAATGTCAACAATGTAAAGCTTGTGGAACTGTGATGCTGATAATAGATAACTAAACAAGATGTCACTTGAAAGTGCCTTAACAGTGTCTGTCTCTCCCACACACAGGGGAACGTGCGGAGCCCCCCCCAACCAGGGGGGAGAAGGATCCCAGTCCCAGGCTCAGCAGGACCCAGACTCCACCGACAGCGCCGCCCCTCAACGCACTGTGGATAGCCCCGTTTACCTATTGCATTTCAGCCATACGCGAGCCAAGCGTACCCCAATGGTACGTGCGTGTGTTCGCCTCATTTCCCTATTGCATTTCAGCCATACGCGAGCCAAGCGTACCCCAATGGTACGTGCGTGTGTTCGCTTCGCTTCCCTATTGCATTTCAGCCATACGCGAGCCAAGCGTACCCCAATGGTATGTGCGTGTGTTCGCCTCGTTTCCCTATTGCATTTCAGCCAAACAGTGGAGACACCAACGGTGAGGGTCAGTCACCAACATGAGTCGTTTGCATTCCTCACAGGCTTTGAAACGGACATCCATATTGGCACCGTCCGGAGTCAGACAATCCAAGTGAAATGGTCAGAAGTGAACGTACTATGATTTTGGGGCAAAAATGAGTAAGCTTACACTCATACGGGACCAGAGCTTGTGTTGTGAAAAAAGAGTACTTGACGTGTGCACGCAGAGGTGACGTCTGAGTACTCCGACAACGTCATCACGGCACACACAACGCCAACAACAAATGCTGAGCCGCAGGACATGCCTACCGACACACAAGTGTACTGCTGAGCGGAAATTGACATATCCAGGATGACCCGTGGGGACATTCAAAGGTGAGTAATATGATACTGACCTGTTAATTTCATATGCAAACAGCATGCACAATGTCGCACATGGCACACACATGACGTGGTCACACAGGGTCATGCTGTGCGGCTATTACACCTCTGTGACAGTGGGCATGTTGCTGTCATCATGTGCCAGTTCCCTGTACTGAATGGTGTGCCATTCCAGTGTTGATGTGCATCACAATATGTTGCAGACCTTACTCCGGTGTGAAGTGTTGAATGCATGTGATGCACATGTGCAATATGGTTGATGACATGTCTCGCCAGCTCTTCACACATCAACTGAGTCACAAGGTCACAGTCCCTGTGCTTCTTCTATGTCTGCCACACCTGGGGCATGCTGATGTATGGATGCCATGCTGATGTATGCATCCACATCCTCGACATGAGTGTAGACTACATCCCTGCTATGTGATTTCCTGGAGTCACTCTGCCAATGGTGACATGGAGGAGGACAGGGACGCAGCCTACACAATCGTTCACTTGAGCATGTCTGACGCACTCTGCCCCAATGGTACGTGTGTGTGTGTACGCCTAGTTTCCCTATTGCATTTCAGCCATACGCGAGCCAAGCGTACCCCAATGGTACGTGCGTGTGTACGCCTCGTTTCCCTATTGCATTTCAGCCATACGCGAGCCAAGCGTACCCCAATGGTATGTGCGTGTGTTCGCCTCGTTTCCCTATTGCATTTCAGCCATACGCGAGCCAAGCGTACCCCAATGGTACGTGCGTGTGTACGCCTCGTTTCCCTATTGCATTTCAGCCATACGCGAGCCAAGCGTACCCCAATGGTATGTGCGTGTGTTCGCCTCATTTCCCTATTGCATTTCAGCCATACGCGAGCCAAGCGTACCCCAATGGTACGTGCGTGTGTACGCCTGGTTTCCCTATTGCATTTCAGTCATACGTGAGCCAAGCGTACCCCAATGGTACGTGCGTGTGTTCGCCTCGTTTCCCTATTGCATTTCAGCCATACGCGAGCCAAGCGTACCCCAATGGTACGTGCGTGTTTACGCCTCGTTTCCCTATTGCATTTCAGCCATACGCGAGCCAAGCGTACCCCAATGGTACGTGCGTGTGTTCGCCTCGTTTACCTATTGCATTTCAGCCATACGCGAGCCAAGCGTACCCCAATGGTACGTGCGTGTGTTCGCCTCATTTCCCTATTGCATTTCAGCCATACGCGAGCCAAGCGTACCCCAATGGTACGTGCGTGTGTTCGCTTCGCTTCCCTATTGCATTTCAGCCATACGCGAGCCAAGCGTACCCCAATGGTACGTGCGCGTGTTCGCCTCGTTTCCCTATTGCATTTCAGCCATACGCGAGCCAAGCGTACCCCAATGGTACGTGCGTGTGTACGCCTCGTTTCCCTATTGCATTTTAGCCATACGCGAGCCAAGCGTATCCCAATGGTACGTGCGTGTGTACGCCTCGTTACACCATTGAATGGGTTGCATAAGCAACGGCAATGTCACAGTACTTGTGTGGGTATTTGAATAAATACATAGGCAACATCTAGGGGAACAGTGTACTGATCAAAATGCAACCAGGTTGTCATGGATACAGAGTTTTTGGAGCCTCCTACAGGTGTTCTAGTAAATTCAGTTGGGCAAAAGTATACTATGTTGCTAATGTTGTTGTTCAGCTCAGGCTCAGTTTTCAAACCATGCATATGTGTGTAATGGCCTTATGTGTGATGTGATTGGATGGAACATAGGATACTAACTATGGTGGCCTATCACACACTACTCCTTGGACTCACAGACCCTCTGCAGCACAGATATAAGGCAGCATGTGGCTGTGGGAGGGCACTTGCCTGCACAACATTGGTGTGGTAACCACCGATGCTGTCTCCGAATCCTCTGGACCCTGATTAGCTGAGCATGGAGAGGGCACCTGCATTCACTGATGCTGAGAACAAGGCCCTGCTGGATGCCCTCCTGCCAAACTACAGCAAGCTGTATGGGAGACCAGGGGATCAGGTGAGTGATGTGTGCAATACCTTGGAGGGTGCACCTGTTGTGTGTGTGACATTTTAGCCACTGCGTATGTATAGTGTATAGATGCAATGTTGTTAGGAGTGAGTGCCAGGGTGTACAGTGTTGTTTCAAGAGGGTTCTTTGTTGTAGTGGGGTGTGTGACAGCGTGTCACGTGCTGCAGTGCACCCAGATGTAGCATACATTGCTCTGTGAGTGCCATGCTCTAAGAGTGTTTAGCACCCGTCATGTCATCTGTAGCCTTTCAATGGCATGTAATGCAGTAGTGTTTGCTCACAGGCCACATACTCCTGGACAATGATGCTAATGTGTGGAGCCTACGATGCCCTGTTGTCATCAAGCATTTTGTGCACATATGTGTGTCTTTAGAACATGGACCAGGTGTACTGATGCTCATTTACTTTACATTTGTGACAGGTATCTGCCTATGAGACGGGTGAAATCTGGGTGGACATCGCCAGGGCTGTCAGGAGTGAGGGGGGGCCTCGCAGGAGGCTCAGAAACATCAAGAAGAGGTGGCAGGACATCCGGTGCTGGACCCGCCGCATCGCCAGAGTACAGCTGGGGCTGGAAGCTCCACGCCGGCATGGCGGCACCCGCCACCTCACCCCCCACATGCTCCGGGTCCTGGAAGTGGTATTCCCAGACCTCCATAGGCAGTTGCAGGAGGGACAGCAGCAAGAAGGGGGTAGGTACATGTCTGTTTGTTGTCATGTGTGTCACATGCTCCCTGCAGTGCTTCAAGGCATGGTAACACTCCCATAGATTGAGTGGTGTGGTCAGACAGGCACTCCATGCATTGGCATTAGAATGTCCCAGTTTCTGCAGCTGCTACTTTACATGCCTTGCCCTACTCCGCATTAGCCCTGCGCTTTGGCTGATGTTTGTTTTTCACATGTACTCCTATGGTGCAATGTCTCAGTATGCATATTCCTTTGCACATCATCATGTTGGAGGGGGTCTGTGACACCTGTTGGTACATTACATGTAGCACCACTTGTGCACTGTGTCTGCCATTCTTAATACTTTGGCACGGATCCTGAGTGTCAACATGTGTTTTCTGCACGAGTCAGCCTCTGTGGCCTTTGTCCATGGTACTCTTTAGAATTGTCATGTGTTGGCTACAGGTGCACACTCACACTTGGCAGTGCGTGTGTGCATATTTGCCAAATAAGGAGAATGTTGTTTCTAACTAATAATGATGGTCAGCCACACAAAGAGGCCTTGGGTGTCAACAGCTGTGATGCCAGTGTGAGGTGTTGTTACACTTGGTTCAGGTCCAAGGATGGCATCTCATTTCAGTTCAGGAAGGACTTTTCCCATGTGGCACAAGGTGTAAGCAAATCAAACATGTCCAGGTCTGGGTTTGGGTGGCAGGGTGGGTAAATGAGCATGTGATGCATCATCAGCTATCCTGTTGTCAGGCAGTGGATCATCATTGTGTCTCTCATACAAGTTTTTGCCTTGCCTGTTGCTTGTGTCCTAGTATACATTGAGCGTTGTGTCTCTCACAATTGGCCAAAACTAGACTTATCATTGTGCAGAGTTCAGTGTCATGTGACTCATGATGCATGCCATGTTTAGAAATGATCCCAAATGATTTGTAGCTGATATGTCTGATGTGTACAGGTGACTGATATGTTTTTATTCTTCTCCTTGCCCACAACATCATCATCTGAATCTGGAGGAGACACAGGCGCGGACCAGGCAGAGGGACCCAGCGACAGTGCCACCTGCTTTGAGGAGTCAGAGGGAGGCAGTGGCACAGAGGGTGAGGAGAGTCTGCAGGCCGGACGACATGTGACTGACACATCTTACCATGCCGACAACTCCGAGTCAGACTCTCAGGAGGAGGGGGAATATGCAGCAATGGTCACTTCTTCATCTTTGTCTGGCCGCCCATCCTCCAGTACCATCTCCACCCTCCTAGTCGTTAGTCTCCCTAGGGTCCGTGCTAGCCCCCGTGTCTCCTTTGTTCCCGGCACCGCAGCCCCTGCCCCTGTGTCCCCTGCTGCCCTCAGTGCTGAGACTGTGGACCTACTCCGGCAGATAGCAGTAGGTCACCATGGACATACACAACTGATTACACAGTTGGTGTCGTTCATGGAGGGCATGTCATCGGCCATGTCTGATCTACGTCGGAGTGTGGCTACCATAGAGTCAACACTGACGGCAGCTCTGTACACCCAGCAGCATCTGTCCCCCCCATCCTTCAGACCCATCCACCTCTGCCTCTCACATACCTACACACTCACATACCTACACAGCATACACGCACATGCCACAGGTCAGACACACCCAGCACACACACACACCATAAGAAGCTCAAAGCTCCACGCACCCAATCTCAAGGGGATGTAGGCACACCCACAGGGAGAGGGGAGACACCTCACACACGCATCCACACACCCAGGGGAACAGACTCACATCCCTCTACCTCCAACCCCAATGTGTCCCCGGGTTCAGGTGGTAGTTTTTCCGCACTGGCTGAGGTGTGCAGCCAGGTTTTTGAGGCTACTTTCGGCGATGCACCAACCAGTGTGGATGAATCCACTACACCTGCACCCACTCCACCTGTCCTTCCCTCTCCTATCCATGCGGTGCCGGAGGATTCCACAGATGGTGCCCCCATAGTTTCCTCAGCGGATTAAACGCCAATGCAGGCAAGTTTGGGTGTGATCACTCCCATGGAGGCACAAACTGTTGCTCAGACTTTTGGGACTGGCCATTGGCCTTTAATGAGCAAGGACTCTTATTTGGATTTCTATTTTGAACCAGCTGAATAAAGCAAATCTTTTCTTTTTCTGAACTTTAGTTTGTGTGATGATGTCTGTGACTGTTGTGTGCCTGGGAGCTGGTGTGATGTTCAAATATAGTAATGTTGACATGTGTCATTCTCCTGATGGTCATGTGGTTAACAATGGTATGCTTATGATGTAAGGGCTGGGCACTGGTGGGCAGTGGTGGGGGTCTCAGCCACACACACACTCTGATGCTGGGCACTGGTGGGCACTGGTGGGCAGTGGTGGGGGTGTTGTCCACACACACTCTGATGCTGGGCACTGGTGGGCAGTGGTGGGGGTGTTGTCCACACACACACTCTGATGCTGGGCACTGGTGGGCACTGCTGGGCACTGCTGGCAGTGGTGGGGGTGTTGTCCACACACACACTCTGATGCTGGGCACTGGTGGGCACTGGTGGGCAGTGGTGGGGGTGTTGTCCACACACACACTCTGATGCTGGGCACTGGTGGGCACTGGTGGGCAGTGGTGGGGGTCTCAGCCACACACACACTCTGATGCTGGGCACTGGTGGGCACTGGTGGGCAGTGGTGGGGGTGTTGTCCACACACACACTCTGATGCTGGGCACTGGTGGGCACTGGTGGGCAGTGGTGGGGGTCTCAGCCACACACACACTCTGATGCTGGGCACTGGTGGGCACTGCTGGGCACTGGTGGGCACTGCTGGGCACTGGTGGGCAGTGGTGGGGGTGTTGTCCACATACACACTCTGACGCTGGGCACTGGTGGGCACTGGTGGGCAGTGGTGGGGGTCTCAGCCACACACACACTCTGATGCTGGGCACTGGTGGCCACTGGTGGGCAGTGGTGGGGGTGTTGTCCACACACACACTCTGATGCTGGGCACTGGTGGGCACTGGTGGGCACTGGTGGGCAGTGGTGGGGGTGTTGTCCACACACACACTCTGATGCTGGGCACTGGTGGGCAGTGGTGGGGGCCTCAGCCACACACACACTCTGATGCTGGGCACTGGTGGGCACTGGTGGGCAGTGGTGGGGGTGTTGTTCACACACACACTCTGATGCTGGGCACTGGTGGGCAGTGGTGGGGGTCTCAGCCACACACACACTCTGATGCTGGACACTGGTGGGCACTGGTGGGCAGTGGTTGGGGTGTTGTCCACACACACACTCTGATGATGGGCACTGCTGGGCAGTGGTGGGGGTGTTGTCCACACACACACTCTGATGCTGGGCACTGGTGGGCACTGATGGGCACTGGTGGGCACTGGTGGGCAGTGGTGGGGGTCTCAGCCACACACACACTCTGATGCTGGGCACTGATGGGCACTGCTGGGCACTGGTGGGCAGTGGTGGGGGTGTTGTCCACACACACACTCTGATGCTGGGCACTGCTGGGCACTGGTGGGCAGTGGTGGGGGTGTTGTCCACACACACACTCTGATGCTGGGCACTGCTTGGCACTGGTGGGCAGTGGTGGGGGTGTTGTCCACACACACACACTCTGATGCTGGGCACTGCTGGGCACTGCTGGGCAGTGGTGGGGGTGTTGTCCACACACACACTCTGATGCTGGGCACTGGTGGGCACTGGTGGGGGTGTTGTCCACACACACACTCTGATGCTGGGCACTGGTGGGCACTGGTGGGCAGTGGTGGGGGTGTTGTCCACACACACACTCTGATGCTGGGCACTGGTGGACACTGGTGGGCAGTGGTGGGGGTGTTGTCCTCACACACACTCTGATGGTGGGCACTGGTGGGCACTGGTGGGCAGTGGTGGGCAGTGGTGGGGGTGTTGTCCACACACACACTCTGATGCTGGGCACTGCTGGGCACTGCTGGGCAGTGGTGGGGGTGTTGTCCACACACACACTCTGATGCTGGGCACTGGTGGGCACTGGTGGGCATTGGTGGGCAGTGGTGGGGGTGTTGTCCACACACACACTCTGATGCTGGGCACTGCTGGGCACTGCTGGGCAGTGGTGGGGGTGTTGTCCACACACACACTCTGATGCTGGGCACTGGTGGGCACTGGTGGGCACTGGTGGGCAGTGGTGGGGGTGTTGTCCACACACACACTCTGATGCTGGGCACTGGTGGGCACTGGTGGGCAGTGGTGGGGGTGTTGTCCACATACACACTCTGATGCTGGGCACTGGTGGGCACTGGTGGGCACTGGTGGGCAGTGGCGGGGGTGTTGTCCATACACACACTCTGATGCTGGGCACTGGTGGGCAGTGGTGGGGGTCTCAGCCACACACACACTCTGATGCTGGGCACTGGTGGGCACTGGTGGGGGTGTTGTACACACACACACTCTGATACTTACACTTACAATGACATAGCAGACATATGTCCCACACGTCTATTAGACTGGTGAAGTGCGGTGACGTACTTCGATGACGTAGGTGCGGCACGTCTCCGTATTACACTGGTGTTGTGCGGTGACGTACCGTACCCCGAGATCGATGACATACCGTACCCCGAGCTGGATGACGTACATGCGGCACGTATTACACTGGTGGAGTGCGGTGACGTACTTCGATGACGTAGGTGCGGCACGTCTCCTTATTACACTGGTGTTGTGCGGTGACGTACCGTACCCCGAGCTCGATGACGTACCGTACCCCGAGCTGGATGACGTACATGCGGCACGTATTACACTGGTGAAGTGCGGTGACGTACTTCGATGACGTAGGTGCGGCACGTCTCCGTATTGCAGTGGTGTTGTGCGGTCACGTACCGTACCCCGAGGTCGATGACGTAGGTGCGGTACGTCTCCGTATTACACTGGTGTTGTGCGGTGACGTACCGTACCCCGAGCTGGATGACGTACATGTGGCACGTATTACACTGGTGTTGTGCGGTGACGTACCGTACCCCGAGCTGGATGACGTACATGCGGCACGTATTACACTGGTGGAGTGCGGTGACGTACTTCAATGACGTAGGTGTGGTACGTCTCCGTATTACACTGGTGAAGTGCGGGAGTGTGTGGACCAACGTACCCAGACATTACAGTCGTGCAATGGAGATGTGCGCGTGTGGCAACACGTACAGGTATGTTGGACTTCGTTGAACTCACCTTCTGTGGCGGCGGCGGTTTCTAAGTACGAGGTGGTGGCCGTACAGGATAGGGATGAGACGGACGATGGCATTCATGTCCTGCTTGTCGCGTACCGGGGTGCGGTTCGTGCCGGAGTGTGGTTTTACGGTAGTTTTGAGCTCTCGTAGAAAAAGAGCCGTACGGAGTGTGTTCTACACGGATCGTACTTCCTGGTTCGGAAGACGCGCTCTTTTTACGTTCGGACGTAGCGTCGAGGTCAGCCGACTGCAATTCGTATGGACTTTCGATTCGTATGGCGTTTTTTACGAGCCGTACGGAGTGACGCTTTAGATTGTGATCGTACTTGCTGATTCGTACGGGGACGCCTACGGGTACGATTCGTACGGGGAAAAACGCTCCGAACCGCAATTCGGAGCGCTTTTTCCGGATCGGAATCGGCCCCTTTGTTAGTTGTATTTTGGATATCTGAATTTTGTTGTCTGTTCTTTGTCAGTAGAGTATTCTGTCGTGGTAGGAGAAAGTTAAATGTAATTATGTTTTAATAATTTGAGCATGTTTTTAAATTGTAACGTTTTAGCAGTTACTTTAATGTTTGAATATACTGACTTCGTTATTTATATCTTGTTTTTCTGAATTTTGTTCTCTGTTGTTTGTTAGTAAAGTATTCTGTACTGGTAGTAGAAAATAAAAAGTAGATATGCATTAGTATTTTTATTATGTTTTGAATTAATCACAATTTAGTAGTTACTTTTATATAGTTTAATTTAGTTACTTACTTTTAATCAATAGAATTTCCGGTTCAATCTTGGTGCTTTTGTAGTTTTAGTCGAATTTCTCCAATGTGTTTTCTCCTGTTTTTGTTTTCCAGGTGCTTTGTGTTTAGAGTGTAATTTTTTATATAGTGGTTTGGAGTTAGTAATTAGTTTGCCATTGGTTAATTTATAATTAAAGTGTTTTCATTGGTTAGTTTGTATTTTTGAATATCAGTTAGGTTTATTTGTATATCTAATGCAAATGTAAAATAATAATTTAGCGTTTTAAAATAATTTAATATAATTTAAAACATGTAAATATATTTCTACATTTATTAGATGTTTAATAAATTTGAAATGTTTATATATTAATATTTCTTTTTGAGAGATGTGTATTTCTTGGTTAATTTTCTTAGAATATGTTGCTACATAATTAAATATATATATATAAAATATTTCGATATATATAAAATAACGACAATATTGTTGTCGATAAATGTGTTTCCGATATTTTTGACTTAGGGTATACATTTTAATGTACTCGATATTTAAAACATTCGATATGTTTGTTGTCGATTTTAGTGAGATCGATGTTTTTGTAGCTCGATATTGTGTATCCGATATTTTTGTATGTTTTTAGTTATGTATAGGATGTCGATATTATTGTAATCGATATTTTTGTGCCGATATTTATGTAGGTCGATATTGTGTCTATCGATAATATGTCAGTGATTCGGTAAAGGGAGATAGAGTTATTTCAAAGTCCCTGATGTTATGTTACAATCATTTATATTGCGCACAAATCACCACCTGAGGGGTAAGGCGCAGGAAGCCTCCCGCCATCATGCCGCAGTCACCATGTCATATGCCCATGGGCACAATTTCATATGACACATGTTTTGCCATCTCGAAGACCAATATGCAAGGGTTATGACAAACTGATTTGGGACTGTAATATGTATAGGATGCACTGCTTCGGTCTGCATGCCAGTGCACCTTTAACTGGGTGCGCCTGTGTAGACTGGGTCAGGCACCCTACTGCAATTAATGCGCTGTCACCAGTACAGCTCAAAACATGTGCCTATCCATTGGGCAGCAGATTGTTGAAAGGCGGACCAGCTGTTCGAAGCACCTAATCCAATACCCAATGACGTCATAAATATCACTGGGCTTCACCTGCTCAGTGCCTTGCACCGAGAACTACTGCTCCTGTGCAATGTGAATAATACAGATCTGAACATGGGTAGTATCCAGCGAACCAAGGTTTCTACTACTGTACAAGTCCAGAATACTTCTCCTGTTTGTCTTCCCTCCCTATTTGAAGTCTAATGTCCAGCAGGAAGACTTGAGGGAGGACCCCAGGGTTCATATTCCTAGTCACAGGGCCATTTCCCATCATACCACACGTGCTTCCAGTCAGGATTAGTAGCTCCACCACTTCTCCAGAGGTTTCCCGCAAAGGTGTTGCTGGTGGGCAGGTATTCAAGCAGAAGGCAGACTTCTCTATTTCAAGTTACGTCTTTAGGTGCAGCACCAGTTCTATACGTCCCGTTATGGCATCAGCCTCCCTCAGAGAGCCAGTTTTCACCCAACCACAAACACACTTACTTTCAATGCCTCATCACATTCTTTCTACCGACTCCACAGCACCACAGGCACTTATCTTCCGTATAATACCGAAACAAGACATTACAAAGAGGTTCTCATTTGAATGGACAACACTACACCAAAAGCTTTTTTTTAGCAAACATATGAGGACCAGCAAAATATATTAACAAGCACCGGACAACTGGCAACACAACTTTTTTCTTAGGCAGAGTTTTATCTAATATAATACGTATAGTTCAAGGGATCCACAACCGGAAAGCAGGGAGGACCAGTCATGTGTTTCCTTGATTCTAGGAATTTCTGGTTGTCACTGGATTTGTACGAGATATGGGATTTCTGTGCTGAATTTGTATGCTGTTCAAAGAAAGAGGCATAAGACCCTTGAGCCTCTTTTAATTCTATAACTTCTTTGAGCTGCCTGGAATACCAGTCATAAAGGATGAAGCTGGAGTACGAAATCAATCTATCTATCTATCTATCTATCTATCTATCTATCTATCTATCTATCTATCTATCTATCTATCTATCTATCTATCTATCTATCTATCTATCTATCTATCTTTCATTGAAATAAACACAGTTAAAAAACATAGTTATTGTAGCAAAGAGTACTGAAGAACACAGCGAAGTCCTATAATTATGATGTGTAACCACAACTAATGAAAATTTCAAAGATATGATGGTTGTTTTTATTCTTCCCTTTGTTATTCACATTACTTGGTCAAAGATGAAATATCCAATGCAGGCAAGCAACCGACACGTGTTTCGTCACATAGACTTTTTCAAGTTGATATTACCTCCTTCCTTCAAGGCAGAATAAGAGTCAAGTAATGCTGACAGTCGTCAAAATAGCCGTTTGATAATAGAGCATATAGCTAGCTAGGTTGGTAAACATACAGAACCATGCATGTAAGTGTATGCTTTTTCCATGGAGAACATTGCAATTGTGCATACTGATAAATGCCTTAAAAAACTGACCCAGTGTGCAGAGATGTATAAGTAGTCTGAAACTTAACAACTGGTTCACATGTCTGTAGAGATGGCTGGACTGTACAGCACTCTCTTTTATTGTGTCAGGAACTAATTTCAGCACTTGATGGTGCAGCTGTGGCACAGTGACAATTACAAAATAGGACTGGCTTGGACCCTTCTATTTTGGACAAAGGTCATACACAAGTCTCAGAAACCACTCTCCTTTCACCAAAGAAAAAAGGGGGAGGTTAAGCTGTAACGTTTTGGACAGTCTCCCATTGTATAAGTAGATCAGATTATGGGTTCAGTGGTACCATGACTCCGTGCTGAACATAGCTGTAATGGTGTGTTGTTGTGTTTGTTTTATGTGATGAACCCACCTCAAATAACCACCTTGGAGATTGGCTGCTTGGATGATTTGGGGTGACCTTTGCATCCCTCTTTTTTGTGCGAGCTGAGGTTGCTGATATCAGTGAGTTCACACTATGAGCAATAAGGCTTCTTCTCATGTTGACAACATCTTCATCATTAGCTCTTCCTATCTGTGAGGTTCTTCTCTATAGGTAACAGTTATCATGTTTTTAGGTGCTTTTCCCACTGAATTGGGTGTTTCTCAGGATCATTATGCCCCCCTTCCCGGCCTACCATGATTCACTGGTCTGCGTCACACTGTGCAGTCTGCAATGTGGTCCTCACCCAGGGTAAGTGTAAAGAAGTCGTAAACTCTGGAGGAGAGCTTACTGGCCCAGAAGAGGGTGCTGCAAGTATGCCACATTGTGCAGATTGGCAGAAAAAGGATTCGAGCTTGCTATCAGTAGTGAAAACAGTTTCTTCTTTTCACTGGCTTCTTCCTTGGCAGGAGCTTGTTTCTTAGGTGCCATTTTCTTTACTTCTTCTTGGTCGGCATGAACAGTAAAAATTAGCAGTGAGCTCTCTGTGCGTCAGTGTCAACTAATTCACAGAGATCTCTATGTCTCAGTCTCATCCACTTACCGACAATAAGGAATAAGATGTCGGACAATCAGTCTTGACCATTCTAGTCAATGCAATACAAGTCATCATAATAATATACCCATGTGTAAACTAATTGTTTTGTTAAATAAAGTGCTACAAAACTCAGTGAAACGCTATATATTAAATATCTGTTGTCCCTCCAGAGCCCACAGAAGCCATATGTGAGTCAGAAGGAGGCTGGTAAAAATAGATTTGGTTTATTACAAATAATAATAACCATGATGCAGGGCGGTAATCAATGTGGAAGAACATGTGGAAAAAAGTTTCAAAACATGGGAAACAGATATCTGATGTCCCTCAAGGGCCATTGAAACTCAAATAGGAGCTAGAGGGAGATGGGCAAAATGTATTAAGTTAAATAATATTAACTATCAACCCACAAGCACAATATAACAGGAAATCTATATGAAAAAGGGAAAAAATCAAAACAATCTGCAGGCTTCAGTCTTAAAGTGCCATTATACAATGCTGTCGGCAGAAGGCTTTTTAAAAATTCAATAAAAATAGCTAATAATCGATGATTAGACACATTTGCTGGTTTCATAAATTGTTGAACAAGTACACGGCTTAGGAAGCAGAGGCATGGAGAGCAAAGATAAGATGGCAATTTATGGAGACACACTCTGATTGGTGGACAAGCACATGACAAAGAAGGCAGAGGTCTGGAGTACAAAGACAAAATAATCACTTATTAGACACACTGGTTTCACAAAATTATGGATGAGCACATGGCAAGTAAGGAGAAGGCATGGTAGACAAAGAAACATGGCTGTCTGCCTGGGAGGCCCTTGCTCCCCCACCAATAAGCATATGTAGCTTTGCTGGGAAAGAATTACACCAATGTATACTCAAACTACGCCTGAGGCCCATTCATATGCCTATACAATACCTGTAAATTTTACAAATGTCTCAACACAAACTGCCCCAGAAAAGAATTACCGTAGCCAAAAACGTAAACAAATGAATAGGCAAGCCTATTGGGTAAAAAGGTGTCTGAAAACAAAGGATAATGCATACACACCAACATTTTGAAATATTAAATAGGAAGAGTTTGAAAGAAAATCCATGGTGGACTGCATTTTCCACCTTTGACTTTCATTGAAACAGAGGCAATTTCAGGAGGGAGACTGCTAACATAAAGCCGTTTAAGGCTTAAATAATCGGTATTCTCCCACCTGATTCGGGTATGTTGGCATGGATTTAATGTCGGGCTACTGTGCCTGCATTCCTGGAGGCACTTCCACCCTATACACTAGCAGGCACATGCAGACATAAATAATAGCATGAATTCAAGGCCATCTACAAACGTCAATTCACCAAAATGCCTGGGGTAGGGAAATGACATCGCATCCTCCCTTTCATCCTATGAAGTGACATCATATGATCTTTGACACTGAATTCTCCCAGAAAGGGATTTCACCTGACCTTAATTGTGAAGTATCATAATAATTGAGATTAAAAAACCATTAGGCAAGCAATTACGTAGTAACACAACTGTTACTAATACAGATAAATATGTATTTTATATGCCACTTATTTATTACATAGGGTGCACAAAACGTTAGGAACAGTGCACATTTCTGCATGAAAAATGAAGTGTTTTCAAGAAACACTGGCCACAGTTTATATTCCTTATACCACAGAATTTAAATGATGTCTACTCTTATAAAAAACAATTGTCCAGGCTAAATTCCATCTCCCACCAAGAAAATGTGTGAGGGAAGACAGAGAAAATGTGTGAGGGAAGACAGAGAGTACCTCACGGTAGCGACACCAAAGGGGTTGCTGGCTGGTACTCGCCAGTTTACCCACTTATCATCATCGGCCACTCTCTCTCTCTGTGTGTGGGAAAGAAGAAAGAAAGTGTATATTCTCCCTTAAACAGAATATAGTAAAAAAGTAATTGTGAGTGCAGCAACCGTGCTTGCTATTCAATCTGTGTGCTCATTGAACCCCTGTGAGAACCAGTGAACATAATTCTCACCTTTAAAACCCGGTAGGGCTTGCTGGCCAACCAATTTTATTCCAAGCTGCAAGCCCTTCCAATTAAAAATGGTTACCAATAAACCATAATCAATTCAACATTGCCAACATGTTTCGTTGCTACAATTTCTCGCAACTTCATCAGGGCTGATAGGGGTTCAAACTCTCAGCCTTCACTTTAACATTCTCCCAAAACCTGACGGTTACGAAGTCACTGCATACCTGCAACCGTCACCGATATGGACACCGTGTCCTTTGATCACGTGTCCGCGGAAGGACTATCCAATGTCTAGCCCCCAATGCCAAGTCCCACCGGCGTGTTTGAAGCTGAAGCTGGTATTTGAAGCTGGATTGATAGCTGTTGAGTCATTTTATCTATCCCAACAATCAAAGCACAACAAAGGAAGTTTCGAACAAATGGGTTTAAAACACTCACATACATTGATGACAGGGAATCGGGAAGGAAGTGCGCCAAAACATTGTAACCAGTTCATGATGGCAATTGCAACAATGTAAATAATCAGGCGTGGGACACATTCAGTGAAATATACCATGTTCAGGTGGGCATTCGAACCCCCGTGCATATTAGGTTCATAGGACAGCAAAACACACACCTAGGCACTGCACATGCATGAATGCCAACATACAGCATTTTCTTTAAAGGAAAAGACAATCTCGGTAATGTACCGGTAGTGAATTGTCAGACCATAAATTAAAATATAATTTGTTATTAGTCACACCTGGCAGAAACAATCACCCCGGCCTTTATCATCAAAACAGATAAGCTGCCACATATGCAAATAGTGCCAGTTATATAAGAGTTTCTTTAAGGAAAGAAAAGAAAGGAAATTCCAGTAAAGTACCGTAAATTATCATCCCTAGTGGCAATCAAAATATAGCTTGCCATAGGTTTGCCCCATACACTTGGCAAAGACAATCGACTTGGCCTATTGTCATCACAACATAGCCTTCGTGCTGCTTTGCCATTAATAGCCAAGTGGCTGATACCATATTTATTATTTTCAGTTGCCCTAGTAAACCCTTCATCTCATAGTCCCTTTATTGTAGAGGGTAGTTAATTGTATATGTTTATATCAAACAGCGTTCAAATGCAAGAAAGAAAAGAGAAGAAAAAGAATTGCACCTCAATAGAAGAAATCATTCAGCCAGATGACAAGCACCTCTATAATTGGTATAACGGCATTCCATAAACGAAGCACAATTGTACCAAATGGCATGTAAAAAAACATATGAAAAACAAAACAAATTATAACCCACAGTGCACACACATTGAACAAATATCATACCCCTAGGAAAGCACCCATCAGGTAGTATGCCTTTTGACATCTTCACAAACAAAGTGGTAGGGAACAAAACATGGAGCCGTTGTTGGCAGAGGCAGGAAGCACGACCACACAGCAAAGCCCAATTATTTTTTCATATCAAAGTTTAAAGAATACATTCTTTAAATCATTGAGACATATCGTATTTTAAAAACCAAACAAAAAGGTGAAATAACCACCTCAAAGGTTATAACAGACACAAAACAAAAAAGAAAATTGATGAGGAGTCACCACTCTAGAGGCTCACATCAGCCGATGTGCACGTAAAGCTCCTCATCCTCATTGAGGCCTCATTGAGAGAATTGCTGCCAAGGAGAATAATGTACTTCGACTTTAAAAGCATGTGCTTCTTTTCTCTGTCCCAATCACATATGATCCTGGTAATCCTGTCAATCCAAAAAAAAGGACAAAAGGTCGGGGTTTTTATTGTGCTCTTTCAACCAGTGTCTCACTACAGGGTAACTCACATTAAAATTCTTTATAGCCCTGTAATGCCCCGGAAATCTTTTTTTGACTGGAAAAATAGTACTGCCCACATAATGGTAGCCACACGGGCATACCAACACATAAACAAAATAGTCACTAGTGCATGTGATGAGTTTATTGATGTTGCATCTCTTACCTGTTGGTAACCTGTATGTTTTTTGGCTTTTACGACCCTTGCAGGCTATGCACTTTCCACACTTGTGGAAGCTACATTGCTCTTTCAACCAACCCTACCTCATACCTGGTGTGCCTGTGTAGCTATGCACCAAAATGTCTCTGAAAGACCTTGATTTCTGATAGGTGACCAGGGGATGGGACCGTATCCCCTATTGCTGGATCTTATCTGACTAGATGGCAGTGTCTGTTGAGCATGTTTAGATGTTATTCGATTAACTAGTGAAGGTAGTAATGAGTCTGGTTTGGTTGGGACCCTGCTTGTCTTGTCCTTTCTTCATTAGGAGACTGTCCCTATTCACACATTTAGGCTCAGATGTAGGTCGCCAATTACCGGTCGGTAACGGCCGATTTCGGCCGTTACCGACCGGTATTTGGGAATTGGCATGTAGTGGCATTTTATTTACAGAATCTGTATATTTACCGATTCGGTAAATTTACAGAATCGGTAAAATACCGAATCGGTAAATATAGCGATTCTGTAAATCAAGATGTAGGTGGCACTTCACAGAGTGCCACAGGTCCTTACCGAATCGTTATTTACCATGGAATACTATTCCATGGTAAATAACGAATTCCAGTGTACATGCACATCTGTGCATGTACACCTGTGCCATGTGGCACACAGACATGCCCTAAGGGCATGTCTGTGTGTCACATGGCACACAAGCCAGAAACAGGGGTGCAACAGGGTGTCAAAGTGACACCCTGTCCCCCTTGTAAATTCGGTAATTTTACCGATTCGGTAATTACCGAATCGGTATTTGCTATTGAATCCTATGGGCTTCAAGGCCCATAGGAATCAATGGCAAATACCGATTCGGTAATTACCGAATCGGTACTTACCAAATATTACCGATTCGGTATTTTTACTGAATTATTTAGCTACATAGCAATTACCGAATTGTAAATACCGAATCAGTAAAATTCGGTATTTACCATTCGGTAATGTGCTATTACCTACATCTGGGCCTTAGTTTTTTCAGTGGCTGTCTTAAGGACTTTGTTAGGGTAACCCCTAGCTCTAAACCTGTTAGCCATCCTACCCTCCTCCTCTCGCTATAACTGTGCAGTGCTGCAGTTGCTCTTGCCCCACAGTACTTTTCCAAAGGGAATATTCCACTTGAGGTTTTCTGGGAGATGGTTTCATGCATGAAGCACACTATTGCCTGCAGTGCTCATGTGATAAAGATTGGTCTACACCGTGCCATCAACTATCTTGACATTAACATCAAGACAATCCACCTCGCTATCATGTACCTTATACGTGAAGGACAAATTAAGATCAGTGTCTGATATGTGTGCAAAAAACTCATGTAACAGCTCTCTAGGGGTGTCCCAAAAAACAAAAAGATCATCAATGTAACGTATTCAGAAAATCAGCCGTTTAGTCCATTTCTGATTGTCATCCATCCACACATATTATTCCTCCCAAAATCCAATGTACAGGCATAACTAGGAGCAAAACAACTGCCAATTGAGTCCTAATCAATTGGTGATACCATGCGTCATTGAACAGCAAAAAATTATTTTCAAATCAGAATCTTAACATCTCAAATAACATCCTGGAGAGATCGTACATGTATATTGCTTTATCAAGAAAGAATTGTCTACATGCCCTGATCCCTAGGTTATGGCCAATGCACGTATAAAGAGACACCACATCCATGGTTACTAAGGTGCAGTTAGTTTACCAGGGTATCCCCCAACCTTAGTGATGAAATCAGTCCTGTCCCTGCTGTATGAGGGTAAGTTGAGTACATAAGGTAACAGGTAGAAATCGAGATGGATCAAAGTACTTTCCTGACGACTATTATCAGCTGAAAACATTGGTCTCCCAGGTGGTTCATCCCTGTTCTTATGAACTTTGATTAGCATGTAAAAGCATGGTGCTACTGGCTTATTCACATGTAGAAATTAATATTCCTCTTTACCCAACAAACTGGGCTCTCTCCAGCCACCCATCAGTGTGTGGTATTTAGAAGTGGCTAACTTGTAGTTGTCAAATGTGGTTGTGTCATTGCTCCCAGTTAAGTTAAGCTGTCTGTCTGCCTCCTTCAGGTATTTGTTATTGTCCCAGAGGACAACTTTACAGCTCTTGTCAGAGGGTTTGATTATGAGATGGTGCTCATTTGATAATGTGTCTATGGCCATCCTCTGCCCCTTTGTGAGATTAGTGGCATAACTGTTTTTCGTGTTCTGACAAATCTTCATAAGGTTGCAGGTGACTTACTCGCAAAAAGAGACTACCTCGCAAAAAGTGTCTTTATTGTCGTGTGGTGTGGTGGCATTGCACCTGGATTTGGAGTGAAATGGTTCACACCTGTCCCATCTTTATCCAAATTCAAAGATCAAAAAAATCTTTCTCCTCTGCTCAGTTGGTTTCTCCACCCTCTAAATAAGTAAAAGTGTCCAACACTTCAATGTCACCTAGACACAAACTATCATAGTTGGAGACGCGAACAGGGACAACGGCTGGAGCAATGATAATTTTGCGCTTCTTCACCTGGAATGTAAACACCTTCATTAGTTTCAGCTTACGCACAAATAAAAAGAGATCAACTTGGTCCTGCAATTGTCCAGGTTCACTATAGGACAAAAGGATAAACCAAGTTCTAAAACCAACTGTTCATCCCTACTCAAAGTGTGTGATAAATAGGTAAAGTCTGTCAATTGGTCCTCACCCATCACTTACTCCTGATCTGTGAAATAATGTTACAGGGACTCTGAGGAAAGTCTAAGAGAGACTTTATTATACAACCCCAACCGTCAACCAGCTGGGCAAACTGCTACAACTAGAATCCCGCGATGCCATGGTTCCACGCTAGAACATGGAGCATGGAACCAGACCATGTCACACTTCTTCCTTCCTCCATTTGAAATATATTTTCAAAGAAAATAAAGAAATACAAACAAGAATAAACCCATATACCTTCTTCCCTCTGGATACACAAAACAATAAAAACGGTAAATACTTAACAACAAAAAAACCATAAAATGCAGAATCAATATCTCACAAAATCATTTAAATGACTTGGGATTTTGCTGACTCTAACACTCTTGCGAGTGGACTCACTTTCCAAACAAGGAGAGACTCTGTCAAGAGACTCCGATACTTCAATGTTGTTGTAATTAGGCCTAACATCAACAACTCGACTGTGGTTCCAGATGTGACCATCATTGGTTTTAACAGCATTTTTAAACAGTTTAACCACACACTTTACAGGAGTACATTTTGACCAGTTTTGACATCCAACAGGAGCTTTGATTTTAACTTTATCACCAATATGGAACCTATTAACCTTACAAGATTTACGTGCATCAAAATAAATCTTCCTTTTCCCTTGAAGGGCTAATTCCTTGCTCCTCCATTCACCAATACCATTGTCCTTGAGACCTTGATCCAGAAACATCCACCCTGGACAAAAAATGGTGTTTGCAGATCTTCCTTTAAATAATTCAAAAGGTGTCTTCCCAGTTGTAGAGTGAGGTGTAAATCTGTACGCTGATATATGATTTTGTAATTCATCCCTCCAGTTTAAACTGTTAAACTCTTGCTAGTTGTATGCTTTCCTTCATTGTTTCATTCAATCTCTCAATTGCACCATTAGATTCTGGATGATAGAGTGAAATTTTCTTATGTTCAAAGCCAAACTTCACCAAATAATCTTCCATCTCCAGTGAACAAAATTGTGTCCCATTGTCGGACAGCAAATAACAAGGAAAGCTTTCACGCTTGAAGATTGAATCCAAAAACTAGATTATACACTGTGTCATGATGTCCCTCACTGCACTCACTTCAACCTATCTTGAATACAAATCCAACAACACAATCAAATATGGTGTTTGGTGTTCCCCATGAAGAGGCTCAACAATGTCTATAAATACTTCATCCCAAGGACACATGGGTAATTTCCTACAAACCATGGGTGACTGTCTGGGCTTGAGAATTTTGTCACTCAAAGAGCAAGGAACACAATCACACACCACACGTTCCACCATGATATCTAAACCAGGCCACCAGAAATCTTGTCTAATGCATTCTTTTGTTTTAGAAATACCCATGTGTCCTTCATGGGCCATCTTGACAATGTTGTTCCTTAAACTCTCTGGTGGAACAAGCCATCGACAATAGCTAGTTCATTCAATACCAATGACGAGGGCTTCTCAAGTTAGTTTGTTGTTCTTTGTTTTGTGACAACAACTCCATTACACCTAAAATCTCCTTCTCATTCTTTAGTTCATCCTTCCACTCATTTTCTTTTATCACACCTAAAGTGACATCGCATACACGTACATCATACTCATCTTCCATTGCCTCATCACTAGAGAGATCAGTTGACTCCACAGTGTCCACTAAATGTGAGAGACAGTCAGCAGACACATTTGAACTCCCAGGAATATATTCAAAAACAAAATTATAGTCTTGCAAAGAAATAACCCACCTCCTAATCCTAGAGGAAATTGCGTCAAGACCTTTTTTTCCCCAAAATTTCTTTAAGTGGCTTATGATCTAACCTGACAATAAAAGAAGTACCCCAAACAAACTTCTTGAATTTGTTGAGTGCCCAGAAAATGGCAAGAGCCTTTTTTTCTATAACCGAATAATTTAGTTAAGCACCCTTTAGACACCTGGAAGCGCTGGCAACCAATTGCTAATGTCCATCTCTCATTTGAAACAAAAGAGCACCCAAACCTTTTTTGCTGGCATCAGTTACTATACATGTCACATCACCTGGTTTAAATGCCTGTAAATTAGGAGCATTGTTTAGCTCCATCTTAACCCCTAAAAATTCTTCCTTACACACTCCATCCCACACAAACTCAGCGTTCTTGTGGAGTAAACTCCCAAGATGTCCTGTCTTATCTGCAATTTTTTTTACTAATTTACTATAAAACTCAGCCATCCCTAAGAAGGTGGACAGCTCTTCCTTCGAACAAGGTTCCTTCAATCTCTCTATGGTGTCCACTAACTCCTTTTTTGGTAAAACACCACTCCCAGAAATATGATGTCCAAGATAATCAACCTTAGTTACACCAAACTTGCATTTGTCTCGACGTAAAATCAGACTTGCCTTAAGTAATCTCTCTAGCACCTTAGTTACCCTGAAATCATGCTCATCAATGTTTTTCCAAAATATCAACACATCATCTTAGTAACATCTGACACCTGGAATCCCTTTGATGACATCACTAATAATTCTCTGAAAAACAGAGGCGGCGAAAACTAGCCGGAAAGGTATCCTTTTGCATTTAAATGCCCCCATAGGAGTTATAAACACCATCAACTCTTGTGAACTCTCGCAAAGAGGCACCTGGTGGTATGCTGATGCTAAGTCTAAGGTACTAAAATAATAGGGGAGTCTACTAAAGTCGACACCATTTCTTCAATATTAGGTAGTGGAAACTTGTCCACCACTACCTCCTTATTCAGTGCACGAAGATCCAGACACAGACAAATCTCATTATTTGCATTCCGTGCTACCACTATGGGAGCCAACCACTCGGTAGCTTCCGCAGACTATCACACCATCAACCAGTAACTTATCAATCTCTTTCTGTACAGCCTCCTGCACACTGATAGGAATCCTTCTCACTTTTGCTGAAATGGGTCTTGCACCAAGCCTGAGTTTGATTTTATGATTATATCCTTTTAAGCAACCTAAATAGTCTTTAAACAAACCATCAAACTTTTTTACAAACTTGTTGTCAAGATTCTCAATAGACTGTACTTGCACAGGAGGTTTCCCATTAGGATTTAGGATAACACCTAGACGTGCCTGGTGAGTCCAACTCAACAAATTGCCTCCTTTCTCCACCACATTAATTTTGGCATCAGTAAATCTCCCATTGTATTCTATACAACTCATAAAATGACCTATCTTTTTTATGGGAGTACCACCATAACCTGTAGGTCTTAAATCAGACTTCAATAATTTGACCTTGCTCGAAAAATTCTTTCCAAACTCCTCCTTGGAAATAAAAGTGAGGTGAGAACATGAGTCAAATTTCATTTTAACATTTACATCCCCAACCTTTACCCACTCAGAGGGATGTTCCACCCCATTCTCATTCACTTGAAAGGAAACCTCTCTCACTTCATTCCTACTGTCAGACTTGTTATGAAAACGACAGTTCTTTGTGAAATGACCCCTTCTCCCACAAGAACTACACCCCACTTTAAGAGCAGGACACTCTCTTGCTTTCACTTTGTGCCCAAATTTACCACAGCGATAACAAGTTCCTTGAAATACCATTACATTTCTTTTCTCATAATTAGTACTTGCAGTCTTATTCTCTACTTCTCTACCTTTGTTGTCGTAGGAAACAGATTTTTGTGCAGCCTGAAACACAATCTCTTCCACTTTCTCTGGATGACTAGGTGATTTACCCACCTTACTCAATTCATCTACACATTTCAACATATGTTCCACACGTTAGGCAATGATCATCACCTCATCTAAAGGTGGCTCATCCTTCAACAAAAGCTCTTCCCTTATCTTATCACTGCTACACCCCAAAACAAATTGATCTTGTATGCTATCTTCCACAAGCTCCCCAAATTTGCAACTGGAATCCAACTTCCGTAGAACAGTCACAAATTCTTCCACAGTTTTTTCTTTACCTTGTTGTCTTAAACCAAAGTAATATCGCTCCATGATGGTGCTTACTTTGGGCAAATAATGTAAATCTAATTGTTTGATGCTAATCTCATATTCATTCAACCCCCTTTGAATCGCTGGACTCAACTGTCACAAGTTCTCTAGCATCTCATGCCCTTCACCCCCTAGACAGTGAAGCAATAATTCTTGTTTCCTTTCGGCACTCAAATTCGTCCCACAAACTCTTGCATAGTTTTCAAATATTTTTCTCCATTTTTTCCATTTTACTGGAGGTTCTCCAGGATTCGACCGAAAAATACGGTAGTGCAGTAACATTTTGCATTATGTACTACTAAACCTCTCCAAATACCAACAGAAAAAAAAATGTTACAAAAAATAATCCAAATGCCTGTGAATCACTGTAAAATATTAATTACACTTTTCCACTTTTCCTACAGCAATATTGTTATCAATCTACTAATTAACTTTTATTAACAACTTTTTGCATAGTCTTAATTCCAGTTCTTCTCTCTAACCTATGAACTCTTCTTAAAGATTTTCCTGTAAAGGTGTGCCTGTCACTGTGATGACAAGCCAAAATAAAGGTGTGCTTGTCACCGTGACATTGAACTACAATTCCAAATATTAATGTAAACTCAGGCCTTCTCATTTTAAAGCAGCCTGAAAACGAAAGATTTTCCAATTTAAGATTTCCAAAATGCCCGCCGATATCAACATTCGGGCCTGTTTTTACATCTGATAGGGCTTGTTTTCCAGAAGCACATGCAAACACCCTTCGGGCTTTTTTCGACAGGAACTTGAGCACATCCACAGATGACCTCACCAGCGTGAAGCGCAGGCCAGCGCTTGCGTTTCTCACGGCAACGAAACTCATCGTTGAATCCCACAGTACTTGCGGGCTCCCAAACTTGTGACTGCCGTTCCCCGCTGTGTTCCTCGACTTCCGCACACCAGTTACACTCCTCGGTAGGTGGCCGTTTCGTCTTCTCCTACTGCTTCCTAATTCTTTTCGTCCTCAGCCTTATTTCTGCTCCCATGAAGCGAACTGCAGATGTTGGGGTTGTTTGTCATCCCTTTTCATTGCGATCGTCGCCAGTGGAATAATGTTACAGGGACTCTGAGGAAAGTCTAAGAGAGACTTTATTATACAACCCCAACTATCAACCAGCTGGGCAAACTGCTACAACTAGAATCTCCCGATGCCATGGTTTCACGCTAGGACTTGGAGCGTGGAACCAGACCTTCTCACAGTCTGCCTTAGTGTTTTACCATGAGGCCAGTTGGATTTGGTTGTGTCTCTGCTTCTTTGGCTTTTATTTCTTTTACGTTTTCTCCTCCTCTTCCTCTTGGTAGTCTTTTGCAGGGTGCCTGATTCATTGTAAAAAATGGTATTCATCCAAGAAAATGAAAGGGAGAGTATCCTTTTTGGATGCACCTACTTGTTTCTCCAAATCTGAGGAGTAGACATTAGAGCCTGATTCAAAAGTGGCTAATTCTTGTTGCCTTAGAGCCCCTGTTTGCTTGAATTGCCTGACCGTCCCATCAAACTTCCTGTCAAACGTCTGGATATGGACATTGGTATAATCCTGTTTGTACCTTAAGACCTTGCACATTTTCTTTAGTTTAGTTTCTTCCTCATATTTGTTCAGTCTAGCCTCCATCTGTGTGAGGAAATTATGTATCTGTTCCTGTTCTGGGTGTTTGTTTAGTATCTCCTCCACTGTTTGCTCCAGTTCAAAATTAGCATTTTTGGAATGCAGACACTTCATGGTTTTGAATATGGCTGCCATCAATTGTGACCATTCCTCTAGCAATTTGGGGTTGGGATTTTGATAAATGGTGGTAATCAGGATACATAGGCCATGTGGTACGCTCCCCACCTCAATGTAACTGTCCAGTGATATGACCTTCCAACATCTGTTGATTTACTTTTTGAGCAGTTCTTTTGTAGTAGAATAATTGTTGCTTTAAAGTGTTGTCTGCCTAACCACAGCCACCGGTTCTGCCTCCTGTGTCTCCTAAACTGCTGTCATCACTCTCATTAAAGAGGTGATTTGCTGCCACCATTCTCTTTAAGCGTTCTTCACTCATTCTGCTGTACTGCGCAAAGAGGTATACTGAAGGTGTGTGCTGTCCCAGTGGTGTACACAAAATGAACAGAAACATTTTACACTGTTGCGGATGCCATGTAGATAATGGCTCAGAACCACTTCTGCCTCACAGATAACATAAAAGAAATCAAAAATAGCAAACCGGCAAAGCAGAGTGGGAGTTAGTCAATCCCCGTGCACCATACGACATACCTGGGGACTGGTGCTCAACCTGCTCCTTACCAGTATAATCCAGGGAAGGCTCCTGGTGTCCAGGAATCCTGTGTGAATGCTGGTGGCGGGGGGAACTGGGACTAAATCCAAAGCGTACATCTGCAAAAACCGGTCACTTCCATCAAACGAGACCAGTGCACAGAAAACAGGCACAGATCCCATTCTATATAATGTTTCAAATTGCTGGCACAAAGAAATCTCTCACTCTATGTTGTGTAAAGTATCACTACTTTAATTAGCAATGCATTTCAACCCACAGGTCTTCGTCACGGCCTGACAAACATTGTGCTCAACCACCTAATAACACATCTTACTAACAGTAAACATGGAAAACAGATGCGCCTCATTTGTGGTTTTATTCGTAATACATAGTCATGCTGTTGTTGCAATTTAGAAAACAGACTTAGTAATCATATTTGGCATATTAAACAAAATGAATACAAATAAATGAACAGGGGAAATTTCCTCCTGCAATAATAGCTGTTGAGTCATTTTATCACAACAATCAAAGTGCACATAAGCGAGACGGATGAAACCACAAATGAGGTACATCTGTTTTCCATTTTTACTGTTTGTAAAATGTATTGTAAGGTGGCCCCCGCCTAGTGCCAAAAATGATTTTTTTTAAATTTACTGCATATCTGTGGCAAAATAAAAAAATGAGTGTGGGCTGGCATGCTTGTTTTTTACAAATGACCCCCCCATTTATGGGCCAGGGCCTGGAAGGGAAGAGGGGTTTATTATAGGGGGGTGGTCCCCCTCCCCAGACTGATTTCAGCCCCAGGAACATCATCCCCTGGTGTCTTGTATGGGGAGGGGGGCTACGCGGCCCCTCTCCTCAAGCCTCTAAAGGCCCTTTGGCCCCCATTCTCCAGTGCCTGAAAATTAAGTAAAAGGGAGGGAAGCTAAGCGGCCCACCTCCCTGAGCCATTAATGCCCTCAGGGATCCCATCCTCCAGAGCCAGCTCTTTAGCTATGTCCCTTGTATCCCACCCCAGGGAGCTCGAGGTTTGCCTGCCTACACCAGGGCCAGCGAGCAGGGAAACCGATGTTTGCTCCACTTACAAAACTCCCACCATGCGGGAGCAAACAAAAGGTCTGCTCCCAGCTGGTTTGTAGCTTTGGAAATGATCCAGCTAGTTGGGAGTAGACTTTCTGATCTGTTTCCCTGCCCACGCCAATGGCTACAGAAGATTGACTCTAAGCAAGTAAAGAAGATAATAATGGCCTCTTTGATAGAAGCTAAAAGAAAGGAAACTTCAAACAGCGTATTCTTTACCCAAACAGCAGAAGGTCAATGTGATTAGCAGAAAATAGCTTTCAGAGTACTACTAAGAGAGTACATTAGGCTCTACCCACATGAAAACGGAGTACAGGATTTGATTTGACCCAATTTGTGTGCTTCCACTAAAAGGACTGTTTGCATTGCACTTTTTCATTTGCGGAAAAGCTTATACTCAACATAGCAGGACTCAGTTGGTTGTGGAGGCAAGCCAATGATCATGGACATATACCTGGTCTTTTTATTATGAAATGTTATGATAAAGACACTAGACTTGATGTCTTCATTGTGAAAAGTATATTCTAAAGTCTAGAGGCACTTAAGTGTAGATTGTTATTACTCTATATTAAATTCTACGGATTGGTATTTTGTTACTTGGAATCTCACAGATTACCGTAAAAGGTAATGTTTTTGGCTATTCTGTATGGCAAATCATGGCTATGAAAGGTTTGCTCAGTGAGAATCCATATTAGGTCCTCTATGGAGAGATATTATTTTGCTTAGCCAACTGTATTTTGTATACCTTTCTAATTCTTTTTTTGACTGTGTGTCTGATGGTTGCATTGTGGAACCATAGGCCTTAATTGTTTATAGTGACAGGGTACAAGCCTGATTGGTGCACAGGGATACAATATATCTGATGCCATAGGTCTGTTCTGCTAATTATGAAACGTAGGCTAGGTTTAAGTGCTGACCGCCCACTCTTATGAACAATGGGGGTTTTCACTGTGATCCTTCTTGTTAGAGATCTTATTGAAAGGGATTATACATTGTTTAGCAGGTTTTTAATGCATATTTGTAATGTTATACTGTATGGTTGATGGTTGCCAGTTTATGTGTACTTGAATAGGTCGGTGGTGGGTAAGGTATAAAGCTATCGATAAAAGGTAAAGGCTTCATCAGTTCCCTGGGAAACACCAAGCCAGATTTTCACAGGTGTAATCTGTTTATTATGCAATGTTATGAAAAAGCTAGAAAACTGACGAACTTATTGTGAAAAGCATGTGTTAAAGACAATAGGCTTTTAAGGATGTATTGTTATTACACTGTGCTAAAGCCTGTAGGCAGGTATTTTGTTACATAGAATTTCACAGATAGAAGATATGCACTACAGTAATACTTGTTAGGCTCTTTTAAGAGAAATAGTATTTTGCTTTTCCAACTGTAATTGTGTATACAATTGTATTTGATGACTATATGCTGGATGGTTGCCTTGTGGAAAGTAGTTTAGGCTCAGTACAGTAGGCTTGAGCTGGTTATGCTGACAAGCCAATGATAAAGGCTATGAGCTTGATTTATTTAGAAAAGTTATGATAAACACAGTAGGCCTGACATATTGATTATGAAAAGTATATGTTAAGGGCAATAGGCTTAGGGGTGGATTGTTATTTCTCCGTTTTAAAGCTTACATATTAGGTATTTTGGTACATGAAATGCCACAGGTTACCTTTGTCGGGAAGGATTGTGGTGTTGGTTGCAGCCAATCACATGCCTTAGGGGGAGAAGATTTGCACTGTAAAAAGTCTTGCTAGAATCTCTTCTTAGCTGTCTGCCAGCATCTTGTATGTAAAAAAAATCCTTAAATAATACTTACATCCATATATATAAATATTTATCCATATAGATTCATAGAGAGCCTTTTTGGTCAGCTCTGTTCTGCCACTGGTCTGTCTGGCGTCGTTTACACTCTGCTTCCATCCATGACAGCATACTTGTTAGACCTCAGAGCCTTTAGGGTGGTTTTCTAACAAACCTTTTGCCTACTCACTGCCTGTTGGTAAAACTCGTTTTTGTTGGCTTTAGATCTCTGTGCAATTTTACACTGCTAATAAGTGCTAAAGTGCTTGTGCTCACTCCTTTAAGCATGGTAAAATTGCCTTACAACCAATTACCACATTCAATGTCCTTATAAGTCCCTAGTAAAGTGGTACTACGCGTAATTAGGACTTGTAAATTAAATTATTTTAGAGGGCCTGTAGCAAATATTGTGCCACCCGCTAAAGTAGCCCTTTAAAACATGTCACAAGCCTGACATTGCATCCTGTGTGCAGTTTAAAATGTCCATTTTGTGCATGAAGAGACAAAACCAGAAGAAAAGATTAGTCGTTAGAAGTAACTTTTGTGCAGTTTTTTATTGGAGAATGGACGCATACTTCTAGTACTGAGCCTTTCTTTAATGAAGAAAGCCATCTCCAGGATAACAGATGAGTTAATGCTATTGATTGACGATGTTATGAAATGAAGAATGGCAGTCCTGTAGGAAAAGAGGTGATTGTACCTAGAAATGTAGAAGAAGTTATTGCAGAAGAGGTACAAGGGAGGAGTAGTCAGGCCCCTGTATACAAATGGAATTGTCGTAGTAATTGTAGTATTAGATAGCAATCCATTAATATATTAAGGAAATTCCTACTTATATTTCCAAGGTGAAGTTTCAAACACAAAATAAGTACTTTACAAGGTTTGGGTCCTTGCAAGCTTAGAAAGCATACACATTTGCAGGGACACTCACTTGCTTGTTTATCAAAGAAAATGTGCCAAAGCACCTTTCATCTTTTTAGGATGTTAGCTGTACATCACTCAACAATGCAAACTTTAGTTAGTAGGCAGTATTATGTGAAAACTCCTTCTTTATGTTTGGGAGAAATGAATAGGGCACTTTTGTAAGGTACTGTGGCAGAGGTAGGAAAGGTTTGTGATGATGTGCAGTTTCGTTTCTTTGGTCCAATTTACAGGACTGTAGGGAAATTGAAGAGTTGATAACAGGAGGAGTTATAGAACAGGACACAGGTACTACAGTTGATAGTTTTGAAAAAGAGATTACAAAATTTAAGACAGGATGTGCTGAAAAACCAGAGTATGTTTGTATATACTGTCGACGTACTCACTACAAGAATCATACGTGGACTGTTGACTTATATTTAAAAAGTGAAATAGAGAATAATGATAACTGGAAAAGTTTGCACTGTACTTATTTATAGAAGAAATATTTCACTTGTCCACATAACAAGTTATGTGTAAGTACTGCTACAATAAATTAGATGATAATAAAATGCCTACTAGAGCTGTGCATAACAAGTTAGAACTGGTTCCCATTCCAGAAGCACTTCAAGGTTTAAATATTTATGAGGCCATTCTTATCCAAACTATACATCCATTTCACGCGATAGTATGTATGAAGCCAAAGACAGGCAAGTTACCCCCAACAGAGCTACAAAAAGGTCTAAAATGTAGAGTAGTGTATTTACCATTAAATGTAAAGAAAAACATTGAAACTGTAGGGGTAGATAGAGATTTAGAGGAAGGACTAATAATTCTTGTAAATGGCGTGCCTACCAAGAACAACAGGATATGCAGGCAGGAGTTAGTAGATGCTACCAAAGTTAAAAAAGCAACTTTATATCTGGTACAAAACAATGTTTACTATAGAAATGTGGAAAGCCTGCAAGATATCACACATATGGAGTATCAGACATTTCCATCAACAGGTCAGATTGAGAAGGTGGATCAGTCCAGGCCAGAAGACATTATGAACATTATAGCATCCACCCTTTTCTTTCTTTCTTTCTTTATTTATGTAGCACCTGCATCATCCCCCGTAGGGGTATCTCTGCACTGCGGACAGGCAATTGAAGAGCTGAGGGACTGGATAAGGATTAGAGGCAGAAAAGGAGGGTCTTAAGGTGTTTCCTGAATTGGAGGTGGTCAGGTCATTGTCAGGTCATTGCCTCAAGTGCAGGGGGAGCTAGTTCCAGTAAAAGGGACCAAGGTGGGAGAGTGCCTTTCCACCTAGTCTGGCCTTCCTCACTCGAGGGACTACGAGTAGAGACTTAATTCCAGAGCGGAGGGACCTTGAGGGAATGTGCGGTGTGAATTTCTCAGCTAGATAGGCGGGCCAAGACGGTTTAAAGCTTTATGGACAGTGCAGCAGACATTAAACTTGACCCGCTCTCGTATCGGGAGCCAGTGTAGCTGATGGAGGAGAGGGAGAGAGGCAGTCCGGGGGGGCATTTAAGACCAGACGTGCTGCCGTGTTCTGGACTACCAGCAGTCTACACAACGAGGATTCATTGGCAGAAGCCAAAAGGCCATTGCAATAGTCCAGGCGGCTCAGTATCAGTGCCTGTGTCAGGTTTTTCCGAGTGGAGTTGGGAAGTAGGGGAAATACTCAGCGTAATAGGCCCACCATCTGAAAGCAGGAGCCAGCTGCCTGGGCGGCGTGCTCTTTCAGGGTGAGAGCCTGGTCCAGGCGAATGCCAAGGTTCTTGACAGTGGATTTAGGGACGGGGGATTGCCAGTCTCCACAGGCCTCCTTTCAGGTGTCCAGAGTAAGGGTGCGTCTCTGAAGAGCATGCTTTCTGTCTTCCCCACATTAAATTGGAGGAAATGAACTCTCAACCAATTGGAGATAGCCTTCATTCCAGAAGAGAAGGCCGACTGTACTGATGAAGTGAGTTTATTGAATGGGAATAGAAGCTGTATATCATCGGCGTAGGAGATAGGAATAAAACCACAGGCTCTGAGAAGGTTGGCCAAGGGAGCCACATAGATATTAAACAGGGTAGGGCTCAGGCACGAGCCCTGGGGGACTCCCTTGGTCAGCTTCACAGACGCCGAGCGATAAGGACCCAGGTTAAAGGTCTGGGTCCTGGAGGAGAGAAAGCTCGTCATCCACCGTAGGGCGGAGCCTCTTATTCCAATCTCCTGAGCAATAACTCATATGAGACCGTGTCGAACACGGCAGAGAGGTCCAGCAGCACCAGAATCATTGATTGGCCCCTGTCTAGGTTCATCCTGATGTTCTCTGTGACCGCTAGCAGGGCCGATTCGGTGCTGTATTTGGGCCTGAAGCCGGACTGGGAGGAACCAAGACTTGCCGTGCATTCGACATGGTTGGACAGATGGGTGTTGATGTGTTTCTCAAGTAGTTTGCTCAGGAGAGGGAGAAGCGAACTGGGGCGGAGATTGGAGAGATCAGTCATGGGGGCCTTGGAGTTTTTGCGGATGGGCACGACCTGGGCTGCTCTCCATTCTAGAGGTACATGAGCCTCATTCAGAGAGAGATTGAGGAGGAATTCAATGGAAGGAGATAGTTGATAGTGCAAGGAAGCTGCTACCTTGGCTGGAATGATATCTAAGGGAGAGCCAGATTTTACGATACGTAGCAGTGCTTCAACATCTTCCAGGGTCAGCGGGGGAAAACTCTCTAACAGCTGGATGTTCGCCTGTTCTGGCGAATCTTGGGTCATGGCGGCCGGAGGTTGGTTCCCAGATTAAATAATTTTGCATTCTAAAGAGGTTATTGGTGATGCCATTGAGCTGTTTCAAATGAAGGAAGCAAACAGAGTTCCATTAAGTGAGTGGGAAAAAAGATTAAAAGCTCTGTGTTTCCCGCATTCAGAGATACACTTACAAGGAAATCACCAAAAAATACATACAACCTAAGAAGAACAGAGGCCTCCAAGTACCTTAATGACTACAACCCTGTGATTCTGAAGATGTGGAATGCAAACATGGATGTGCAGTTTGTTGCAGACAACTCAATGAATGCTGTGTGAGGACATTTCAGCAGAAAAGAGTCTTATAAATAAATTGTACAGTTTTAGTTTGGAAATGCTTTCTTACTGAGAGATAGGCTCCTATGAATGCACAGACCGGTTAAGCTCAGCTAGTTTGGTTTTCTAAATGTAGAGGACTTCTATGGGGTATTTTAGGGCTTGCTAATACTCGTAACAGAGTACTGAAGTATTTTACTGAAATTCAATATCTTGCAGAATTGTAGCCACACAATACAGATTTTTTAAAGAGTAACATGTTGGATACGTACTATCCAAGAAGAAGTCATCATCTGGAAAGGATGTGTCTTTATTAAATACTTCAACATTATACTTTCAGAAGTAATGTCAGTGAAGGTAAATTTGCTGTGGCTTGATTTGAAGAATGTTTGGTGAGACATAAAGGAAAGCTAAGTTGCCAAACTCCAGACAAAAGAGAGTTTTTCTATTTAGCCTTGTTACAGTTGTTTACGGTCTGGCAAACTGAAAGTGAGCCACTTAGAGAATTTGACTGTTATGAAGACTCTTTCAACGCTGTGAAAGACAGCATCGAGTGATTTGTGTGTCCAGTGTATCTTCAAATGTTGAGAGCAGATTTAACAAGAAGAAACAATTGCTGCTGAGAGAGCAAGAGAAAGTTCTAAGAGCAGTCAAAGTTCAACACCTGGAAGTCAAGATCCTCTTGGACAGCCAATTATTGAAAACGAAGTTGCAATAGCTGTGAATGAGGTCTAGAATGCAATGCAGGAAGTAAGACAGGAAACTGTGGATCTAGAACTACTAATACAGCAATTGAATGCAGATCAGAAAGACATTTTTCAAGAGGTAAAAGGTAAAGTAGACCATGGGTTTCTCCATGAGACTAAAAAGTGTGCATGTTCTACATATAAACCAGTTCTATTGCACATAAGTGGTCAAGCTAGAACTGGAAAAAGCTTCTTGATTAAAGTAGAGACAAATTACCAACAGAAGAGAGCAGAGTCCAATTTCTTGTGTGTAGTCACTGCACCAACAGGATTGGCTGCTCATAATGTTACAGGGGTTACCCTTCATCGATTGTTAATGCTGCCTGTTGAACATGACAATAAATTACAGTACAACAAATTATCTAGTGATGCTTGTCATTAACCCTGGGCGCCCGATTCGGCTACGCCCACGGAGTAGGCGTAGTGTTGCCTTCTACGCATTTTGCGTAGACAGCGTAGCCGGCAACACTACGCCCACTCCGTGTGCGTAGCCGAGTCGGCCGCCACCCGCCTCCCTCCCGCCCTCCCCTAGATACATTATTTGAGCAATTAGCCTTATTAAAACAATATTAAAGCACTTACCTTGTCCGGGGCTCGTCCGGGGCTCCCTCTTGAATAGCGTCCTTTTCCTTGATACCAATGCGCATGCGCGGGCGGCCGCGCATTTCTCGGGAGAAATGCGCATGCGCGGCCGCCCGCGCATGCGCATTGGTATCCAGGAAAAGGACGATATTCAAGAGGGAGCCCCGGACGAGCCCCGGACAAGGTAGGCGCTTTAATATTGTTTTAATAAGGCTAATTGCTTAAATAATGTATGCGGGGGAGAGCGGGAGGGAGGTGCGTTGTGGGGCTATGCGGAGTGCGGGAGTGGGCGTAGCTTCTCGCCCTCTCCGCGTAGCTCCGCGGAGCCCCACTACGCCCACTACGCCCACCCTTACTTGTCATGAAGGGGGAAGAGTACTAAAGAAATTAAAATGGCTAATTATTGATGAAGTCAGTATGGTGTCTAACCTAATGCTAGCTTTTATACATTTAAGAATGCAGCATATATTAAAAACTGACTATGATGTACTTTTTGGAGGAAAACACTTAATAGTCTTGGGGACCTGCTACAACAAACTCCTGTAAAAGGACAACCTCTATTCAAGAAAGTACTACACAATGAAACAAGGAATTTACTAGGTAGTATTGGAAATGTAAACATTTTGGAACACTTTCAATACAAAGAGTTAATCCAAAATATGCGCCAAGTATCAGATATGCATTATGCAGATATACTAAAGGATATAGGAGTGGGAGCCCTCACAAACGAGGGAAAGACAGTATTACAAACCCGTCTCAACAAAAATTTGTTTCCAATTAATGTTAAAGCTGCTGAAGTAATATACAATCTTATTAACGAAGCGACGTCTATTGTTTGTTTGATGCCAGCTCTTGAGGAGTGGAGTAAATTCAATGAACAATTATTGCAGCTGGAAAATTAAGTGATTATGAAAATTAGAGCAACTGATAAAATGGAACATCAAGGAGTTCCAGTGCTACTAACAGAAAAGCTGCAATTGAAATTGGATAGTTTAGAAAAGTCTGTGTCAAAAACTGTAGGGTTAGAAAAACAGTTACATATCTGTAAAAATTGTTGCGTAATCTTATGTCGTAATTTAAATGTTGAAGAAGGGCTTGTGAATGGAATGGGTAAAGTTATGAAATGTGTTAATTATCCAAACAGAAATGATGTGAAATACTTAGCCATCCAATTCGATGATATTGCTGAATTTAGACAGATTGGTATATGTGCTGTACGTTTCCTACTTGGGAAAGACGTGTATGTCCAGTGAAAGCAGTTCCCAATGTCTTCAACGTAAGTAGCAATTCATAAATCACAAGGTTTAAGTGTAGATACAGGTCTTGTTAATATTGGTAGTAGTGTATTCAAAGAAAATATGTCATATGTTGCTTTGTTGTAAATTAGAAAATTGTCTGGTTTATTTCTGTTTGATTTTGATGAGAAGAAAGTAAGTGGTAATGTGAGCTGTGTAACAGAGTATAATTGGTTAAGAGCTCAATAGGCACCTCATTTAGGCCAGTATCCTGTGGTTCAAAAAGCAATACTGTGTCCAAAACGGAAAATAGCCAAACAGTCTATCACAGTTGAACAGAAAGTTGAACAACAAGAAAATCAACAAGGAGGAAAGAAAAGAAAACTAGAGCAAAATGAGGAATAGAAGGCTATCACTTTGATAATAAATCTGGAGTGAACTTTTATGCAAATGTTGTGTTAAATGGTCTGTATCATTTGCCTTATTTTACAAATTCTATTAAAGAAAAGGTAGCTCAAAAATGTCTTCACAACTGTGTAGTTTACTTGAAGAATTAAATAGTGATAGAAGTATTATACATTCTGCTACCGGAATAAAAAAACTCAATGATGACTGTACTGGATCAGTAGTGTTCTCTCAAAATCTTCAGCAGGATGCTCAAGAATTTCTAATGGTAATGCTAGAACTATTAGATGAAGAAGATGTGAATATCAATCAATTATTTGGTTTAACTTATAAATGGACCCACAACTGTGAAGATTATGAATTTACGTCTAGCACTGATATCAATTCAGAACGATTTTTCTACTTGACATTACCAGATTGTGAAGCTGTGCCATTTGAAAATTTAACTACAAACACCCATCAAGATATCACCTGTCTAAACTGAAGATCAGAAATTAGGTCAACTTTGTTTCTACAGAGGTATGGAAAATATATCATAGTCATGCTACAATGATGCAGAGTGGATGGTACTAAGGTAGGAACTAAAATGGCAAACTTTAAAGCTGCATACATTTCCATCTCAAAAAGAACTTTCACAAGTATACAAATCATATTTCATGAAAGAGGTAATATAACCTCTGGACACTACACAATATATTTAAGATGTCAAACAGGGTGGAAAGAGTGCAATGACATACAATTGACATTCAAATTGAGACTACCAAAATAGTTGAAAAACTCATATTTGCTGTTTCTAGAACCAAAGCTCACAGGAGAATCTAAGATAAGAAAATGTGGTATTGTGTTGATATATATATATATATATATATATATATATATATATTACCTACTGGCGGTCGCCAGTAGGTATATATAGTTAGGATTTTTTCTCTATGGGATTTTTGAAAATTCTATGTCTAATAACTTTGGCGTTTGTGGACGGAATTGGCTGAAATGTTCAGGAAAATGGAACATCTTGTTTCTGAGCAGCCCCTGAAAATTTGGGGGGGGTTCGTCAAGGGGGGGCCGAGAAAAAAGGGGGGTCCCAAAACGTGTTTTTAACATTGAGTTTTCCATAGGGCGGTTGGCCTCACTTTTAGCCCGAACGGCTGAATGGATTTGCACGAAACTTGGCAAAATTGTAGGGACTGGTAGCCCGATGTGCCTTTGCTAGGTCTCAATATATGTGCTCCAGTGGATTTTGAGAAATTAACGTTCAAAAAAAGATATATATCTGTAACAGCGGACCAGGCAGCGCTCCGGTTCGCGGACTTTACGCGTTACGGAGCTTTGTGAAGCGAAGCTGATTGGTTCTCCGGCGTCTGTAAACATTCCAAACAGTCCGTAGCGGCCGCCATCTTGTCTCTCGGTAGGATCGAGAGACAAGAGGAGGCCAAAGCGAAGGGGCAAATGACCATAAGGGGGCATAGTAGATCCTCCCTGACCCCCTAGGTTTGATGTGGAGGTTTTAAAAGGGCCCCGCGGGGCAAAAAAAATAATAATAATAATAATCGAACGGCTGAATGGATTTGCACGAAACTTGGCAAAATTGTAGGGACTGGTAGCTCGATGTGCCTTTGCTAGGTCTCAATATATGTGCTTCAGTGGATTTTGAGAAATTAACGTTCAAAAAAAGATATATATCTGTAACAGCGCTCCGCTTCGCGGAGATAAAATTATCTCTGTATTACCTAGCTGTTGCTAACACCAGTTAGCGACCGCTAGTAGGAGATAGTGACCATCTTGAGCCCCACTTTGCATGTCAGTGATATTTATCACTAATGACATGCAAAGTGGGCATGCCAAGATGTTAGCGACTGGAAACAGTCGCTAACATCGCTATCTCCTATTACCAACTTTTGGAGATATTCGCGCTAAGCGCGAATATCTCCAAAAGCTACCACCTGCCCTGAGCAGTTCTTAGCCATGTTATCCAATGGGAGGTGGATAACATGGCTAAGAGCATTAGCTCGGTAATGCATGAATATCGCTGAGTTTTCAGCGATATTAATGCATTGCGGTCGTTTTTTATGGCATTTGCGATAAACCTTGATAATAGCAAGGTTTATCTGCGATAATTTCTGACGATGCTTAGCGGTAAAAAATTCGTTGCTAAGCATCGTTAGGGATAAATATCGCTTAACTTTGGTAATATGCCCCAACGTCTGTTAACGTTCGATTCGAAGGAAATCAGGAAGTGTTGAAAAACATTGTCTGCGCCATCTTGCCTTTTTTCAAATGCCACACTTTTGTTGTGCACGGCAGCCATTTTAGATGCCTTGACCAGACCCACTCTCTGCACGCTGTCGATCCTTAGCATGGCTCCCCACCCTCGCAAGCATCTCCCCCAGGCACTGGTCACCCTCGTTCTCTGTCTTATGCATGGGTAATAAACCTCCCCCCATCTGCGCTGCTCTTCCCTGAGAATCACACCCTGTGCCCGCCCGACACCTCCCTTTCGCCATATTCACTACCGCACCCTCTGACACTCCTTTTCCTCTGTGTCCGATTGTCCAGGCCGGTCCTAGGCTATCAGCTAGCCCTGCAGATGTAGTTTATTGCCCCAGCTGTAAAGAATCACCCCTCTTCAAAGGAGTTATAGTAGATCAAGGCCCACACTCGATGAGATCCGTCACAGCACATGCGTTCCTACTATCTGAAAACCATCCTGTATTGTGATTGGGGAGGGGACCGAGCCTGAAGCGGAAGATTCCAGGGATGACTCTTTGTACATCAAAGTTTTTACAATTATGTGTCACATTAAAAATATATAGCACTCCAACAAAGTAGTAAGATTATAAAACTTTAATAACTTTTAAATATATACAACAAAACAAAAACAGTAAAAACATATAAACATTTTTAGGGAAAAACAACGAAGTAGCGGTCGGCTGTGCGAATAGTCCCAACGCAGCACAACGTCCAGATTTCTGGACGGCACCCAGGTGATGTTACCTGGGTGCCGCACTGATTTCGGCATCCGGCGTGGGGCGTCGCGGGGGGTGGGTCATCAGTAGCAAACTGTTGTGCGAATAGTTCCAAGGCAGCAGAACGATGGCACCAAGGTGATGTCCATTAAGTTGCCGCACTGGTTTTGGTATCCTACAATGCTGCTCCGAATAACGGCGTGGGGCGCCCCGGGGGGGGGGGAGGCGGCGTGAACGGGCCTCTCCAGGTGGAGTCTTGTCTGTTGTAGTGGGGCGCCCCTTTACCGTTTCAGTTGCCATTCCGTCCGCTTTTGGTCCACTGTGTCAAAAGCCGCAATTCAGCTGAGTTGCGCCCACTCTTGCGGTGCAGCGATAGGCGGCTGCCACAGGACTCTCAAAATGGCGGCAGGCTCTTTTCTTTTTGGGCCTGGTCCACTGAAATGGCCCTGGGACACCTTGGAAATCGGACGCTTGTCTGCTAGGTCTTGGACCCCATTCTCGAAAGCGTCCCCTCCGCCTTGAGGATTCAACAAAAGTTTTGGGGGCCCCCGACTCCTGCAGGCTTCTGGTGGGGAGCGGCTGCCATGATTGCTCGCGGAATGACCACGACGGAGCCACGAGATGGTGGTGCTTTCATGGTGACGCCAGCTTCAGTGTGAAACATCCAGAAACAAGGTGGGGCTTTCATCGTTTGGGAAAAAAAAAAGTTTTCATCCAATGAAAAGTGTTATTTTTAGGTCATATGATCAAGCCTTCCATCATTAGGAAACCAAAAGTAAAATGAACCAATGAAAAGTTTTATAAACAAGTCACATGACCTGTTATGCGGCATAGGGTATAAAAAGCGTAGAAAATCCGTTGGCACGTGAGGCGGCGTCAGTAGCGGACCGATGTGCTAATAGGCCGAAGGCAACACAACGCGCCAAGATCCGGATGGCACCGAGGTGGTGTCCAGCAAGTTGCAGCACTGGTGTGGCCATCCTACAATGCTGAAAGTCGGCGTGGGGCGCCCCGTTGGCCTGTGAGTTCGCGTCAGTAGCGGACCGATGTGCGAATAGGCCGAAGGCAGCACAACGCGCCAAGATCCGGATGGCACCGAGGTGGTGTCTAGTAAGTTGCCGCACTGGTGTGGCCATCCTACAATGTTGAAAGTCGGCGTGGGGCGCCCCGTTGGCCTGTGAGATGGCGTCAGTAGCGGACCGATGTGCGAATGGGGCCAAAGGCAGCGCAACAATATTTTCGGAATAGAAGACACCACAAGGCGCTGAGATGCCAAGATCCGGATGGCACCGAGGTGGTGTCTAGCAAGTTGTGGCACTGGTGTGGCCATCCTACAATGGTAAAAGTCGGCGTGGGGCGCCCTGTTGGCCTGTGAGATGGTGTCAGTAGCGGACCGATGTGCGAATGGGGCCAAAGGCAGCGCAACAATATTTTCTGACTAGAAGACACCACAAGGCGCTGAGATGCCAAGATCCGGATGGCACCGAGGTGATGTCTAGCAAGTTGCTGTACTGGTGTGGCCATCCTACAATGCTGAAACTCGGCGTGGGGCGCCCCATTAGCCTGTGAGATGGCGTCAGTAGCGGACCGATGTGCGAATGGGGCCAAAGGCAGCGCAACAATATTTTCTGAATAGAAGACACCACAAGGCGCTGAGATGCCAAGATCCGGATGGCACCGAGGTGGTGTCTAGTAAGGTGCACTGGTGTGGCCATCCTACAATGCTGAAAGTTGGCATGGGGCGTCCCGTTGGCCTGTGAGATGGCGGCAGTAGCGGACCGATGTGCGAATGGGGCCAAAGGCAGCGCAACAATATTTTTGGAATAGAAGACACCACAAGGCGCTGAGATTCGGTTAGCACCGAGGTGGTGTCTAGCAAGCTATGCAGCTGAGTTGCGTGCGCACTTGCGGCGAATAGGTCGAAGGCAGCACAACAATGTTTTCTGAATAGAAGACACCACAAGGCGCTGAGATTCGGTTACCACCGAGGTGGTGTCTAGCAAGTTGCTGCACTGGTGTGGCCATCCTACAATACTGCTCCGAATAACGGCGTGGGGTGCCCGAAGGGGGGGGGGGAGGCGGCGTGAACGGGCCTTCCTAGGTGGAGGCTCGTCTGCTGTAGTGGGGCGCCCCTTTACCGTTTCAGTTGCCATTCAGCTGAGTTTTGGCCGCTCTTGATGCTACAGCGACAGGCGGCTGCAACAGGACTCTCAAAATGGCGGCCTGTTCTTTGGATTTGGGCCTGGTCCACTAAAATGGCCCTGGGACACCTTAGAACTCGGACGCTCGATTTTTTTTTCCTTTCCTCTACATGCAAAAAAAGGTAAATGCCCGGTACGTTATACGCTTCATCTGCCACGATGTACTCTCCAGAGGAACCGAAAAAAAATATAGTTATGGTAACTATACCATGCATCGTCATATGGAGAGGTGGCACCAATTAATTATAGTGCTGCATAAAAGAGGGATTTGGAGGAGAACCCCCGACCTGCCAGTACATTCATCAAAGAAGTGGCACTGACAGCATCAGAGGCAAGGGAAACGGTCCCAAATATTTAGAAGAACTTTGGAAAGATTAAAATGACATGTTTAGATTGTGGAAAATTAATTTCATGTGGACAGATGAGTGTTACTCTATAAATACAGCATATGAACATCATCATAGTCGATGGTTGGTAGAGACATTTTGACTATATCCTGGACCTGCCCGTCCTCGCCCAAAATGGCGCCGGAATAAATGGGACTCGTAACTCCTTGTTGTGTACTGGTTGCAGAACCTTGAAATCACGAGCTACGTATGCAGTTTTGAAGCACATGGCGGGCGGGGACGAGAATTGATTGAGTATTTCGACATCCCTATTGATATTAAGTTCTGATGTGTTATTGATTACTGTACTATTGAAAGTTCGAATTAACGTCGCGCATGGTACTTGCCCGCAAATGTATATCTAGATAATTTTATTGTAACTGGCCCTGTCGTATTTTAATTATAAAATGTACGTCCACCGATTCCGCAACTGTTAGACACCTTAGTTCTTGCAACCTAATGGCCCGCCCGTTACGTTCCTCTACAGTGTAAATGTCTACTCATCATATACGATTACAGTTTGCTCCGTGGCCGGCCCACGTGGTTATAGGCTCGTATTTGTATAATGAAATTTTCACAATAAAGGTTTTTAAAAGAAAACATGGTAGTAGTATATACATTGGTAAAGTTTTTAATAATAGTCACTGTTTTAGAATCATTAAAAGGCAAGTGAAATAAAGCAGACCAATTACATGAAGGGTAAAAGGTATAATACGCAGGAACGCAGTAAAGATAAATGGTCAAGGGCTGTTGTGTTTTCTACTCCTGCAACATAAAGTGATCGATAAGAATCTCATATTCAGGCGTATCGGCGACTAAGACAGCAGGTCGACCCTCTTTTGCTCAACGGCTCCGTCATGGGACGAAGAAACGCCCTTTTTCTCGAAAAAAGAATATATTTTACTTGCAGGACAGTTGTAAATTTTCCGGGAAAGTACATTAGCCTGGAACATTATAACATATATTTAAGAAAAAATAATGTTCGGAAGTAATAAAAAGCGTAATTTTTAGGTCATATGACCAAGCCTTTCATCATTAGAATAAGAAAAGTAAAATGAACCAATGAAAAGTTTTATTAACAAGTCACATGACCTGTTATGCTTACGTTACGCGCTGCGCGTCGCGCCCCGGATGACTTCCGGATGCGCTAACGCGGTGCGTCATATGAGGCATTACGCGACAACGCAGGTCCAGAATATAGTCAAAATGTCTCCACCAACCAGCGGTCGGAACACAACCCCTTTCAGCAGGCTAAATAGTTCTGTTAAATGACAACAGAAGGGACAGGCAACAAGAACCATCAGTCAAAGAGGGGAGGGCTAGTTCTTCTCTACCGGGTTACATTGGGGTGTTACCGGAACGGATCGAATTGGTAGTCTACAGTGTTTCTGGATGTTTCAGACTGAAGCTGGCGTTAGCATGAGAGCACCACCATTTCGTAGCTCCGTCGTGGCCATTCCGCGAGCAATCATGGCAGCCTCTCTTTATCGTTATTTTGGGCGGGGTGGGTGGCGGAGCCGAGCTGTATTGCAGCCATCATGGTGTGGAGTTCAGTTCATCTCACTAGTTTCGTATTTGTCATGAGGGGTTGTTCTTAATGTTTCTATTTTAGCGAGGTCAAAAAGAGATCCCATTAGTGGCCTACTGATTTTGCTCGATTCCTTTTGTTTTTTTACACGATTTTTCGTTATCTGCAAAGACTAAACAGAGTATTGCGACTCTGTGTTTGTTTGTAAATAGAGAATGAACCAAAGAGAACCAATTCTAAAACAGTAAATGCTTGGATAACAATCAATCAAATGGAGAGAGAAGCAGGCACGACGTATTACAACGGGGGCAAAGGCCTGCGTTAACTACCTTTCACTATCTGCAAAGAGAGAGTACTCCTAATAGAAATGAGGGGGGGGGCAGCATTCAAAGCAGATCAGTGTGCATAAACACGAAAATGTTTTTACTTACCACGTACTTGACATTCGACAGCTTATGATATTTGCTATTAAAAAACCATTGAAATTCACTGAAAAAACCATAGGTTATAGACCATATATAGTTAGGAATTAGCATTTACAAAACCTTGAAAATTCACTGAAAAAACCATAGGTTATGAACCATATATAGTTAGGAATTAGCATTTACAAAACCTTGAAAATTCACTGAAAAAACCATAGGTTATAGACCATATATCGTTAGGAATTAGCATTTAAAAAACCTTATTTTACCCACACAAAACCATTGAAATTCCATATATAGTTAGTTGCACTAACTATATATCGCGCACCCGCAATCCACTGCTGATGATGTCACATATTACATCATTCATGACATGGTCAGTGACATCACTGATGACATCACTGATGACATCTCAAATGACATCACTGATGACATCACTGATGACATCTCATTTGACATCAATGACCACATCACTGATGATATAATTCATGTGACAATACAATGCATCTCCTCACATTTTAATATAACCTCTGTTTCACCCAGTGTTAAATACAGAGTATAATTTTTGAAACCATTGACACACCAATACTAGTTACTACATACGCACTCACTGATTCCTACGTCTACACACACCTTCACTCATTCACCCATACAATCATTCATACATACAATCACTCATCTTTACAACACTATCATATGCACTCATACACCTATACAGACACTCACAGTCTGCCACTCATCCATGGAGTTACTCACACACCTAGTCAGTCCTGTAAAGAATCAATGACACTTCCATTTTCTTGTCTATACAGTTAAACATAGAGCACCTTACATTTTCAAACATATACTAACACATACTTACCTTCTTATACAATCATTGATACAAGTACACATTGATCTGCACAGAGTCATACACCTCCCAGCCAGCCACACACACACTCAGTCTCCCATACAAATACTTGGGCAATCAATCAATAACCCATATAGTTACTCATATAGCTACTGATCAACACATGCAGCAGTTTATAGAACAACAGACATAATGATGCACAAATTAAGACAGTTTAGTCACTAACCCATGCACTCAGTGAGACACATTTAATCACTCAGTCATACAGTCAGTCATGCACCTACTAAATCCTTCGTCCAGACACTTACACATCCACTCATTCTTCAATATGTAAGACATATTTAAACTTTACAGAAACAAAAAATCACTGGATGTTGTTATCAGTCATGTCATCAGTGATGTCATTTGAGATGTCATCAGTGATGTCATCAGTGATGTCACTGACCATGTCATGAATGATGTAATATGTGACATCATCAGCAGTGGATTGCGGGTGCGCGATATATAGTTAGTGCAACTAACTATATATGGAATTTCAATGGTTTTGTGTGGGTAAAATAAGGTTTTTTAAATGCTAATTCCTAACGATATATGGTCTATAACCTATGGTTTTTTCAGTGAATTTTCAAGGTTTTGTAAATGCTAATTCCTAACTATATATGGTCTATAACCTATGGTTTTTTCAGTGAATATATATATATATATATATATATATATATATATATATATATATATATATATATATATATATATATATGGATTAAGTGTTTGTGAGACATTATTCGCCCTATTGGCGGTATTGTCTACAACAAGCTGTTAGAAATTAAGGACTCATTTTAACTGCGGGAAGGAATAAAATATTTGAGGACTACATTATGTTACTAAAGATAAAAAGTAAATGGAGATACTATAATACCAGTAGCCTTAAGTTGCATGTGAAAAGTCTCTTCACCACAAAAAATAGTTCCCTTTTGTTTCTGCTACAACTTCTACGTTGTACTATGAGTTATGTTTTTCATACATGGATTAAGAACATTTTAGACATCATTTGGCCTAATAGGGATGATGTTTACAAAAGGTTATGCAAAAATAAAGACTGCTTCATAATTGCTGGACAATTTGTACCAGATATAATAATATCAGAAACAATTTTAACATACACTTGTTTTCATTAAGGTAGTAAGCTATCAGCAAGCCAGTATAAAACAACTTGTAGTGACTGCAGTGAACAGTATAACTTAGTTATAATGATCAACTGTGCACATTTGTTTTTTCTTTTTTGCAATCCATTGGTTATTTTTTCCCACTGTTTCATGATGAGTCTTCTTACAAAGCACTGTTGAAAGTGAACAAATATGAAAGCTGAACACAGGAAAAAGCAGTTCAATATTTGTCTATTTTTAATTAAAGTTTTGGTAAAAAATATTGTATGTTGTTTGGTTGCCTAATGTTCGAAATATTCTTTGCAGTGGTTGGAGGTTGAGATGTATTACGTGTATCAAATCACTAATCTAGTAATAGGTGCATTAAGTTACTACTCATATACTCATCTCATCTCCCATGCACAACAGCTGCACTAGTCCCATCATCCAACCACTTCCTAAGCAGTCATCCAATCACTCAGGTACTGCACTTGAATCCATCTAATCTCCCAGCCACTACTCGGGATTCATCCAATCACTCAGGTGCTACCCATGCACTATGCAAATACCCAGGCACTATGTATGCACTCATCCATTCACTGAGGCACTGCCCATGCATGCATCCACTCACCCAGGCACCACTCATGGACACATCCAGTCACCCTGGTAGTACAAATGCACTCATACTATCACCCAGGCACTATCCATGAACTTACCCAATCATGAAGACAGTATCAATGCATTAACCCAATCACCCAAACTCTCTCTGTGCACTCACCCAGTCACCAAGCCACTACCCTTGCACTCATCCAATGACCCCGGGTGTACCCCTGCACTCCTCCAATCACCCAGGCGCGTCTCTTGCAGACATCTAGTCACCTCTGCACTACTCATGTACTCACACAGTCAACCAGGCACTACCCATGCACTTATCCAATTACCCAAGTAGTACCCATGTAATCATCCATTGACTCAGGCTCTATCTATGCACTCACACAATCCCCACCACACTATCCATTCACTCATCTAATCACCCAGACACTACCATTGCACTCATCCTTTCACTAAGGTATTACCCATGCACTCATCTATTTACCCACACACTACATATGCACTAATTCGTTCACCCAGCCATTATCCATGTACTTATCCACTCACTCCAGCAGTACCCATGCACTCATGCATTCACTGAGGCAGTATGCTTGCATTCATCCATTCACGCAGGCACTACCCAGGCACTTATCCACTCACTGAGGCACTACCCATGCACTCATCCAATCACCCAAGCACTATTCATGTACTCACCCAGTCATGCAGACACTAAGCATTCATTCACCCAATCACCCAGCCACTACCCTTGCACTAATACAATTACAGAGGCTACTACCTTGCACTCGTCCAATCACTCCTGCCTGAATAGGCCACGTAAAAGCGAACGTACGGACACAACACTGATCTGTGCGTGTCGGATATATTGACGACAGAAGCAATCACTCCTCTTTGAATTTTCCCAGCCGAACTAAGGCTGGGACAGAACTATAACCAGCCAGAAGGCTCATAACACTATCCAGCATACATACAGCCCTGAGGAAGTCGCGGGTCTCTTGTCCCGATCAACGAAACATGTGTTGGCTGGAGCTACAACATGAGAACATTAAATGTATCTACATACGACATAATTGTTTCTTTGCTATAAGTGATTAACTTAGAACACTGTTTGTATGTGTGCCAGGGCTTGATATGGACTAACAATGCACATATTGAATCGCCCAGGCACTACCTATACACTCATTTATTCACCCAGACATTATCCATGCACTTATCCATTCATTCAGTCAGTACTGATGCACTCATCTAATCACCCAGGCACTACTCATGCAGTCTTCCATTCACTCAGGCAGTATGCATGGGCTCATCCATTTACTCAGGCATTATCCATACACTCATCAAATGATCCCACACTCATTCATTCACTCTGGCAGTACCCTTCCACTAATCCGTTCACTCAGGCACTATTCAAACACTCGTCTAATGACCCAGGCAATATACTTGCACTCTTCCATTCACTCATGCATTCACCTAGGCACTAACCATGCACATATCGAATCCCTCAGCCAAAACCTATGTACTCATCCTGTCACTCAGGCACAACCCACGCACACATCCATTCACCCAGGCACTACCCATGGACACATCCAATCACTTAGGAACCACCCTTGCACTCACCTCTTCACTCAGGTAATACGCATGCACTCATCCATTCACTCAGGCACTACCCATGCACTTATCCAATCACCCAGGCACTAACCTTGCACTTATTCATTCACTCATGCTGTCATGCATTTACTCAGACACCACTCATGCGCTCATCTATTCACAGAGACACTGGCCATGCATACATCCAATCACCCAGGCATTACCATTCTACTCATCCACTCACGCAGCCAGTACTTAGGCACTCATCTATTCACCCAAGCATTATCCATGCACTTATTCAATCACCCTGGCGCTATCTATTCACTCATTCATTCACCCAGCTATTATCCATGCACTCATCCATTCACTCAGGCACTACAGGTCCACTCTTCCATTCACTCAGGCACTCCATATGTACTCATCCATTCAGCCATACACTACCCATGCGCACATGCATTCACCTAATCACTATGTTTGCACTCATCCAATCACTCATGCACTACTTATGCACTCATAGATTTACTCAGGTACCACTGCTGCGCTCATTGCAACATCCATGCACCAGTTGTGTACTCATTCAATTATCCATACACCAGTCATACAGTTATTCCAATATCATACATACTTTAGCTTTTTTTAACAGTAAAAGGCGGTTCCAACTGGAACCTTTTTTTTTAAGGCTTTTGTAAAGATTTTACTTTTTTTGTTCTTTTTTATAATAAAAATGGCAACTGGGACAGCAGGAACTGAAGAAGCATGCACTGAAAAATATGCAAAACATATAAAAGAGGAAAAAAATCAACATGGATGCTGTTTTGCAGCAATGTGAATAGCTGTAAGATATTGTTCACCAGCACTTATGAAAACTCTACAGACCATGCAGTACGTGGCCATTCTTGACATCTTCAGAGCTATATGTTGCAGTACTCTGCACCTCAGAAGGGAGTTTTTGACCAGGAATTGTTGCTGCTGCCATTGACTTAGTTGGTCCTCAAGGTTCCCTCTGTTTAATCGTCCTTTTGGAGAGGTTTTTTTATGATAGGATTTTAGATGTTATAACATCGACATTGTCCCACATGAATATTTCTTGTTTTTCCTTCTAGAGAGGGTCTTTTTTCAAATTGTGCATTTCACAAGTTTGACAGCTGTTTTTGATTCCCCTGATGGGATTGGAAAATAATCTCAGGCTACACTGGCTCTTTGTCGCGGAGGTTCCTCTTCTTACAGATCTTCAGTCTCCACCTACTCCACATCCTGGTCCAGCTGTTGTTCCTGTTGACCCCCATCTACTAGCTGTGTTGCCATTTCTGCTAGAAAAAAAGGCCAAAAAGTTTGCAGAGCAAAATGAATCCACCTGCTCAGAATGAAGTTGTATGAAATAAGATTCAAGAAGGAGGAGTGGGTGTGTACTTCCTATGGATTTTGCTGAAAAGTATACTATCCAATGATATTCCTTGCTTTGCCAGTCATGTGATATTCATGGTGACCGAAATAGTCACGGTTACCGTGGTGAAGCTGAAATGCAAAATACAAGTTTAAAGTAGTTTTCATTCAAAATGGAAAAAACAGAACTTTCAACACTAAAATAGTAAACACCTACACCAAACATTTTCACAATACCTCTACATATATGTTTTAGAGTTGTTGAAAAACAAGCGCTATCCGAGACTACCGACATCATCACGACTATCGCTGTCCTCGCAGAAACGGGAACAATTGTTTGGAGGCGATTATTCTGGAAACTCGCTAGAAAAATATGAGACTAAAAAGTACACTAATAAACCTCTACTGTTAAATATCCTGTAGAATATGACTATACATATGTTTTACACTTTGTATTAACCACCCGCTCTTCGCGATTACCAATGTCATCGCGATGACATCGGTAGTCGCGAATAAATGCTTTTTGTGAGAAGGTGGCTTTCTTCTACATTGATCATAGAAAGAAGTTAAAGGAATATTCTTTTACATATTTAGAGTCACACTTTATTTAAAAAATGTCTTTGAGTGTATTTTCCAGAAGGTGAAATACATTTACTGATGACAGAATCCATACTCTAAATGCAACTATGTTGTGCTGACTTACAAAATTGTTAAAAATAAAACCAGTTATTAATGTATTTTCTGATGATGACATATGAAATCAAAAAATCTGTGGTGTATTATATAAATATTATACACAATATACAATCATAGAAGAAAGTACCAAAATATTACAGGTTCACTTACAAAAAAATGGACATTAAAAGTAAGAAATAGAATTTTTAAACACCCTAGAAATTGAAAAAAAACAATGGATTCAGGAACCTTATAGTTAACAATTAGCATTTAGAAAACCTTAGAAATTCACAGAAAAAAACAAAGGTTACAGGGATGTTATAGTTAGGAAATCAAATGTAATAAATACTTAGATATTCACTGAAAAAAACAAAGGTTGCAGGGACATTATAGTTAGACTGATATTCAACTCGTACAAAACCAGAGAAATTCAGCAGTTATAGTTAGATGAGCTAACTACAACTCGCGCCCCTGCAATGCAAAGCTTATGAACTCACATATTACATCCCTCAAGACATGGTCAGTGACATCACTGATGATACCACTGATGACATCACTGATGACATAATCCACAGAATCTCTGACACAGCCACTCGCACATCCATGTAACCTTTCATACACCCACTCCAACTTTCACACTACCATTCTCTAAACCATTGACACACCGATACCAGTACTTACATACCCATTCACTGATTCATGGGTCTACACACACATCCACTCAATCACCCATATAGCTACTCATACACCCACTCACTCACTAATACAGCCAGTGATATATCCATTCATACAGCCAATCAGCCACTCACACACTGACAGTCATTCATAGAGCTACTGACAAACCTATTCCCTTACATCTAGTCAATCACACTGCCACTTACTCTCCTTTACAGTTAGGCACACACCAAATTACTTATTCATACAGATACTAACAAATACTTCCTCACCTATAGAGTCACTGACACAAGCACACATTCACCCATACAGCCACTCTCACAATCACTCACTCACACATACAGTCACTTATATATTTCAACACTCACATATACTGCCTTTCACATATGCAGTTACTCACCCATATACCACTGAGACATCCATTCACTCACTGACACAGCGCATACACACACTCTCAGATGAACTCATGAACCGAAACAGGCAGTTATTCCCTTATTCACTCATCCATGCAGGGAGTCACACACCCCTCACCCACCCACACAGACACTCATGCACCCATACAGGTACTCAGACAACCAATCAATAATCCATTTAGGCACTCATGTACCTTTTCACCAACCAATCCAGCCACTTACACACCAACTGACAGACTGATACAGACATTCACACAAATTAGTCGCTCGCCCATACATTCACAGAGGCACATATAATCACTCACTTATACAGTCAGTCATGCACCCACTAAATCATCTATACAGGCACTCATAACCCAACTGATTCGTCAATGCACCTTGGTGTATATTTAACACTCAAAATGTTTTAGAAACACAGTCACCAGATGATGCCATTAGCGATGTCCTTTGAGATGTCATCAGTGATGTCATCAGTGATGTCACTGACCATGTCAAGAGTGATGTAATATGTGAGGTCATAAACGGTGCATTGCGGGAGCACAAGTTATGGTTAGCCCAGCCAACTATAACTGCTGAATTTCTATGGTGTTGTATGAGTGAAATATCAGCCTAACTATAAAAATGCAAGGATTACCCTGATACAATATGAGTAAGTGGAGGAATGCAAGAGAGGTGAGAGGGGTATTCAGACCTCCTCTCACTGAATGTGAATGACGACGCTGCAGGAGACATTGAAATACTGTGCCAGTGTAAATATATTAGGAGCACAAGCACTTTGAAAATGAATTCATTCGTACTAAAATCTGCTGTGTTTTTCTTAGACCATTGATCTGTAATGGAAATTTTAAGCACTGCAGTCCAAATGTATTCATTCTGGCTTTCAACGTGCATTCTGGGGAATGTAGGCCACAAAGACTATTGAACTATCAAGGAGTCTGACTTTGAAAAGAATGTGGTCACTTTACATCAGTTATGTTGCTCACCTGTGATCAAGACTTGTGCCAGAGCTGAAATGCATCAGAACAGATAATGAGTCTGCTGCTTTTTGATGTTTAATAAAGCGCCTGTCACCAGAAATGTGGGTAATTTTGACCTTAGGTTATTTCGAAGTAGTACCAACGTACAGTAAAAACAAAGGGTGAAGGCTTGGGGCACTGCATGACCATAGAGTTTGCCCAGCAATGGGGTATTGGACACCTGCAGCTAGGCACTGCCACCAAACCCACGCTGCACACAGGAAAAGGCCATGGTGGCGGTGGGTTGGCTGTCTGTGGGGGGCTGGGCATCTGGCGGGTTGGGCACACAAGACCACACGCCTGACAAAGCCAAAGGCTGTGTAATTTTGCGGTAGTACTGCAGTAGTATGGCACCATGAAAAATCGATCAAGGCCTTGTGGTGCTGCAAGATGATGGGGTTGGCAAGAAACAGGGTCTTGGGCTCAGGGCCTGGCCATAGGCATGGTGTAGGACTTGTTAGGTATGATAATACAATATTACTTTATGTTATAAAAACCTTAGAAATTCACTGAAAAATCAAACGTTAAAGTGACTTTATAGTTAGGAGTCGTTAAAATATTTTAATTTACGTTATAAACATTGAGAGATTCACTGAACAAATGGTTGGTTAAAGTGAGGTCATAGTTTGGTAGAAATGTCAGTTAAAACATTACATTTTAAACTCAAAGAATTACTGAAATTCACCAATTATAATTACCTGAAGTAACTGTAACTCTCGCCCTCGCCATGCACTGTTTATTACCTCACATATTACATGACCCATGACATCCTCTATCACATCATTGATAATATGAAGGCAACATCTGAAATTACATTATTGATCACAACTTTGTACATGTCGAGGGTGCAATGCAAGTGAAGAAAAATAATGGTTTATTAATAGATTTGCATGTAGTTGCTTTTCCTTCGAACTATTAATACTAATAATTTTAATAATAACAATATTTTTAAAACGTGGCCCTTTGCTGAACAGTATCATCAAATCAAGACAGAAGATGACATTGTATTGAAAGAGGTGAACCTAAAAAAGATGCCTAGTAGAAATGTGTGAGAAAGGCCAATATTTCTGTTGCTTTTAAGAAAGTCTGTATGTCTACACATCTGTGCATTGTGACCTAAAAAGGTGCAAATCCAACCACATGTTAACATGACAGCAAACTTTAGAAATGAATGCTCAAGGACGATTAATGAATGTCACTCTGACTTTGTTTTATGACAGACTGAAGTATCCAAACAGCAAGCAGTCAAGCCATAAATCAACAGCTAACAAGTCATTGTGCGGGCAAGGTAAAGCACATTAAATACATACAAGAACCCAGATAGCTTGATCCTATTTCCAAAATCTACTGAAGGATGTAACCATCCTCAAAATACCATGGCCTTGATGGCCAGCTGTTTCAAGCAATAGCAAGCCATGAAAAACAAATGAAAAACAATAGCAGAGACGGGCTGATCCAAAACCCAGTCTGTCCTATAAATCTTTTATTTACCGACTTGACTTATCTTACTGATTGTAAGAACAGAAATATTAAGTTGTGCATAGCCATAAAAACAAACACTTGCCACCAGAGTTGCACGCCACTTGTTGTGCTGTTTTGAGACCTGAGTCAAATAAAATTCCTAGGTAATTTGCCTTTTCAACCGCAGTTGGTAATGGATCCTTCTCCAGAGACCAAATGACGTTTGACCAAATTGATGGGAGAGATTCTATCACCATTATCTTTGTAAAAGGCGAAAGATTTATTTGGTTTGAAGAGAAACCAGAGTATATCACCATTATCTTTGTTTTGTTAGGGTTAAAGTGATTGGCTCTCATCCATTGATCAATGACTAGCGGGAGTGCGAAGAATTTTTAAACATCTGCTAGCACTGATGGATATCTAAATCACTAGAGGGTAACTGTTCCTATGAGTAAATGCTAGCCTAGTCAGCAGCATAAAGTGTAGATAGAGAGCAAGAGTGGTTGAAGTAAACCTATCTCAATAAATGGATGAAGGTTGGATACAGGGGAAATCCTCAAATTTGAAGAGTTGCCCTCACTCACCAGTTAAGATGTCATGCTTCATCATTGGGGCGTTGTGCTCCTCGTGGGGGTGGCGCTGCAGTCCCCCACGTGCCTGTGAGAGGGCTCCTTGGCGGAGATCTTTTTTAGAGGAAAGCGGCAGTGGTGAGTGTGGGTATGTGGGGAGGTGCAAGTGAGTTAGAAATACCGTGATGGTACCCTAGGTAGAGTTTATTCTAGGGCCTGGACGGTATAGTTAAAAACAGGAAAAAAACAGAACCTTGCGATTCACCATGAGGTCAATGTAAACTTCTGAGACACTTGTTCCTGCTGTTGAGGCATTCCCGGATAATGTTTGGGATTGGATCTATCCGCAAGAGTGGCCACTAACGATTGGGTTCAGATATACCCTGACCACTTACCTGATTCAGGTCATAATAACAGGGTTTACTGTGTGTTTCTCGCAAAGCCCTGTTCCTTGTTTTTCTTTGCACCTAATTCTCTCCCGATCCTGATGAAACGCCACAGGATCCATTAGGGACCGACAAAGCGTGAAACATGTCGACCTGATTACTAATCTACATCACAACTCACCTTATTGCAAAAATCAACGAACCCCCCTTATTAAAGAAAGGGACATGCATTCAGTTTGTTCCTGTTTTTAACTATACCGTACAGTCCACAGAATAAACTCTACCTAGGGTACCGTCAAAGTATTTTTAATTCACTTGCACCCTACCCACATACCCACACTCACCACTTAGGCGTTCCTCTAAAAAAGATCTCCGCCAAAGAGCCCTCTTGAGGGGCCCATGGGGGACTGCAGCGCCACCCCCACGATGAGCATAACGCCCAATGATAAAGCATGACACCTTAACGGGCGTGTGAGGGCAACTCTTCAAATTTGAGGATTTCCCCTGTAGACAACCTTCATTTATAGATTGAGATAGGTTTACTTTACCACTTTTGCTCTCTACCTACACTCTATGCTAACGACTAGGCTAGCATCATATTAGGAACAGTTACCGTCTAGTGATTTAGATGCACTACTTGGGTCACGGGTACTGGACCTCTTTTTCCAAGCTCCCCGTCCCTCTCTTTCTGTATTAAATATGTTGTGTTATCAACACAATTATAGAAATTGACTCCTCCAGAACATAACAGTTTAATCAATGGATACATATATGTTAAAAACAAGGGGAAAGGGGAGCCCCGTATGGTACCTACATGTCTTTACGACCAATTTTGATGTATGGGTTGCAGATGCAATAGCCTACATTTTGCCATGTGACAGAATGTCATCACCACTACATGTGAAAGTGCCACCTGTTATGTAGGTCTGTTACCTATGACAGATCAACGCTGCTTTGAAGAACTAATGATAATGAAAAAAGAGTGTTGCCTTGTCAGCCGAAGAAGGAATTTTCTGAACTATTCTAAATATCTACTTATGTTGAATGATATTTCAGAAGTCCTGGTTCCAAAAGTGCGTGCTATTATCCGTCGACCCGTCACTCTCACGCACCTCTGTGCATTGCCAGTTGACGCCGTTCTCGCGTTTGATCGTGACTCCACACCCAGCGCAAATTGCGGGGAGACATTTTTGTTCTTGATTAGCAGCTGTGTCAGGATTAGCCTGTCACTGTTTGTACAGACATCTGTCAAAATGGCCTGCTGAAAGGGCTGGTTTAGGGAATTTCTGGATAAACATAAATCAGTTGCCAAGCCAGCACTGCACACAACAGTGTCTAAATCTGAGCCTCGAGCTGGCCTTCTTTTTTATCTCATTAATTGCTTTTTTTCGCAGTTGCTGCCAAGATTTTAGCAAGCTGAGTTAAGCTAATGATGCGGTAATTGATAGATTCTCTGAAGAATGTTTAAACTTTGCCATGACGAAGGGTTTGGTAAATAATCAGTATCATTTTGCTGGTTTGCAAGCACACAAATACTCTATGGACATGGGTTTATTACAAGACAGACTCAGCTCAGCTTGATCCTGCATGGCATTTTTGAAGCAATGCATCGAATCATGCAATTGATGTCTATTTGTGAAACCAAAGTGCAGGCCAGATAACAATAGACATTACTGCAGAACTTATTGAATGCCCAGATATGTATGCACAGCTGTTGTTAGTGATCCTAAATTTGTGTCTATGCTTCAGAATATAAAGATATAATTCAAACAGCGATGCCTAGCCCCCATATTTTCATAGTACTCCTCTCCTGACATTTCACCACCCTGACTTCTGGATTTTCAAAGGCCACAAACATAGCTGATGTTACATTTTATGTTATGCTACATTGTATTTAGTGAATATGCCATTTGTAATATGCTATTTATTTCCATTGCTGAGTGTAGAGAGAGGCCATGATTCAGGAGAGCCTATGTCTTGAATGAGCCATGATGCCCCTCACCTCACGCAACAATGCCAATATATAGCATTTTATACTTGGTGCATCTGCCTATATGGTTTAAGCCATGGCAATTTTGTTATTGCATTTATTTAAACAAAAAGTATTTAACCAAAACTAGGATGCAAGGAGTTAACTTTGCGCAGCAAACTAAAATCACACTGAAGAGATATGATGACTCTTAAGAAAGTTGTTTCCTTGTGCAAAGTAATTGTGAAATGCAATCTATGAGGCCCTTGACGAATCTTCATTGCATTTTCAAAACTAGTGTGCAACTCACTTCAGCTGCTCTCTGAATCGTTTTGGGGTGATTCGTCAAGTGGGAGCCGAGAAAAAGAGGTGGTCCCCAAATGCTTTTTCCCGTGCAATTTCCCATTGGGAGCGTAGGCTGGACCACAGCCTGAACCGCTGAATGAAATTACACCAAATTTGGCAGAAAGCTAGAACTTGGTCCAGACCGACTGCTTTTAGTAATTTGGTGTAAATCTGTTCAGCAGTTTTGTAGTTATCAAGAAAAAAGATTTATGAAGAGATGCGGATCCGCCGTGGTGGATCCACGGATACATATGCCAACAGCAATGCCATGATTGGCTGGCTGCAACCTGAGAGAAGGAATAAAAGTTGCTGCATGGCACACATTTCCGGGGGAGAACAAAGTGTAAATAGGATATAAGGAGTAAGGATAGAGGGATACTGACCCATAGGGACTGATGGAAGGGTCTGTGAGGGATCCCGCATGGCCAAGAAATGTACCAAAAATGTTTTTTTTTGGAGGTGCATGAGTATCTGCAGGTCTTCCGTGGTGCTCAGTGTGGCCCTCGTGGGAATTCACAATGGATCTGTGGATACTGATCCAAATTATTTAGAAAAATACACCCACTCGTAGACTCATTCACATACTCACTCACACATTGATTTACACAACCATTCTAAGATTTATTCACACACTCATACAGCCGCTCACACACCAACTCAGAGACCCAGAGAAACACTCACACACCAACTCAGAGACCCACAAAATCACTCATACACCCACTCACAGACCCACACAGTCAGTCACACATTCACCCACTCATGCACTCCCATACCCACTTATACATGCACGCAAATACTCATACACCCATACTGCCACTCAGACACCCACTAAGAGACCTAGAAAACTACTCACACACCCAGAGAGCCACTCCCACTCAGAAAGCTAGAGAACCACTCACATAACCACTCACAGACCTATACAGGCACTCACACACCTACATACACACCCACACAACCACTCACACACCCACGTATACCCCTGTACAGCCACTTACGTACCCACTCAGGGACCCACAAACCCGCTCAGATACCCACACAGTTAGTCAAACGTGCATTCACACAGCCACTCACACACCAACTTACATACCCATACAATCACTCACACATCTACTCACACACCCATACACCCACTTACACTCCCACTTAGAGGCTCTCAGACCCACACAGGCACTCACACAGTCACTCACACACCCATGCAACCACTCACATAACCACTCATACACCCATATATCCACTCAGAAACCCACTCAAAGACCCACAAAACCACTCACATACCCACTCACAGACCTATACAGCCAGTCACACAAACACTCAAACACCCAATCACATACCTATATAAGCACTCACACACCCTAGAAGAGACCCAGAACATCACTCACATACCCATACATCCACCACTCACACACCCATTCAGACCCCCAGAGAACCACTCATGCATCCACCCATAGCCCTACACAGGCACTCACACACCCATGCAACCACTCACACACCCACTCACATACCTGTACAGCCACTAACACACCCACTCAGAGACCCACAAAATTACTCACAGACCAACACAGCCAGTCACACACACATTCACACACCCATACAGGTACTCACAAACCCACTCAGATATCCAAACCACAATGCACAATCCCACTCACACACCTATACAGCCACTCACACACCTACTCAAATACCCAGAGAACCACTCACATACCCACTTAGAGACCCACAAACCCACTTAGATACCCATACAGTCAGTCAAAAGTGCGTTTGAACACACCCACTCACACATTGACTTACACACCCATACAACCACTCCCATATCCACTCACATACATATACAGCCATACAGCTAGCCAAACACCAACCCAGAGCCCACAGAGCCACACAGGCACTCACACAGGCACTCACAGACCTATGCAAACACTCACATAACTACCCACACAACCATATGGCCACTCAAACACCTACTCAGATACCATCAAAAGCACTCACACACCCTATCACATACCAATACAGCCACTCACACACCCTATAAGAGACCAACAATACCACACACATACCCATTCGGCCACCACTCACACACCCACTAGGAGACCCAGAGAACCACTCACACATCCACTCATACACCTACACAGGCACTCACACACCCATGCAACTACTCACACACCCATTCACACACATGTACAGCCACTAATCCACCCACTCAGAGAACCACAATATCACTCACAGACCAACACAGCCAGTAACACGCACATTCACACACCCAAACACACACCCATACAGGCACTCACAAACCCAATTAGAGATTCAGACCACTATGCACAATCCTACTCACACACCCATACAGCCACTCACACACCTGCTCAAAGACCCAGAGAACAACTCACACACCCACTCACAGATCCACTTGGGCACTCACACACCCACATGCACACCCATGCAGCCACTCCCACACCTGTACGGTCACTCACACACCTACTGAGAGACACACAAAATCACTCACACACTCACTCACAGTCCCTCACAGTCAGTCACACATATACACTCACACACTTACTAACACATCCACACAAACACTTACACACTAACGCACCCCACAACCACTCATACACCCACTCACACACCCAGGTTACAGGGACTTTGTAGTTAGGAAATAGCATTAGCAAATCATAGAAATGCACTGAAAAAAACAAAGGTTATAGCAACATTATAGTTGGGAAATAACATTAAAAAGCTGTAGAAATTCACTGAAAAGTATAAAGGTTACAGGGACGTTATAGTTAGGAAATGTAAGTTAAAAGAACCTTAGAAATTCACTGAAAAAAAACAAAGGTTACAGGGACGTTATAGTTAGGTTCAAACTTTAGACACACAAAACCATAGAAATTCAGCAGTTATAGTTTCTGAAGGAACTATAATTCATGCCCTAAGGTAACTAAAACTCATGCCCTTGCATGCACTGATAATTACCCAGCATATTACACCACTCATGACATCATTTATAATATGGCAAAATCAAGATTATGCAGTTTCTAAAGAGAGGAGGGAAGAAAGGGGGGGTTTCGTTTGTTATAACCATGTGTTCGCAGGGGAAAGAAGAGCTGAAAATGAAATAGCTCCAATTAGGAGCAAGAACCCTCACACACCCCAAGGGGTGTCATGCTTCACCATCAGGCAGCTCCTCGTTGGGCCAGCGCTGCAATGCCCAATGGGCCCCATGAGGGGGCTCTTTGCTGGAGATCTTCTCTGTTTGCTGACGTGAAGCTAAAATGAAGTAGCGGGGCACAAAAAGTTAAAACTTCACTCAAAAAGCTTGCTTTTTGTGATGTGGTTTAAATCTGTTAAGCTGTTTTGAAGAAATTAGCATTCACAGAAAGGCTCGGGTTGGTCTTGAAGGGGTTAACCCTCAGAAAAGGTTACGTATACTTGGATGCTATGTCCTGTGGGGTAAAAATAATAGGCCAATCTGATTGGCCAAAGGAGTTTTTTCTGCTGTTGGTCATTTCAGTACCACAGTACAGGTGCTGGTACTGCAGTGCCAAAAGATCTTATTGGCTGGCCGCAACACTGAAGAAAATGTTGCAGCCATCATTTCAGGACTTGCACACTCAGTCCCAGATACCTAAGGAAAAAAGTAAAGGCCACATAAAAGGACAGGGTGGCCACACCCTGACCCACTGGGTCATGGGTTGGGGACGGTCCCTGGTGGATTGAGAGCAGTTTGCCCGAGGATGTGGGGCAGAAGCACAACTCAGAATACGATAAAAACCCACAGAAGGTCACAGAAAAAGTTTAAATTGACATTATAATTAGGGCCACTTGAATTATGTAATCCTGCGGCTGCTGTGTTTTCCCACAGAATTATGGATTTGCCGCTTTTGCCACATAATCCGTGATCTGCTACATCATCTTCAGATTTGAGCAAAAATAAATGTGTTCCTAGCCGCATAATTTGGCCCTCTCTTGCCGCATAAGTCTAGTGGCCTTGAATATAGTTAGGCATGGTAATAAGATTGCAGCTTACATTTAAAAAAATCAGAAAGTCACTAAAAACAAAGATTAAAGTGACATTATAGTTAGGTGCTGAATGAGATAAGAACCTATGTTTAAAAATCAGTAACTCCCTGAAATTCGCCAGTTAAAGTTTAACGTGCGCCCTCATCTCTATGCTCTATATAACATAGCCTAATTCAGGGTATGGAGGCAGATCACAAACATCTGAAAAATGAGATTCAATTCAACTGAAGATGGAAAAGATATCACTTCAGGAAATCCATGTCAAACTTCCTCATCCTACCCCTCCTAGTGAAGTTCCAGCTTCTTCCCTCTCCCATTTGCAGCAGTTGGCAGAGAGCACCCTTCGTCATATACCCATTTTTTTATTTGCAAAAACTGAAGTTGAAAATAACAATGAAACCCTCAATTCTTTTGGCCTTCTACCGTCGCTGACCCAAATAACATCGGGGTGTCAGATGACGCATGACTGTAAGACACAATCTGCTGTTCACACTTGGAATTGTACAACCTCCTAGTCACCTCTAGCATTGCACCAACTTTAGCTAGCATCAGCCAAGCCTCTGCAAACCTATTTTGGAAGAAAGTATTCTATAGAAGACTAAGTCTCACTTAGCAGGTGTGGTAAATTATTGACCTCATTCAGCAGCTTCTCCACATTTCTCTGTACCCTTCCACTTGCATCTTCCCAGTTGAACCACTCCATCTGGGAACCTGTGGGCCATCAGCAACTTGTGCGGTCCACAGGCCCACTTTTATCTGGGCCCCACGGGCCACTAGCATCTTTCTCCCTACTGGCTTGCTCCCATATTTGCACCAATGGCCTCAACTGCTCCTGGCCTGACCTGTCAGGGAATCCCTTTAAAGGAGGGTGAAAGGGGCTACAGGAAGCCTGTATGGCCCAAGCCAGCCTCCCTATTTTTCTAAATGGATCCCTCAGCATGTTTTGAAATCATCTCAGTCACTCACAGCTGTGACAGACTGGAGCCGCAGGAGAGCACTTGTTTATGCTAACACTCCCAAATCCGCTGATAGACCACTGATTTTTTAAGTTTAAAATTGATTTATTTTAGCTGGCTCCAGTTTGACTCTTCCTCCACTTCCTTCAGAAAAATGGACAACCGTTGTTTTCACAATTTATCTGGTCCCCAATGTTCTGTATGTCCATGATTGGCAGTTGTTTAAAAAAATGCCTGGGGTGTTGCGTCTGTGTTTTTTGATAGGAAAGGGTGGGTAGATGCAATAGTGGCTGGTGTCAGGGCAGAGTCGCAGAGTGGTGGGAAGGAGGAAGGAATGCAGCCAAAAATGCAAACAAAACAAGCATTGGTAAATGCATTAGATTTCACCTATGTGATTAATAATAAGCAGTTTCTTGTTGTAATTTGTAGCTTGCTGAGTAGTTGTACAATATAAGTTACAGACAGTCTGTTAAAGTGTTATGACTTATTTATGTACAAAAAGGCAATATATCTTGTGCTGTTACTAGTGGTGTAGTGCTGGAAAGTAATAGCAACACTTTGAACAATGAAATGAAAGAGGCAAATAATAGAATTAATTGATGTAATAGCAATCTTATGTGTTTAGAATAGTTCTGACAACTTATGGACCCAGTGCCACTGCACCTGCTCAACCATTCATATCATGCCCCTACTGCCTACACCATACCTGCATTTGTGACTGCCTGTTTAGCAATATCTGGTGTTTAGAGGAGTGTATGTTAACTTGTGTACATGGTGCCACTGCACCTGCTGCACCATTCAAATCATGACCCTATTGCCTGTAAGGTAACTGCACTTGTGACTGCCTGTTTAGTAGTAAAATATTGCAATATTTTATGATTAGAGGGGTTCCTAGATCTTTGGGCACCTGTGTCACTGCACCTGCTGCACCACTGAAATCATGACCCTAGTGCCTGCAAGGTAACTGCTCTTGTGACTGCTGTCTAGTAGTTAAATATAGCAATATTAGTTGTTTAGAGGAGTTCTGCCAACTTTTGTCCCCAGTCCCACTGCACCTGCAGCACCATTGAAATTATGGCCCTAGTGCCTGCTAGATATCTGCACTTACTGCCTGTTTAGTTGGAACATTATTCTGCATTTAGTGGGGTCCCTAGAACTTTTGGCCCCAGTGCCACTTCACCTGCTGCACCATTAAAATCAAACATCCTTTAACTGCAATATAACTGTAATTGTGTCTGCCTGTATAGTAGTAAAATACAGCAATATATGTTTTTAAAAGATTTCTGACAACGTTTGAGCCCAGTGCCACTGCACCTGCTGCCCCATTCAAACAATGATCCTCTTGCCTACAGGATAACACCTGTGACTGCTTGTTTGGTAGTAAAATATAGCAATATTTGGTGTTTAGTGGAGTTATGACAACTTTTGGCCCCAGTGCCACTGCACCTGCTGCACTATTTAAATGAAGCCGCTTTCAATTGCAAGGTAACTGCAATTGTGACTGCCTGTTTAGTAGTAAAATATAGCAATATATGTTTTTAGAAGATTTCTGACAACGTTTGAGCCCAGGGCCACTGAACCTGCTGCACCATTCAAACAATGATCCTCTTGCCTACAGGAAAACACCTGTGACTGCTTGTTTAGTAGTAAAATATAGCAATATTTGGTGTTTAGTGGAGTTATGACAACTTTTGGCCCCTGTGCCACTGCACCTGCTGCACTATTTAAATCAAGTCGCTTTCAATTGCAAGGTAACTGCAATTGTGACTGCCTGTTTAGTAGTAAAATATAGCAATATTAGGTGTTTAGAGGAGTTCTGACAACTTTTGGGCCTGGTGCTACTGCACCTGTTGCACCATTCAAATCATGACATTGTTGTCTGCAAAGTAACTGCACTTGTGGTTACCTGTTTAGGAATAAAATATAGACATTTTAGGTGTTTAGTTGGGTACCATGAGCTTTTCATCATCATCATAAAACTTTATTTCTGCTCATTTGAACCATAAAACTGCACAATGCAGAACAATATGTATAATAAAAATACTCATCCGAATTCATTGCAGTAAATAAATAATCATACAGCATCAATTGTCAAGTAAAACATCACAGAGTTCAGATAAAGCTAAAAGGCACAAAAACCTCAAAAGAAGTCCTGGAAGAAAACTCATTAGGGGTTCGCTATGTCCCCCTGGGGTACGTGAGCAGAAAATCAGACATACTGAGGGCAGTCAGTACTACGATCAAAAACATGATGATCTTTCATAGAAATGAAAATTAAATCCATAAAAGCCACCTAAAATTCATAAAACATCATCTAAGAACTGTAGCCCTCTGCTGAATAGCATGATCAATATACGTGGCAGCAGAGAAGCAGCTCTTAATCGTGGGTAAGGGTTGCAGATAAATAAAAGCAGTTCTACATTAACAAATGATGGCCGCCCTAACAATGAGCATCAAATAATATTTACAAAATAGAATAAAATGTAAGGTAGTCTGTGGAGATTGGTCATCACAAGGACATAAAGGTAGTTATGAAAAATAAGTGCCATATGATGGAAAGACAGCTAGAAAGTGCATTGTGCATAGCCTGGGCACATCAATAATAATTTGTGGTGTAAGTCTCCCACACATACTAAGGGCCCAATTACGATTGCGGTGAATCCGCATCCTCAGGGCCGGCGGAGGCCACCACCGGCACGGAGGATGCGGATTCACCGCTGCGTTGAGTGAAATTACCCCCCACCAGATTAGGATGGCGGGGGGGGGGTCATCTGCGGGCGGCAAGACCGTCTGCCGCTTTTCCGCTGCGAGACCGCGGCGAAAAAGCTCTAATATGGTGGCGGTGTCTATCAGACACCGCCAGCCATATTAGGATTTGCTTAGGGATATGCCTTTCCGCGGCGGCAATGCCGCCACGAAAAGGCTTACGGTCTTTTCTGTGGGGGCCCATTGTGGGCCCCCAGGGTGAAGGGGGTGGGGGTGTACATGGGGGGTACCTATGGTACCCCCTGCATTTGCATGCACGAAGCGGCAGGCACCGCGCGGTGCCTGCCGCTTTGTGCATGCAAATGCACTGCTTGCATTTTTAACATTGCGGCGGGTGCTGCTTCAAGCAGCACCTGCCGCAATGTTAAACATACAGGATGTAACCGCCAGGGTGGCGGTCACATCCTAATTTGCAAGGAGGGACCGCCGCTGCCCCTGCTGACGGTCCCTCCACCTCTGGGGTGGCGGACGGACGCAGTTCCGTCCGCCATCCTAATAGGGCCCTATGTTTGGTGCAGGACTTTCAACTGGGCAAATTCCCATGTAGGTCTGGATTGTAAATTTGTCTACAGCACATCTCATTCTCTTCTCCAGGCATTCAACTACAAATGCCTACTGGAGCTTTTGGTCCCAGTGCCACTGCACCTGCTGCACTTTGGAAATCATGATGCCCATAGTGCTTGCACAAAAACTGCACTTATGACTGCCTGTTTAGTGGTAAAATATTGCAATATTAATGGTTTAGAGGAGTTCTGATAACTTTTGGACCCGGTGCCACTGCACCTGCTGCACCATTCAAATAATTTCCCTGTTGTTTGCAAGATAACTGCACTTGTGACTGCCTTTTTAGTAGTATAATATAGTAATGTTAGGTGTTTAGAGGAGTTCTGACAAATTTTTGGCCTGGTGCCACAGCACCTGCTGCACCATTCACATCATGACCCTAGTGCCTGAACGCGAACTGCACTTGTGATTTCCTGTATAGTTGTAAAATATAGCAATTTTAGGGGTTTAGTAGTGTGCCTAGAGCTTTTGGTCCTGGTGTCACTGCACCTGCTGTTCCATTGAATTCATGACCCTGTTGTGTGAATGTAACTGCAATTGTGACTGATTGTTTAGTAGTAAAATATAGTATAGCTCTTGGATATTAACTTCATTTTCAAATGCTCAATGTTTATTACAACATTTAGAATTTGATCATACTGACCAAAATAGATTAAGTTGAAAAAATCAATCTGATAATGCCTAAAACGTGCAAACATTCTAAAGCTTAAGCATCTGCTTTACACAACTAAGTAATAAAAAAAGCATTCCAGCATACTGTTATAAGTTGTCTGCCTTTTGCGTGGGGATAGATCTTATCTTGACAGTGTGAACAGCTTTAGTAGAAGTATCGTTAATGCATGCAGCCAGGGCAAGTTAACAACAAAAAAATTCCACACAAAGGCTAACTAACACAGTAATCGGTATTGGATACTGATAAGAGCACCCTTTTAAGATACATGAAATAAAGAGATTTCACAAGCACAGCACAAGCGATGTGCAGGCGAAACCTAAAAAGAACTGCCACATCACTGCTCTTCTGCTCCTCTCTGGCTCCAGTCCACTGCAGGCACAGGCTCCCACACTCTCCTGCATTCAATCCAGATGCTGCTCTCATGATAAGAGCAGCATCAGGATTGGCCCGAATACCCTGGATTTGTGCTCACGTTGGAGACATCTCAGTGTGCATGTCGGCTAGGTCATCTTGAGAAGGCCGGCCAAACCGACATGTGCACTGATAGCAGCGCCCACCACTCCCCCTCGAGACTGCCCCATGATGGCCCCACCCCCAAGACTCAGCCCAGGAAAGAAAAATAGAACAATATTGTTTTATTTTTCACTTTTTTTAGACTGCTGGCAGGTGGGGAGATGCTCCTGCGCCATAGTGGAGGAGACGTTGCTGGGGAGGTCAATGCAAAACGTATTGATTTTATTTTTTAGGGTTGTAGTACAATCAGTAATGGGTCCTTGTTTTTGGGAAGGGACTGGGACAGGACAGAAAGCCATGAGTCTGTATTTTTTTAGGGGGGCGGGTTGGACAACCAGATATTGGTCTGTGGTTTGAGGGCACTCAGGACAACCAAGTATGGGTCTGTTTTTTTAAGGCTGGGAGGATCCATAGGGCAACCAGTTCTTTGTATATTTTTTGATGGATGGATGCTAGGCAATGAGGTATAAGTGTTTTGGGGGCTGGAAGAGCAGGTAGGAGAACCACAATACGTCTGTGCTTGGGGGCTGTGAAGACAATCAAGCAGGTATGGTTCTGTGGGGGATGGCAGGACATCGATCTATTGAGGGGACTGAGTGGCAGGATTACTAGTTATGAGTAAAGTTTCGGGGCCTCGGAGGATGGGGAAGGTAACCTTCTGTGTTGTTTTGTATATTTGAGCTTTTGTGCCCTCTACAGAGAGGTAAACAATTTATGAGGGATTTTATGGCTTGGGCATAAAGACAGGGCAACAAGGTTTCGGTCAGTTTTTGGAAGCTGTAAGGGTAGCCAGGAAAACTAGGTATGGATCTGTCATTTTTGTGGTGTGGAAAAGGCAACCAGTTGTGGGTCTGGTTTGTGGGTCTCATAGGGTGGCGTGGCAACCACATGTGGGTATGTGTTTTTTATGGCGGCAGAGCAACTAAGTATTAATGTTTTGGAGTGCTAGGCAGGCATGGCCACCACACCAGGCAATCAGGTATTAGTGATTTGGGGAGGTAGGGATAGCAGGCAGTTTATCATGGTGCTGGTCTGTTTTGGGAGGTGGGGGGATGGGCAGGACAACCAGATACATTTAGCGGACAAGAAAGCGAATAAGGTGTGGCTCTGTTTTAGGTATAAAAAGTGCACCAAGCCATTCTGATTTTAATTCTTATTTTTCAGTGACCCAGACTGATTCCAAGGGGGAAGCATCTGTGTGATCAGAACATGTCAAGTGTCAAAGACTATGGTAACCACTATTTGATGCTTCCATGATCCTATCATTAAGGGTTCTCAATCTGGTTCTCTGTAGAACTAAAACAGAAGAAGCCACATCTGTCACTACTGGAAGGCGAATCAAACCTTATGAACAGTGAAACCTTTATTTCTTGTAAAATACGGGTTGGATGATACCAATGATATTATAATTAAAGGCTACATTTATTATCTGTTTATGGTGGCCAACACACAACACATGGCCATGCTTCCTGGCAGACACTGGTGCATATGGCAACACTATCAACTATTGTGTTCACAAACTACTATGCGCAGAAAGTTGACGTGAGTGATGAGTCAAAATTGCTTTGTACCATGGAGTGGCAGCCCTCCAGCAATCTACTCAAAGGAACAAAATGGGGCTGAAATAGAGCAAGCACCTATAGGCTTTTCGTAAAAGCCAGATCTACTGTAACAGTGGGGGCTGGCTTTGCACGAAATCCTGATACCAATGGAAGCCAGTGGCAAGTGGAATATTGTGTGATATTCCTATGCATAACCTGGCGTCATCGATGCACAACATTTGCTAAATCAAAATGTTTCGTCAGTAGGTAGTTATAGTTAGAACCTACTTTCCATAGGAAAAGCTTTTTTTGATTTGCTAATATCTTTGGAGTCGGTTGACTAATCTTCGCAAATTTTTCAAAACTAATGGCCTGCTCCAGTCAGCTCCTGTCTTGAAAGTTTCGGGATGATTTGTCAAGCCGGGGCCAAGAAAATAGGGGGATCCCAAAACGTGTTTTCTCCCTGCTAATTTCCAATATTTGAGAATTTTGAGATCTGATTGGCTGAACCCTCCCGATCACAAGCTTGTTTCTGATTGGCTGCCAACACTTCAAACCAGGAAGTGTTGGAAGCCATCTTGTGAGTCGGTAGAACCGAGTCACAAGAGAAAAGGTAAAAAAAAAGAAAAGAGGGCAGGGTAGAAACACCCTAACCCCCTAGGCCTGGTCAGGGGGTCCCACAGGGACCCCCAGGAAAAAAACATCTTTGTAAAAATAAATTTGGCGCGATTTGCGAATCCTGCTGAAAATAAACAGAGCACGGTATCCCATGGTTCATTGTAATAAGCCCCAGGGTTGGCCAGGTCCCGGTGACAATATGCCAAATATATGCAGGGGCCTCACAGGCCCCCACAGCCACAGGGACCGCCACCTCCCCAGGGATTTATTGATTATGCATAGGTGGCACGAGGCCCCCCGCAGGCCCAGGGGACTACCACCTCCCTGGGGCATTTGAAAATAGGGGGTGGGGGGCCCAAGCCCCGGGGACCCCCACCTCCCCAGGCTTCAATATTTTAAATACTGGGGGCCTCGCGCCCCCTCGCAGCCCTGGGGACCACCACCTCCCCAGGGATACCTTTAAAAATAGTGTGTGGGGGCTCAAGACCCCCACACTGCCCCGGGGACCACTGCCCCCGGGCTATTTACATGTTGGGAGGGGGGCCACGTGCCCCCCCTCCTGGACCCCTCCATGGCCCTGGGGACCGCCACCCCCTCAGGAAAGCTCTCCAGCAATGTCACGGGTTGCCCACCCCCGGGACATTGCAGTTTGCAATGACAGGGTGGGAGCACTGCTCCCGTCCTGTCATTGAAAACACTGCTTCGCTACATGGAAGCGAGAGCAGGAAACCTGCTCTTGCTTCCATGAAGCAAAGCAGAATTCTTTTGGACAAGGGAAGTTGCATGTCAACAGCTGTCCTTGTCCAAAAGCAATGCTGGCTCCCGCAGGAGGCGGGGAGCCGGCTGGGACCGCATGGGCATTGGGGCATTTGAGATGTCATCAGTGATGTCATCGTGATTTCACTGTCCATGTCATAAGTGATGTAATATGTGACTTCATCAGCAATGCATTGTGGGGGCGTGAGTTATAGTTAGCTCAACTTACTATAATGGCCACATTTCTCTGGTTTTGTACGAGTGAAATGTCCAACTAACTATAATATCCCTGAAACCTGTGTTTTTTTCAGTGAATTTCTAAGGTTTCTTAAATGCTAATTTATAACTATAACGTCCCTGAAACTTATATTTTTTTCAATGAATATGTATATATATATATATATATATATATATTGTCAAGGTACATGTATGTTCAGTTAAGCATAGTTAAATTTGCTTACCTATATGTACCTTCATGATGTTTTAGTCCTAGATATTCTTGACACAATATTTTTGCCACACAATATTTTTTCTCCTATATTTTGTGCAAACCACCAGTGAGTAACACAAATCCCACACTCCACGTCATTGTGGGGGGGAGCAACTCTCCTTATCCATTGCTGCAGCCTTGTGAAAAAAAGACAGGGATTGATAAAGAGACAATCATATTAGAAAAGGACATATGAGAGCAGAAAGACAACACAACTAACAAATTGGTGATAAAGAAACTGAGAGAGATTGCAGAGGACACATGCAAGAAAGATAAATAGATTGACTAGTAAAAGACAGCTGAGAGAGAAAAGAGGATGCAGGGCAAAGCTGATAAAGAGACAGCTAATAAAGAGACAGGTGAGAAAAGGTGAGAAAGAGCTGAGAGATAGGTGATACATATACAGGTGAGAAATACAGCAGACTGAGAGGAGTATATATAAGAAAGAGGTGACAAAAGGGAAAGACAGGTGAAAAGGGGACAGCAGAGAGAGAGAGGGGGAAATGGGTGTTAGAGGGATAGGTATACAAACAAGTAGAAAAAAGACTTCTGAGAAAGACAGTGGAGAGATGGGAGAATAATGGCCGATAAACAGTTTAGAAAGTGAGCTAAGAGGAAGGAAAACTGAAAGACAGCAAAGCGTAAATAGACACAAAGAGGTGAGAAAGAGATGGCTGAGAGAGGGAATAGGTGAGAAAGATAAGATAAAGATTCCGACTAGGAAATGTGGCTGAGAGACAGGGAAGTAATGGGAAAGAGGCAGCCAGGAGAGATGGAGACAGGTGAGAGGAGAGCTGATAGCTACAGAAAACAGGTGAGGAAACAGACAGTTAGGAAATAGTTGTCAGAGAGAAAAGTGATGTAGAAAAGTTAGACAAGAAAAATCAACCTAGTGGAGGAGATGGACGAGAGACGTGAGACAGAGCTTGCGAGAGTAGTACAACAATATAGGGAAGGTGTGAGAGACAGCACAGAATGGTGACAAAGGAGGAAAGGGATTTGAGAGAGCAGATGTACAGAGCGTGAAATAAAGGTAAAGGAGCAAGATCACGAAGAAAAAAGTAAGCATGTTCTACTCCACACATATGTTCATAATTTGGCACAGCATAAAGGTGTAGTGTCTTGCAATAAAAGAACGCTGGAATTCTTTTGGTTTCCACTGTACACCATAGGTCTGTGATGTAAGCGATGGAGGGATGAGTTGAAGGTAGGCTTAGAATGTTGAATTCTGACGTACACATAGCAGAATAAAGATGTGTAAAATTACTCTCCGTGTGTGGCATACTTATTGGCGAGTGCCTAGGCTAACAGGACACTTCAAAAGGACCTAATGTCATGGATGATTTCTATATGTGTATATGCATTGCATGAGTGACTTGAAAACATGGAGTACAGCACTGTGATTCCAACCAGTGACCAGTAAATCTGTAATTAGCAACAATCTCCTAGAAACAGGGAATAGTGAAGCCATGGAGGAGGCCAACGAGCTCCACCGGAATTATTTTTGTATCCTAGTGGGATAAGTCAACAGGCTCCATTATTTTCCACTGCAAAATCTTTAAAAGACCCTTAAAATACATGGCCATTTTCTCCTAAACCGCTTTATGGGCCAACCATAGTTTCTTAAATTCTACTCATTGTTACTCCAACTTCAATAAAGAGGTTGTCTAAGAGGCATTATATAAGCAATTTTTTTAAATATGGACATCTACCCCACAGCCACTATGCATCAATAAATTTGCCCTCATCTATTGGCTTATAAAGGACATTGACATACTTGAGACAAGATCAAGTGACAGATATATGGCCCTTACATTTTGCGATTTGCAATTTGCGTTGCTTTACGACTCACAATTTGTGACTCGCAAAATGCAATGTACAACATTGTCAAAGACACTGTTAGCTATTCCCAATGGGGTCGCAAATTACGTGCCTCATCAAGATTCACGAGGCAAGCGCAATTTGCAACCCCATTGGGAATGGCTAGCACTCCCAGGGATCATGTGCTGCTGGGGTCAGCAGACCGCTATGTCTAGGACTGATTTTTGAATAAAGATTTTTTTTTTAATGCAACCCGTTTTCCTTAAAGAAAATGGGATGCATTTAAAATGAAAAATGAAACTTTTCAGTTTAATTTTTTAAGGGCAGGCAGTGGTCCCTGGGACCACTGCCTGCTCTTAAAAAATATTTTCTCACACTCCCATTTGCGAGTGGCTTAACACCTACATGAAGTAGGTGGTAAACTGCGAGTGTTTTGCGGCTTCAAATGCGGTCGCAAAACAATAGTACCTGGCAGTGAGTATCACTATTAGGAAGGGACACCCCTTCCTAATAGCGAGAGTCGCAAACGCTATTTTGCGAGTCAGTGACTCGCAAAATAGCGTTTGTACATGCCATTACCCTTTTTGCAGTCGCAAACAGGTCGCTCTCCTGTTTGCGGGCTCAAAAAAGGGTTGTATATATGATAAATGATAGCTCTTATAAGTGTAGCCCTGTTTGCCAAGTCCAGGAAAAGAAGGCTGTTTCTGGACACTTTGAACTAAAACTTACAACTTTTCAGAACCACAGTAAATGTTGGATGCATAGAGAGCTGATGGTAAACCTACTCCTAGATTTTTTAACTGGAGGGATGATGTATGATCCAAAGAAGGCTGACTGGAATAACAGAGGGAAAGATAGAATTTCCATTTTTTGTTTGAAATATTTCTGTTTTTCCAGTGTTGAGGAATAGTTTACTCATTCTCTTCATCCAATATAGTTTACTTAGATACACAATAAGCTGTTTTTGTTCTTACTAGATTCTCAACATTAATACTTAAATTGTTGTCCAGAAGAATTTTGCTATGTGTCAGTGAAAAAGTATGGGGGTAATTGTTGAAATGTGAGGGCGCAACCATGAACATTTATGCAAACACCATATTCTTTCCATAGTTCACATATCACTGATAGGGAAACATGGTAATACCATGGCTTTACCATACTATTCCCCCATTCCAATTTGCATAAATCAGAATGGTGCAGTGATACTGAACCCCATAAAAAATGAACTATATGGTAGTGGTATTAACCAAGTGTGCTATTGAATTCCCTTAGGAGAAAGATGAGATGATGCGAAAGGTGAGCGAAAAATAAATACAACTGGAGTGAGACTGTGCATAATGGCGCATAATAATGTAAACAAAACAACCCAAGTGAAATATGACTATTGAAATCCACTGATTCGTCATCTGTCTGAAAAATTGTTTTTTTTATTTATGAGCCCTTTATGCTGCCATTGGGTCACTTTTTGTGACGTTGTGGTGGCGTAAAATATGCACCACACTGCTCCCTATTTACAAAGTGATGCATCTAGGCAGAAGCATCACTTTGTAAACCTCTGTGCTACATTATACCTGCATCATGTATAATGTATGCAGTGTGGCCATTCCCCCTAAAAAATGGCTTGTAGTCGAGGTGCAGTGAAATCTGAGATTTCACTGCGTCACTTCTAGGACGCCACTGTGTCAAATCCTTACCCCTGCTTCACAGCAGGCGTAAGAGCACCGCAAGGCCTTTCACATGGGGCTTGCCCCATGTGAAAGGTCACATTGCTAAAGTTGTGTCTGATTACAGACACACCCCAGCAATGCAACACTATTGCACCTACAGATATGTCATGAATACTGACGTATCTGTAAATGCTTGCAACATGGCGCGCCATACAGTAAATACGGAGCATCCATGGTGTCGTAAGGAGGGCGCACTGAAACGTGTTGCATTGCTTTTTTCATGCAGCGATGCAACAATTTTCATAAATGAGGCCCGGGATGTTTAGTGGGATGTAGAGGGCGGACGGATACCTTGCGGCAGAGTTTCAAATATGGTTTCCCTACCAACTTTCCGATTTTTTGAATGATGCAGTGCAAGTTATTAATTTATCCAAGTGATATTTAAGTGGTCATGAAAAAGAAGCAATGTAACCTAACATATATATCTGCTCAGCTGTTGGCACAGGCATTCACATTGTAACTTAAGAGATAGCTCTGCTGTTTGGAGTCTGCACTTCATGTTTCATTTCATCTGATGAATATAGCTCAGTGGTCTGAATTTAGAGGATATGGGCCAGTGTAATCTATCGGATAGCCTGAATATTTGAGCCTCCTGCAAGCGGAAGGTGGAGAAGAAGGACGTCAAGGGGATGTGAGAGCCCCCTCCCCTTAGCTGGCAGGTACGTTTTCATTACACTGTATGAAACTGCTGATTTTCTTCAGCACTACCCTGCATGCATGTTATTTATTGTGGGCCCAGTTGTCTCATGTTGATGTACGTCAAACTGGAATTCAGCAATCACTCAAATTTTCACTAAAAGTGTCATATACTTTGTTTCCCAATAATGTAAAGTACAATTTGGTAAAGTGTCTCAAACTACTAAACAAAAGAGAACCACCCTTCTACTAACGACTCAAAAAGGAGTTATCGGCAAAATATTTTTTTTATAATTGGTGCTTGTTAAATGTTCCATGTGCTCTTTACAAACAGAAGTCGTGAGCTGCACAAGTGATTCTAAGGCCCACATGCATCATTGTGTCTTTTTGCATTTCTTAATTTGCGAAAAATAAGGAATCGCAAAGTAAGAAATGCAAAATGATATGCATCAATATTTTCGGTATTCTTGTGGGATTCGCTAAAAATCGCATTTTTTACCGAATCCCAAAGAAATACCGATTTCTTAACTTAATTTTCGCAATTTCCATTGATTCCTATGGGCCAAAAGGCCCATAGGAGTCAATGGAAATTGCGAGTGGCACTTAGAAAATTTCATGGGTGCAGGGGGGGGTCCAAAGGACCCCCCCATGCACCCCTGAAATGTACTTTTCAGCATAAGTTACATACACACATGTCCTAAGGACATGTGTGTGTGTAACTTTACAGTTTAAAAAATGCATTTTTGTGCATATTTAATCAATTTCGCAATTTACCACGAAGTTGAACTTCGTGGTAATTTGCACTTCCAATTTTAAAAAAAGCATATTTTTCTATAATGATGCATAGCATTTAAGAAATCGCACAATTGCGATTTCTTAAATGCTAATGCAATTTTAGAAATCGTAAAAAAGATGCGACTTCTAAAATGGCATGATGCATCCCAACAAGCACTTTTGCATTCGCAAACGGCCGATTTTAAGGAATCGCACCGTCTGCGACTGCAAAAATGCTTGATGCATGTGGGCCCAAAGCCCTTCTAGCCTTGGTATCGCAGATATGCTGAATGTCCGACGTTATTTCACGTTCTGTATAACACATCTTTGGACAGTAGATGGAGCTGTTGAACACCGTTAATGTAAGCGCTTGCAGAAGAGTGAGTCAGCACTTTCTGTTTGAATGAAGCTAAGGGTTCGGTAATGCAGCTCGCAACATTTTGTAGCTAGACAGACTAGCGTGCCTCGAAGTTAGAGCCACAGACAAAGCAATTCCGACCTACATCTGACTCAGATGGAAGGGTCCAACTTGCAGCATTTCTCGAGGCTGCTACCAGGAAGCCCTGTTTTCACAATTAACAGCTCAGAGTCAGACATACAGACCCATACTTTTTACAGGAAAAATGAAACTGGAGCATTGTTGTCCTATTTTTCTGATCTACAGATCATTTAAGGAAAGCTGGTTGGCCAGCTGGAAGTGGTTGACGTTGATTGAACCCCTTTAATATTATTAAACAGAAGCAGTAAAGGGTATTTATTTTATGTAGGGGGCCATGTGAGGAATTCTTACTTATTTTTCGTTTCAAAGCTGTGGTACTTCAAATATGTACAGGTCTGAATCAACAGCTTATGTGAAAATATACACTTACTTCCTAAAATACTTTGGCTTTTTCACGGATATATTGAAATTCGTATTCATCTCCTTGTTCTGCTTCTCTTAAACTATATTAAGATATAAGAATCTCTCAGCCGTTTTTCAGTGGGAGCAATCATAGTCACCTTCTCGACATGCAAAATGCTTCCCAAGACTTGAAGGGAGTGTGAGTAGTTATGACCGTTACAGTTACTGGTATTTTTATGGCGTGGCCCAAAACGCACGGTGGGGTTGCATTTTACCTCAATGGAATACACAGGTGGGCGATTCACTTATGGCTCGAGCTAGGCTCGAGTAAGACGCCAGGCTCCGGCTCTGCTCGTGGTCCCTCGAGCCCTAAACGAGCCCTCCAAGTGCATCTGCCGACTACCCACAAACTAAGCTTACTTGCCAAGAATTAAAGCAAACCCCTTCCGTGCTCATGACGAGCTCAGCTCAGGTTCCATACCATAAGTGAGGTGCGAGCCCCGGTCCATGCACAAATGAACAACTAGCAGCTTAATGGGGCCATTACTAGTTGACCATCCAGATGGCAGTTTACAGGCAGCCTCACTGGTATTCCCAACCAATAGAGCACATTTATTACGGTTATTAAAGAGACGAACCCAAGCAGCAGCAGGCATTCTCCAAACACAAAGATTCTTTCCGCACATGAACAAAAAAAGAAACGTAACCAAAACAACTAAAAAACAATAACTAACTGCCAGGAGTCTGTGCGGTTCAACCGCGAAAAAGGAGCCAAATGTCCGCGGTATAGACAGAGTGGGGGACCCGGGAAGGGGGTCCCAGGAAGGGGCCAATTCACACCACAGCCCAGAGCGAGCAGGAGAAACACACAGGCTGCTTCCTTGCGTGCAACTACTCTGTATCCCCAGGCCCACCCCCCTGTGTGTCCCGCTCCACTCCATGACGAGTGTCCCACGATTTGGCTATGTCACCCCAAGGCTCAGTGTATGGTTTACGCCGCTTAGTGATCTTACCGTAGAGATTAGTACTCGTGTGAAAAGTTGGCCTGGCATATGCTGTCCACTATTCTAGTGGGCACCTTGCACCAGTCCAAACAACCCTTATTGATGGTAGGTTAAAGACAACCTTAATAGAAAGCTATCCTAGTGTTAGCTGTGGGGAGCAGCCTTCAGGCTAAGTCTTGGAGGAATGTAAAACAGCTTGTTTTACTAGTCTATAATCTTGTGAATGATCAAATGAAAGGAGAACCACACCAGGTGTATATATAAAATATATGTATTTATTCTAAACACATCCCTCTAGTCCCTTCATGAGGCTAGAGGCAAAAGTACATTCAGTAAACTTAATATCACACAGTAAATTAGCACACTATATGTTGAGCCCTAGGGGCGTACCAAACCATATATTAAGAAAGTGGTATAAGAACCATGACAGACATACAGACAAGGCCTAGAGCCCGTTGAACCGCTGAGGCCACCAGGAACCACCCAAGGTAGTGACACAGGGGACCCACAGGGGTCGCATGCTGTGTCTAAACTCAGCCGCAAATCACCATTAACTTCTATGGGGAAAGTCGTGGTTGGAGGTTTAAAGATAAAGGACACTCAGAAGAGGACTTGGAGCAAACCGCTTTAGAACTAGGAGGTTCTAGAGTTAATACCCACAGGACCACTAGAGTACTCAAGTTACCTCACCCAGGGAAGCCGGGTGCATAGGTGTCTTTTGGTGTCAGGTTTCATTGTCGTTTTCAATGGCGATCTGCTGCAAAGTGCTGCTGGCGTCCAAGTGGAAAGTGTCTGGAGTGATCCAAGCCTGGATCAAGGATGAAAAGAACCTGAAAGCAGAGGGGACAGAGTCTGGGTCAATAGCCAGTGACCAGGAAGATGATAGGCGGGTGCCCAATGATTTCGGGTGCCTGCAGGTGAAGATGGTGAAGCTTGACTCTTCAGCCACGAGGACCAGGAGGCGTCGACGATGACCAGGTTCTGGATTCGAGCTGTCCCACAAAGGATGTCGAGTGCTGTGGTGTCGGTTTCTGGAGTAAACCCAACAAGCCTTGACAACAGCAACCCATGCAGAAAGCAGAGATTGGCTTCGGTGAAAACCAGCAAGGTCTGAGGGATTCACAACTTGGCAGAAAGTCAGGGCACATCTGGAACAACCAGGGAAGCCCAAGGAAAAGTAGAGTTACCTTCGTGGGGACCCACCAGTTGACAGACCATGGATCTCGGAGGGGCCTCGAGCGGAAATGCTAGAAGCGGGCCCACAAACACTCGTGGAGTGTAGGCCCACAATCTTCAGTGCAGATGGTGCTCAGGGCTTGGGCTTCAAGTAACCTAATGCCACAACTTCGGGAAAGCTTGGGAAATTGTTGCACTAGCAAATGTGCACGGTGTCCAGGGGTTCTGGTTCCAAGTCACTCGAGAGGGCTGCGGGTCTCAGCTTTGCTGGGGACTCGTGTTGGCCTCTGAGAAGTCTGGAAATCCTTGTCCTGTGTCGCAGATACTTCGGAGTCCATCAGCAGCTTCGGAAATGCAGACCAGCAAGATGCTTTGTTGGTGCCTGTTTGAACAGGGGAGTCACTCCTTGACCCAAGGGATATTCTTCCATCCTCTAGTCTTTAGTAGAGCGTCGAAGTTCCAAGATTCAGTATTAGAGTTTCGTCCAGGTGTAATCTAAAGTCTTGTTGCCCGTGGTCCCTTACTTATACTAAGAAAAGGGGTTGGACATACTCTGGGGACTCACCTATGGGAAGGTCGGGAAAGAGGGGTGGTTACACCCTCTTCCTTTGTCCAGTTTCGCACCAGAGCGGGGGCTGGTAGCCCCTGTAACCGGTTTGAACTGCGCTATTCACAGGGACACCAAATGTGTCCCCAGTGCAGACTTTCAAAGCACTCAGGGAGTGCCCCAACCTAGCCCCAATACACTAAAGCTTGTCTGGGAGGTAGTTACACCTCCCTGTGACAAACACCTATTGTGCAGGCCTCCCATGCCGAAGTTTTGTCCAGCAGCAGGAGGTCAGACCCGTGCCTGGGGCTGCGGCATCCATTATGTGATGCCAGGGCTCTTTTAAACTATTACCGGTTAGACCAGTGTGTATATGTCTCTCCCTCTAGAAGGGTAGAATTCTACCCCCACCGCCAGGACTGGCAAGGGGTAGGATTCCAAAGTGTTTGACACCTAACACAACATGTTTCCATGCAGCCATTCCAAAGTTAGCATTTACCGCGAGGTTATAATGCACTTAAGAGTATATGGTCTGGCTGCATCACAGAACAGCCTCAGAGAATAGGCTCCAAAAGCAGCAGAATGGCCCAGCTTATGCATGGGCACCCTCTCACACAAAACCAAGCACTCTGCCTTCAGTATTCATAAGGCCTGCCATAGGAGTGACTGATAGGCTTTATGTGTCAGGGAATACAGGTAGATATAGGTAACCTATATCTTGGTAAGGGGTGCATGCACCACCTTACCCAGGCTGCAGTAGCAGACCTGTGGTGCCATTTTGGAAGGCTTCCCAGGGGTGGCATAATACATGCTTCAGCCCCTGGTAAGCCTCTGGGGTACCTATGCCTTGAGTACCTGGTGTACCATATACTAGGGACTCACAAGTGTAACCCAGTAACCAATCTGGAGTGTACCTAATGTGCATGCAATCAATTTAGAGAGGAAGCAGCTAGGCTGGGGTTCTGGATAGCAAGGTCCCAGCCAGACTAAAGTCGAAAAACAATGAAACACCAGCAAAAAGTGGGGGTAACGATAGTAAGCTGATACTACTCTCCCACAACTCGCTCCTCTGCTCGGACCCAACTGGTCACGTCCGCTTCCCACGTGGTAACCAGTGGCGATTCTTTGCTTTCCAATGAAGCGCGATTCTCCTCTTGGCCAGGAGGAAGGCCAGATCTACAAATATGTGCCCCAACTTACGGGCCTTGGGTTTCGGGAAGAGGCCAAACAGACAAACCTCAGTTCTGCTCGGCAAAGTGCGAGCCAATACTTTTATTAACCAGATCCACAATCTTATTTGAATAATTGGAAAGTATTGGACCGGACCAGATCATATTGTCGAAGTTCACGTTCCCCAATGCGCACCTAGCACAGGGCTGATCGTCTCTATTATAAACCACATTCAACTGATGCGGAGGGAGGTAGGTTCTATGCAGGATGTTGAATTGAAGAGTCTTAAAGGCCGTATTCCTTGAGATCTTTTTTTGGCTCCTAGGACTTTCTGCCATTCTTTATCCGACAATGGTCGCGCTAACAGTTTCTCCCATCTTTCCCGTATACCCGGAAGCGCCCTAGGTGCCAGCTCTCTTATGGCCAGATAAAGGCAACGTATCAGGTGTCCCGCGGAGCCCAGAGTCACCATCGACTCCAGAGCGGGTGTATGTCTGTCTCGCCAGTGGCTGCACCCCAAAGCTCCGACACTGTCCCATGGAGCTTATGATAGTTTAAGAATTGACCCGGGGGAAGTTCATGGTAAGTAAAAAAATCAGCCAGCAGGAGCCATTCTTTATCCCTTTACCAGTCGTGCTCCGTGAGTACGCCCGCCTCCTCCCAACCCATCAATTGTCATTGCGTGAGGGGGGCCCAGCCCCGCCTGGGGGATGCCCACTAGTGAAAGACTCGGGCGCATAGCTGTCTCATTTGGGATCTGGCCACACATCTGTCCAAACACTGTACCGCCACTGAGAGCAGCGCTCCCATATTGAGTATCCTCTGACGACGGTTAAGAATTCTGGGAAGTAACCTTGAATATAATGCCCCAGCAGGGAGTGAGAACGTAGGCAGATCCCTGCCATCGATCCATCTTGCCCTCCATTGGAGTTGGGCTGCCAAATGGTATGCCTCGAAGTCTGGGGCCCCTAAACCGCCTTCAGTAAGCGGGAGGCGTAGGGTCTGTAAGGACACTCTATTATGGCTGCCATCCCATATGAGATCTCCAAGAAGCCCATCCAACGTCCTAAACCAAGATTTCGGTATCAATACAGGAAGATTGACAAAATAATACAATAGGCGGGGGAGAACAATCAATTTCAATAGTGCCCAACGAGCCATAAGTGGCAACTTAAGAGTGCGCCAGAGGCCACCTGCGGATGCAAAGCCCTCAGGGTGCCCCCGAGGTTCCCTTCAAACATGTCCGTCTGTGTGTGATGAATCTGTATCCCCAAATATTTGACAGACACAGGTGCCCATGCCAAGGAGGCCGGAAGACTCAATGGTCTAGGTATGGTGGGATGCAATAGGAACACAAATGTTTTTTTCCCATTCACCCGTAGGCTGGACAGAGCTGCAAACTCCTCCAGGATGTCTAGTTCTTGATGGACTCCTGAGGTCCCATCTCGCAAATAGATCAGTACATCATCCGCATAAAGCAAAATGATGTGGGGGGGTCCCGTCGAGGGTCACCCTCAACCTGTCGCATTCCCTCCGCAGTCTTACCGCCAAAGGCTCCATGGCCAGAGCAAAAATTAGCGGCGACAAGGGGCACCCCTGCCTGGTTCCCTATAAATGGGATAGGCTTCCGAAATAGTAGACCCCGTTTGCACACAGGTCCTGGGGTCTCCACAGAGCAGGCGGATCCACTGCAACCACCCATCCCCCATCTGCAAGATGCCCATCACCGCAAGTAGAAATGCCCAGCGTACAGTGTCGAAAGCTTTTTCCAAATCAATCGCCACTAGCACTGCATCAGGATAATTCTGCAGTGACGGATGAAACATAACTTCATACAATCTTCGAAGATTACTGGACGTGGAGAGTGAGGGGATAAACCTGCACTGATCTGTGTGTACCAGTCGGCACATGTGGGGTAGGAGTTGTAGGGCCAATGCCTTACTTAACACTTTTAGATCCATATTTAACACCTTTGCCGCCGTGGTGCGGGCTTTCTAAAGGGTGGCCGGGGCTGCGTTGGCCAATGGTCATTCGAAGCACCAGGGAGGGAGTGCGCCCATCAGCCGTTGGGAGCACGGATAGGGTTAACATGGACAGTGGTCTGAATTCCGTCAATTTGGGATGTGCCAATTTAGATTTGGGCAGGGGATCACCAACGCTTCCCGGAGTGAGGGCGGCAGGCGCAAGTCATGGAGCTTGGCGGCATACATCTGTTCCCATCCCGGGGCCAGTATGTCCACATAAGTACTATCAAATTCTGCTGGGAGGCCATCCCGCCCAGGTGTCTTCCCTCTAGCCATCTCTCTAATAGCTGCTCGTATCTCGCCCGCCTTAATAGGCAAGGCAGGCTGGTCCCAGACATCTTGATCTAACTGTACCAGTCGTTGCTCCTCTATATATGTCTGTAATTCCTCCCCTAGAGTTGGTCCCGGGGAACCATACAACGATTCATAGTAGTCCTTGAATGCGTAGTTAATTAATCTCGGGGAGGAGAGAACACAACCCTGAAAATCTGTGACACTCACCACAGGGGAAAGTATACTCTCTGGCCTAATTAACCAAGCCAGGAGTCTCCCAGCCCTGCCCCTTCTCTGTCCTGAGTGGTCTGATACTGTTTAAAATCAAGGGCTCTCAGTCTGTCCCAAGTGGATAGTAAAAGCTTTTCTCCTCCGTTAATTTCTCCAGATCTGGAATCGTCCCTACAGATTCCCTATCAAGGGTTAGGATTTGGGCCTCCAAGTCCGTAAATTCCTGAGTGATCAGTCTTCGGGTGCCTACTGTCTTGCCCAGGCAATGCCCTCGTGTCACCACCTTAAACGCCTCCCATTCCACCAGTGGGGAGCTGTTGGTTCCCTGGTTTACTAAGAAATAAGCAGCTAAGGCCTCAGAAAGTCCTCAGCAGGATCCATCATCATCCAGCAGTGACGGCTCAAACTGCCAACGTGGGATTGGGGCCCTCTCCAAGACCGGAACAAAACCCATGAGCAAAGGGCTATGGTCAGAAAGGGACCGGCCAAGATACTCAGCGCCGGTCATCATGGGTGACAAAGTGGCAGAACAAAAGAACATGTCCAAATGTGTGTGTAAATCATAAAGATGTGAATAATAGGAATATTCTCTACACCCTTCGTTGTGTAATCGCCACACCTCCTGAAGGTCCCAACCCGTTGCCCATGCCCGCAGTCCCTTAGCGGTGGCAGCCGCTGTGACACCCCGCAAAGGAGGGGTGGGCCTATCCTGATGAATATCAAAAACACAAGTAAATCATCACCCAACAATAAGGTCTCGTGGGGGAACCCTGCCAACACCCCAGACAGCCTATCCAGGAATCGAAGTTGCTACTGATTAGGGCCATAGATACTGCCCAAAATGATCTCCCTGCCTTTCAGAGTGCCCATGACCACCACATACCTCCCCTCAGGGTCTAGTACCCTCCGAGTTAGTTGGAAGGGCACCCCCGGCCTAATCTATATCAGCGCTCCCCTGGAGAAGGACGAGTAGGTTGTAGCAAAGAGTTGGCTGCCCCATCTGCGCTTCAGGCATGAAACCTCTCCCTCAGTGAGCTAGGTCTCCTGTAATAAAACCGCCTGTGCTCCCCTTCTCTTAATATAATTAAATCATTATATAGCTTTGCTGGTGCCCCCATGCCCCTAATATTTCAGACCATAACCGTAATCCTGTCAGGGCCGCCCATGTACGCAGCCATCAGATCTGCCAGGAAACCCCGCTAGCCCCCCCATCCCCCACCCCCCACCAACACACAAACCACTCTCCTGGCAGAGAGCAACAAAACCCCTAAAAACAACTCCCCATCCCAAGAGCGGACTGACAACGGTCAGCTGCCCAAACACACAAGCAAATTGCATAGCGAAAACTCACACCAGTGTGGAAAGATCCAAGGCCAACTGCCAAGGGCTTGTGGGGGGCGTAGCGTGACAGAAAACCAACCAATCGTCTAAATCACTGTCAGTACTGAGCAATAGCCATGCTAGGCCGTTCAAACCCTCACCTGGGTGCGCCCTCCCAGAGGGTCCCCCTCTCCCACATCACCCTCAACATCCAGCAATAACATGAGTGCACCCAAGACAGAGTCCCTCCCAAGTGATTAATAAAGGATATAACAAACAGGCAGGAGAGAGGGTGAGAGGAGTAAGCCTTACATCATTCTTCTAGACACCCAGTTCTACATGTCATTAGAGAGCTGCAGAGTCACAACAGACATGTTATCTTTTGTGGCCTGTGAGACTTCCGATTCAGTTCCATCCTCGCCATACTTCGCTTCGGAATCCATCTCTGCTGAGGATGCCCCAGGTCTCCCCATGAGGGAGACAGCCTCCAATGCAGCAACTCTCTCCATTGCAGTCCTGGACAGGCTCGGCTTCTTGAATTCTGTTTGCTTCCGGCATTTCCGCAGCCGTCTCCCTGGGCGTTCCACCCCAGGCGGCTGCCTCTCTGGCCGAGGCTGTGAAGGACCCCCGCGTGGTAGAATTCAATCCAGTCCCAGGCTGTTTTCGGGTCCTCGCAGAAGTGAGTTGTCCCATCAAGCATGATCTTGAGCCGGGCCGAGAACATCAGCGAGTATTGTATCCCTTCTGTACGCAGAGCTTTTTTAACTTCTAGGAAGGAGGAGCGACGCCTCTCAACCTCTTACATATAATCAGAGAACAATGTGACTCTACTGTTTTCTACGAGAAAGGGTCCAGCCTCCCAAGCCTTCCTACGTAGCAAATCTCTGTCCCGGAAATGGAGCAGCCTGGCCACCACAGCACAGGGCGGCCGGCCTGGCGCCGGGGATCAGGCAGGCACACAGTGAGCTCTTTCCAAAGTGGAGAAGGAAGAAAGGCCCTGAGGTGCTACAATGTCCCTCAGCCATGTTTCCAAGTAGCCAACCACTACCTGCCCCTCCACTCCCTCCAGAAGGCTCACCACCCAGACGTTGTTTCACCAGTTGCTCCCCTGCACGGCCTCCGCCCGCTTCTCCAAGTGACTGACTTAAGAGGCCAGCGCTCCCACCTGGGTCGATTGAGCCTTTTGGCTGGTTCCAGAGCCTCCAGGGAAGATTCCGTCAGTTTTACCCTCTCGGACAGCTTAGTATGTTCAGCGCGCAACAATCCAAGGCCAACCGCCACTGTTCTAATATCCTGGTGGAGGGTCGCCTTGGTGTCCGCTATGGCCTCGAGGATTTTGGCCAGTTCTTGATGCACCGGCACCTCCACCTGTTCATTCCCAGCGTCTTTTGCAGAAGAATCCACCATGCCATCCTTAAGGTCTGGGGGCACCGGTCTGCTTCTCCCGCGGCTTCCCCATAGCTGGACTCTCTCCTCCCTCTGCCCCTGTCCTGGTGCGGCGGGTCTTAGGTGTACAAGCAACTGTCTCCTGCCCGGCTGGTACTCCCCACTCCAGGGTCGCACACCGTCAGGCACGCCTTGGTAATGCCCCCCCGCAGTCCGCTGTCGAGGCCAGAGCCCAGGAAAGACCGTTCCATACCACAACCAGAGTCAACGACGATGGGGACAGGCCACCTGGAGATCCTTTTGGGAGGTTCACTCGGGCTCCGCTCCCGGGCCCCTCTCTGCCTCCCCAGCACCAACCTCCAGCAGCCAAGAGGGAGGCCTGCCCTCACCAGTCCTTGATCACCCTAACCGGCACCTCCTGTTCATGCAGTGCGGGTGGTACATTGGTGTCCCGGGACCTCCCGGGGGTCAACTGCCATCTCAGCCCGTTTTCAGGTGGGTACCCACCACAAGTCCTCTCATCGCAAGTCCAGGCCACCGCAAGGGTCGCCGATGGTCAGCGCGGCTCCATGGGTGATCTCGCACTGCTCTGCCCGACAACGCTCTGTCCTTCAGCTCCTGCTTGGCCCACTCTGTCAGTTGCACAGTCGCACCACAACGGTCGAAGAGGTGCAGCAACTCACACCCAGGTGGGGGGCCACCGCAAACAAGCAGTCAAACAGTAGTGTGCCAAGAAAAGTCACCTTGGGTTCAATCGCGGAATCAAATAGCCTCCTAAAGTGTGCACCGCGTCTTACATGTGTGCCCCAATTCACTTCCGGCTACCACCACTCTGTTCCTTCCTTATCTCGGGGCAGGCCTCCATCTATCGACGTTGCCTCCACTCGGGCGGGGGAGGAAGAACCCAGCCGATGCACTGCTGCCACCACAGCTGTGTCGATAAGAGTCCGTGCAGTAGAGCAAGCTATCGCGCTCCAGCGGGTCTTGGCTGCATCACCACACCTCTGGCCCTCTTCATTACCGCCACCACCTCTCAACCAGCGTGGGGGGGTTACGTGGGATCGAATCTCCGCCGCATGGTACCCCACGCCGCCTGCATGCAACCAAGCGCACAGATCGCTGTAACTACCCTTCGCGGCAATACCAGCCGGTGATGACGGACACCGCCTCCCGCAGGGTCCCTAATCTTTATGGCCTCTCTTCCACCAGGATATCGTCCATTGAGCACCTCCACAGGGCCCGCAGCAGCCCAGTCATAGACAACCCCCAATATACCAGGTCGCCAAACAGAGTCTACCAAGTCTGCCGCTCAGTCCTCCTCATAAGATCCCAGCTGCACACTTGCGGACAGGCCGTAGTGCTGTTCAGGGTGTCGACCAGGCACAGGCCCCAGACCAGCTGTCCCGAGGAGAGTTCTCCGGTCTGCAATTGTTAGCCGGGCCGCTAGAAGCACCCTCCGTCCCGTCTCAGCCTGGCATTGTGCAACGACCTGATCCTGATATCCTGCCTCAAAAGCAACACAAAGTTCTTCAGGAAGGCTATGTGGGGGGTTAAGTGATAATAATGGGCCTCACTGTGATCAGGCACAGGTGGCTTAATTGCAGGAGACAATCTGATTGGTCCCAGGTCTCCCAATCACTTTGACCTACCCCAGGAACACGTGGATACTTTTTGGATATTTCATCATTTTCCACATTTCATTATAATTCTGCCTGACATGAGGTCACTAAACTAATAAAAGATGCTCTAAATGGCATAAAAGTTGGATTTTTTGTGAATAAGAAATGAGTGACAATGTGGTGCATTGTGCTGCCACATAATGTATAAAATTATAGATGGGAAACAGTGTTTTTCACAGAGGGGTTCTGAGAGACTTCAAATAGACAAGAGCAAATCTTGAGTTGTCCATATTGCTCAGAACCCCTATGGGGTAAATACCTCAGTTTTTCACTTTTTACCCATCTAAAATAGTATGATATGTGTGGTTTATACAATCACCTGCCCCTGCTTTTAACAGCTACACTGGGAGTGGGGAGGTGGATTGATGATGGAGCTGTGAATAACATGGTCTCACCTCTCTGTCCCAAATACAAGAAAACATACCTGAATTCCTGCAATCCACCATAACCACCACCCTCTGTGCTTTCCGTCCCAAGGCCCTCCTGAAACTGTACTGAGAAGCCTGGAATTCCTTTATGAAGTAGTACCAGTGGGAAATCTTTTTCCCACTGTTGCTACGTGATTTCAGTGAATAACCAGATTTTGAACCCGGAATTCATGATGTAGACATCCAATGGAAGCCATACGTACCATAAGATTATAGAGGAGTAGTTTGAAATAAAAGGGATGTCATTCATTGAGGGATTCTCAGTGACAACAAATAAACAACGGGGTTAAGCGTCAGTTGTCTATGATGTTACTCAGAACCCCAAGGTGAATACCATCCCTGTTATTCACTAGGAGAGGCTGGGCTGGTTATGATGTCCACTTATGTAAGTGGGCACCTTGCACCAGTCCAGACAACCCTTATGGTGATTTAAGAGGTCATAGATAACCTGTAAAGCAGCTTGTTTTACCAGAATGCAATCCTATATGTATAGATTAAGTGAAAATGAACCACACAAGGTATTTATAAACATATGTGTTTACTATATAATACTCTCTAACACATATAAATGTCTCCTACCCGGAGATATGCACAATGCACCCAATACTTTGCACAGAAATCACGTAAATAGCACAAAATACACAATGGACCTGGGGGGGGGGCAAACCATATACTAAGAGAGTGGTATAAGAATCACAACTCGGGTCAAGACAATGTCGAGAGGATGTAGAAGTGCTGGGGACCCAAGAAACTACCCAAAGTGAGAGACTAGGAACCCTACGGAGATCAAATACAGTTTGTGAAAGCAACCACGTTCTCCGTACAAATCAATGTGTAAGTCGCAGTTGGAATTTTAGAGATTAAGGACCCTTCCCAGTGGACCCTGAAAAAGCCCAGTGGAAGACAGAAGGTTGAAGATCCACCCCACCCATGGATACCCTAGTACCCACGTTACCTACACCAGGGAAACCAGGTGCATAGGTGTGAAGTGGTGTCGGAAAAATCAGTCAAACCCAATAGAGGGCTTCAGGAAAGTGCCACTGCTGGAGAAGGAGAAAGTGTCTGGTGGTTTCCGAAGGTGGATTCAGGATGAGAAGTGGGTGCAAGCAGAGGGGACAAAGTCTATGCCACTCAGGAGTGACCAGAAGATCTGGAAGACGAATGCTCACCCATGTAGGGTGTTAAAGGAGAGTTGATGGTGCAGCTGTGAAGACCAGGAAATGCTGAGGAAGACCAGGAGTCATGCACGAGCTGTCTCACGCCGGATATCGAGAGTTGGGTGGTTGGTGGCTGTCGGGAGCACCAACAAACCTTGGCAACTGCAAACAACATAGAAGTCAAAGAAGGTACAATGTCGGGACCAGCAAGGTCCAGGGAAGTCACCACAAGCAGGGGAGTCAGGGCAGGCCCTGAGCAATTAGGGGAGCCCAGAAGAAACAAAGGTTAGCTTCAACAGGACCCACAGGCCAGAGGCACTGAAGTCGCAAAAGGACCTCATGCAGCTCACCAAAAGATGCAGGCTACGGTGCAAACAATGCAAAGTGGATGAATACTTTGGTCACTGGAGATGCTTGAGGTTGGGGCTACTTGGGGGCCCAAAGATCTTGGAGGAAGGAAGCCAACAAGCCTTAACAACTGCAAGTCAATGCAGTGCACAGGGGTTCGGTTCCGGCAGCTCCCACGAGGGATACTTGCCTCAAACTTAGTGAGAGGGCAGGGCAAGCCTTGAGAGCTGCGAAGAACTACCATCTGTGTTGCAGAACCTTTCGGAGTCCGTAGGAGCTCAGGATCAGCAGACCAGTCAACTTGGTTGCAGTGCCTGCAAATGCAGGGAAGTCACTCCTTCACTTCAAGGGAGATTCCTTCAGGTGTCTTGGATGCCCACAGGTCTTGGAAGCTTCCTGTATCGTGCACAGGTACATATGATGCAGCAGACTGAAAGGGGAATGAAGTCAAGCCCAAACAAAGTCCAGTGAAGATAAGAGTGCCCATAAGTTAGAAGTAGAAGTGGTGTCTGAATTGAATCTTATCCCATGACAAATCTAGGGACTCACCCTCAGGTAAGCCCTTAAGTACTCTAAAGAAAGGTAGGGATTATTCAGGGGACCCTCCCAGGGGAGGGTTTGGACAGGGAGGAAGTTACATGTCCTTTGTCCAGTTTCACACCAGAGCGGGAGCCAATGGCACCCAGAGCTGGTTTGAACTGGACTATGTACAGAGGTAGCAAATGTTCAACTCATGCAGACTAAGTGGGGCTGGCAAGCGCACCCGCCCGGCCCCAATACACTAAATCCTGTCTGGGAGGTGTTCACACCTCCCTATGACAGGATACCTATTGTTCTGCCTTCCCCTGCTAGAGCTTGGCTCAGCAGCAGGAGGACCGAATCATGTGTCAGGGCGGCAGCAGCCATGTTGTGCTGCCCAGGGTCTAGAAGACTGGCACCGGGAGCACTGAGAGCTTAACGGAGGCCCGTTCCAGTGGTTGGAATCATACCCCCCACGCCATTTAAGGTATTAGAGGTATTATTCCAACAAGTTTGATACCAAACATGATAGGATTAATTTCAGCCAAATAGTATATGGCTGTTTCACTTACCACCCGGGAGAACGGGCTCCATAGGCTGTAGGGGTGTCCTGCTCATGCAGGGGTACCCTCACACTTAGAACCAAGCACCGTGCCTTCAGGATTGTTAAGGCTTCCTATTAGGGTGACTTTTATGTTTTAAGTGCAGTGACCTTTCTTGAAGTGAACCACACCCCGAATGACATGAAGTGGACCGTGATTGAGCAGGTTAAGGCTGGGCCTAACTTACAAAAACGCCTGTTTGAAAAGGAACAGCGCTGGATATATAGGTTATCCACGCACACAGCAGGCCTTAATGATAATATCCCTTGGGCCTCTGTCCTCCAAAAATAAGCCTGCCACCTGGATAATATGTCTCTTTAAATCCCTTTTAGGTGTAGCAATGTCAACCACCCTTTGTCCATTGACCACTTTGACCCTATTTACTGTTTGCTCTCGCCACTACCTTTAAAATTATTGTAGTCCCTTCTATCAATTGATGGCATATTGGCCATGTTCATGCAGTTACCACTGCCTGTACTAGAGTCTGAGCTTCCGAGAGTGACTCCATGCTTATTCTTCTTTCATTTCTTATTTTATTCCCATGGTTCGTTTGGTATTCATTAATCACCCCCTGAGAGGGACATTTAGCCTGCTCCTTTCCCTCCCTGTGTTTTTACATTAACCACACTCACTGAGCCTTTTTGGCATCGCCGGATCACCATGCCGGCGTCCCAGACGGTTGCCTAGCGACAATCACTACGCATGCCTCACATAGCTCCGCCCACACCCGGAAGCCTCGGCTTGATATTCTCCATGCTGGCGTCTTCACGGAAAAGCGACACCAGAGAGGCGCGTAGGTACACCGACCTCGTTGTTCAGCGAAACTGTAAGTTTTTCTTTCAAATCCTGAATAACGCTCTCCTTTCTCGCAAATGGAGCTTTGCTATGGTAGCGAGCCCAGTTATTCTGACACACCGCATACCAGCTCGTAATGGGCCCCGTTCGTGTGTGTTTCTTTTCTGGCATGTTCTTTGACCTTCTGTTCATACACCACAGAATATGTTTTACCGTTGAACAAGCCTTCCCTCTGCCCCCACAAAGCATTTGAGACCCACAACAGGAGTAAGATCTCTCCCTATGACAGTTTGTTTTGTTTTATGATACAATCACATGCATTTATGTTCCACTCACTCTAATGTATGTGAGTATTGTTAGTCACCCTGCCTATAAATTTTGTGCAAATGACTCCGACTAAAAGTAGACCACAGCCACCAATTACACCATTATTGATCAGTGTGACTGAGTGAGCTCGTGAAGATGGCTAAATTATAGCACCCCTTGACAATGATATACGGCCAGCCAGCACTGTATAGCCATAATACAAGCATGTGTTCACGCCAGGCACGATATTTGTTTCATACTCATTCTGAATGGGATTTGCATGAAGCATGCAGACATGTGAGAACCTACACTACGTTACAGGCACGTATTCTGTTTGTTTGTGACTGGTTTTCCTTTTCCTCCCACAGGTCTTTTTTTTCCTCGCCTATTTTAGGTTTTTGAGGCTGCCTACTGCAGATTTTTGCTGCAAGGCCACAGGAATCTAGGACTGGGTACACGTTAGTGTGTGTAGACCATCCATTTTCCTATTCTGGTCCTGACGAAAACCTGGGATTTACCGCTAACAGGTTGAAACATGTAGACCCTTTTTAATTACTATCACATAGATACTCATGGTCATTATTACCCATTAGTATCTCCACTCTGTTTTTATTATTGTCCAGTAGCTTATGAAAAAAGTTTTTTCCAACAAGTTATACCAGGACAATTTTTAACATCAGTTTTTTGCACCTTTCACTCAATAAAACCAGCTCCACTGTAGTCAGGTGTCACAGAACACCCTGATGGCATTCGGCCGTCAGGGTGGGACCCCGATGATGAAGCATGTCACCAACCAGGTTGGTGAGTGAGGGGTCTTCTAACAAAAGGGCACTATACTCTTGTTTTCGTTTCTGACATCCCATTTAGAACCTTTTTTAAGGTCCTTGTGGTGATACTCCTCTTTTTTGTTAATACTATGACCCCCTTCCACCAAATCATCTGCCCCTGCTTCCAACATGTCCACAGTGGCAGAGGAGTATTGCGGAAACCATACATAGCATAAAAAAGTAATAACGAAATTTGGCCTCATGCCACCCAACACCAAGAAATAAATGGCCTCCTGCCTACCCATCCCGACCACCATCTAAAATATATCTCTCTCGCTCATCTCCAATTGGAACATTGGAATGTTGGGAGCTCCATTGAAGACATTAGTTTGCTCCGAGCATCTAATGGCTGGTAAAAACCTGGTACTCCAACATTCCAATGTTTGCTTTTCACAGATGTTGCTGTGAACAAAGGCCTCATGGAGCCGGAGGGGATTTAAACTCCAATGGGCTCAGTGAGACCTTTTTTTATTTGTTAGAACATTCTGCCTTCCAGTTGCGGGATGTTCTAATAGCCTTATAGCCCGAGGTAGCTGGGCTATACCGGCCATTTAACGCTTGCTTCCTTGTTAAAGGCGCCTGACTTTGGCTTGGGCCTTTAACACTGGAGCGGGACTTAAATGGCCGGTTTAGCCCGCTATGGGGGCTATAAGGCTACAATATAAAACAAAATACCTGGTCTCCTGCCACCAATCCCCCTTCCTATCCCTCTTTAAATATAGTGGATCAAAAAACATACCTAATCTCCTGCCACGTACCCTCACCACACTCTTCCAACTCCCAAACCCTACCAGCAAATAGCCACCCTCTCTTTCACATTGAGGGCAGAGACCCTACCCTGCTCTGACAGTGGCTCTGTTTGCGCCACTTCTCTGTGCAGCTTCTTTTCCTCTCTCAGCACAGGTTTGCAGTCCCAAGCTGACAGCAGAGAAGGCAGACAGCACAGGGAGAGTGTTTCCTGTGTTCTCACACCTTCCTCACTTACATGGTGACCTGGGAGAGGTGGTAGAAGGCAGATATGAGCTTCAAGTGAGGGCGTCTTCTATGTGAGATCTCAACAGTGTTTAGCTACTTTCGAAATCACTGTAGCGACATCATAGTAGTGAATTACCGGAATTCGATCCTGTTTTTGCACAAATGTTCTCCTGTGGAAGCTATGTACAATAGCTATATTTACTAGGATGAAACGAATTTCCCAAGCATAAGTAAACTCTCTGCCTATGTAACATGAGAAGAGTTCAAACATGGTTACAAACCCTTGAGAGACGTATAGAATCATTTGGTAAGTTAAATTAAGTCAGAGTTCGGAGCGAACCTAAAGAATGTTCTAGATTAGGGCAAAAGGGTTCTGTAAACCACCTGGAAGGGACATTCCCACTGAAACATGCAGGGAATTGTGAATGTTCCCTTACAGTTGAAGGAGAAAGAGTTTATGTTCCAAAATTGTTTCCATTATAAGAAGTGGACGACAACGATATTTGTAAGGGCCAATCAGTGAATACAAAATAATTTTCTGTTTAGCAAGCCCTACATACTTAACAATCGGCACTAATTGACATTCTAGAGTGTTGGTTGGTTTGATGATATCCACCTGGGTTATGAGATACAGGGCCTTATTATGAATTTGGTGGTCCTCCTGTCGACCCCCCCCCCCCTTCCTCCCGCTGCACCGACAGGAGAACTGCCAAGCCCGAGGTGCGCCCGCCCACCGTATTACGAGTGTAATCCAGAGCGGGCAGCCGGTGCTGCAGCGGTCTCAACACAGTGGTCTGTTAGGCTCGTAGGAGAACCTTGTAAAAAAAATAATTGAAAACATTTTTATAAACTTTAATTATGCTTTTAGTACATTGCAGAGTGAGAATAAAGAAGGGTATCTGTCATTGAATCACAATTGTGCAAGATGGCATGGAGCATAACACGGTAAAGCAGTGTCTAATATAGGTAATGACTTAGCTGTACACACATATTTAGCAGATCATAAACAAGGAGTACAATCCTGAGGGCCTGATCTGTGCCATCAAATGCAAATTCCCCCCTCTCTGGCAGCAGGACAATGTGCCAGACTGCAACCATCAAACCCAGAGTCAGGTAACACAATCCGTAAGAAAAAACAAGAAACTATGACAAGAGGCATAGGAAACCAAACAGTCGGGAAGAGTGAAGTTAAAATTACCCGACCCTCTGTTGGCACAATGCCCCATTCCAGCTGGGAGTCGGTGGACCGTTTAGCTTTCTCCACAAAGTACCTATATGGGCCCCAGATGTCATTGAGACGGAAAGAGCCAGGCAGCGTGCTAGAATATATTTTGCTGCTGATGTTACAATAAGCCAGACTGTTCAGCCAGCCCTGTAAAGTGGGAGGTGACCGATGGTCCCACTGAAAAGCTATTTCCCTCTTGGGTAGTAACAGGCTAAGAGATGCAAACCTCCGGATCTTTTTGGGTAAGTTAACCACATATCCCAGAAGTGCCGCTTCAGGTGTGGAATCAAGGGACAGCTGGGTCTTGTCGCCTAATGTACTGTGCACCCCCTCCCATTATGACTGTAGTTTTGGGCAGGTCCAAGTGAGGTGGGCAAAATCAGCGTGAGGGGCATGACTTTGTGGCAAGTGTAGGGTCTGGAAGGGTCAAGTCTATGGGACTTAGCTGGGGTGATGTATACCCTGCGTTGGAACTTGAAATGGATTAATGTATGCCTGCTGTTGAATGACACTTCCTTTGTTACTGTTAGATATAAACACAGCAACACAGAAGTATTTTGAAGAGCTGGTTTATTCACGTCCTAGTCTCGGCACCGCCAGCCTCTCACACAACATTCTAAATGAGGCGCCCCACCAACATTCCATGGGACTGATAACAATGCGAAAGGGGAGGGGTGAGTGGAACATACCATTGTAGATATTACTTTACAAAGGAGATTACAACACATCTCCCTCTGTAAGGGAATTAACAACCGTTATGAACAGACCTCTGTATACTTAAACAGCCCTAAGTCACATAGTCCTTTTGCCAGCTTGGTGGCTGACGCACCCTGGTTTCTCTGGCCGCTTGAATGTCCGGAAGAGTAACCTCCTGGTTCCCCTCACAATCAGCCATTGGAACGCACAGATCGGGGCAGGCACTTACATTGTCTATGCTCCATGTGCTTCCATCTTCCAGGACAAGCGAGTTATTGTTCACTCTCTTTACTCTTGCTGGTTTGGAGAAAGAGGACACTTTTGCACGTCCAACAACAGGTCTTTTGACTACTACCCATTGTCCAACATGGAACTTCCTGCTAGTGGTGCCCCACTTCTGGTCGTACCTGGTTTTGTAGTCCATCTGATGCACTTCCACTTTTTCTTTAACAGACTCCCTGTCCACCCACACCGGACTACCACCATTCAACCAGTTGGGGCTGAGTTTTGACCCTGGATTCCTCCCTTTAAGGGATACAAACGGAGATACACCTGTCACCGCATTGGGGGAAGAATGATAAGACCAAAGTGTTTTTCTTATAGCTTCCTCTACAGGTTCATGCATTGAAACAGCCATTTGAATAGAGTTCTTCAACATCCTATTTGCCCTTTCCACCGTGCCATTAGCTTTAGGACAGTAAAAAGGTGTTCTTATATGTGAAATGGCTAACTCTGCCAAGAACCTTTTCATTATTTCCGACGTAAATTGAACGCCATTATCTGTTACTAAAGTGCTCGGTATACCTTCTGTTGCGAACACCTCTTGCAAAAACTCCCTCAGATCTTGTGTAGTTATTGAGGGTACAAATTTGGTACAGATCCAATGAGAGTGGTAATCTATGATTACAAACATAAACCTCTGGTTGGTGTTAAGTAAGTTCATGGGACCTATTATATCAATCCCCAACTTGTCCCATGGTTTACTTGGTACCTCTACTGGAATAGGTGGTGCCTTGTGTATTAGTTTAGATTTGTCACACCTTCCAAACGCTTCACAATCTTTCACCGTGCTTTCCACCAACCCATCCATCCTAGGGAACCAATAATGTTGTCTGATCTTACTCTTTGTCATGCTTCTTCCAGGATGACCTTCGTGTGCTAACGCTATGATCCTGTCTTTCATGCCATCCGGAGGAATGACTTTATTTCCTCTCCAAACCTGACCATTCATGTCGGATAACTCATTTCTCACTGCCCAATATGGTTTGAGGTTTTCAGCTAGCTCAATGTTATTCTCCGGCCACCCTTCCTCAATTAACTTCCTCAATTCCCTTAACACCTGATCACTTTGGGATTCTTTCTCCCACTCCTCCTTACTAATTGCCGGGTGTCCTACTGCGAGAATTGCCTCCTCTGGTGGCCCCCCCACGTTGTCCTCCCCCTGTATGGGCAACCTTGACATGCAGTCTGCTATGGTGTTTTTCTCACCGGCCACGTAACACATGGTGAAATTGTATCCTTGCAATGCCAAAATCCATTTTGCAATGCGTGGGGTGGCCCTCTCAATGTTCTTTGTAGAGAATAAGGGAATTAGTGGCTTGTGGTCGGTCCTCAGGGTAAAGGGGATTCCCCATAGGAAGAATTTAAAGTGATTTATGGCCCAATAGCACGCTAGAGCTTCTCTTTCGATGGTAGAGTAATTAGACTCTGGGTCCTTCAGTGCCCTGGAAGCGAAAGCGATTACTCTCTCGCATCCGCCAACCCTTTGGGTAAGGGATGCCCCCAGGCCCTTGCTACTGGCATCTGTAGTAAGTGTGTTTTTTTCATTTGGATCAAACATGCCTAAGGTGGGTGCCATGGCAATGGCTGACTTTACATACTTGAATTCCTTTTGGCATTCACTACTCCACACAAAATTACTACCTTTCTTTAAGAGTTCCCCCATTGCACGTGTGTGACTAGAAACGTTTTCGACGAACTTGGTTATGTATTCCACCAATCCCAGGAAGGATCTGAGCTCATCCTTTGAGGAGGGAGCGGGTGCTAACATCACTGCATCCACCAAGCTGGTTTTGGGCTTAATTCCTTCTCCTGAAATGGTATGCCCTAGGTAAGTTACAGACTTTACTCCTATCTTGCACTTTTCCTTTTGGGTGGTAAAACCTGCTTTACTCAATTTGTTCAAAACTTCTCTTAAGTTCGAGTTGTGCTCACCTTCTGAGTCTCGATAAATTAGTATATCGTCCTGGAAGCACAGGACTTTACCAAGACCTTCTAGGATGTGCTGCATAATGCGTTGGAAAACCGCCGCCGCGGACGCCAACCCGAATGGCATACGGTTATATTGGTATGCCCCAAAAGGCGTAATGAAGGAAGTCAGGCTTTTTGACTCAGGATGTAGGGCAACCTGGTGATAAGCTGCTGAGAGGTCCAAAACACTGACGAATTTCGCACCTTTCAACACACTGAGCATTTCATTTATTCTAGGGAGAGGATGTCTCTCTACCCAGATGTTGGCATTAAGGTCCCTGAGATCCACACACAGGCGAATCCCTTTGCCCCCTCCCTTTGAAGCTACCACAATGGGGGCGAGCCATTCCGAGCTCTCAATTTTCTCAATCACTCCAATGGATTCCAATTTCTCTAGTTCATTTTTCAATGCATCTCTCACCACCAACGGCACGGATCTAGCCTTATGTACCGCAGGCTTGTAATGCTTCTTCAGTTTTATTTTATGGAGGAAACCTTTCAATAATCCTAACTCATTTGAAAATACCTCAGGGTAATCCTCACACACCTCAGAACCAATGCTTGGTTGTTCTATCAAGTAAACTGGCTCAAGGGCATTCGGATCTAATTTGATGCCTAGGTCTTTTTGATGTTTCCACCCCAGTAAACATGAACCTAGTTAAATACACTTTTCCCACAGTAACTCTATCCTTGAATCTGATGTGCATAATGACCATTCCTACCAAGGGTATGGTGTCATGATTGTATCCTCCTGGGTTGATGTCTGGGGGTAACACTTCATATTCCTTGTCAACTGACCTTGTTTTAAATGTAGTTTCATTTATGAGTGTGTAGGGTGAACAAGAATCTGCATATACATTATAGGCCACATTGTCAAGCATAATCTCACACTCCGGGTAATTACACTCAGAACTCTCCAGAAGTTCGTTAACCTGGAATACAATGTCCTCTCTTGGTTCCTCCTCATCCAAAACCACATGGGTCACCTCTTTCCTCATGTCATGACATACCTTAGTAAAATGTCCCCTTTTGTTGCACTTCCTACACATAGCTCCCCTTGCTGGACACATCACACTATTCGCTAGGTGACTGGGATTGCCACAGCGGAAACATTTCAACTTTTGGGTTTCATCCCTCAGAAAGGAACTTCCTTTTTGTACATGTTTACTTTTGTCATGCTTATTAGACACTCTCAGAATTTCTTCCTCGCAAACTTGCTTCACTTCAACAGCATCCTTCATCTCATTCATGCAGAATGCCGTGTGCTCGATGCTTTTTGCTATATCCACAGCTTGTTTCAAATCGGGGGCGTCTGCTAGTAACTTTTATTGTATCTTTTTATCTGATGTGCACCTAACCAATTGGTCTCTGATCAGGGAATAAGTGAGGTTTCCAAAATCACAAGTAGAAGATAACCCTCTAAGGACTGCAATATAATTCACAACTCTCTCATACTTCCCTTGAGACCTTGAATAGAATTTGTGCCGCTCCAAAACTATGTTAATTTTCTTCCCACACTGTGCGAGTTTCCTTAAAGCAACCTGATATACATCTGATGAAGCTTCACCATCCTCTCCTCCTCCACTGCTTTCGCTCACAATTTCGGGCAAATTATCATAAATTTCTCTAGCATGCTTTCCCAAGTTATGCAGCAAAATGTGCAGTTTCCTGACAGATGAGAACCTGTTCCCTCGAATAGCTATTAAATAGGACTTAAAAATCCTTACCCAATTTTTCCATGGAGTGAGAGGTTCACCATCCTCATTTAGAAAGGGAGGTGGTTGTGACATTGACATTGCTGTAGCCATTAATGAATGAAACTAGGAATGAGTGCCAAGTGTAAGTATATGAGCAGGCACAGTGGGTGAAAATACCTAGCTACAACACTTTACTCACATATAGTATCCTGAATAACTTCGCCAAAATTGCAACACAATATGCCCTTTCTTCACCTTCACATAACTGGACTTTTCCTCAACGATAATTCAACCTCAAGATACATTTAATTTCTCTCACGCACCCAGTGTTCAATGTCAATGGCCACACCAGTTTTTTTTTCCAAGTTCTACGATTGCTGTGCCTATCAGCGTGGTACCCGGGAGGAATCCTAACAGGCTTCCTGGTTATAGGCTGTGCCTGTCAGCGTTGTCAAAAATGCTTACTTCCTCACTAAACACCAATAGGCTTCTTTATGGCTGTGCCTATCAGCGTGATTATCACAGGGGAAGTCCTGACAGGCTTCCTGGGTGTAAGCTGTGCCTGTCAGCATGGTAAATTAAACATTTACTTTTCTCCTGAACACCAATAGGCTTCTTGTAAGCTGTGCCTATCAGCGAGTAGCCAACCTCAATGACAATCGGTCTCCCTTAGGAGTTGCGAGGCTGCTCCCCCGACCGGGTGCTTCCTCTCACACCCCTGCGCCGCGGTTCACTCACAGGGCGCTCTCTTCAGTCTGAAGTGCGTTCGCGCCCTCCTCAGCCTTACTGCGCAGATGACAGCACTCCAGGCGCTTCGCCCGGCTGGCAACAGCTGACAGACTCCACCCGCATTTCAAACAATTTCCTCAACCATCAAGTCTCCTCACACGACTTGTACACGATGGGAAGGAAAAACGGCCGCACAATTACTTTGGCACAGAGCTATCACAAATCAAGCAGGAAGTCCGTGATGAATATCGGTATCTCGCCGACCTTCCAGTAAAGTCTACGCTGTAGCAGTCATTACTTTGCTAATGTCACAGGCAGACAGTTCACGGAGCGGGCGCTGTCCTTTCACATCAACAGGACGCAGAAACTGCTAAATGTAAGCCTTCCGTTCCTCATTGAAATCACACACCACAAAGGCGTCTCTCTCCGTGCGATAAGATAAATAACGCACCTGTCACACCGGCAGTCTCTTAAACGCCTGACGTTGAAATCATAAATCTCCAATATCTTGTGACTCATGGTTGTCTCTCAGATCGGCGTCTTGGCTCTCGGCAGTGCTGTATAAATGGGGGAAGACCAGGACCTGCCCCCCGCGCAGCCCCGTCGCCAAATTGTTAGATATAAACACAGCAACACAGAAGTATTTTGAAGAGCTGGTTTATTCACGTCCTAGTCTCGGCACCGCCAGCCTCTCACACAACATTCTAAATGAGGCGCCCCACCAACATTCCATGGGACTGATAACAATGCGAAAGGGGAGGGGTGAGTGGAACATACCATTGTAGATATTACTTTACAAAGGAGATTACAACAGTTACCTCACAGCATCTAGCCCACTGGTCGTCAGTAATAGGGTTGTCCAAGTCTTCCTCCCATAGTTTGCAGACCCTGTCGTCATTGATCAGGATCATTGCGAAGCACGTCTTGTATAATTTAGATATGAGGTGTACCCCTCCCTCGTTTTCGATGATGAGCACGAGTGGTTCAATCAGGAAACCAGGGAGAGTGGCGCGAATCGCTGAATGAATCTGTCCTAGAACAAAGCTGTCTATAAATGTGATGTCATGAAAGCAGGCATCTTCAGATGCCGAGAAGATGTGGTCATTCGGGTATAGATCTCCCATTTTAGAGATGTCAAATTTGGCTAATGTGCGCTGCACCAGCTTTTCACCAGTGATGGGCAACCAATGGGTGTTGGGGATAGGGAGAGCTTTAGAATACAGCGCGAAGGCGCAGAGGACACGACACAGCTTATCCCACGCCCAGCTGGTGGTGCAGACGGTCTGAATATCGTTAGGGTCTCTGGGTATGCCCTGAGGTAACACAGTAGCTAACTGTTCGAGTAGGACAAAATCAGCCTCGGGCAGAGAAAGGGAATCCGGGCATCAAGATGGGACCATGCAAAGGCATAGCTGCATTGGGCTACTAAATAATACAAGTAGAAATCCGGAAAGCCGAACCCACCCCTCTCATATGGTAGAGTGAGCACTCGCCAGCGCACGTGGGCAGGCTTGCCGCCCGACTAATCTGATAAGGTGGAAACGTAACGTTTGAAAGAAACTGTTTGGGAGGGGGAAGGGAATGTTGTTGAGGAGGTAAAGAAATTTAGGAGGCACTATCATCTTAATAATCGCCACCCTGCCAGCAATAGATAATGGAAGCCGCAGCCACCTTTCCACTTGTGCCTCGAGGGCACTGACTGCCCACCCATAATTAAGGCAAAGGATCAGGGCGGTCTCCAGGTGGATGTGCATGCCCAAATATTTCTCATAGGAGAGTCTTAACAGCAGACCACCGCAATGACAGCACTTGCAGCTTGTTCCTGCAAGGTGTGGCATGCCATAAGTGCAGGAATGAGAGTGCAATTCCAAGGGGACGCAACATGTCCCCCCCTGCATGTGTTAGGCTCAAAAGCCCCATTCTCTTTATGCACTTGTTTTGCATTACATTAGGTTAGCAGTGTGCAGCTACATTAGCCAATACCCAGGCCCAGAAGCGGCAGGAGGTCCTGTTAGGACCCCCTTACTTCCATGTCCGCCAACCTTTTCATGGTGGGCTCGCCTCCATGAAAAGGGCAGTGGAAATGAAAGTTAGAATATGCTCAGCACTGCCGCAGCGGCACCGTCAGCATATTCCTGCCCGTTTCCAGACTACCGGCACAGCAGGATAATTGATCCCAGCAAAGCCGGCGGTCAGACTACCACCATGAGTATGGCAGTCATGGGGGCCGCCTTACTAGAAATAAGCCCCATATTGTGACATCAGTCCCTGGAAAGCCCCCTTAAAGGCTTATCAGAGTGAACTGCTTTGTAAATCTAGGGCAGTGAGTAGGGCAACGACTAATCTTCATGCAAAAGGCCTCATCTTTATGCAAAAGAACTGTTTCAAGAAACCAATAACACAAATTGATTTGTGACCAGTAGCAGGAAAACTAAGCAAAGGCGTTGCTGAAAAGAATCCGCTATCCCTCGATGACCATCGATTTCCTTTCTAGAATAGTTGGTTGCCGGGATCCTCTCAAATTGTCTCATGGTGGTTGGCTTAGGTATGTCTGCAGATGTCTGCAGATGCCATGTGCTACCAGTGGCAGCAGGCATGACTCGCAGGTGGTGAGGCGGGCGCAAGGGGTGTGATGGGAGGCCATGGATGTGAGGTAAACAAACACTTACCTTGCCGCAGATCTGCTCCTTGCTCCTGCTCTCATTGTGGGCCAGGAAGCCAGGCTCCCATGACCAATCACAGCGCTGCAATAACTAAAAGTTATTATCATTTTATATTTCCTTTCCTTTAAACAGCTCAAAGCAGTGAGGCGAAGCTCCTCCGTCTTAGCGGCGGAACTGCCACTGTGTGCTACCTATATTGTGTCTTCTGCTACTGGTTTCCATCACTTTTTCCTTTTTCTCTCTTCACATGTACTTCCCCCATTTATTTATGGTACTTGTATAGATGGACGTTGTCGCACATTTGGTACATGGTACATGGCATTGCACATGGTTTCAAGTGAGTGAATACAAGTCAATCTGACAAGTGTATTGTTTGTTTTGCAGGGCCCGGAGTGGCATTTGGATCTGCTGATTTTGCTTGGATGTAAAAAGCAAGAAAATCATGGGCACAATGATTTACTTAATCTCAGCCACAAGCAACTACTTTGAGCTGCATTCAAGTCCATCACTGTTTGCTGACTGTTTAAATACGCGAGGGTCATCTATATCCAAATCAGCCTTTGTCTTGCTCTAATAGCAGCAGCCAAATCATTGCTTTAAGGCCACATCTACTCTGAAGGGGCACACAAGCGACTCAAGACTGATTTCAGCCTTGTTTGTTCTCATCACTAAGGTCAATCTTGGGTCGTGTTTTGTTGTATTGTAAAATGTAAAATGTATATAGTGCTTACTACCTCTGTGGGGGACACTGAAGCTTTTACAGCACGCTACATCATGTAGGATGTGTGGTTCGAAGGGTCCTGCCCTTGTTTTGATTCTATGTAGGAAGCATTTTCTTACTGTGCCTGATGACCACTGAGGTGTAGTTATCATGTGGTAGTGCTTAGAAATGACATGACAGTTTATGCCAGTTTATGCCAGTTCTGTAAGCTTACAGGTTTGATAATCTCTGCATGTCCATTTAAGGTCTTTCCAATGAGCACAGTCTACTGAGCAGGTCCCCCACAAGGTTGTTGTACATGCCTGGCAAGAAAGAAGACTGGACTTGAGCTTGAAGATCTTTGTCCTGCCCGACATAAATTCTATGGATATCCTTGCTTGGAAAAAAAACCATCATGGGGTATTGGACCCTGAATCTAAGGTGGCTCGCACCCAAGAAACAGGGCAAGCATACTCAGAATGCCACCAGGAGAGGAACATGTAACAGCACAACTGGCAAGCAAGAAGTCACAAGAAACACCCAAAGCAGTGGTGGCCGTAGAATAAGTAAGAAGCTGCCGCTGTGCACCAGTCCCAAGAAAGTCTGGCAGGCATCCAGTTCCCAGGTGAGGGGTCGCCTTGTAGTAACAGCAGCCACTTATAGGAGTAATACTGCGGAGGTAAGGGCCTCGGCCCGAGGGGAGCAGCCACTATCCGGCTCAGCGGCGATGGGCCCATGTGGAAGGGCAGCAGTGTGGAGCTCCAAGGTATCAGGGCTGAGAGCTGGGCCTGCAGATGCGATGGAATAAGGGAAGGAATAAGGGAAGACTAAGCAATGGCTGGGCTGGAAGCAATTGATTGGAACTGGCTGAAAAACACCCACCTTTGTTGGGTATGTAAAAGAGAATAAAAGGTCAAGAAAAGCGCACAAAACACGCTCCAAGGACATGCAGACCGTTGGAATCAGGGCCCCTAAAAAGAAGGGAGTGCAGGAGGGCTACTGACAGTGCGAGACATGAAGAGAGTTTTCTGGCTCAAGATCTTCCCTTGGCATTTTGCCCATACTCATCCTTTACTAATGCACTAGTGAAACTGCTACTAATTGACCTCAGGAGAAAGCAAAGGGGGGCAGAGTGTCAGCAATGGCGAGCCCTGACTTGCTCTGGCAGCTCAGCAGTGGCTGGGAGTGAGAGATCCGCAATGAAAAAGAGGAAAGCATAGGATCTGGAAGCCATTTGAGACTGAGGCTGAATGTGCTGGTAAATGAGACAAAGAATGCAAGAAGGACTCCCTCAGCACAAAAGGGAGCAGGTCACTCCCCGAGGTGTGTAGCCAAAAGACTAGCAGCTTGTCCAGACCTCTGTGGAGGAATAATCAGGCTGAGAGAAGTAGAGGAAGCCCCTCCAAAAAAGAATATAGAACCACGGGACGTAAAGTTGGCTAAATATATAGATTCTAAAACTACACAACAAGGAAAAATTGATAAATATACAAAATAATGCTGGCCCAAACAGGGAAAGGGACTAGCAGTGGGTGGAGAAGGAGCTCCTCCTCCAGACATGACTACTATCTTAAACGCGATTCATGGCGCAATGGAAGCACTGAAAAATATGATCAACAGCGGAGGTGTAGAGGTCACACTAATCAGGCAAGGCATCAGAAATGTGTCTGAAAGGGTGTCTAATGCAGAAAAATAGATATCAGAACTTGAAGACATGTTTAAATAACTTAGAGGATGAGTCTCTGGCCTTACAGCATCTTCTGAAGATATGGAACTCAGAAATGAAGGTGTGGAAAATCAGTTGAGACAAAATGACCTATACTTTCTTGGATTTCCAGAAGGAGTAGAACATAGCAGACTTCCTAAAGAAATTTGTTGATTTATACTCTTCCAAGAGATACATTTTCATCCTGTTTTGATAGGGCTCACAAAACACTAATGGCAAAACCACCACTGGGCCCCGGGCAAGACCAATTATAGAACCATTTTTCAACCATCAAGATAGACATATAATACTCAGGAAAGCTGCACTCAATGGTGAAACACTGTTTGATTCAACTAAAATACAAATATTCCCTGAACATACAAAATGATCCAAAGCCAGTGAAATCCTTTGATATATGTATGTTATATACACAAACAACATCCATGCAGCAGCACAAGTAGATGTTCGCACTCCAAAAAATGTTTCCCATAAAGTTTAGTAGGCAATCGCATTTCAACTGGCTTCGTCTTGTTGCAACCGTCGGTGACAATAGTGCCTAATCCCCTCTACACACAAGTTTCTAACAAAAGAAAACATGAAAGAAAGACTTGTGGGTACTTACAGGGATTGTTACAATATAAAAAGACTAATGTCATAGGGTACATATGCACCTGAAATAAAGTTGGTACTCATATACAAACCAAAATTAAACACATGTGCATTGAATCATTTAAATGTACTGCAGTCTGAATTACAATTTGAAATATATCAATAAACAAGTGTGTTTGTTCACAAATATAGCAATTAAGTTTTATTTTAATCAATAGATTTCCAGGGTCATGGTAAATAAATAACTTGTTTTGTGAATCGCGCCATATTGATGAACACACAAATTGATTGTACTCAAACGACCCAAACAATTTACTGTAGACATGATATCAATTCGATAGATATAAAATAGATCTGCTAGTAAAAGCTGCGACCAGTCTCTGATATGTATAGGCTGCATTGGAATTCAAATGAATACTCACACGCATACGCGAATATGCACAAGTGTATTTGATCAAATATATATTACACGATATTATGTTGGTAGTTACCTACAATAACAATATAATGTATTTGATCCGATGGGTCCATGATGAGTAGGTGAGCAAGTAAACACAATACAAATTTATAATATATGGCGAACATTAACTCTGCCAGTAGAATAAAGCATGGTAAGTACCCACAAGAAGGTTCATCAACAGTCTGAAAGACAATACAAACAAAAACTGAAAGTGATTATAAAATCCGTACATAAATTCATAATTAGAGCAGAAGCTCCAAGCAAAAGAAAAAGAAAGGGCACAATTATCCATTTGTATTGTTGGACCAACTAAAATGTCTAAAAAATCACAATAAGCACAAATACACAAAATTCACACCTCTAGGTTCTTATCAAGCAATACTACCTTCGTCTTAGGGGAGGCAAAATGTAGTGTTCCTGTAGGACTCACTTGCGTAGAAAGAGGAGATAGACCAACAGCGGAAAAAAGAGAGGGGGGTAAACAAGTATGGTAAGTCAGCACATATGAAGAACTAGAACATAATAGTAAGGGAAAACCGCTGAATAAGTAGCAGTGAGATATATGAAGTAACTAGTCAAAGAAAAATGTAATTCGAGTGCGGGAATAATCAAAATTAGCAATAGGACAGATAATCAAACCTAGATCCAGTAAGTAATGTTCATCTTCTGCCAAATTATGGGAAGAAAAATTAACAATTGTTAAATTGTTCTCACGCGTTACTTGTATCTCTTGCTCTGCCGAGTGCCTTTCCCATGCGGCTTGTTGTATTCTTTGGCTGGTGCCCCCTTTTCGGGTTTTACTATATTGTTGCCGCCTCCTTTTCCTTTCTGCAGTTTTCTGCAGGGGCCCTGGCTTTGCCTTAAAAACGATGTTCCTCAAGAGTGGTAAAAGGGATGGTCCTGCTGCATTGGCTGACTGCCGTTCATCCAAGTCCGAGAGGGCGCCCGAACTTGACTCAGAGGTAGCTTGCTTGCTCTTGTTGTCTTTCCTGGGGTTGTCATATTTTCTCTCAAATGTCAGGATGCGACCAGAAGCATAATCAATTTTATCATGAGTGAACTTTCATTTCTTTTTCACCTTAATGCCATCCTCATATTTGGTCAATTTGACTTCCAATTCCTTCATGAAAGTCTGTATCTTTTCTTGTTAGAGATGCTTGTCCAGTGTTTCCCTCATTTTCTTCAGCTCTACTTCGACTTCTGCTAATTCAATAGCCGCATATTTGAATAAAATTCCAAGCTTATTTTTGCAAGTTCCAACCACGAGGGATGACCACTCCTCCAATAATTTTGGATGGGGATTTTGGTGAGTCGGGGTAATGAGGATATGGAGTCCTCTGGGTACTCTCCCCACTTCAATATAATTGTCCAGGAAAATCACTTCCCAACTCCTCTTAATTTCCTTTTTGCACAGCTTCTGATAATGAAAAAGATTTTGATCAAGTAAAGGTAAAGCTGAGAGCCCTAATCTTTACATGCATGCATCACTCTCGACTCGGCTAAAAGTTCTCTTTCTGTATAAATCTAATTTCTTGAACCAGCGGTAACACATAGACATGCTCGAGGAAAGATCCCAATTTTAGAGAGCCCCAGGAAGGGGGTGCCAGAAAGAATACAGAGGGAGACCAAAATGTCCAACATACATAGATGAGAACCCCAGGAATCCAAAAAAGAAGACTGAGAAATAGATGAGCGAGACTGAAACCCCTCGCCACAAAGTCATCACTAGAATATCAATAAGAAAAATATCAACTTCCTATACTTAATTAGTAAAACCACAAATATCGAAATCACAAATACCTTTGTTAATAATGTCTATTTTTACCTATATCACAAACAAAAATGTTGGAAACAAAAATATTGTTGCCTTTAAATAAACATATAATATGTCAAAAATATCAATTCACACAATATCGACTACAATATTATCTTCAAAATAAATAAATAATCATTAATAAATAAATTAAAAACACTTTTTACATACAACAATTGCTTCAAATAAACCCCAAACATTTCATACCCATATTTACATTAAAATCAAATATATTACATCAACAAAATGTTTACCATTCACCCCAATTAATTATACAACTAAAATATTAGCAATATTAGCAATACAACCCCCCAAAAAATTAGCATTAACTACAAACATTTAAACACAACCTAAATAATATTATATATATATGTTAAAGCTCAACTTTTAATAAACTTCGTGCCTTCATTTATATTGGATTCGTGTGGTTTTCCTTGGTCGTCTTTTCACGGAGCTTTGGGAAGCTGCAGCTGCTGCATATATATATATATAACCAAAGTTCTGGTATAAGTCACGCTCACGGGTGGGTCGGAGTAGGGCTCCCGGTCACCCACTATATTCACCAAAGTACTCCATTCAATCGAACAGACGTCTCCGACACTCGAGAGTTGCTGTGCACGTAATATTTAATCAGCAGGAAAACAACGCGTTTCGCATTACAGCTTGATCACGTTTACAAATTGCCACCAAACAATTGTCCTTTTACTCTTTCAAACAACATTGAAAGTGGACTATCACCCAAATGTGTAAAATTCGGTACTGGTTATAGCGGACATTTTGGAAGAGTCAACGTGTAATATAACATGTCATCAGTTTACATTCAAATACGAATTGAGTTACACCTTACACAGCCAAAACGACAACCTAAATTTTATCACTCACCAGAGCAAATCTTCATGGTAGGATATACCACAACCTAGGCAAAGCCTGTCTGTGGTCCCATGTAGCATTAAACTAATAAAAACAGAAAGAGAAAAGAGAACAAAAGGAGATGCAAGGATCTTAGATTAGAATCCATAAGCATTCTTATTCCAATTTCAAAGAGAATATACAGTACATAATATGCAGTGATTCCTTACATTAGGAGGTCTCAAGATTATAATAGACAATTCAAATACAGTAATAATTGATCATAAGCCTGTATACCTAAAAATAATCAGATATCCCAATACAGAACACATATCCTTCACTCGTTTGTCCTAGTATACGGCCAGATTTCTGCAAAGTCCTGTTATAAACTCTAATTGCAAGAAAAGATTTTTCCTACCAAAGTATCTATTCATATTGCAAACTAGCACAGGGAAACGAGAGCTATTTAAAACAAAATATATCCCCAAACCAGGTCACTTAAATGTAGGCTCAATCTAATTATCTCAACAGACTATAAGTCAGGTCCAGGCCAAAGAAATAAAGAATTTTCAGGTCTGAAAGTAAAATGACATTATTAAGTCAATCTTAAAAACGTAAGATTACCAGTCCAAATATCACCAGGGCAGTAAATTCAGTTATAAGCGCTCTGCATGGTCATACATTGCACTAATAACCGCATATCTGATGTAATTGTTGCTGTCAGGTGTACCGTCCCGAACATCTTTAAAACAACGAATGAATGCAGTATTAATAAAATCAAAACGACTCTTCGCTCTAAGGGAAGAGAAAAAGCAATATGAACATACCTATCAAATTACGCCGCCGAATGTTACAACCATCCATAATATTACACAACACATTACGCGCTTGACAAATTACCGTCTCCATTTAATGCAAACATTTTTCAAGAGAACTTAAATGTAAAAGTTCAAGAAGGTCGGAATCAGAGTATATGACCAAACACATTATTGTTCTTATCGAATTACCGTCTCTATTTAAAACCAACATTTTTCAGGGTACGAGAGCTTGAAAGTTTAAGAGTGTTGGGTTCCAAAAATGTTCCCCAAACCATTAATTGACGCATTCAGTATCAGTCAATAAAACCACATAGTAGGTGCAACGTGTGTATGTTGATGGTGGACTAACTGAATTGGTTGTTGTAACTGGTATTGGTATCTCCATTGTTTTGAAAATTTGAATTTCTATTTTTGAATGTGTGTATCAAAGGGTATATTACGCTGAGAGAAGGTCTGCCACTCTTTCACAAGGATGATGTCATCAGTGATGTCATGAGTGATGTCATTTGAGATGTCATCAGTGATGTCATGAGTGATGTCACTGACCATGTCATGAGTGATGTAATATGTGACGTCATCAGCAGTGGATTGCGGGCGCGCAAGTTATAGTTAGCTGAACTAACTATAACGGGGAAATTTCAAAGGTTTTGTATGAGTGAAATGTCCAGCTAACTATAACATGTGTGAAACCTATGGTTTTTTCAATGAATTTGCAAGGTTTTTTAAATGCTAATTTCTAACTATAACGTGTGTGAAACCTATGTTTTTCTCAGTGAATATATATATATATATGATGTATATATATGTGTATATATAAATATGTGAACAAGGCTCGTTGGAGCCAAAACGCGTAGTGGCTGTCAAAGAATAAACAAAGGAATTTGAGCACACTTACCGTGGTCTGTGCCCGTTTATATGCAAACAGGAAACTGCATTAGTAACGGAATCCGATATGTATATTTATATCTATCTATCTCCTACTGGCAGTCCCCAGTAGGTAGTTATAGTTAGGACCTAGTTAGCATAGGAAAAGCTTTTGTTGACTTGCCTATAATGTTCAGGCGTTGTTTGACCAATCTTCATGAAATGTTTCAAAAAAGTGTCAAAGTAGGTTCTTGGTGTTATGGAAAGTTTGTTGGTGATCCGTGCAGTGGGGACCAAGAAATAGGGGCCCAAATAAAGGGTGCATTTATAATGCTAATTCCCATAAGAATGCGTTATCGAACCTTCAGCCCGAACCCCTGGACGGAATTACATCAAATTTGTCAGAAAAGTAAATGTTGAAATGCCGATTGTGCTTTTTGTTATTTGGTGCAAACCTGTCCTATTGTTTTTGAGAAATTTAAGCCAAAAAGTATAGATATATCTCTGGCTGTGGATATTTCGCAGTGGTTTCACGATTAATCACAGATGCGCGTTCCATCGGGAATGCTGTGATTGGCTGGATGAAACCTGAACAGAAAGTTGCGGTTGCCATTATATCATTCTGGAATCATTCCCGTGGCTGAAAATATGTGTCAAAGCTAACATAAGGGTTCATAGTGGAAATACTCTGACCCCATGTTTGAGAAATGGGTGTGTTAGTGACACAAGTTATGTGTCCAAAATAGTTTTTTTTTTAATCGCACCGAATATTGGCGATGACGCTGTGACTGCCAGCGAGGCCCCTGTGTACCATTACATGGACATCGCAAATATTGCAAAGTCATTGCGTACATCGGTGGAAACCTAAAAAAATATATATATATTTGTACACACTTGTCGGTCACTGTCACACACACATGTATGCACTCACAAACTTACTCAGATACTTATACACCGATTCACATACCCACTCACACACTAATACATCCAGTCACATACTCCCTTAGACACTCATGCACTCACTCACATACCCATTGAGGTACTTATGCACCCACTTAGAGACTCACTCGGAGTGTGACAGACCCATGTAAAGACCCACTCAGAAACTCATGCACCTACTTAGATACTCAGTCATAGACTCATGTATACAGTTGTATACCTACTTAGAGACTCTTACAGCCACTCAAAGAACCACCTAGGCACTCATGTACCCCCTCACAGACCCCCTCAGATACTCATGCACCCACCTACAGACTCACTCAGATAGTCATGCACCCATCTACAGACCCTCTCAGAGACTTGTGCATCCACTTACAGACCCACTAACACACTCATGTATGTTCTCATAGACCCACTGTCACATCCATACACCCACTCACAGATCCACTGAGACACTCATACACCCATTCACACACCCATACAGTCTCTCCCACACTCAGTTACAGACCGTCTCAGAGACTTATGGACTTAGTCAGTCACTCATACACTTAGAAACTCACACACCCACTCAGCAACTCACTCAGATATACACTCACTCATCCTGTCAAGGCACCTGCCTCTACTCACAGACCCACCCAGAAACTCGCCCTCCCATTCACAGACCCACTCAGACACTCATGCATGCACTTATTCACTCACCCACTCAGAGAATTATGATCTCACTCACAGACCATTGAGACACTCAGAAATTCATACATCCACTCATGGACCCACTCAGACACACCCATACAGTTACTCACACAGCCACTCATAGAACTACTCAGACACTTATGCACCCAGTAAGTTATACACTCAGAGACTCATGTACCCATGCACATGCATACTCACAGACCCACGCACCCACTTACAGAACTTACAGACACTCATGCTGCTAGTCATAGACTGACTGAGAGACTCATGTACTCACTCACAGATCCACGTAGACACTCATGCACCTACTCACTCACCCATTCAGACACCCACTTAGATACTCATGTATCCACTCACAGATCCACTCAGACAGTCATATACCTACTTATAAATGCACAAAGGCACTCATGTACCTACTCACAGATTGAGTGAGAGACTTTACGCAACCAGTCATAGAACCATGTGGCACTGATGCACCCACTCATAGATGTACTGAGGCAGTCACGCATTTTGTTACAGAAGTACTGATAGACTGATGCATCGTCTCACAGATCCCCTCAAATATTTATAAAGTGAATGAGACACTTAGGACCTGAGTACGATCTCTTTAGGAAGGCCTCCAGATGGGTTCTGGAATGAGCAAATCTGATTCAGAACCTATGTTTCCGACCGAATCGTCCCCCATTCCGAACGACCAAGAACAATGCGAAGATCTCGTCCGCGTCGACCGAATCATTTCCAAATCCTATACTGTCAGTTCGACTCGTTCACTGCCGAATCGTGAGGCACAATGGAGCCGGCTTTCGAACGAGCGAGTACGATGCACAATTTGGACTGCCGTATCGACTCGGTCTCAGCGAGATGAAATGGCTGTGGGAATTGGACTTCAGGGTGTTCTAGCGGGCCCCCCTTCACCGGGGGCCCTCTGAATCTGTCCCGTGGGGGTACCCATGGGTCCCCCCTTTCCATGCATGCACAGTGTGGTGGGCATCAAGGGGTGTCCGCCACAGGGTGTACGCTTTCCTCCACCCACCCCTTTTTGCTATGGGAGCCTGTCTATGCGGTCAGTATACAGGCTCCCCTAGAGTTCAATGGGAGTCCGAGCAAACCGAGTCCCTCACCATACGGGTGCATCGTACTTGGACGCTCCAGCTCGCAGAGCACAATTCGCCAGGAGAGCCCTCCAGATCCGAGTCGTACGGAGGGCTTTCCTAGCGAGATAGTACTCTGGCCCTTAGTGATATAGAGATGCATGCAGTCACAGATTACACTGAAAATTTATGTACTGTGTTATAGAGATATTAAGAGAGTTGTACATGCTATTATACAGACGTTTAGATAGTAATGTGTTTTGTGTGTTGGTTATAATTAATTTTGCAATTATACGTTTTGAATGTGGTTGTGGCTATTGAATGTCTGCATTTATTTTGCCATTCTGCAATGTATTTTCAGTGACCGTGGCTACCGATATCATCGCGACGCCCGGCGTCACTGCTGACACAGGAAACTGTTTTAAATGGTTGTTTTTTTGTAAACTCTCTAGAAAAATGTGACTTTAAACAGTGCAGTAATGCAAAGTGATGCCAGACAACCTGTTATAAAGGAAGATCTAAAGAAAAATATTTGAAAACAAATGGCTGTTGTGGTGTTAGAATCCTCAAGGCGTAGGATTACTTTTAAAATGTTTGGACATGAACTGGACGCAGGGTTCTCTGGCAATTGTTGAAGGCTGGAGCTGAGGTGTTCTATGCAAAAAACCTACCTGAAGTATAACATTAGTCCTGCATATGTCTACTTGTGATCCACTGAAGTAGCTATTTTACAATTGTCTTTTCTTAGTTTTTTAGTTTATGTTTTATGATATTGAACATGGATAGGTTGGAGGGAGAGAAGGCCAGCTCTCCTGAAATGGGCTTAGTTACAATCATGCCATATAAGATTGTCATCGTAAGGTGTCATGAATCTGTAATTGTATGTAGCTATTTGAGACCTACAGTTGTGGACTAAATTAGAGGTGTTCTCTGATGGCTATCTCTGCATGGCCAAACTCTTCAGTTATTACATGAAATGTAAGTTTCTGGTGGGTGGTGTACTGACATGCATTCTTACAGTACTAGGTGATAGACAGACCGGTAAGGGTTCTCTCATCTGAGAGTGTAAAAAGGATAAAAACCCTATTAAGAAGTTATTATGCATCCTGGTTGACCTACAACTGAATTCCCAACCACTGAGTGTTATGACATTAGTGTTAGGTGAGTGCAAAGAGGGTTATATATGAATTGACATTAGTATATAAGGACAAGGCTACATATAGGTTGATCTTTCACAACTTACTTGAACATAGAAAGGTGTGTGCTAGTGGGACTGTTCCATATCTGTGAAATTTAGGCAGTAGATTGTACTCAAAGGAGTGATTATTTTTCTGGATTCTGTTCCAGGGTCATGGGATGAGTTATCTTGGAAATAGCTATGTTTTCACCTATCTTCTCAAGTGTAAATTCTCCTAAAGGCTTAAAATGTTGGTTCGTAGTGATTTGCAGAGCTAGCTACTTGTAGAGAAAGTGGTGCCTACCATGGATTTCCTATAGTGAGGTGATCCATGATGCAAGCCTGAAGCACAATATCCTAGTGTGTTTCTATTGCTTGAATTTAACTTGTAGGTATATTTGACCTTTTCCTTGGGAGTTGTGTGTTCTCTTAGATGTTGGTGGAGAAGGACTTCAACTGCAGCAGGGTCTAAACAACCCCCATGTATAGATTGTTTTAGATTTAGTTTGTATTGGTCTCAGGACTGTGTCTGAGGCCTATCATCAAATGTGCTGTAGGATTTATTTTCATGTTATGCCTATGGGTTTGACAGTTGAGTTCCTGTGGCCTGTGGCTTGTCCTGCAAGAATTTGATGGCTTCACGTTGTGTTTTCCATTTTTTCTTTCCTTCCTTTCCTTATGTTCTTGGATTGGATTGTACTTAATGTGCAAAGGGTTCTGGGAAGTGGGTAACTGTTACAGTGTTCTATGTTTCCAGCCTGTGATCATTTCAAATGTATCATTTTAGCTTGGAGAAGTTTTGGATGAATAATTACATAGGATATTGTAGGAACATGACATTAGATGTCCTTTGTCTTGGCACCTTCCCTTTCTACCCATTGGTGCAACCTTCTGTCCAAAACATACTTATGTGCTGAGGGGTGGTATATTATACTCTCTAAACACAGCTTTTGGGAACATTCTTTGCACAAGTGTGTGGGAACTGGTTTGGGGGAAATCAGGCAAACAGGGGTTACTGAGCCCCATCTGACTCAATTGAATGCATGTACATCTCATGTCCTGGGGACTTTCTATTGTAAGACCCAAAACTGTGCACCAAGTACACCCCTTTAGAACTTTACCTTCATCGTACCAGTGCTTAATTTGAGCTGGTGGTTTCCAGTGCGTAGCAGCGGCACAGAATTATTAACACACGCACTGAAAATGTCTGCCACATAGTGTTGCGCCCTCAGCGAACACAGATGGTTTGCATGTGCTCTGAGTCCAAATCTCAAAACTAGCCAGAAAATTGCTACAGGGAAACTGCAGAGAATGATGGACAGTTTTCAGAGCCATGCAGGGTGCATTGCTTACCCAGGAAATTGTGACATAGGTTAACTCAGTAGTTGTTCCTACGCTAAATCTTACTTCATTTACATTTCTGGAGTTGATATTTCTGCATATCTGTTTTTTCTGGCACCTACCCTTGTCTTTCGCTTCTTACACGTATATCCTTTACGATCAGGGCCGGACTGGCCGTAGCGGGCACCGTGTGTTTTCCCAGTGGGCCGCAAGGGTGGGGGGCGGTTTTGGACACGTGGTGGCCGGTTTTATTAAAAGAGGCCAGTTATGGATCAGTGCTGCAATATCGGCCCCCTGTTACAAAAGCTGCAGTGGTACAGCGCAAGGGGTGCTTCCCACTCACTTCCTCATTCGCCCCCCTCAAACCCCCCCCCCCACCCCACCCCCACCCCCCCGGGGTTTGGTCAAGCTGCTTGTCAGGGCTCGTTTCTATTTCCAGTCTGGCCACACTTACTATCATCTTGTTTTTCACTGTTACTTTGTAAGCATGCTTTTGTATCTATAAAGCACCCTTGTTTACATGTTTTTTGAAACATTACTGTGCACTTGTAGCTATATTTGAATAGCAAAGTGTTCTAACAATCTTGAAACATGTTGGCCACCCATTGGCATAAAGCAGGCGGAGTCAATCTCATGTGTTTTCCTGTTTTATCCCGGGACAAACTAAAGTATTAAAGCACTTACACACTATTGTAGTTATTTCCCCTGGATGCTAGAGGACTTCATGTCCTACACAGAGAGCTACGTTTACATTCAGTAGGTATAAAAGTATATTATCCCCACTTTGTATGACTACCACCTTAAGACAGGGTGTTAAATTAAGTGTCGGATTCAGAATAATGACAACTAAGACAGAACACGTCAGAAATATGATCATATCTAAAATATATTAAAATTCAATTTATGGTAATAAAATTGATTCTTCAGGTGCCAGCCCCTAATAGTGATTGTAATCATAACATATGCCGGGTGACAGCTGTACTCCATTTTCCTCTGTATTTATAGACGCAGGAAATCAAATATTTAACTCCCTTCCAATTATTGGTAATACAAACAATTACCATATCTTCTTGTGAAGCTGAGATGTAAAACATACCTTGTTATCTGTTGACCTTATTCTCCTAATCGAACATTGACTGCTGTTCTAATGAGAGCAGAGCTTTATGACATGATGCAGCTGAGAAATACAGACCTTCCCTATTTGGTGGGAAGAAAATCCTGATTTAATGAAACAGGCTAAAGCGAAAGTGGTGCATTTCTCATTCAATAGCAATTTATCATTAGTAAGATTTCACTGATCAGGAAAAATCCTAGAACAGGGGACAAAATCTAGTTAAACATAGCAATCTTTCTTAATTGATAAGCTTTCTTGTCAAAAGAAGAAAGGTAATATGCCAAAATGTTGATAAGGTAGATTAAAACAGCACACCAAGGGACATATTTACAAGGGCATTGGGCTACTGGAGCATCACTTTTCGCACAGTAAATATGGCCATCTTCGTCACAGTTTTCTGTGGCAAATGGGCATGTAATGGGTGTTGCTGTTGGTGTTCCAACATAACACCTATTGCTTTTTGACACTGCCCCACATTTATAAGGTTTTGTTAATCTGAGACAGTGCCAAAAACTAACGTCTTTGAAAAGGAAGCGTTAGATTGGCACACCAAGGAGAAATACATGTATTTCTCCTTGTTTTTTTGCTCAGCACACATAGAAGTAGCCAAACACAATTAATGATTGTCTTTGTGAAGGAAGGTGTTCCTTCCTGCACAAACACAATCATCCCTATAACTAGTCACTATTGCATCATGGTGCAAGGATGCCTGTGCTGGCGCTCGGCACCACTTTTAGAACCTGCGTAAGGAAAAACACATGGGTGCGCCATATTCTTGTAAATACTGCGCATCCCTGCATATTTTAACTGACGCAGCGCGACGCAACAAAAAATTGCTTGCAATGCCATGCTGCGCCATTTCATTGTAAAAATTCCCCTATGTTTCCTTAGGCCATTATCAACTTCTTCATGAAGATTCTCACCAGTGAAGAATTCTCCTATTGCTACCCATCAAGTTAAAGGGGGACAATTGTTCCCAATCGGATGACCAGCTGATGGACCACCTACCCTATTGGGAGATCCCTGCCTGCCTGGCTGTAATCTCTGGGATGGAATTGTGCTCCCCAGTTCAGTGGATGCACTGTCTTCACAGATTGTTGTCAAATAGGCGACAATGTTGATGCTGACCCCAAAGTGATTGTTTATGAATAACCAAAAAAAAACTGTCCCTTACACGCAAGGAGTTGTCTCCCTGCATGCCAGTGCCATTTTACTTCTTTTACTACTTGGGCAGGAAAAACAACCCCTCATAAACAAGATGGGCATCATGTACTGAACAAAGCGATCCAATGGCAGGCGGTCGCCGAGTCAAGGGTTTTACATTGGGAATTCCAATCTGCCAACCCCTAAACGACCTCCGAAATGTTGAGAAGCATAAAAGCAAGAGGATTCAGAGGAGGGGTTATACTGCCCTGTGAGCCTTTAATAAAATAATACGTTTATTCCCACCATTGAGTGAAATCTACATTTAATTGTAAATCTTGGAGGCTAACATTATACAAGTTCAGAGCCTGACAATCACCAATGCAGAGAGAGACAGCCAAACAGGTTAATATACAATGTTGTTTAATGTGAAGCTCCAAAACCAGCCCTCAGACCTCAAAATACCCACACGACTTCTGTCCAGTAGAAAAGGTGTGGAATTCTACTTACCTGACCCGTGACTGAAAATGCTCTAAAAAAGTAACACTGAGTCCCGCTTCCAATTCCACATGCCAAACCCAATGTACTCTACCACGATATGAAGCAAAATACTCCTGGGAAGAACCAACAAAAAGTCAATCAATAGAACCTCTGAGCTCTGCATTTCTAATTTTGCTTTCAAACAGGTACCAAACAGTTCACAGCTTACTGTTACATTGAAACGAACAAAAAGAGATGGGCTTAGAAAAGGTTTATATGACTAAACTAAAGAGATATTCACGCTTAGTAAATAACAGAAAAGCCAATGGGTGATCCATTGACACTCCCACCTGTCCTCAAATGTTCGTACCACCAAAGGACTCAAACAAGGGTTCAATCTTTTTATGGCGGATTTACCAAGACTATTCGATACTTGCAACTCCCACTCCTCGAGGTTGGGAAGGAAAACTCTGAGCAACCTTCTGTACGCGGATGACGTTGTACTACTTAGCCATACCTATATTGGTCTCCAGAACCTTCTGAGGGAAATGAATAATTATGCAACAGAAAACACCTTAAAAATAAACCTTAGCAAGACCCGAACGTTATCGATCAACACCAACAAAAAACAACAGAAGACCTGGTCTCTTGGTGGTCTAAAGATCGAGCCAGTCAGCGAGTACAAATACTTGGGAGTCATCTTTGACAGAGAAGGCTCATTTGTGCAGCAGAAGCAGGAAACAAGAAGGAGAGGAGCACTGATCGGCCGTGACGCTGAAAAATCTAGCTGCCAAACTAACGGGACCGATCATGACGCCTTATCTAAAAGTCATTCAGGAGAAGCGACTTCCCTCGATCACCTATGGAGCGAGGCCTTGCGGGGAAGAGACTCCAAAAACCTGGACTACATACAGGTCAAAGCCTACAGAACAATGTTTTCGCTCCCGTTCCACACCTCCCCGGCACAAATACGATTGGAGTTTGGTCTGCAAAAACAAGATCTAGCCAGGCACGGAGCATACATTATTTGCTGTCACAAACTCAGATCCGCCACCACAGAAACATTAAACTCTTTACTATGGCAGGACATACAAGGCAGGGACGTCTCTCAGGCAAGAACTTACTTGCGGGCCGCGCTGGAAGCTACTAAACTCTCCACGCCCTGGGACATGCAACTTGGGCATAGCGCTTTTAAAAAACTAGTTTGGAAAAACGTTAAATCACTTTCCCTATTAGAGGACAAGGTTGTTTTTTCCAAAAGATCTCATGCATGGATGACCCTCAACACGTATAAAGTCCTGACACCACAAACATATTTTAGCCAGGGCTCCCCAAAAGCAACAAAAATGAGGTTCCTGAAACACAGACTAGGGATTTTGCCAAACACAGAGTATCTTCCACCATGGCTCAGGACAGAGGGCAACGAGGTCTGTCCGCTTTGCAACTTGGATAAAGGGGACATTCTCCATCTCACTTGTCTTTGTGAAGAACTTCAACAAGCACGCCAACTGCTCATCAAGGACCAGCTTAAGCAAAAAGGGATCAGCACCAGAAGGCAAGCGGTGCTCGCCTGCCTGAATCCTCAAAACACCAAATTGAACTGCAGATACGTCAAATTCCTCGCGATGGTCGAGCAAAGAATTCCAAGACCGCTAAAACCGGGGATCAACAAAGTAGACAAAGGTTACCAAGCAGACTGTCAGAAGGAAGTAAAGGAACCCACTGTCCAATCTTTGTAAAAAGGCGCATCGACAACCACACTGTTCTTTTATTTAATTATAAGCTCAATTTTTTAACGGTTTTAAATCATGATATTTTATGATCCTTTTGTAACATGTTTGCACTGGTTTTAATTAATTATGCACAATAAACTTTACCTAACCTTGTAAAGCAAGGGAAGCAACATGTAGGCTTCAAATGGCATCACCTAGAACAACAGAGATGGTGATCTCACTTCTGTTTCATAGCCATGCAGTGTCTGCAGAAAGCACTGTTTCCCTCGAACTGTGCATGCTTGCTGCCCCAACATACACGAGAAAATAAATAGCCTTGGACATGTTTATCGTTAGTGGACATTCTTCTTGCTCTACCAAGAGTCCCATGGACTTGTCGTCCTCTGTGTGTTTGTTGAAGTTGGGGAAAACAGTTGGCATTTATTTATTTATTTTATTTATTTTAGCGATTTCTAAAGCGCCTGGTGACCCAAGGGCATCCCCGCGCTATGTAGCTTGAAGTCCTATTGAGAGGGAAGGCGGTCGAAGGGAGTTATTTGGGAAACAGATGGGTCTTTAGTTTTTTGCGGAAAGCAAGGTAGTTGGATTCCAGTCTGAGGGCGCGAGGGAGTGCGTTCCAGCCCTTAGCCGCCTGAACGGAGAATTGTCGACCTCCTGTGCGGGCTTTTTTGAATCTGGGGATGCAGACTAGATTCTCATTTTGAGATCGTAGTGATCTAGTTGCTGTATAAGGTGTGATCATTTTACTGAGGATCGCTGGACCAGATCCGTTGTAAAGCTTGTGTGTTGTACACATTGCTTTAAAGTGCACCCTTTGGCGCACGGGGAGCCAATGCAGGGTTTTGAGGGCTGGCTTGGCAGATATTCTGGAGGGGGTGTTGGTAATCAGGCGTGCTGCCGCGTTCTGTGTCCGCTGGAGTTTCGTGATGGTAGCCTCGGGGGCTCCCAGATAGACCAGATTGCTGTAGTCCAGACGGGACAACACTAGACCCTGGATAAGAAGCTTTCTGGACATAGGTGGGAGTAAGGGCAGAATTTTACGGGTCGTGCGCATGAATCCAAAACATATGCCCGAGGTTTTGGTTGCATGGGTTTTCATCGTAAGCTGTGGCTCAAGCCACACCCCGAGTGTCTTGATTTCCGATTTAGGGGGGGGAATTTCTCCGAACACATCGGGCCATAGTGTAGGAGGGATAGTTGTCCATTGCTTGCCGAGTAGCATTACCTCTGTCTTAGTCCCATTCAATTTCAGTGATGAGTCATTCATCCAGTTGTGGATATCTATGAGGCAGTTAGTTAGATTTTCAGGATGGTCAATCAGCTGGGACAAGGAGACGACTAGTTGGGTGTCGTCAGCGTAACTCACCATTTTGATGTTAAATGGTGTTACCACATCCTCGAGGGGGGCCATATAGACATTAAAAAGCGTCTGGCTTAGGGAAGAGCCCTGGGGGACGCCGCTGGTGAGTGGGAGGGTGGATGAGTGATGGATGTCGTCCCACACTTGAAAAGTGCGTCCTGTAAGAAAGGATTCGATCCATTTGATAGCTGTCCCGGTAAGTCCTGCATTTGCCAGTCTATGCAGAAGGACACGGTGGTTGACCGTGTCAAAGGCTGCACTTAGATCCAGGAGGATCACTGCCACTGATCCTCCTGAATCTAGTAAGCCCCTTGCCTCTTCAATAACTGCAAGGAGTGCGGTGTCCGTTCCATGGCCTGGGCGAAATCCGGTTTGGGATTGTCGGAGCAGTTTATTGGTTTCAAGGAACTGGGACAGTTGAATGTTTACCAGTTTCTCGGTGACTTTGCTAATGCCCGGGAGTAGGGATATTGGTCTATAGTTGGACAGGTCCAATGGATCTAGCTGGGGTTTTTTTAAGAGTGCTTTGACCACAGCACTCTTCCAGCTGTCAGGGACGGTTCCGTGGGTAAACGAGCAGTTGATAAGGTCCGTAATGATAGGCACAATTACTGAGGCTACAGTCTTGAGGAACCTTATAGGGGCTGGGTCCAAAGGGGATCCACTTTTCATTTTTACTAGGGTTCGCTCCACCTCTACGGGGGTGACAGGTCGGAAAGTCTGAAGCGAAGGACGACAGATACTTTCAGTCTGTTCGAGGGAAGTGCTACTTTCCGTGAGGCTAGGGGAGCTGGGGGGTGGGAGGGAGGTCAGGATTCGGGTGATTTTCTCGTTGAAGAAGTTAGCTAGCTCATTACTTCTGTCAACTTTGGGGGTGTTGGAGGGAGAGGTGGTGGGGACCTTGGTCAGCTCTTTGACGATTGAAAAGGATTCTCGGGCTGAATTGGATGCTTCTTGTATTCGTGTGTTGTAGTAAGAAGCTTTGGCTGATTTAATGGCCTCTTTGTAAAGTTTGACCGTGGCCTGGTAGGCTACTTTGCTGGCATGTTGCCAAGTCTTTCTCCAGAGTCGTTCGGCCTTTTTGCAGTTTTTGCGAAGTGTTCTTAGTTCTGCGGAGTACCATGGTGCTGAGCCATGTTTGCCGTTTTTATTTTCCCTATTTCTGAGTGGGAGTACTAGGTCTAGGGAGACGGTAATCCAGTCCCTGAATCTTCTGTCTGCCGTATTTGGGTCTTCAGCGTGAGCAGGGATGTTTTTTTCAAGGGTCTGAGCCCATTCGTCCGTGGAGAGTCTGGGCCAGGTCCTATCCTTGCTGAAGGTAGGGGGTGTACGGTTTTTCGTGAAGGTTCCAGGTAGTTGGAAAGGGACCAAGAAGTGGTCTGTCCAAGGAAGGGGAAGGGCCTCCTTTACTTATTTACAGCATATAGAGAATTTTTTTAGCATGCTGTTTCAGGAATGGATTAGGGAGGTACTCTTGTTTACCCTCCATGGAAAAAAGCGTTTTTTTATGAAATGGCCTTCAGATCCACCCATGCCAAATACTAAGTCTACCAATTTTGTAGCTGCCCTAAGCAGTGTCCCATATCCAATTTCCAACATTAGCCCATTGCTATCTTTTTTAGCCCTGCCCTATCTTTGCACAGTAGACATATTGCTTTATACCCCCTCTAAGGGATGTGTTACAAACTCGCACACAATGCCCAGTATTTCCTCCAGAGGTACTGATAAAGGGGGCATTGGTAAATACTAGAGGACAGAAGTACTCATGGAACTTTCACAAATAACCTTTGGGAATGGGTGTATCCGCACTGATTACAGTATGATTTTACCCTGTATTAAAACGTGAGATATTGTTGGCTTTCAGTTGCTGAATCATGAATTGGTAGGCAGTTTCCGTGGTAATTATTAATAATTAGCAGTTTGGCAACTCTTTCATTCCAGCAGTGGATTTCCTGGTTTATGCAGTTTCTAAGTTACTGGAACAACTGCTTAAAAAAGAAATACGTACTCAGCAAAGGACACCACTCACCCCCTGCAATTCAGGGCTAAGGATACTACTGGCAGTTGGTATATCTTAACAGCTAAATGGTGATGTGGGAACAATAGAAATTGTTATCGCAGTGCACTCAAGTCCTCAAAGTTTTTATTTTTTGAAATTCTTTATTCACTGTGCGTCCCAGTCATTAGCTGTATGTGCTATATAAATCTGAGTTACAGGGGTATTGTCTTTATGTATTATTGGTATGGTTGTATAACATGATGTGGTATTGTATCTCAGTATGGTGTAATTGTGAAGTGCACCACAGGGATTCTAATTTTTGTAACCGTCTTTTGAATAATCTCCTTAGTGCCATATACTGAATAGGGTGTTCAGTACCACAGCGACGTCACTTCATTCTAACTCTTTCTATTGTTTAATGTAGAACTTCAGCAATGTTCTTCAATTCGAACTTTATTGCACTCATGGTGGTTTCACAAGGTTCTTTAATGGTGACCTTTAACTTTAAGGACGTCTTTGCTTTTACACGTCAGGGCGCCTACAACGTGACGCACGCCGCTGTGTTAAGAGGCTTGTTGTACACGGGGCTAACGATTGTGGTTTCTAAACGGGAACGCAGACTATTTCGTTTTATCGGGTAAGTGCAACGTAACTTTGAAACTCCTGCATGTGAGGCACACAGCTTAGAGAACTACAATAGAAGGGTTTATCTTTGTGAAATATTTTTCCGTCTTCACTGAAAAAACCCCACTCGGTTAAATGGCATGAACACACGGAGCATGTTTTCGCACACATTGAGTAACAACGCTTGGGTTTTCCGTTTCTGTTTTAGAGCATGGCACGAATTAAAGCATGTTCGTGAAGAGTTAGTTGTTCATATTCACTGGCACACTTAACGTTGATCAAATGAAGCTGAATTAAAAGGTTTCTTCTGCGGAAAAGCGTTCGATCACATGTAGTGCTGTTTAGAGAGGACGTATAGACTAATGGTTAGCACCCCTGTTTGAGATTTGCGGTTCAATTGTATTTCTTTTTCTGTATATATGTGGTGTTCAAGCACTTGGGAGAGTCATTAACTTTTGAGAATACTCTTGGGTTTGATTTTAAGGGCCTGGATTGAGCTTTTTTTAAATTTTGAATTGAATGACAAACTTGCCAGTTTTGAAGCTAAATGCGCCATCAGCTAGGTAGCGATGTGGGAACAATTTCAGCAAAGTATCTTCCCCGTGAGAAGATGCAGGGCTCAGTACCTTGCTGAAGATCAGAAACATGGACTAACACTGCTGCAGAGAAGGAGGAAGGTATTTTTAGAAACAAGGTCCATATGTTCAATGCTTAATTTGAGCCAGTGGTTTCCTGTGCTCGGCACCAGCACTTAATTTTCAACACCGGCGATTGTGACAATCTGCCACAAAGTGGCGCTGTCTGGCCAATTTGGAGATGACCGCAACAACATTAAATTAATAATTTGATATACATTTAAAATGGCTCTTACCTGCAACCCAAGCCATTCTTTGGGTGCCTGGAATAGTCTGAATTGCCACACTTGTGAGTGATTGTTTGTAGTTGTGTTGTTACTATTATTGTCAGCATGGCAGGGTCAATGTGTGGTGCAAGCTTCAGTGGCCTCCTGACAAGAGCCCTGGCACTTTTTGTTTCACAAATTAAGCACTGATGTATGTTCAATATGACCTATGAATAGGTGATGAAGCTTTACTCATAGATACGTGGTCCAATGTACACATTTTGGATTGGATCGAGGCACAATTGGAGCCACAAATAAGTATCCATACAGTAGTCACCAATGGGGAAGCTACTGTTCCCACTTGATTTCTGCACACCTGTTTCCTTCCAACAGACAGTTGCTGTCTCTGCTAAATTTCCTAAACAACCTTCGTAGGAATCTTCAAACTGGTTCTTGAAACCATGCTATAAGATATGCCCCACTATTTCCCACTTACTAACGGTACAGTATTATTTCATTTCATCATGTGGAAGACACTATTTTTTGCATACACATGGATCATCCCTCTAAAATCAAGCAAATGTTTTGCAACAGGAAAAATAAGGTACAACTGATTTGTAATGCAGACTAAGGGCCTTATAAACATACTGATGGGGTTGTACCCCATTCCACCAAAGCAGGAAAGGGAAATACTCTGAAGCTTTGGAGAACTATAGTCCATCATAGTTAGAGATGTTTGCCTGCCTGGGACTATATTACACAAAGTGCTTCCTGAACGCAATTGGCATGTGTGCATGCTTTGTGTGCTCCTGGGCACTTCGATATTGCAGAAGGGACCGCAGATGCTTGTGTGGCCTGTTCTGTAATACAAATAGCACTGGTGCACAGAGGTCATTCCATTAATTGCATGGGGGTGTGGCTCCATGCAAATGAGGGAATCACTTTGCCTCCACGCCACATTACTGACCTGGGCTCAAAGGCAAACATGTCCATAGAAGGTGCACTGAAAGTGCACCATGAAAAGGTGGCACATTGACAGTGTGCCCCCTGAGGGCAGCCTTCCTATGGGGTGAAAGGGGGCCCGATGAACACCTCCAGACATTCCCCTGTAGGCTGGTGCAGTCACTCACTAGACCCATCTGCAGGGGAGTCTGTAATCTCTTTTGAAAATGCAGGCAGGTCACCGCCTGTACAGAGAAACATGGAGCAGCTTTAAATAGCAAGTTTTCAGCTGCCCTGAGGGCAGCGCCTTCTTCATAATGCTGTGCACTTTCCCTGTTTGCACCCTGTGCATTTCCCTAAAGATGAGCTGTGGTGCAAATAGGAAAAGTGCACCCTTTCAGTAATACGGGCCCTGGTATAGATATGTGTGCCTTCATAGGAGACTTGGTGGTTCTGCTGAATGCGCTAAAGCTTTGCTGGATGAACACCATCTTCAATGTGTTTATAAACACAAACTCACAAATCTTTTGAAAACAAATATTTACAAAATGCCCCCAAGGCAACCACTAGATCCCTACTTCTGTTGGAAAAATGTGTCCAAACGGGCAACACCGGGAGGGGGTGCATATCCTTCCTCTATTCACTTTTGCTCTCATTGGGGTCTCAGAAATCACTACGTCATAGAGCCTTCTTGGAGGGTATCTTGCTGACCGCGCCATCAGGCAAACAATAGGAGGGTTTATATATACATGTAGCGAAATACAATTGCTCTATGCTCCTGAGGGAAGCCCACTATAAAACTTTATACGACTGGTACCTGTTCCCACAGAAACTACACTCCATCTTCCCCAATACGACAGATCGCTGCTGGAGGGGTTGTGGTCTCCTGGCAGATTTCAAACACATATGGTGGGTTTGCCTGACTATACAGCCCTACTGGAAGGAAATACTTTCCCAGATCAAGCTAATATTAGGGTACCCGATTGGTGACTCCTTGGAACATATTCTCTTGGGGGTTCACAATCCAATACTCAAATATGAGACCCAAGGTGACCGATACATCATGTGGTTAAGTCTAGGTGCGGCAAAGATGGCTCTAGCGGCGGCCTGGAAGAAGCCGAAAGGTCCCTCCCTTACACAATGGCATGCCCTCTTATGGCGCACCATAGCCCTAGAGCAATTGAGCGACATCATTGATGACTCTCGCAAGGGCTTTGATGCTATTTGGTCCCCACTAGTCCGCTACCTCTCAGACGGACTCCCTCTATGTGCATGCACCCCTAGATTGTGGGCACTACATATCTTCCTGATTTATTAAGGGGCTTCACTCCTCGGGGTGAGGGTTTCGGGGAGCTCACCATCACATGTGAAATCTCTTGCTTGGGACGTGGGAGTCAGTCTCCGCGACCCCCCTTGTCCACACAGCAGAGAATAGGCTTATGTGTTTTCCTGGGTCTGGTTGGGTTTTTTATTCATTTCTTTTTCTTACTTATTCACCAGGGGTTTGCTTCACTATAAATGTAAACGTTCGTATATTGTAGAACTTGGCTTTTCAGAGATGCTCACTGGGGAAATCAGACCCTTGTTACAAAACTGTACCGATACTATAGCTAACCTCTGCATGGATTTTGCTCCTGAGAAAAAGATTGAACGTACTATAATCTTTGCAAAATGTTTGTAACCCATGAATACGTTTCAATTAATAGATTTTGAAAAAAAATGCCCCATACGTGCTGGAAGTGTTCTTTTAGTGTGTGGTGGTCATTTTTTGTATTTACAGTCTCTGGACTACCAGGCTTACACTGGTCGTCATTAACAGGATAACAAAAGTGTGTCGGAAAGTCTGCAGAAAGTTGGGTAAATGCTGTGTGGTACCTGGATCGACAGCTACATGTCCTCGCATTGTCAGTCTATTGTTTCTCTTTGTGGAGCCAGTGGAGGTACAACTGGTGTAAAGGTGACAGTTTGCTTGACTCTAAATAGTGTGGACGAGCAAGGAGTTTGGTGGACAAGGTACTCGGCCATGTTTCTGGCAAGGTGCCCTGTCTGACAAACTGTACATAAGGCCATAAATCATTACTCTCTGCTACAACAATTTTCCTGGCTCCTCACATCACTCATAGGAGTAAAAGTATTTCACACACCATGATCGATATGCAGCAAGCAAAGTTTATGGGTGAGTACTTCTTGCATTTTACAGGTCTTTAACATTGATGCATGAACATGAGTGCAACAGTGAAAAGATAAGTGAAGTTATGTTTATGTCAAAACTTGGGATGTCTTCTCTGTTCATTTGCTGTATCATGTGTCAGTTTTTTAGAATCATCCTTGCGGCTTCACAGTGCAGTAGCACCTTGTTCATTATGCCCTTTCTTTCCCTTTCAGGTGCTTACCCATTGACATCATGTCTGGTAACCCCTACACTCATTCCTTGCAACAATACACAGAACAATTATCCCAGAAATCATATAAAAACAAGGAATGCAATTGAAAGGACTGTTGAACTTCTAAAAAAAACAATTTTGGCGTGTGATTTTGCTGGGCATGGAACTTCAGTACTCACCAAAAAAGATCTGATGCATCATCTTGTTGTGCTGAATATTGTACAGTTTGGTAACCAGATACCACTTGCTTCTCATAATGGATGAACCTCTGGTTGAAGGCAATTGAAGAAGGTAATGACAGAGTGGATCAGCAAATAAGCGAAGGGCGCAGAAAAGGTGCAGAACTCAGTACACAACAGACTAAAAAAAAACATATTTCAACACCTTTTGTTTTCTAAAAAGAGGTATATGCTTTGCACTGGCCAAATCTAACTGTACAAAGGTAACATTCCTTTGTGTTGAATCTGACATAATGCAAAAACTGTTTGCATTTATAGTTATTGGGATAATTATGTGTGGTGTTGCCAAAGTGTAGATAAGACTTGCTTTTAAAGAATACATGTTTTCTTTTTAACAAATTGCTTTCGCTTGTTAACACAGTAAAAACAAAAAAAAACAAAGCCCAATGTCAACACAAAGAAACTGCAACAATTACAATACAGTGCAAATAAATCTCGGGCATGAGAGTAATACTTAACTAGACCACCCTGACCTTTGTAAGCAAGTTCCGATTACCTAAACAACCTCACTTCTTTCTACATTTTTAATTGGGAACAGGGCTATGGGGAACAGGCCCACAACATATCAAGAACTGTGAGAACAGATATTTGATGTATGGATAAGGAGCTAGTTGCCAATGTGTCCTTCATCAGCTTACATCGTACTGACCATGCCATGCAATGTTCAGACAGCCTAAGCAGGGCTTTCTACCAACACCTCAAGCTCTCACTTTAACGTTTATGCACATCCCAGCCCAAAGAAAAAACAAGCATTCTATGCAATGTTAATCTCCAGAATAACCGATTTCAGGCTAACAAGTCCATTTTAGGAGATAATCCTGAAAGGGGATTTCAATTCCAATTTAATCTATACCCCAAATGTAGATGAACAGCTAACAGCAGAGCATTTATAGTGGAATGTAGAACCACAGTCATGTTCCACATCAAAATGCTGTGATGTAAAAGGGCAACAGCTAGTGATGGCCCTGAAATTTCTAGGCATGAGAGTGTTAAATGGAAGATTGAAGATGATGATCCACCTAAATATACTTACTATGGTTCAAAGTCCCTGTCTATCATAAACTATATCCTCTTATCTCTTCTGGTAAACCCATTATTTTGGCAATTTTGAATTAAATATACCACCCTCGGTGATTACGCCCAGCAGGTGTTCACACTTGCAATAAGGCCACCAACGCATATTCAAGCTCCAGCAGATATTTGCTTAACAAAAATGACCCATTTAAGGGCCTTGAGGTGGAGTAATAACACACTAGCTGGCCTGACTCACCTAGCAAAACAATTACTGAAGACCAACATTAAGACCTCAAGTAACCAAATGGATGTATGGCAGGATTTTACTATTGGCCTGTCTAAGCTTGCAGTTCCAGTCAAAAATAGTACACAGCTGATAGAAAAAAGGCAAATAAGACTCTTGTTCAATTGAACAGTTATAAAAAGGAGCTAACCTCCAGTTGCAACAAGCCCTGATTTTGCTAATTCGCGAAAAATACAGAATCACAAATTAGAATTCGCAGAATGGGATGCATCAATAAAAGCGAACCAAAAATGCGATTCGAAGTCTGCCGCAATCACCGATTGCGTATTCTGCTAAATCCTACAAAAATCGCAGATTTGCCTATTTCCCATGTTGAAATTGCAATTTCGCAATTACTGAAATCGCAAATTGCGATCTCGCTAACTGCGAGATCGCAAAAACGGGAAGTCGCATTTCGAGCACAATGATGACACAACCAGGAAGTAGGCAGTTCCCTCACTCATTCTGAACACAGAGCTTGTGAGTGGAAGAAGCACAGCACAGAGCTCCACCATACACACCCTGCAGCCCCACAACAGGACACACATCCAAAACCAGAATGTCCCAGGAAGCAGCAGGAAGCAGTGCACTTGGCAGAAAAAGAAAAATTAAATGTTCTGAACAGGAGCTGGAGTTCCTCATCGAGGGTGTAAGCAGGGACCATGATAAGCTTTTTGGGAAGCAATCCCGGAAGGTGCCTGATGCAGACAAGAGGCGCATTTGGCAGCGCATCAGGGCTAAGGTGAACTCTGTAGGAGTGACCCAGCGCTCTATTGATGAGCTAAAGAAGAGGTGGTACGACCTCAGAGGCCCTGCCAAAGAGCGCATTGCAGAGAAGCTGGGGGAGCAATATGCCACGGGAGGAGGAGACCCCACAGTTGCGCCCAACACACCACTTGAAGACCTGGTGGAGGACACCATCAACCCTGCAGCCTGCGTGGGGGTCACCCAGCTGGACACCTCCCGACCCACCCAACAATCCAAAGGTAAGAGCCATGCAACTGCGACCCCGTCCCCTAACAATGCCCATGCCCCCAGAGCTAACCATCTGATAACCCCAGTAATGCAGGCCATGCACATCAGAAACGCCATATTGCATTGTGGGACCTGTTGTGTGATAATAGTTCCCTGATAGCCACACACAGCCAAACCTGTCAAGTGAAACATGTCCCTAAAGCCAGTCGGGGAATGCAAGCCTGCATGCATGTCGCAACATCCCATGTGCAAGATTCATATCATTAATCATGCACCCATTTACATCACAGGTGCTGCAGAACCACAGAGCACAGACAGCGAGGCACTCCAGATTGAGGAGAACACAGAGGACACAGAGGGAGAGAGCTATCCTTCCCCACGACCTGGATCTTCAGACACCTGTACCAGTACCACCCCATGCGCCACACATGGCAGTGGAACAGGCCACAATACCACCCAGGAGGCAGACACGGCGCACAGCCACTGTGCGGTCGCAGTCAAGCGGCCGGATGAGGCAGCGGTGCAACGTGGCAACACGGGCTGACTGGGGTCAACATGATCAAGATCCAGGGCTTGGCATCGAACGCCGGATGCTAGCTGTCCACAAAAAGCAGGCACGGCACATGGCAGCCATGCAGCTGCAGCTGCAGCTTTACAAGACAGCACGCAACGTGAGCCAACTCACCGCAAGTGTGCAGGTTTTAATGGCTGCAGTGAGGGAGAACAGCCAAATCATGGTGTCACAGCAGGACATCAGCCGCCACCGCCACCTGCTGACCCACCTATCGGCATACACTAGGTCAAACCACCTGATCGAGAATGCTACTTCCTAACTGTCATGCCGGTCCCTGGCAATGCAATGCCAGATGGTGCAATGCTGCCAGGATGTTGCTAGGGCGTTGGAACAGGTCACAACCGCTGTCCAGAACCAGCAGGTATGTGGCCATGCCCATGCAAGGGGGGTGATGATGCCAGTGAGGGCACATCCAGTCTGAGCAGCCTGTCCCTGCCGGTGGTACAATAACGACGCCGCAGTACCAGGCCCACTGCAGCATCAAGGCCCGATACTGGCGAGGTGGATGTGGAGAGGCGACAGGACGAGTCCGGCCGGAGGTGCTAGTGATTGACTATTAGCAGCAGTGCCATGCTGAAACACCAAGCAGGCCTGCTTCCCAATCATAGAGCTGTATGACTTAATACAGTTTTCATGTTTTGTGAACACAAAAAGTAAAAGAAAGATCCTGTTTACATAATAATAAGAATTTATTTCAAACGCAAATCCTACTCATGTCATTATTTCATTTGACATGCATGAGTGCAGTGTTGTGTGAGGGGTATGGGAGCACTAGAAATACTTCAGTGTGATGTTGCGGTGCCTGTGTCCTTCAGCAGGATTCTCCCCACGTGCATGAAGCACATGTGCAGGTGGGCGGTTGTCCCCCTCCGACTCACTGCCAGTGATCTCCACAGGTATCCTCCGCTTGATAGCAATATTGTGAAGTATGGCACACACGGCCACGATGCGGCAGCAGACCTCAGGCTGGTATTTGAGAACCCCACCAGTCTTATGTAGGATGCGGAATCGGCTCTTTAACATACCAAATGTCCGTTCAATGACATTCCTGGTGCGAATGTGCGCTGCATTGTAACGCCGTTCCTTTGGTGAGGCAGGGTTGAGGTATGGGGTGAGGAGGTACTCACGGAGGCCATAGGCGATGTCACCTGAAGGTAAGGAGCAGAGGGTGCCTGTCATGCGCAGCTACATGGGCTTGACGTACTGTATGTGGAAATATGTACTTACCTAGGAGGTGTCCTTCGCCAAAGTCAACGCTGGCCAAGCGGGTGTGCATGCCGCTGTGCCTGAATATGAAAGAATCATGCGCGCTCCCCGGGTATTGGGCCACTATGTCGGTGATGATTGTCTTTGCATTGCAGACCATCTGGATGTTGAGTGAGTGGTAGGACTTGCGGTTCCGGTACATGTATTCTGTCTCAGCGGGTGGGCTGATGTGGATGTGGGCACAGTCAATGCATCCAATTACATGGGGGAATTGCGCAATGTTGTAGAATTGAAGCTTTGTTTGATTTAAGTCATGGGTGGTTGGGAAGGTTATGTAATGGTGTATCCGGGTCAGCATGGCGTCCAGGAAACTCTGTAGACAGCGGGACAGTGTGCTCTGGGAGATCCCCCCCCCCCCCCCCCCTGCAACTATCCCCTGGAAGCTTCCGGAGGCCAGGAGGTGCAGGCAGCACAGGACCTGGACATGGGTGGGCACTGCATTGGTCCTCCATGTTGGGTGCTGCATCAGGGGGTCAAGGTCTCGGTTGAGCTTGGTTATCATTGCCATATTCAGCCTGTATTTTGAGTAGATCTTCTCTTCAGTCTGGCCCAGGAGTGTGATCCGCTGCCGGAAGATGCGCTCCTGGATCCTGCGTCGGTTCCGGGCTGCAGTCTGGAGCCTTTGCCGCCTTACCACGATGTAGAGTCCTGGCATTGTGAATGTCCTCGTGCTCCTACTGTGTCTCCTTAAGTGTGTTTGTTTTGCCCCGCACCTGTATCTTTTTATTTTTTTCCAATTGAACTTTATGGTTATCACCTGGTTTGAGTTCTCCTTAAATAGCGCCTAGCTAATAGCGATTTTTTTTTTTTCCCCGCAAATTGCAATTATTGATGAATTGGCTTTGCGAATATTTTGAGGGTTCGCAAATGATTTCGCAGAATCAGTGAAACATCACTATTACAGAATCGCAAAGGGGGTTCCACGTTGATTCTGCGAATTTAACTCGCAAAATATTTTTGCGAATTAGCAATTTGGTTGTTTTTTCTATCATGAATTGCGGGAACAGCATTTGCGATCACAATAGCTGTTTCGCAACTATTGCGATCACAATTTTGGTTGATGAATCTATGCCAAAGAGAGTTAATCAGACTCGAGTAAAATTAACTACCAATCTTGTCATGGGAAAAAATAAAAATATTAAGGAAACATTATGAAAAGTAGCTTCGTGGAAATCGTAGACAGAGGTATTCTGGGCAATGCTAATATACAGTGCTAAGCAGACCATTAATGGGCTTTATAGACCAGTTAACGTAATAAACAGCTCAAATGTTGCGGAAGAAGCATCGGCTCTGTATCTGGTGAAAATGTTCACTGGTAGAGACCATTCCGAAGAACCGGTGATTGAAGAAGATGATCAAGAAGTCAGAATGATTATAACAAATGAAACTGATGATTTAGGGGCATATGTAGGTAATTTACATTTTGCGATTCTCAAATAGCGATTTTTAAGGAATCGCTATTTGAGAATTGCAAAATGGAATGTAGGTAATAAATCAAAATTTTTTTGCGAATCCCTAAAATTCCTTAATTGCGAATCGCAATTAAGGAATGAGTGTCCCATTCATTCCTATGGGCCAAGAGGCCCATAGGAATGAATGGGGATACATTCTCAAATTGCGATTTTCTATGAGAAAATCGCAATTTGAGAATCGCAATTCCAAGGGTGTCAGGGTGTCCAAAGGACACCTGTTGCACCCCTGGAATGTGCCTGTAAGTACATGTGGCGCACATACATACCCTAAGGGCATGTCTGTGCGCCACATGGCACTTTGAATAAAAAAATAAGCATTTTGACTGGAAATCGCAAAATACCATCTACTTGGAGTAGGTGGTATTTTGCGATTCCTTAAGCCAAAATCGCAATTTAAAAGGCACCCCTACATAGCATTTAAGGAATCGCAAAATTACGATTCTTTAAATGCTTGAGCGAAATAAGGAATCGCAATTTTTGCGATTCCTTATTTTGCTATGTGGCACCTACATACCAATATGCCGTTTGCGATTCACAAACGCTGGAATTCTGCAAATTCCAGCATTTGCGAATCGCAAACGCCTTCCTACATCTGCCCCTTAAATAATAGTGGCAGAGACCACCCTGAAGCACTGGTGTTTGAAGAAGTTAATCAAAAAGGGGAAATAACCATAATAAACTATACTGATAACTTAGATGATATGTTAAAAAGTGGGCCTAAGATACCGGAAGACATGCAACCAAGAATGTCAGAGTCTGATCGCCAGCTGCATTTGCCTTCTATGGTAAAACATATATAACTGCAGGACGCTGAGATGGAACGCCAGGGCCAATTGGCATACCACAAGCCATTGATGAAGTAGATAAACTGCTGAACCCCTTTAGCTGACACATAAACCCGATTTTGCCACTTTTGAGAGAAAAATGACAAACGTGCATCAACTGTGCTAACTATATGTTGAAGAATCATGAGAAACACATTTTCAAAAGACTTTGTTACTGCATCGTAAAAGCATGCAGGAGAGTGTAGATTAGATGGAATTATTCGGTTGACTAACATCAGTTCGTATTTTACTAAATATCAATGGTATACTCTTTAATGTGTAGTAGGAATGTGAAAGTGATAACTCATGTTATGAAGGGTTCATTAACCATCTTGAATCAATGAAAACTAATGTAATCTAAATGACATTATGTGTGTACTTGAGGGTTTTATTGTAAACTCCATATTTGCATATGTGAATTTATGCACCAAGTGAGAAAAGAGAAAAGGGTGCTGCATGCTTATACTAAAACCATATGCTTCGAAAAGTCTAGGGAATAATTTTCATATATATACTAATGAGAATTTGTAGAAGCAATAATAATAATTTATGTTTAGAAATAATTTCACACTTTGGTACTTTGAAAATGCAATCATTAGTCTTAGTTACACAAGCTTTTTACAACAAACCAAAAATGCGTTGTAAGTACAAATAAGTTGAAAGAAAGGTTTGAGGCTTTAAAGACTCTAAATGAAATATGTATGTATTTCCATTATTTTACATTCTGTATTCCATGAACTAGATTCAATTTAGGCCTGCAATTTCCTTACTTTGCTTAATTCTATTTTCATGGAAAGGCTTCGTAAAACTTATAATGTGAAGTGAAAATATGTCTCATTGGGAGAGTTCCCAGGCACTTACTACGACTGCTCACAACAATTTCCTTACTTTTGTGAAATCTGCAGTGAGAAACTGTCCTATTGAACTCACTCATGCGCTTTTCCTAAGGAACCATTGTAGAAAGTGGTTCCTTAGCAAAAGCAGGGGCCTCACGGAGCGTGTCATCTGCACCGGTGGAGAAGACACGCTCCGTGAGGCCCCGGTTGATTCACACAACGACTGAAGGCTGAATCATATAAGAGGACTCGCATAAGGAGCCTGTCCTTTTTAATTTGTACCTCAAAGTCGGTAGGAGACACAGTGGCTGATTGAGGTCGATTAGAACGGGGTGTCCAACTTTGGTGCTGTAGTGGAGTGTCTTGGCCTTGAAGAATTTGCCTAAAACTTTCCTGGCAAAGAAACATGTTGGCATTCGGTAATGGTATGCATGAATAGAATCCTGCCTAGTTTTTAATTTGATAGGTTTCATTTAGTGAATAATAAAGTGGTTGCGATAAGAGTGTACCTGTCAATTCTAACCACTTCTGGTCACAACGGGAGTTTGATTTCTTGTCACTTCACTGCACTTATATTTCTTTTATTTTGGACACTTTTTCTTTTGGGCAAAATGACCGCCGATGATGAGAAAAATGGACATATCTGGTGAGTACCTGCCAGTTACCCTATTGGTGGTGCGCCCGTGAGGAGTCATTTTGTCCTCACACTTTTTTTTCAAAATATGTGTGTTTGGTACTGAATGTATTTGGAATTTGTGAAACATAAACTTCAGTCACTTTGAAGTTCTTCTAGACTGTCTTTTGGAAAAGGACTTTTTATGAAAGGCAAGAAAACATGTTGCATACTACCTCCTAAAAATAAATAAAAGGAGTGCCTGTTCTGTAGAAAACTACAGGATTTTGCACATTGCTTGGGAACATAGAATTATAGAATTGCCTTAGAGACCGGGTCATGTTGTATAGATGATTAGACACATCAAAATCTGGTTGTCTGATCTTGGCTTGCAAGATGTGTGGGATAAACTCAAAGATCTTAGTAAGGGGATGGTTATGCATAAGAAGAACTGATATTGGGCTTTTATTAAGAATTAATGGCTATTGTCAATGACACACGGCACCTTAACAGGGCGGTTCATGGATGTGAAATGTTTCCCAGCTTTTGAACAATTTCTGGATCATGTTGAGCCACCTCTGGAAATAACAATGTTCCTGAAACTTTGATGTGGAATTCTCCCAGCAAAAGTGTTCAGGAATAAGTGCAGGCAAGTAGTATATCACCCCTTTGTCTTGCATGCTTGTCTTGCACAGAAACTGTGAAACATTTTTTGTCTTTTTCCCCCTCTGTAAAACCCAGGACCAGGTGAATTGTCCCAGTGTGTCGTGATTATCCCTGGTATGATATATAGATTCAATGCGCATATTACAATCAGAAAACAATGAGGGCCCTATTTATGAGGCCTTGCGTCACTTTTACGCCACCGGGGCATCACTTTGTGTAATATTTACAAAGTGACGCATCTAGGTAGATGTGTCACTTTGTAAACCCCTTCGCCACATTATGCCTGCACCAGGTATAATGTATGCAGGGCGGGCGTTCCGACGCAAGAAAGGGTTGTGGAAGTGATGCAGTGAAATATATGAGATTTCACTGTGCCACTTCTAGGACGCAAATGCGTCAATATCTTACGCCTACCTCATGGCAGGTGTAAGGCTGATGCAGGCACATTTAACATGGGACTTGCCCATGTGTAATGACCCATTGCTGGAGTTGCGTCACTTTTGTAACACACTCCAACAATGCGTCATTTTTGCGCCTACAGATACGTCAGAAATACTGACGTATCTGTAACTGCTTACGCCATGATGAGTCATTCTGTAAATATGACGCATCATTGGTGTCCCAAGAAGGGCACAATGAGAAGTGACGCATCGCTTTTTTCTCACAGCGATGCGTTACTTTTCATAAATGATGCCCTGAGTGGGTGGTTTTATCGATATCCAGGCACCCACTGGAGGCCTGGCTGTAAAGTGCACAATTTTTAACAATGTTTAAAGACTTTAGTGTCCCACAATCAGGTGCCATATGAGCATGAAATTATTATAGAGCTACTGAAATCCTTGTTCACAATGAGTGGTCTTGCTATGTACTTGCACTTTATGAAGAATAGTTATGCAATTGAGTAAAGGGTATATTGATTTAAATGTATTTTTATCATACTTTTATCTGTTCTTAATGTTATTGTATTGTATCAGATTGTAATATAATATGTATTTTATATGATGTTGTGATGTGTGATATTTAATGGCCCAAAATGACTGAATAAACATATTTATTACTATTAAAGAATTTTGACTTTGACATTGAACATCTCAAGCCACCAACTGGAAACCCTCCTGTGTGCTTTCTATTAACCATGTTCCTTGCTTACCTCAGTTAAGTGGTTTCGTACTTTTTTTAAATTCAACATGAACTTGATAATGATGGGGACTCAGTTGTATTTGCTAAGGTCCCTTTTCTAAGTTGCAGGGCGGTTTTGCCATTACCAAATGATGTGCACTTATAAGACAGTATATAACGGGCAAATGTGTTGATTCTCTTGAAGTCAAGACAAGGCAGTGCATGTTTTTTTTTAACTTCCCTGGTCAGGCAAACTCGCCCCCACTGGGAAGTGCAGGATATTTTCATGGACTGTTGGGGTGGGCAGGCAGTCACAGGCTTGTGATATGTCCCCACTCTTTCCTTCTCCCCACAATAGACATATTCACCCACTATCTATATAGTAATGTCCTGTATTGGCCATAATATTCTATCACTTACATCTGTAATAGAGGTAGTCCAAGGCAGCTGACAGATGTCATGATTTAGGGGCAGAGCAGATGAACATACTGATATAAGTGTCAACATATGTATTAAGATTGTTGGAGCTCCTGGGCTGGGCAGAGAGTTGCTCAGAATGTCTGTAGATCTTCATTGTTTGTTGCTGCTGATGGTCCAGGCAGGAGAAAGAGAAGCCTCTATTTCCTGACCATCATATTTGTAAATGCAGTGGTGGTTCTAAAGCTCTGGCACTCACCTTCCAGAAAAACTTAATTCACCATCCGGCTTTACAGGAAAGTTAACTAAGACTGGCAATCAATTCTTTGTGTGGAGGTTTCGTTGGCAGAAATACCTGGAAATACTTCTGATTAAATGATATTGAATATCTATAAAATAATAGTACTTTACCAGATCAGATATGATTGTAAAAAAAACAATTGGGTTTATAGTTGTGCGAGGTGAAATCCTTCTCAAGCAGGAACCACAGTCCTTGTCAGGGTAAGGCACAAGCAAATCCCAAACTACTTGTGTTCAACCCTCTGGTAGCCTGGCACAGAGCAGTCAGGCTTAACTCCGAGGCAATGTGTAAAGTTATTTATATAGCACTTCAAACAATAATAAAGTTAAAACACAACATGAGAAAAATCACACACCAATCTAGTGAAATTGTGTCAATTTTAATAAATAAACCAAAATGACAAAAATCCAATGAGTAGAATCTAAGATATGCAAGTTTAAAGATTTATGTGAAAATATCTCCAAAAAGCACAAAGCGCCAAATGTGGATAAGTGGTCATGCTAGATTGCGACAAAGTCACAAGTTGAGGCTGACTGCGATGGATTGTGGGACAGCTAAAGGGACCCAGTTAGGCACACTGAACAAGAGAACCTTAAATCCTGAGCGATACAGGTCCAGCCCTTCTCACCCAGGCAAGAGGACAGCATAGCAAGGGGCAAGTACAGAAGGACAGCAGTCCTTCAGAGCAGCATTCCACCAGAGTTTCAGTCCTACCAACAGCCCAGCAGTCCTTCTTCCTGGCAGAGTCCACGGGTCCAGATGTATTCTAAAGAGTTGGGGGCTGTAGTCCAATATTTATGCCTGGTGCTCACTTTGAAATGGAGGATGCTTCTAAATGTTTCCGCCCTCCTGAGGTGTCAGGCCTCCCCTTCCTCTCAGTCCTGGTCCCAGTTTGTCTGGGGGCACAATAGACCAGTGACAAGCCCTTTGTAAGAGAGTTCAGGCAGAGGCTTTGTGATGTGCAAGTTTGGCAGGTGACAGCTCCTCCTCTTTGTTTACTCAGGAAGGCCCATCATGGCAACACGTATCTTCACTTTGTCTCACTTTCTTGGAGCAATGCATAAAGACCAGCTGACAGCTACACCTACTCATGTGATCCAGGATAAGGGTGCAGTCTCCAAATGGCTAGGAGAAGAACAGGCCAGCTTTTTAAAAGTGACATTTTCTAAACTGTGATTAAAATCCAACTTTACCATTAAAGAGGGTTTTCAATTCAACACCAAACACAACCTATCTACCTGTGCCCAATAGGAAGTTACAGCTTATTAAATGTAATAAGGTAACTCCAATGTTATCCTAGGGGAGAGATAGGCCTTGCAGTAGTAACAAATTAATTTAGGAGTTTTTCTGTACCAGGGCATGTAAAACCCAAAAGTAAATGTCCTACTTTTTAAATGCATTGCAATCTGCCCTCTGGCCTGTTCGGAGTCTACCCTAGGGGTGACTTATATTCATTAAAAAGGAAGGTTTGGGCCTGGCAAAGGTTTATTTTGCCATGCCAAAATGGCAGTTTAACACTGCACACACAGGCTGCAATGGCAGGCCTGAGACATGTTTAAAAGGGCTACTTAAGAGGGTGGCACAATAAGTGCTGTAGAGTCACTAGTAGCATTTAATTTACAGGCCCTGGGAACATATAATATCACTTTAAAAGGAACTTACAAGTAAATTAAGTAGGCCAATTGAGTGTAAGCCAATTCTACCAAGGAGGAGAGAGCACAAGCACTTTAGCACTGGTTAGCAGTGGTAAAGTGTGCAGAGTCCTAAGCGCAGAAATGAAGTCAGCAAAATAGGAGGGTTGAAGACAAAAAGTTAGGGGAGAACCATGCGAAGGTTGCCAGGTCTAACAAAGCAATGATGCTTTCCAAGTTTTAAGAAATACTAAAGAAGTGACCTTTAGCAATGTCTCAGAATTCCTGTAACCGAGAGTGTAAAGTAAGCTATAATGCCACTCTCTATCAGTTTGATGTTTATATCATCTTTGAAATGTTATATCTCTGACCCCCGCTACATGCCCTTGTGATAAAGGCTGACTGATCTCTGCATGTATGCTGTTGCATACATTCATTGTAACTCGGCCGCCCTCCACTCACACAGTTACTCAACAAAAAGGCCTGATTCCAAATGATACACAACAACCTATTATATTCTTGGTTCACTGGGTATTAGCTATACCTCCAAGGTAGGATATGATTATACTATGCCAGTCATACCTCCATATGTGTATGTTTTTTTAAATCAAAACATTCAACCACAGCCATGTCCCAATATTCCGATAAAGTTATGGATAGTACTGGCACACTAGTCATTACAAGTATGAGACAATATGAAAAAAAATGTGAGGTGGGTCAGAATGTGCCTCACGTAAGCAACCACCATACAGCTGCTGGTTGGTACTCACCAGTGTGCTTACTTTATCATCATTGACACTTTCATGACAAGGGGGTTAAGTGACCTAACTCAACTAAATGTGAATAATGAGAAAAGTGTAAAAAATAATGGTGCTGACTACCATTTCGCCCCCGTAATGTGTAACAAAGAGTCACCTGAACTCCCCATTAAAATAGGTTGTGAACACCTATCATATATTTAAAATTTGTTTAGTGTTCATACCGAGTTAAAGTAACACCATGTTTAGACCATTTTAGGTTGAACGGCCAACATGTTTCATTGCCTTACAATTTTGCAGCAAATTCATCAGGGCGCAGGAATATATCTCCACCTTAATGATACTGGAGCATGTGGCTGGCAGGTGGACACCTACCAGCAGTTCACCAGGGATGGCTTTCCCTACATATGTCTTAAGGTGGCAGGGAAACGCCTGCACCGCCGGCGCCGGGTGTATGCGCTATGCTCCTCTTATGAGATGATGCATTCATTGTACCCAATTTGCTTCCACTGAGGAGAACCTGACTTAATTTAGCAGTGCTCCTAGAGATCAGCTGAATCAGCTCTTCTCAGAACAGTTGTCCCCAGTCAATGAAAACATCTCTGCAGGGATTGTGGGCATGTACTTTCCCTGTAGCCTATGTTATTATTTTGGGAAGTCCAACGTATCCAACTGTAATGAGAGTGATTCACACATAGGTTGTATTGCTCTTCTTCCCACTGCCTGATGCTTTTCAGCGACCTTACCTCTGATCTATGTCGACTATGCCACCCTGCAGGATACCAGTCAAAACTAGTTACTAAGTCAGGTTGTGTGCTTTCAAGAATTTCCACAGACTACATAATCCGCAGCCGTCTTCTTATATCTATCTGGATGCACCTATGTAGCATTCTTTCAGCTGCATAACCCTTGTCCAGTTTGTGGAGGCTACACTTTTTGGTATAAAGAATCCTCAAATGGGCCTCACATTTCTTATCTGGGAAGATTTAGCAAGGGATTTATGGACTGAGTAATTCTTGGCTCTCTAGGTATCACTACAAATGAAATTCTAATCAGGGTAATTCCAATGTACCTAAATCTAGTATGGAGTAAGGTGAACTGAACCATTGTAAGACACCTGCATCTCCCAACTTACATTTCTTACAAGGGCACTGGTTGGTGGTTGGTTATTCTAAGTTGTCCGATTTTTACAATCGGGATGTTATTTATCCAGGAATTTATAATTGACAGACAATACCATTGCTGGGTGGAGTTTAAAGAGGGACCTCTCTTCTCCTGAGTGGGTCTCATTAAATAATCTCTCCTCTTATCAACTCTTATCTTGTTGACCATGAAAAGGAGTAGCTAGACTTAGATAATTTTCAGCTGCCTATATATCTCTTTACTGGGTGGATCTATATCAGAACTTCTATGAGTCGGGGCAATCTCAATGCCAGTAATGGATTTGTAGTCATTTGAATTGCCTCTGCATCTCTCAACTGGGTGCTTCATATAGGCAGACCAATGGTCTGAGTAACCCATTGTGTGAACAGTCCTTAGCAGGCCTCACGAGATCGAGTAACTCATATGTACCCCTCTAGCTCCTGCTGGGCAGACAATATGAAGAGATTTCTCATTTGGGTAACTTTTGTCTGGTTGGACTTTACTAAGGACCAGAATATTAAGTAATTTTGAGCTGCATTAGTATTATCTAATAGGCGATCCTAACCCAGAAAGGTAGCTCTCAACTGGACAACCCAGCAAGGGATTACGCATCAAAGAATTTCTCTACTGCCACACAGTTGTCATCTGGTGAGACCTATTTAATGCCGCCTGAAAGTCTGAGCAGTTCTTAGTTACCCTACCATCTTCTCTACAAAGAAGACCTGATCTAGGATTCCAAATTGCTCCCTCTTCCCAACTGATATAACCAAGGATTCAAGCTGTGACTCAATCTGGGACAAGTGCTCTGTATGTTGCTGCCATCACTCATCATCATAGTGAGAGATCTCTTGACCTGTCCATGACTTGGCAAGTGGAGTAATTTCCCCGATTGCTCTTTTTTGACTCCTTTGTAAATCTAAGCTGTCTCTCACTTCTTTTAGATCAACCTAACTTTGTATCGTTATCCTATGAGCAGAACAATGGGTTGAGTAATTCCCTTAGGTGTCAACTTCTTTGAGTAACTAAGAAACCGCTGCATAGAACCCTCTGCCCTTCCAACCAAAACGTGGATTCTTAGCTACAGATTCAACTATTTGACCACAAAGATCTTACAGAAGTATGCACTCATTGGTCTGTGTCATCAGCATGTCAAGCCTGCAGCACCAAATTCACTGACCCACAAAACATATCACGGATCTGCCCTTCACATGTGCCACCATATTCTTCCCAAACCTTCAACCATTCATAAAAGCAATACCTCCTCTGTAGTACCTCCTTCTGTATTATCAACTTGCCAAGCCACGGTGGCATGTTCACTACAAGTTGATCAGCACACAACGCTGGCTCAAACGCATGGCACTTATCTCCTCCCATACAGGCCTCAGTCCACTCATGCATCTTCTAACCATACATCCAAGCCACAATCTGGAAGCTTTTAAATAATGTAATAGGGTTACACAGCCACACCACTGGCAGTGGTTCGCTATACAGATACCACTGTGTTTGAATTGTATGATATACAACATAATGATTCCAGTTATTCAAGGTTTATTTAAAGGGCAAGTTGAAATCTAAGGCAAATTAAGGACATGGTTTGTGAGCCAAGATTGTGGACGCACCTTGAGAGTGCGCCCGGACCCCTCCGCCATCCGCCCGTAATCCTTACCCCAAGCGAGCCATCCTGCTCTGAAACTTGCTGCTCACCCGGTGCAGTATCCTTGGCTGAGCCTACGGGAGTGCGGAGCTTTGCACCTCGTCGTCCCGCTGCTGTGAACCAGCTCGCCTTGCCTCGCCGTCAAGATGGCGGCTTCCTCATACTGACTGTGGCACTGGCCACCCTCGGAGTGCTACGCCTGGCCCTGTGTCTGGTATTCGGCGTGAGCGAGGAGGCTCTTCTGCTGTGAACCTTGCTCTAGAGTGACTGCCGGCCCGGTGTGGTGCTCGGCTCCTTCTCCCAGCCTCCTAGTCTCCCCCGCCAGCGCTGGAAGAGTTGGGTCCGGTGTGAGGTGATCCGGCGGCCTACTCCTGCGGCAAGGGTCCCTCTTGTGCCCCGGCCCGCCAAGTGGCACAGCCAGGACACCGGCTGCCACATCGGGCAGCGGGGGCTGGGGACAGCGGCTGCCACCTCCTGTGCACTGTGGGGAGGCGCGGATGAATCCAGGATCGTGGTGTGATGAGCTGCAGAGCGGGTGAGTCCCGGCGGCGGTGGGGATCCGGGGACATTTACTTGGGGGGCTCCCATGGGTGCGGGAGGCCGGCTGGGGTGGGGGCCGGACCTAATATGGCCCTGTTCGTCATCTGACCTGGTTGGATCTCCCTTCCCCCCCGGGCCAAACAATACCTGGACTGGCTCACAAGGGCCCTGTGAGCACCTAGAGGCAATGCTCCAGGCCTCGCAGCGGTCCCTGAGCTAGGTATAGTCCGGAGAAGATCTTCAGCTGCATACATCGAGCGATAGGGGGCCCGTGGCTAGGCCCCTCATCCGCTTCCTTGGCACCCGGACTGCCACCATTGGTCTGAGGATTGCGCTGGAGCGAGTGCGGATGGGAGCCTCCCTGGCCTACTTCCTGGATTCCCACTGATCGCACCTATGATCGGGGAACCGACAGTAGGGGCTTTCGGCTGCACACATCGAGCAGCGCCCGACTGCGTGTGAGGTCCTCCATCGGTGGCCCCCGTCCTGTGCCTCCTTTGTCCCCAGGTTCCTCTTCTTGGACTGTGGCTCTGGAATGCCCCCCTCCCTGTATCATTGTCCACTGGAAATGCGGCCTACAGGGTGAAGCTGCCTGTTGACTTCCCCCCCCCCTCCCCCTCCTTATTCCTGAAGGGCCATCTTGCCCTGAGAAGTGGAGGGGGCAAAGCAGAGTCGGCCGCACATATCGGGCAGTGGCGGATTGGTCGAGCCACACCTTTGTGCTGGCTGCTCCCTCTGCCTGATCTTGGCCCATCCGAAGGGATCTGCCAGCCCCCCACTGCGGGTCCACCTGAGGGAATTCCGAGACTCCACAGCTCCACGGAGTGTCACCATGGGCAGGACGGACAGATCGGCAAAGACCCTCGCACCCAAACTAAAATGGATCGCTGCACCACCTCAGACGTGGGGGCAACCGGGTGTGCCGCGGAACAGGAGCCTCAACTGTCTGTGGACTTGTCCACTATCTTACAAGCCATCCATGCCTCACAAACCTCGGTTGAAAGTAAGATAGCAGAGGTGCGAGTGGACATGACTCTTATCCGGCAGGACCTCCGTAACGCCACAGCCCGGATCAAGGAGACTGAAACCGGTATCTCCACCGTAGAGGATGACGTCCAGCAACTTAAAGGACAGGTGGCCCGTCTCCAGTCGCACAGTCAGTAGATGCATTGCCGGGCGGAGGATGCAGAAAAAAAGTCCCGGCGCAAAAATCTCTGCCTGGTGGGCTTCCCAGAGGGGGCAGAGCAGGGCCGCACGGGGGACTTTCTGGTTAGTGGTTGCAAACATGGGTCCGTGAGGGCTCTCTCTCTCCTTGGTTCGCGATTGAGCGGGCCCACTGGTCCCTCGCCCCTAAGGCACCACCGGGTGCGGCCCCCGACCAGTCATCATGCGGGTCCTTAATTTCAAAGATTGCGACACCATCCTGTCTGAAGGCCATAAACAGCAGCGGCTCAACTACAAAAACCACGCAGTCATGATTCTTCCGGATTATACCCGTGAGGTCCAGGGTCAGCGCCGCTCCTTTGGTGCAGTTAAACAAAAACTGAGGACACTCAACATCCAGTATCGGCTCCTTTTCCTGGCACGCCTCCAGTGGTGTTTGCTAACATGACCCTGTTTTTTGACACTCCTAGAGAGGCCTGGACCTGGGCAACGGAGGAGCGCCCTCTGTGCATTGATGACCGAACTCCACTCCTGTGGGGATGGTTGGTGGACCCATCCATCTCACACCTTTCGCTCCCCAGCCCCAGCGCAACCGCTCCGCAGGCACCGCGTGCAGAGACGAGCCCGGTCGGACTCCCCGCTGGGCCACTCCCAACAACCAATACTGTTCCGGGAGGCGCTCTGGCTCATCCAGCCTCCTGCACCGCAGAGGTGCTTCACCCCGGACCTCTTTGCTCGATCTCCCAGACACAAACCTCTCACATAGCCTGACGCTCCTGAGAGACCCTGCTTGAACTTGTCTCTGCCTGCCGGGCTTGGCTCCGCAGCTGGAGGCCATGCTTAGCCTCATATATATTCCTTTCTTCCTGATGGACTCGTTTACACACATCCTGTCATGGGGAGGGGTCCTCTACGCTTTCCCATCACCAAGCATTGTAGTTTGGTTGTTCATTCACTTGTTTATTGTTGGGGCGACAGATATTTCCGTTCCTGAGGTGTAGGGTGAGGGGTGGGGGTGGGGAAGAGGGCGCCATTGTGCTGAGTTTTTTCTTTACTTTACTTTCTTTGGTCTTTAGTTTTGTCGCACCAGAACTCATAAGGCACCCTGACTTGCACGCGATGGGACACGCAGATTTTCCTTTGGACACCTCACTGGGCCTTCTAATGTACCTCCTAGCTACCAGACCTCCCCTTTGGGATTTACTGCCACACTGCCACACCTGCCACTATGCCTGACGCACCTTTATTAGGCACTTCCCAGTGCATCATGTCCTGGAATGTTAATGGCCTCTTGGACCGTTTCAAGCGCATGGCTGTCTCACGTTATGCACAATGCCTTGGGGTGGACATTTTACTGTTACAAGAAACACATCTTATGGGTAATCACTGCCCCTTCTTAGCGCGCTACGGCTATGATAGGATTTGGCACTAAGGGTTCACTCAGGGTTCCCGAGGGGTGGCAATCCTGGTGAAACTCTCCCTTCCCCTTGTGACTATGCAGACAATTCTTGGTGCCCAGGGCACCTTTGTGGCCCTTTGTGGCACGCTAAATGGCAACCCCCTCAATCTTGTGTCCCTCTACTCGCCTCCATCAATGCTGATGGCGACCCTAACCAAATCCACTGACCTATTGGCATCCCTACCCCTGGGTCCCACATTCCTCGGGGGCGACTTTAATGCGGTCTCCTCACCTGACCTTGATACGACCGGTCTCCTTTCTCCTAGTAGAATCACACAGGCAAAACAGCTGAAGACTTGGTCTGAATCATTGGGTCTATGTGATGCTTGACGTATATGGCACCCACACTCTAAACAATTAACACACACCTCGGCAGCGCACCACACACAGGCACGCATTGATGCCATCTTTGTTCCATCGACGGACTGCCTCTTGATTCAGGATGTCGCACTTCTCCCAAGAGCTATCTCCAACCATTCCCCGGTAATGATTTGCACAGGCCCCCCGGCTCTATGCGGCAAATATGGAGGCCAAACGCTTGGTTCCTTTAGGACAGGGAGTTTCGGAACGTGGTGGAGCGGGAACTTAAGCACTATTTTCTTTCTAACAATGGATCCGTCTCCTCCCCGAGCACCCTGTGGGAGGTGGGCAAGGCCACAATTAAAGGGGTCACCAAGGGCAAACTCAAGCTCCAGCGACAGGCCCAATTGGAACAAATCACTACAAGGGAGGGGCAGGCCTTGCTCCTGGAGCGTGCCTCGTCCCGATCACCAGACACTTCTGATGCAAGACTTCTTACCCAGCTCCGCTCAGAGATTAAGCAGTTGATGCTGGAAGCGGCCAAACTCCTTTGGTGCTCCTACGTGGCCAGGGTATATGGTTGGGGCGATAAAAATAACTCACTCCTCCACCGCTTTGCCAAATACCCTAGGGCGAACCATATAACTCCTGGGATTGTGGCGCAGGATGGTTCGATGTGCCGTTCCCCTCGGTGATGGCCCGGGCCTTCGCCACCTATTACCGACAACTGTACGAGGCTAGAACTCCAACCCTTTCTCTCGCAGACCTGCTGGAGGTCGGGGTGGCCGTCTTCCAAATTTAGACCCTGCTACTCAAGCTTATCTAGATCGCCCTATTACCCGTGAGGAGATCGGGAAGCGATTGCCCTTATTTCCTCTGGCAAGATACCTGGTCCGGACAGCCTCCCTCAAGAATATTACTTGCACTATTGGGATATTCTCATCCCCCACCTTGCAGAATTGTTTTGGGATGCTGTTGAAAAAGGCTCCTTCCCTCAGGAGACGGACATGGCCACCATTGTGGTTCTTCCTAAATCACAGCCACCCTCGTCATGATGTGCAGACTACCGCCCTAACTCCCTCATTAATACCGAGGTTAAACTGCTCGCCACAATCCTCACCCAGCGGCTCAAACCCCACCTGTCCACGCTGGTTCATCCCGACCAATGCGTGTTCATGCCCTCAGGTGACAACCGGCATTGTCTCTGTAGGCTGCAATCAGCCTTGCCCACCACCATCTCCTCACCCCATATCTTGCGATTCTTCTTGTAGACTTTGAGATGCCTTTGTTTCGGTGGATTGGGGGTTTCTTGAGGATGTCCTTGACAAGATGGGACTTGGCCCCCGCTTTCGGGCCATGGTCAAGGTTCTTTACGCCATCCCTCGGGCTCATGTCCTGGTGAACGGGGTTCTGTCAGAGCCCTTCTCGGTTTGCAGGGGAACGAGGCAGGGTTGTCCCCTTTCCCCCCTGCTCTTGGCTTTGGTGATGGAGCCCTTGGCGTCCCTAATGCGGTCATGTGAACACATGCGGGGATGGGAATGACCCAACACCGAGCCACAAAAAAATTGCCCTCTATGCCGACGACGTCCTCATCTATTTAGCAGATCCCGCCCGGTCAGGCCCCCATTGTCTCTGCATTTTGCATTCCTTCAAATGGGCCTCTGGCCTCCGGTTGAACCCTGACAAATCTGTTCTGCTTCCCCTTCACCTCTCCCATAAATGTTTTGATTGGCAATCCGATATCCCTCTTCGCCGTCAATTCTTCAAATACATGGGGATATGGATGACTTTGCGCCCAAGCTTAGCTGGGTCCTCAACGTCACTCCCCTGGTGAAACATGCCAAGGTGGACCTCGAGAAGTGGCAGTCATTTCCCCTGAACCCCATGGGAAGGGTGGCCCTCTTTAAAATGATGGTGCTTCCCTGCTTCCTGTACATTCTTCAAAATACCCCCATGTGCTTTCCCAGCGCCTGGTTCTGCGAACTGGACAGCATGGCCAGAAAGTTCCTGTCGGGGAAAGGTAGGTCCTGACTGGCGCTAAATGTCTGTAGGATACCCTCGTTTGATGGGGTCTAGGGATGACTCACCTTTATTTATATTATCTTGCCACGCGACTTCTCTCCATACATGATTGGTTCAATGGAGGATGGTCCGATCCGGCTTACAGGCTCAAATTGGGGGAATTGGGCCTTGCCAAGATTCAATCCATGCTATATGGGGCCCCTATGCATTCTCGTCTACCAGAGGTGACACAATCTGTGTTACTGGCCTGGCGGGCTGCACTGCGGCACACCAAATGGACACCCACACTGACCCAATGTACACTCTTTGTGTAGGGGACCTGGCTCAAAGAGGATAATGAGCTGCAGGGCTTCAGGGCTTGGGACCTTATAGGTATTTCACAATTGGGCGATGTATGGGTGGGTGATCACATGTGTTCCTTCGGCGACCTCCAGAGCAGATACTCACTGCATCAATCATAATTCTATAGGTAAATGCAACTGCAACACACCCTCCACAGGCACCTTACAACAGGTACACAGCTTCCTGATCATCACCAGTCTGAGGCTCAGATTATGTTTGGGGACCTGGGGAAGGGTGGCATCTCCCATATTTATCGTACCCTGATCAACAATATCCCTACTTCCCTAGACCGACTGCGGGCTCAGTGGGAAGACTGGGTGGGCCCCTTGGAGGAAGAGGATTGGTGTGACACCCTTATGGCCCCCAGAACGGTCACCGCATCTGCTAGGCTTTGCTTGGTGCAGCTCTATTACTTACACGCTGCATACCTCACCCCGGTGCGCCTTCATCGGGCAGGGTTCAACCCGACCCCAGCTTGTACTAGGTTTGGCCACGACCCAGTGGACTTCCTACATATGATATGGGCCTGCCCCCGCCTGGTGCAGTTCTGGGGGGAAATCGAGAAAGAACTCACCGAGGTCTTAGGGTGGGAGGGTCCCCACGATCCAAAACACACGATCCTGGGCATCACTGTTGGGTTGGATGGGTCTCGGAATGAGAAACTGTTTTTCAATACAGCTATGGTGGTTGCCAAGAGGGGCATTGCGGCTTCCTGGAAATGCCCTGAGCTCCCGAGTGTAGGGCGATGGCGGATTGGGGTGGACTGGTGCGCCACACAGGAGAAAGTCATGTATGAGGCAGGTGGGTGTCCCAAGAAATATCGTAGAGTCTGGATGAATTGGTTTGGGGGTGTAGATTAGTCATAATGGGATTGTCCAGATTCATGCTGTTTTGTTTTTACTAGTTGTCTGTAAACTGGGTAGGGCAAAGTCTTTTATGTAATCCTAGATTTTCATGGTGTAGTGCTGAATGGCTGGTGTATTCATTCTGCAAATTAATAAAAATGAGTTTATCAAAAAAAATCCAAAGCAAGTTAATATTGAGAAAAATGTAACACAATTGATGCAAAGCATTGTTTGAAAAGTAACAATGCCTTGCAGTCACAGCACGTAGTTTGTTTTGTAATCTGAGTTCCATTTAAAATCTGTCGAGCTCATCTACTTTGCTATCGCTAGAGATAAAATACATTGCACATGTCTAAAATGGAATGTATATCCATTTTCAAGCAATTTTACTGGAATGTAACAAATGCTCCCTTACCTAAAAAAACCATAACATTTAAAGCAGTTACCTGATTAATAAATTGCTTACACATTTATCTCATGTGGGTTAGGACGCAATCAATCAAGCAATAACTAGATAACAGAATCAGTTTAACTGGTTTTAAGACTTTGAACCTGTCACTGGGACTGCAAGAAGTTTGTATTTGTACGCGCCTTGTTCTCAACTGTGTCATAGGTTTCGTGCCCCATTAGTGCACATTTTTACATAAACACGGATAGGATAAATGAGAAATTAATATTGCATTTTTAAGATTTAAATATGACTGAACTATTTCGCTGCCTCTAATACATGCCATATGAATATGCAAATGATACTTCCTTTTTTTGGCTTCAAAAAGCATTCAATTACATTTTAGTGAGTGTTTAATGGACAAAATGCAACACTTGTTAATCCTGTGGTCAAGGGAGCTTGGGCACTGAGCAGCAAGCCCACACAATTGCCTTGCTCTTTGTGCCTCAACATCCACCACCATACCGGCCTTATGTGTGCTTGGTGAGACAGTGAACACCCCTGTGGACCTCAGGCATCTCATGTCTGAGCACTTCCTGTTCCAGACAATGTTAAATGAGGAGCCTCAATTCTATCCTCACTACCAGACATGAGGGTGGCTTTGCTAAGGACTGCCATGGATATGACAGCTGGTGCCCATCTCTCTTAGAACTTCACAACAATGTGAGAGGTGCCCTTATATCCGATAGGGACCGGGTCAGTTATAATCAAAACAAAAGGAAGTCCCTCTCGTGTCTCTTATTCTGATAATACATTCAATTAGATAAATCCTTGCACTCTCATACATGCTCTAGTAATGGTACACTACATTCACTCCATAATCTACACACTGAGCTTCATTATATGTAATAATATCTCATTTATTTAGATTGGATTAAATTGATAAAGAATATTTGTTAAAATCACTATGATACTATATTAAAATAGCACATACATTGCTCTGTGTTTGCCACAAATACACTTTTATCAAATAGAGATTTGATATATGCAACATTAAATTTAAAAACACAATTCATATATTTCTATAAATAGTTTCACCATAAAAACACAAAAATATCACAATAAGCATGAAAAGTTATTTTATTAATTTCACAATAAACATACTGAGATATCACAATAAAAAATATATTTTGAGTTGTCGACACAGCGTTTCGGTGATGAAGATTGATTGTCACCACCTTCTTCAGGACAAATAATTTTTTGACAACAGAAATCTCTCTGTATTATGTTGTTCTAGGACCGCCTCCTACTGTCACAATGGTATGGAGATGGTTTTAGGGTGTAGTATGTTCTTCTTTTATAAAATCCCTGTTAAGCCCCTGATTAAAATGCAATTTCTTCATATTCCTTAACCTCCTCCACGGGTTTGTTATGGGATGGGTCACTCTATTCTCTAAATGGCCCTAATTTTTCCTTTTACACGGGGTCCCTGTTTAATCTACTTTGTTAGGGCAAATCCTCCTACAGGTGCACAATGGAAAAACAGTTCTGATACAATTCATCTGCCTTTCAACGTTATCTCTAGGTCCGTCAGCTTTCCCGTCACTGCGATCGTTGAGATATTTAAAGGTTGTTCAGAACCTCTCTTGTACCACCCCAGCTCACTCCAGCAGCCAGCACAGTGTCCCTACTGAACCTGCCTCTGTACCAGGTAGCACACATGTTTTGTGACACAGTCCTTGCTTGTGCTATAATTGCAATAGGCTAAGATTCTTCATCTTCTACTACTGTCTGCAATCACTGGTCATGAGTACTGCACCTTGCACCATCACTACAGACCGCTAGTCCTGAGCATCCATTCCTTTGCTCCGAGTTCATTCAGTAGGTGGGACTTGGGGAAATTATATCACATCAGTTCCTATGCCTTCTTCCACAGATGTCCTTATGTTATTTTTATATATTTGTTTAGCCTTGTTCTTTCCATAGTAGGCGCAGAAATACACAGGTGTTGATATTTCACAACTAGAAGTAATTTATTTAGCAAAAACTGTTGTTACGTTAACTTGTTTTATTGCATTATAGGTTATGTTTTGTTGCATTATAGGTTATGTTATGTATTGCTGTTTCTCACAGGCGTCCACAATTTTTGGCTGTTGGAAGTCCCTCCAAAAAATTTACTTTGCATTGCAACGTTTTAGGCCTGGACTACAGAGACACCTTTAGCTGCTTCTCCAGCATCATGTAATACAAATAAACATAACTAAAAAATACATACCAATATGGATATTTAGAGAGTTTTTGCGCCCTCTTTTTTTCATAATTTGGTCTTTTCAACTGTCATTCACTTTTTATTTTCAATCTTGATTCTTTTTAGGTCTGGCCTAAAGACAGCTAAAGCTTTTTTGCCAGCATCGTGTCTTTAAAAATATATACAGGGTTTTTCAGTCAATCCTCTTCAATTGGTCTGTTCAAGTGTCATTCACATCTTGCTTCTGCCCACCACAGTATACAGCATGGGGCAAGGAGTCGGCCTATTCCAGACAGTGTCTCCCTTGCATTTTGCCTGATCACATGCGGACAGCTGCCTAAAAAGGAGGGCACTTTGGTGCCAAGTCAGGTGTGCCTGGACTGCTGGGTCGCTCTTCTTTAGGTCTGGCATTAGCCAAGACCATTTGATTTTACCCAAAAATATGTATAATATACATACTTAAGGGGGCTTTCAGACACTTCTCTTCACCTATTGGTCTGTTGTTGTATCATTCTCATTTTGCTTCTTAGCACTATAGCACGTGGAAATTGGTCAGCCTAATTCAGTCACTTAGAGTGGCTATATTCTGCTCTTTCACAAGGAGTTCCACACATCCACGTACAAGGAGTTCCCTTTAGTGTAGTGCCAGCTGATGTGACAGCAGGATGCTTCAGAAGTGAGCCCAAGGCACATTCCAGCTTTATTAGTTCCTGTCTCCTTCCAATGCTATTGTAAAACGTTTTGAAGTGGACTGCTGCTATTTCGCAGCATAGCATATTGTGTTCCTGGACTCAGTTTCTCTAATGGTTCTTTGATAAACTTTGCACAGGAAGAAAGTCAAACTTTATGGTGTTTAATTTCCAGCACACTTGTAACAGTTTCGTTTCAACATAGGTGAGATGTAATTTGGGTTTTAGTATCCAATATTTTATGCTGTGGACCCTCTTTCCTTATTTCTTTCGACCTTCATTCGATCTTTCCTTTTTTCTTTCTTTCCTTTTTTATCATCTTCGTTCTGTTGATTTTTCTTTCCTTCTTTTGTTCCTTTTTTCTTTTTTGCTTTCTTTTATACTTCTTTCTTTTTTGCCTTCTTTTTTCTTTTTGCCTTCTTCCCTTTTCCTTTCTTTTCTTGTTTTTAGACTTCTTTTGTTTCCTTTCTTTCTTTCATTTTTCATTCCTTCATTCCTTCTTTACCTTTTTCTTCTTTCAGTCTCTATTGCTTTCTTTCCTTCTTTTTTGCCTACTTTCCCTTTTCCTTCTTTTCCTTCTATTTTGAATGTGTGTCTTGACTTCTTTACTTTTTTTTATTGCATTTCCTTCTTTCCTTGTTACTTTCTTTCTTTTTACTTTCTTTCTTTAATGTTTTCTTTCTTTTTACTGTATTTCCTTCATTCTTTTCTTCTTTGTTTATTTGCCTTCTTTCCTGTTTTTTCTATTTTCCTTTTTTCCCTTTTCTTTCATTCTTTCTGTCTGTTTTGCCTTCTTTCTTTCATTCTTTTGTTCTTTATTTTATCCTTCTTTTTTCCTTTTCTTTTTCTTTCTTTCCTTCTTTCTTTTTCTTTCCTCTTTTTTCCTTCTTTCTTTATTTGTCTTATGTCCTTCTTTCTTTCTTTCCTTAATTTTTTTAACGTATTTTTGTATTTTCTTTCCTTTTTCCTTCTTTTTTCTTCTTTACTTCTCCCCTCCTTTCTTCCTTCCTTCTTTTTTGCCTTCCTTCTTTCCTTTTTTGCTTTTCTTCCTTTGTTGTCTTCTTCCTATCTTTATTTCCTTCCTTCCTTCTTTCTTTCTTAACTTCGTTCTTGTTTCCTTCTCAAAGGTGAGGCTAGCAGCCAGTACCAGACCAATGGCTTTTTTTTTTAGGTCTGTGTTAGCGAAGACCTTTTCATTTTACTAAATATATGTATAACATAGTTACATATAAGGATTTTCAGCCAGACTTCATTCATTAGGCTGCAATTGTGTTATTCACATTTTTCTTTCACCCACTCCAGCATGCATCAAGGGGCAATGTTGGCCCACTTCACCTATTGACTGACTTTACTAAGAGTTGTGGCATGCTGCCTTGTCACAAGAGTATATCCAAGCACAAGGTAGTCCCCGTCAGTGCTGGATGTACCATGGTAATGTGTACTTTTTTGAGAAAAGAAAAACTCTTTTGCCTTTAGCCATTGTTTAAAAAGAATTAGATGTCATGAGGACCCGGCAGCTTCCTAAAAAATAAAAGTTTTACAAAAACCATGTCAAAACAAGAAATGCGAAAGCCTGGCGGCCGAAGCTAGACTTATTGGCTTTGCCAATGCTTGTTTTAACATGCTAGCTAAGGTTTCTTTCCTCCATATTGCATGTTTTTTTTTTTTGTAATCCTATGAATGCTAATCATTTCTGCAGTACTGTGAACTTGCTGGTGCCCCAAAGGCCCACTTTCTATTATGGATTGGTAATGATTTTTCAACTTTAAATTTAAAGAAGTGAACATAGACCCCGCACTGCATGTTTCTCCTTTATTCGTTTCCTTTTAATTTGTATTGTCAGCACTTTCCCTTGGATGACTGCAAAGCCTCCAAACCTTCTGAGGCTGTTCCCACTCCCCTGTATCCCTTCCTGGTTATCCTGGCGTTGGACAGCAGGTATCAGTGCTGAAGCAGCCCAGTGGATGGAATATAAATAACTCCTCCCTCAGTTGTTTGGATTCTCGTGCTCAGGGCCGGACTGGCCATAACGGGCATCAGGTGTTTCCCGTGAGGGTGCTAGGGTGGGGGCCAGTTTTGCAGCTGTGGGGGCAGGTTTTGTTACTGGGGGCCGGTTTTGCAAGGATGCTGCAATATCAGACCCCAGCAACAAAAATAGCAGTGCAAAATCCCCCCCCCCCTCCAGCCCACCAGGAGGGGCTGGTCCGACAAAATTGCCAAGGCTGCTTTGGGTCCCTCCACCAGTCCTTAACACGCCCTCAGTTTTATAATTCCAGGAAGGCAACATGAATACATCTACTATTGGGAGTAAGTGTTGTCTGCCAGCAGTCTTACATGTGCAGCCACATTGTGCATTCACTGAACATATGGTGGAATAACATACACCGCTCTAATAGTACTTGTGCCAAGTGTACATTCTACAGCAAATTAATGCAAGCTGTGATTTTTTATTTAATTATGACTAAACAATCTTTTCTGCCTCTAATACATGCCATATGAATTTGCTAATTATACTTAAATTCAGGACATCCAAGATGTCCTCCGAGTAGGAGCCATCCCAAGGAGCTCCTGGTTTTGAGATTACCTTTTGGTAGTTATCCCCGTACAAACTGCTTCCCCCGGCCCCCTACCGGCTCCAGCCCCCCTACCTGCTCGCCCGAAACAGAAGTTTGCTGAAGCTTATTGGGGAGCCCACCGTAGCACGGCAGCTATACCTCACAGCTATCTTACCTGCTACCCCATCGCCAAGGCGTCTGGGGTGCTGCCTGCTTCTCCTGCTCTGCCCTGACACCAGATCCTCCCAGGTTGGTGTACCGCTGTGGGACCGTCTTCAATACGGCGAGTCCGTGACTGCCTGACGCTGTGGTCCTCTGTGAACATGCGCAGTCTGGCCCGCAGAGTATCGCTATCTCTACACCTTCCTTCATGGGGTCCCTCATTGCCCAGCTGAGCATCCGCCAGCTCGCTGGACTTCCCCGTAGCTCTGCGGAGTGGCCGATGAGTCGTTACCGGCGGGAGAAGATCTCCTGGATGTGGTTGGGGCTGCTGCTCTGACCCCCCCCCTGCAGCCTCCTGTTCTGCAATTTCCGAACTCCGTCCTGCCTGGATCGCGTTCTCCGATGGACTCCCTCTGAGTCCTAACAGTCCCTGCCTGGAGCTCGGTGGAGCCCTGCTTGTAGCCTGTGTCTCTCGGCGGCTTCCCCCCTGCCAGCGATTGCGCTGACTGGATTGGCGTGCGTTTCCAGATGCTCTAGAGGTGGGTGATTTAAAGATTAGTATCCCTCTTACTTGAATGCTGTTGAGGGTTGCCTGTACTCAAAATGGCGGCGCCTCGCCATCTCGAGGATCTCTGAGTTCTACGTCCCTGCCTGGAGCCCTGCTTGGAGCCTGCGTCTCTAGGCGGCCTCCCTCCTGCCAGTGCTTCCCACAGATTGACTGGCGCTCGCTCATGCTGGTCCAGTGATGGGGATTTGGAGATTATTGTTATATTCAAATAATGGCTGATGGTTGCCTGGACCTAAAATGGCGGCACCTCGTCATCTCGAGGATCTCTGCTCTCCCTCATTACTGTCGCCGCACACTAGATTGCCACTCATTCTAAACAATGCCTATGTGAATATGACACATACCAAGGACCGGCTCAACTAACACTGCAAATCGGCTTGCTGCCTGACCCTAAGATGGCGGCGTTACGTGGACATTGTAATGGCTTCAGAATGTCTGGCCTTAAAATGGCGGCGTAGTAAATCAACATGACTACCCTCACTCCGGCTAGCCTTTGAAATCGCCAACGCACCTAACAGCTTCTCAAGCCCAGGTAGTTGCTGAAGCCATAACCTGACTCCCGAACCCCTTAAACCCGTCTCCTTAGTGCCTCTGCTGCACTGCTCCGGAACAGAATCCAACACCCCCTGTGGTCTGGTGAGCTCCGACGCCTACTAGCCCCTCTCTGCCTAGTCATCACCCAGGACCGAGGCCTTGCAACTGGACTAGTCACTCAGCTCTCCACTGCAGCCCTACCCCTACACATGGCCTCTTCCGATCATCGCTAGCACGCATGGACCTTTGCCCCTACGATCAGGCAGTGACTCAACTGCCTAATTGACCGGTGTCGCTGCAATAGTACCCACCCTAGCCAGCATGGCTGGGCCCAGCCTAAGTGACACTGGGGAATTCCCTCTTGCTCTGGTCTACCCTCCCAATCTCTCCAGAGCCACCGCAAAGACCTTCAAGCACTCCACCCTGAAGAGTCACCCTGAGACATTGGTTTTGGACCTACTTTACAGCACAGACAATGGCACAGTCATCAATTACCTAATCTTCTACTCCAGAAGAACCCCCTACTGGCGCAAAACCCTTGTGCACCTGCTCAATGTATGTGCAACCAGGAACATTCCACATGGCACTAAGCTTACAATAGCACCCTCTGCAACCCTGCGAGCTGACCTCACAATCACCCTCTACAAAAGCGGCATTGTCTTAATCCAAGCCTCATCCAGGAACCTCAACAAATTTGCAAGCATTTTTTCCATCCTCAGCAACCATGTGAGCGACACTAACAGGGTATCTACCGCTTGCCCTGACAACCGTCTGACTAGCCTGACTAGCTTCCCTAGACACCCTCCAACCAGCCCTCCTTGGGCTCCCAACACAGATCATCCCATCCCCTCTTGCACGGCTCCTGACCGTACCAAGAGAATCATCCCTGCACCTCCGATCTTCTCCCCTTCAGTTCCCGACTCTAACTGTGAGCCTGATACACCTCCAACCACCTGCGTCACAGATCGAACCTGCCCGCCCAGCCCACAAACCACCTCTCTAAGAGTCTCTACTACCGCTCTTCCCAACAACGCTAACTCATCTCCTAGCCTTGCCAATAGACTTGTCTCCAGACCTTTTGTCTACTCCCCGCCAGTCCCACACGCTGACCATGATACAGGTCCACCCGATACTAGGGCTCCAGATCTACTACCTTCCTGCCCTCTAATGCCTCCCCTTTCCAGGGAGTCCGATAGTACCATTCCAGAGCCACTGCCACCCAGCCCGCTAACGTCTCCCTCCTATAGGGATTTCGAAACACTGCACTCCAGAGCTGTCAAACTAACTCAGAGTATCCACATCTCCATACTAGATGTAATGAACCTCCTTCACCTCGCTGAACTCTCCTTCGCCAACATCAAAACCCAGTGGAACTCCACACCCCCACACCAGAGTTCCCCAAGCACCCTCTTCCACTACCCTTGAGAGACCTTCGCCCTCGCAAGCAACCATGCCACCTCTCAGAGGAAGAAACCCTAGCTCTCGCCCTCTCCTACAACTCTACACAAGCCACCCCTAGTCCGCTAGACCTCACTGAAGAGGAAATCCTTGCCATCCTCAACAACTACAACTCTACCCCAACTACCCTTTGCCCACTACGCATGAAAGCCGAACACACCATCCGCACAGTATCAACACCAACAGATCAGCTATCTTCCGCAACAGAAGTGTGGTCAAGAGCAACCTAGCGCCTGTACACTTATCCATCCTGACTTCCAACACTCCCGCTGATCCCTCTCTGTCTAGCCTTTTAATCAACTGCTGATTGGCGTTTAAGCACGCCGTTGACATTGCTGCACTCATCCTGAACAAAAACTTCGACTTAGCAATTCTAACAGAATCATGGCTCAACGATTCTTCATCTCCTTGCCTGGACCTCTTAGTCCCTCCCGGCTATAACATTGCCAGGCTGGACAGGCAATCTAGCAAGACAGGAGGAGGCATCGCCTGCATCTACTGCTCTAACTTCAGTGTCACAGAACGTCTGGCTGATTCCACCGACTCTTGCGAATACCTCGCACTCTCCTTTTATAGCAACTCCACCCTATTGTGCAACTTACACATCATTTATCATCCCCCTGGCACGAATGACTCCTTCACTGACCACCTCATGGAACTTATTACTGCTAAGTTCTCCTCCAATTCCAAAGATATCTTCCTGGGTGATTTCAACCTGCATTGGAATGACCCCAAGGACCCTCATGTCAACGCCATCAAAGAGCTCCTGTTCGATCAAGCCATGACCCAAGCAGGTTCTCTCCCTACACACTCAAAAGGGGCCATCCTTGACTGGATCATCTCCAAGGAATCAACAGGCAAGTTTATCTCCATAGACCTGTGCGACTGGTCTGACCACTACGCCATCGCATTCCTGCTACCTGGCACCCACAAGATAAGGGCTCCTCAGCCAGTGCTTCCCAAACGCTGGATTAGAGACGCTAGAAACCTGGACTACAATGAACTGGAGGCTCGCTGCAAGTCTGACCCCCCCTCGCATTTCTCAACGGTCAATGACCTCAATAATCACTACTCTGCAACTATCTCGAACATGATGGATGACTTAGCCCAATAAAGCTAAAAAGAACCCAAACCAAAGATAGGAACCCCTGGTTCACTGGACCCCTCAACAATGAGAGGAGATGCCTCTGGCAATCCGAAAGAATCTGGAGACAGGACCCCTCCGCCACACATCTAAAACTTCTCTGCCAGGCCAGAAATGCCTACAACAAGAACATCCTTAACTCTAAAAAATATTTTTTCAGATCCGAACTTGAGAACGCCAAGAACAGACCTTGCAAGCTCTTCGATCTGGTCAAACACCAATCCAATAAACTGGTCAAAATCTCAAAAGAAACCCCCTAGGCTTTAATATCATCTGAGTAATTCTCCTCCTTTTTCGAGGACAAAGTCGCAGCCTTAAAAAATGAACTTCGTGCCGCCACATACTCTCTATCCCTTCCTGGCCTGCCCCCTCCTCCTGCTATGCCCCCACAGACTTCACCAAAAAATCAAGCTCTTTGGACTGACTTCGACCTCTATTACGAAGACTCCGTATCTAAAATCTTATCGTCCCTAAACCCGAATACCATTTTAATGACCCGCTCCCCTCCAACTGCCTAGTGGCAGTCGTCCAATCCATTATTCCTAGCTGGACTGCAATAATTAACGCCTCGCTCCCGCAGGATTCCATTCCTGACTCTTTGAAAGCCGGCCAAGTCCCCCCCATTTTGAAAATACTATCGCTGGATCCAGCCATCCTTGACAATTTCAGACCTATCTCCAACATCCCCCTCTTAGCCAAAGTGTTGGAGAAGTGTGTACAACAGCAACTAAGTCAGCACATCAACAACTTCCACCTTCTCGATGACTTCCAATCTGGATTCAGACCTGGGCACAACACTGAAACAATCATGCTTCACATCGTTGACGATGCCCTCCAAGCCCTGGACCAATGGAAAATGTGCCTTCCAATCCTCTTAGATCTATCCTCGGCCTTCGATGCGGTCAACCACGAAACACTAATCGAACGCCTCAAACTCAGGATGGGTTTGGACGGCTCTGTTCTAGAATGGTTGAGATCCTTCCTCCAAAACCGATCGCAGTGATTCCTAATCAACTGCAACCTATATGCTCCCTCTCCGGTCAATGTCGGAGTCCCTCAAGAATAAACCCTGTCTCCTACCCTCTTCAACCTTTACCTTGAACCACTTGCCGAAGTACTACGCACAGCGAATATCTCCTACCATATGTATGCTGACGACACTCTGGAGTTACCTATATGTAAACTGTGCATACATTGTCCGCTACCCTAATGTGATTCCTTGCCTATTGTACACTGCTATATTCCCCTGTAAAGCACTCTGATACCCTATGGGTCAAGTTAGCGCTCTATAAAACAATACTTCAAAGCAAATAGCAACTTTTCTTCGTATCAATCAGAATAAATAAATAAATACTTCCTTTCATTTGGCTTCAAAGAGCATTCATATCAATTTTAATGAGTTTAAGAGCCAATTTGCAACACTTACTTGTTAGCCCTGTGGTCAACTGACTTGGTCACGTGTGCAGCAGGCCCACACTACTGGCTTGTGCCTCAACATCCGCCTCCACACAGACCTTCCACATGCTTGGAGAGGCAGTGAACACCCCAATGGACCTCAAGCAACTCACGCCTGTGTTGATCGGCGTGGTCTGTCTCCTGCTCACCCCCTCCTTGGGCTGTCTCTGCTCTGCTTGCTCATTTCAGATCCCCCAAAGACATGTTGATAGTTAAAATGTCATCTTTAGTGAAGACTCTGTTGTTCATTGGAACACTAGAGGCAATGTGAAAGTTACATTCCATATGTGTAAAAGGTAGCAGTGATAGACTTTTTTTTGTTGCAGATTTATATAGCACGAACTGGACCCGAAGGTATTGGAGCGCTTTACATACTGTCTGCTGAGGTGACCTTTTAAGGCCATACAGACATGCAGGTGCATATTTATCATGGTTTTGCGTTGCTCTTGCACCACGCCAGGGGGCGCAAAGGGGACACAAAACCAAGGATGACATTTAGCAAACGACACAAGGCCACCCTGCATTGATTGGTAAATGTGGAGTAAGGCCAGGCAGCGCAAATCACTGACTTGCGTTACTCTGCCCCAGTGACGTATCCAATGGATGGAGCGAGGGTGGTCCCACACATCCACCCATGGATTTTGGTGCATTCCCAGATTTACCATTAGTGGTAAACCTGAGAATGCGTCAAAATGCTACGCATCCCGAGAAGGCGAAGGGGGGACGTAACAAGGAGAGATATGCTTATTTCTCCTCCTTTCTTCCTCTTTCTGTGTGTGCTGCTTTACGCAAAACACTTAGAAAGTGGAAAAAGCGTAAGAGGATTGTTTTTTGTGCAGGAAGGTCTACCTTCCTGCACAAAAACAATCCTGCCTAGACCGCAGGCAGACTTGCACCATATGGTGCAAGGGTGCCTGTGCTGGTGCTAGGCAGCAGTTTGTGAGCCAGAGCAGGCAAAGAGCAGGAGTGCGCGTATAATATTAAATATGGTGCCACCTGCTCCCTTTCACGCAGCGCAGCGGGGTGGCTTGCTGCGTTGCGGGAATAATTGATAATTATGCCCACAGTTTATTGTGTAAACAGGTGTCTAATCTGCAAGGTCGACAGTAACAGTCCCCCATGTGTACTTCTCTGTGTTTGTTTATATTTGCACTCTGTACTATTAGTCAAACAAGCCTTATAGTAAACGTAGTCGATATTAACAACTCAAATACATTCTGTATGTCTTTTTTACCTGCTTCAGGAACACCTGAGAAGCAGCTGGCTGACTTAGACAAGACCTAACTCAGCTACTTTTGTATTTGTTGTAAATATTTAAAAAATGAAATTACGGGTTTCTATGGAAAAGTAACGAAATGTAATTGCAAAGATAGTTATCCGTTACTGTTTCCAAAATGAATTTCCTCACCAGGAACAATATTGCTCAAAGCCTTAGGTTGAGGGCAGATTAGTATGTTTTACCAAGCTCCAAGGATCGGGGTGTAGCTAACAATGGTACAGCAGGTGCAGTGCCACCAGGGTTTAAAGGCTTCATGGGGCTCTGATCCCTAATAATTTCTGTATTATTACAGCCCAGCCAGCAATCAAGGGGTCCACCCAGGTTAAGTAGAGTTAGTGTTTTTTCTAAAGCCAAATTATTTTTTATAAACCGGGTCTCTGCAAAGCCTGTGCTAACAAAAATAATACTCTGCTTGCCTTAAGACTCTGCTGCAGCAATCATAGTTTCAGAAATATGTTTTTTTCAATGCACAGTCATGTTGTGGTATTACCGCTCATGGCTAGTCAGTCAGCACCAATATGCATGTCTTTAAACAAATTCTGTGTATTGCGCTTGGGTTGTGAATCCTTTCTCCTTAATATGGACACAAATGAAGTTCTCGGACTGCTTCTCATTGCTTGTAATAAAATACAGCAAGGAACATTGAGGAACCACCTTATATCTCTCATGGCCCTTTCCCCTGTTCTCCTTTAGGCAAACAAGTATTAGCAAAGGCAGTGAAAGTCACTATTTAGGACTGGCTTAGAGACTACTTTAGCTGTTTCTCCATCTCGCTACGCTCACATAGTAAAATAGAATCTATCTATCCATCTATCTATCTATCTATCTATCTATCTATCTATCTCTCTATCTATCTATCTATCTATCTATCTACAAATATGAATACACTTAGGGCCCTATTAGTATTCTGGCGGTCTGAGGACTGCCAGACTCCTGGTGGCGCTGCAGATCCAGCCACTGCCGCACTGGCGGTCCTCCTGCCCGATTACGACTCAGGCAGTCAACTAACCTGGGACTGCCGGCTAGGCCAGGGAACTGCAGTTCCCTGGTGTAGGAGCGGCGCTCAGAGGCTGCAATATGCTTGGGGGACTGCTACGGTCCAGCCAGGCATATTACGAGATTCCTCTCAGCCAGGGTTTTCATGGTGGTTCTCCCTTAGGGCCTAATTACAAGTTTTTTCTGGAGCAATGCAGTCCCCCAAAGCACATTGCGGCCTCTGACCATCACTCTGACGCCAGGCAATGGCAGTTCCCTGGTGGAGCCGGCAATCCAACTGCCCGAGTCGTAATCAGGCGTTCAGACTGCTGGTGCGGTGGTGGCTGGATCCGCCACTGCCCTGCCACCACGAGTCTGGTGGTTCTCGGACCAGCCAGACTCGTAATGGGGCCCTTAGAGGGGATGTGGCTCAGCCCATTTCAATCCATTGGTCTGTTGCACTTCCATCCACATTTTGCTACCACTGCATGGTGCAATAGGTCAGCCCACTTCAGTCATTGGTTGCAGTGCACTATCAGTGACGGACAGATTTATCCTAATCATATGTGTATGTCCCCCAAAACGAAGTGCACATCAGTGCCAGGGCTTGATGGGCTAATACATTCCAAGTACATTTGTTTCCTTACATTATTTAATCATATTGTATTTTTAAGCTGTTTTCACAGTATTTTAATTCAAAGCAAATAGTAACTTTTCTTCGTATCAATAAGAATCATATTTTCCTGTGATATACAACTAAAAAGAGGTTCTACGTCTCTTCTAAGTAGGTCTGTCAATTATGAAAAACTGTTTGCAATTGTTAATTATTCTTAAATGTAAATTAATTATTGCAACCATATGGCAATGTTTTGGCAGCAGCATGTTTTTTCATTTTCTTATTTTAGTAGCATGGCCTTACAATACAAAATATAACCATTGCCCCAGCTTGCCAATTAAGTATTATTTACTTTACAAATGGGTGTTTCCTGTGTACTTGTTTAAAAAAATATATTTAACCAAAGTTACTTTTGTGTGGAATATTAAAATTGCACTTGAGAAGCGTTTCGGCTATTAGGAGAGATGTTTCCATGTGACAGGTAGTTGTAACATGAATGCTGGACCTCCGAAATTAACAAGGAATCACTATAGAAATAAATATACACATGTGCTTTAGTACAGTTGGTTTAACTAATGTTTATTATTGGTTTATATTTATTAGGTCTGGTCTTTTGAGACTGCTTTAGCTATTGTGCCAGACTATTGTTTTGTAGAAAAAATCAGACAAAATATACATTGAGTTACTTTTGATCAGCAGCTTCCATCCACTGGTCTCTTACATTGCCATTCACATTTTACTTCCACCTACCTCAGCATACAGCATGAGACAGTAGTAAACCCCGCTTTGTATGAGTGGACAAAGACTGTGCACATTGTTTACATTCACTGTAGAACAGTACTTTTCTCTCAGTGACACATCTGGTTCAAAGTGTGTTTTATTTGAGTTATTTGTTAACTTAACTTTAAATACTCACTATTTACTTTGCCTCCATTTAGGGTGCCCAGTTATATTATCATTTATGTTCTGCCTCCTTTTAAAAATGCTCTTATACAGTGTTTAAGGGACATTGTAACTTTGTAGCAGTCAGCTATTTGGGTGGTTAAATAGCTGGTGATTTGTTCTTGCCTATGTGATGATGATCACCAGAATACCACATCAGTGAATGTTTTTTAATTTAGATGTTTTATTGCAAGCTTATGGCAGCCATTTTACATAGCTGCATGTTTTTTTTACTTTTCTCTGGTTTTGCTGCATATGCGTGCAATAAAAAAATAAAATAGCTACTACAATGCCAATGCTTGTTCATTTTTTAGTCATCCTTGTGTGTTTAAACTATGTCTTTTAATTACAGGAATTTAAAGCCAAAACCTCTTCTCTTTGTGACATATTTTTCTGTGATGTGGACTAAAACTAAAATATTTTCAATTCCTGATTTAATTTTGCTTGCTTGAGGAGAAACACCAAAATCGTTATTTAAAATGATATGCAATTGTACAAATTTTTTGTAATTGCTTGCATATAACTGCCGCATGTTCTGTTTTTCCTTTTCTTTATTTTTGTGGCATTGTAGAAGTAAATTGTGAATTAATAAAATATATGTTTAGGTAATAAGAATAGGTTAAAAATGATGTAATTGAACTGTATTTGACATAACCAAGCTTTTTAAGTTGCCAAGACTCAAATGAAATCCCCTTGTATTTGTTGTACCTTGCACATTTTTCAAAGTAGTTTTGCAGTCATTTTTTTTATTTGTATCTTTAAAATGCATTCTTCCTTGTGTTTCAAATGCCCTTGGAGTAAGGGGTATAGCTCAACTATATATTTAGAAAGTCACTTCTACGGCTAAAGTACGGTGTGCATGTAATTTTGAATTTGCCTTTGTTTAGTGTAGTATGATATAGGATTATTCATCGTTTCCTTGTGATACGTTTTCTGTTTTACCATTGGATATTGTAATGTATCATTTGTTTCACACCATGCTGATAGTTTGATTCCTTAGTTTGAAAACCTATATAGCATGATGTTTTTGGGAGGTGAGCGAAGCTTTTCCTCAGACTTCTATCAAGCATGTCCCTATGATCAACTGTTCTTAGACCTTATATTTAAAATGTTTGATAGACTTTACCTTGCTCTCCTTAAAAGCAAACTCCATGTCGGTCTTACTATTGACTCTATTCTTAGATTATATTTGCATTATTTTGACTTGTGCTAAATCGTATCTGGTTCTGGCTACTTAACTAGAATAGGATTCAGCCTCTATTACCCTACGCTAGTTCCCATTTATTTGTATATTGAGAATATAAGTAGTACAGAACTCGGCAGCCAGACTACTATACAGACTCCCAAAAAGTGCTTCTGTTTCCTCTCTCCTGAAGGAGTTGCACTGGCTCAAAGTGGAGAAGTGAATCCAATTTAGAGCTCTGTGCTTTGTGCACCGAGCTAGATCAGGAGCTGGCCCTTGCTATCTGCATGGACTTGTGAGATCCTATCTACCGAATCGTGATTAAGGTCCGGTGATAGTTTCTGATGCGTGGTTCTGGGAGTTAGACAGACTTGCATGGGAGGATGGTCCCTTGCTTACAAAGGCTCCAAGCTCTGGAACAACCTTCCGTAAGATTTGAGATGTTGTAACTCACTGTCTTCTATTTGGAAACTGTTGAAGACCTGGTTGTTTTGAATTAGAGAGCTCTGACTCTATCCTATTGGTCTCTAAGTGCCGGGAAACCCTGTTGCGGGTAGTTGATGTGCTATATAAGCTCTCTTATTAATAATAATTATATATTGATTTGTACTGACTAACTAGTTCTGCCTTCTGTAATGATTCTAAAATTTTTAAATAAAGCTTCATGGATTTTGACTTTTAAACCCTGTCTGAGGTAACATTATCTCAGTTTATCTTTTTTTCTATTCCGGGGTCATTGTCCCTTGAGACCCACACAAGGCACCCAATCTCAAAAATGAGCACTTAGAATAATAATAATTTAGTTTCAACAGTTTTTGGGAAAACAAAATTATCACCAACAGTTTATAATTGCATTATATGTTTATAAATTAACAAGCACACCAGCTAGCCACATTGGCTTTGCCCATGCTTGTTTGATTTAGAAATCAATCACAGGACTCGAGCTATCAACAAAGATCAAGCCAGTCATCAACCACCCATCCATTTAAAATATTCTTGAAACAGTGTGTGGCTCAAAACTCTCTGCCCGCCTCACACTCAGGAGGACGTTTGACCAGAATATCATAAATGAAATATTTTCAAAGTACAATATTGTATTCTAAATATCATTAAACAAACTATGGCTCCATTCGAGTTAAGATTAAAACATCTACAATTAACAGGGTCATATTTTTGTACACAATGTTTAGAAGACAATAGTTCTTTCACACAACACTTTTGCTAGTGATAGTCTGACATACAACCCTCAATAAACCTTTTGTAACTTTAAATCAATCCTAAAACACATGAGGTTGCTGGAATTACCTTATTGAACCACGTGGAAGAACTGTTGTACATCAGCAACTAGTACCACAACTGTGCTAAGCCGTCTTCATCATTCAATTGCTTTTGACATGGGGATCATGCTAATCTCCTCAGTCACCTGAAGATCCCTTACTGAAGTGTCAGGAATGGGTTTCAGCAGTTCAAGTCATTTCCATCAAACTGCAGAGGTGAAAATCAATGCCTTCTTTCATGAAACCATAATTGTAACATGTTTTATACCCCAACAATAATTACTATAGTTTAACCTTTTCCATGCTCACAGGGCACGTCTTGCAACCAAACCTAAGGAGCCACACCATTGGATATCATATTTGTGCTGTGAATCATTGATCAATATAAGGGCACCTGAAGAACTGTGAAATTTCCATCTGCAGTTATATTTTCAGGAAAGGTTGGAAACAAAATGGATCTGACGCTGCAGACCAATAATGACACTCTTATTATCTGCCACTTTGACATCCCATGCCTTGGTCGTTTAACATCTACGACATTCCCATGCCTTGGTCATTTGACATCTACGACATTCCCATGCCTTGGTCATTTGACATCTACGACATTCCCATGCCTTGGTTATTTGACATCTACGACATGCCCGCCTGTCCCTATACCTTTAAGATTGGTCCGAAGCCTAGGTGCCATTTTTAACTGTGCCTTGTTTGTCATCCCACAAGTAAACAATGAGTCTAAGAACATGTTTCATCACCTCTACTGCCTCTGTAGGATGCACCTCTTACTGATGACATATTACAGCCCTTGTCCTTGCAACAGCTGCTTCATGTATTACCCGCGCAATGAAGTTTATAGAGTACTTCCTGGCAAAAGAACAGGCAATCACCAAACAACTCAACGTTTTACTGAGCCTAAGAAAAATGATTTCTGGCAGCCAAGAACAGGATTGAATTCAAAACTCTCTGCTTTGCACAAAGATGCTACCCAGGAGCGCCTTCAATAACCGAGCCAACTGACCAGACAAACAGTTTGCCTCCCAAACGAATCAGCTCTCGATGAAAGATCAGTGGTTTGGTAGGACATCCCCCCACTACGTTCTGGGCACTCTTGATGTTTAGACAAACTTGAAGACTAGTCTGTTCCACCTGGCAGGCAATCTAGATTTTGGATAAATTCCCGTTTACATATTTTTTCCCTTACACTGCGAGTGGTCTGAATCCGAAGCACTTCACAAAGAGTACACAAGAAATGATAACATTATACAATCTTAAGACAGACTCAACAGTGCGTACGGTATGCCTGCATAGGTTTAGGAGAGTTGTGAATTCTGAGTTATTGACTTTACTTTTTCCCCTTTTCTACACGCATTTTATGCACATCTCCACCCTGCCTGTAAATGCTGTAAGATCATTTGACATTTTGGTGCACCTTTCCACACTTTGGCCCCTATTCACAAAAACCACTTTGGAGTATGTGCTCCATTAGAACTATTTTACTTATTCTTTAATGTTATTCCCAAACCTATGGCCAGAAATCTCCTCCTCTGCCTCTCCTATCTCTTCTGTTCCCAGAGAGTTTCACATACAAAGGCATTTGATGTTGTAGTAAATGTGGGCGAGACAAGGAGGAGTGGCTGGAAGATGGATTTGCAAATTGACACTGATACCTACAAGTTAAAAAAAAAATCAAGAAGACCACATTCCCTTTTAAAGCACCCACAAGTGCAAGGGTGGAGGGAGTGAGCAGTCACGACTACTACACCCATCAACAGCTGAATCTCTTTCAAATATTAACTGATTGCACACTGTCTGCCAATATAAGAAAGCAACATATATACATTTGTTTTCACTTTCACCATGTCAGCCTTGCCCCCCATTTTCGAAAACAATTATTTCAGGGACACAGTCATTTCCAGATGCCACTTTTTTCCTGTGTGCGGGAGCTTGGATCACCTAAGACCCACTGCCAGGCCATTGTGGCCCATGTGATAATGAGCAACTCACAGGCAAACCAATCATGCTAATTGTGCTAACAGCTTGTGCATCAGTTTATCACCATGCCACAGTCACTGATCGAAAACCAAAATATGGCAAGGAAATTCTATGCTATTGCCCACCTATCAGGGGTATTCGGTGCCGTACATTGCACCTACCTGGAGCTTTAGCCACTCTGCCACAGGGAAAATAGGGCCATATGTATGAACACATTTTCCCATAGACACAGAATGGATAAAATCCCTTGATACACCTGGCTCATAATTTCTACAACAGACTCTGCTGGCAGTCTAGCACTTCATGTGTATCTTAGGGATGACATCTCAAACATAATTCCACCTTACTTCACCACATCAAGATAGACACATATAACATTAAAAGTGAATTCATGCATATATAGGTAATGTACGACATTTTGAAGCACATTACTTTTTAGCAAATATAATGTTTTTGTTACAGCTGATGTCAGGTATGCCCTCTTTCCCCATCTCTTCATGCCTATGCAATATCCTCAAAAGAGATACAATAAGCCCCTCATATGCCCATGAGGCGCCATTGAGTGTACTTTGAGTGTCGTTAAGTCCGCAACAGATGTCTTGGCCATATGGGGGGTGCTTCTGTACTACCCAAATGTTGTGTGCATCATTATTGTGCCCTGTTCCATGTTGCACAACATCACCATGTGACAGGGTTTACATGTAGACCTAACTTCTGAACTAAGGCCCTATCCAGATACCAGGGAGAGACACAGAACAAAGATTGGGGGCTGCAGGTGCATGATTGTTGTGTGGCGTTTTAAGCTCCGAGTGAATTTTCCCGATTCATGCCCTTATATAGGTACAATTCACATTACCCTTATATAGGCATAGAAATCAAGCTCCTATTTAGGCATAGCCCATGCAACCTAAATACAGGCATGGCTACTTCCACCTGTACCAAACATCACAACGATTTCTTGGGAAACCAGCTTAAGCAGTCAGGGACTTCCCCTTGCTTGAATATTGATTTGTACAAGAACTCAGTTACTTTACAAAGAACAACTATTCCCAAGGGGTTCTTTCCTGATGTTCATATGCCTGACTTTACGTCAAACTATGGCATTCCTAAACACCTTCAAGATATAATTATACCTTAACTTGCTATGGCAAACTACGGTGGTTTGGAGCAGTTCAAAGACCTACTTGCCTGACGCAGCACGCTACAGCAAGTGCAGAAGGAAGCAGACTCTCCAGCTGACGCACTGATCAGGAAGCTGCCTTTCTCCTGCAGCGAATCTAGCTCCAGGGTTTCCGGCTCCCCTTGCGGGGTGTTGGGAAATCGAGTCCCGCGAAAGAGATACCAGACCTCCTTCATTCTAAACCAAGGTATGGAGCTGATTAGAACCTAGAGAAACCTTTGGTAGATTTTTGGCAAAAGAACTAAACCTATGCTACGCAATACTTACTTCTTCCCTCGTACTAGACTTAGGTTAGGTACATTGGGGTAGGCGTATTTTAGAAGCACCAGTTGAGTTTTTTAGTCAATGGTATTTATTTATGTATTTTTATATGGCTTAGAAACCATACAATGCTCTTACAGTATTATTTTATAATACTATTCTCGCTGTACGCATTATACTTTGCAGGCTGCATAACGATTGTAGCAGTTCACCTCTCTTGCCTGAGAAAGAAGACTGTTCAATCAACCCTTTTTTTTTAAAATGCCCGCCTCACCGTCTCACTATTTCTCTTCACCTCTGTAGAAACGAAGCATGCACGATTGACTGAGTGAAATACTTATCTATTGTTTCCGCGACTCTGAGAGATATATTCTTATTCTTGGGAAACAAAGTTGTCATGTTTATGCGGTTGTCAGAAACTAACCCCTTCTTGTGTATTCGAGAAAGTTTCTAGTGACCTCTGAGTTAGCTGGCACACACACAATTAAGTTTAGTATGTTCGATAGAGACCTAGTTGACCACAGTCCTACATCAAATCTATACGATATATTATTCCAATGCGCAGAGCCTATTGGGAATATAGGAACTACAATACATGGCACCCAACATTTGATAAGGCACTAATTTAACGCTAGATACTAAAGTAACTCAGTCGTGCTTTTCTCAGAGACCCCTTTTTCCGGTAATACTCCAATAGACGTCTGGAGTGGGAAAAGGCATAATATCCGCCATAGCTGAGTAGGACGAAAAATCCTATGTATTAGTTTTGGTTTTTCAATGTTGAAGGATACAGTGTTCCAAAATAGTGTGCACCTTATCTTTGTTTCCTTGAAACTTACTCTGCAACTTTCATTAAACAATGTCGATTAACGGCGACAACACTGTAACAGGTGGAGCTGCAGCAGATGCAGCCATACAAGTTTTAAACTTTACAGGTTTCCAAGAAACTGACGATGATGCTATAAGCATTCCAGAAACTTTAAGGAAAGCCATCACTATAAAACTTATAAGAAATGGCCTACCATCAAGAGGAGGTAGGGTAGTGTTTGTAGATCATAATATGCATACTTTTTTTCATGCCCTCCCTAGTCTTCCTCATCTATCTAAGTTTAACATCTTAGAAGCCAGAATAAGCCTAAAGGAAATAACAGATGCCATCAAATCCTTAAAAAAGCCTAGGCTCCAGGACCTGATGACTTCTTTATTGAATTTTTCTCTGCTTTGTCTTCTATTTATGCCGCTAAACTCCTTGAACTCTTTAATTTCTTTGTTATTAGATTCCAAGGCTACCGGTTCCTTTCTAGAAGTCTTGATTGTCCTTATTTCCAATCTTGACAAAGATCATACCCTTTGTAAAAACTATCTCTTTAATTAAATATGATTGTAAAATATTTTCTAAGATTCTAGCATCTCGTCTTGAGTCTATACTATAGTTCCCATATTGGTGAAAACTGATCAATCTGGGTTTGTTAAAGGCAGATTGGCTGCTGATAATGCTAGAATGTTTTCAGATATGATCACATATGGTAAAACATATTCTCACTTAGCTGCACTATCCCTTGACACCGAAAAGGCTTTTGATCATTTTAACTGGCAATTTATGTTGTCCACTCTTCAAAGGTATGGTATTGGACCTAACTTTATTTCCTTTATAAAATTGTTTTATCTTCTCCCCCTGCCAGTGTTTTCGCCATGAGTTGGCAGGGTATGCTCAGACGTGAGTCCCTTGCTCACTTTGCCACTGGATTCAAGCAAGCCTGGCTGAAGACGGCTGGAATGTCAGAAACCGGTCCTAGGAAGCTTGTTTCCAGTCCAGGGAAGGCATGGCTTGGCAGTTCGGGCTGGACTGTTCCCATGAGGCACAGGATCAGACTGATTTGCATATGGCCATGTCTGAACTGGGGTGGCAGAGTGGGCTAAAGAATGGTGATGGATTAAACCCAGATCTGTTGCCTGGGTGTGAGTGTTTGATTGGTTCAGATGCTCCATCCATCACCACCCCTTTTGTACCGCTTTGTTCACCATAAGTTGGCAGGGTATGCTCAGACGTGAGTCCCTTGCTCACTTTGCCACTGGATTCAATCTAGCCTGGCTGAAGGCGGCTGGAATGCCAGAAACCGGTCCTAGGAAGCTTGTTTCCGGTCCAGGGAAGGCATGGCTTGGCAGTTCGGGCTGGACTGTTCCCATGAGGCACAGGGTCAGACTGATTTGCATATGGCCATGTCTGAACTGGGGTGGCAGGGTGGGCTAAAGAACGGTGATGGATCAAACCCAGATCTGTTGACTGGGTGTGAGTGTTTGATTGGTTCAGATGCTCCGTCCATCACCACCCCTTTTTACCGCTTTGTTTGCCATATGTTGGCAGGGTATGCTCAGACGTGAGTCCCTTGCTCTTTTTGCCACTGGATTCAAGCAAGCCTGGCTGAAGACGGCTGGAGTGCCAGAAACCGGTCCTAGGTAGCTTGTTTCCAGTCCAGGGAAGGTATGGCTTGGCAGTTTGGGCTGGACTGTTCCCATGAGGCACAGGGTCAGACTGACTTGCATATGGCCATGTCTGAACTGGGGTGGCAGAGTGGGCTAAAGAACGGTGATGGATTAAACCCAGATCTGTTGACTGGGTGTGAGTGTTTGATTGGTTCAGATGCTCCGTTCATCACCACCCCTTTTGTACCGCAGTGTTTTATTAAGGGTCACTTTTCCCTTTTTTTTCAGTCACACTGAGGTATGCGTCAAGGCTGTCCTCTATTGCCTCTTATTCTTATTCCTCATGTCTTCAGTATATGTTTGCTAATACTGATTTCACTTGGTGCCCGACCAAAATAAAATATCTTGGTATCTGGTTCACATCTACTATTTTGAACACAATCAGTTATAGCTTTAATGTTTTGTAACTCAAATTACAGAAATTACTGTCATCATGGTCTCTTCTTCATCTATTGTGGTGGTGTAGACTGGATGCCATTAAGATGATGATTGTACCGCATGTCCTTTGCACATTATCTATGTTGCCTTTTAGGATACCGGTTTCCTATTTTTCTCAAAATAGTTCACTTTGCACCAAATTTCTTTGGAACAATAAACATTCCTGTATTGCTTTAGCTAAACTCAAATGTCCTAAGAATGAAGGTGGTGCACGATTCTCCATTTTTAGGCTCTATCACTCTGCATTTGTAATTCAACAATTGTTTGCCTTAACTCATAATTTCTGTGATGGTCCCATACGTCGATGGATTATGCTTGATTGCTCTTTATTGAAGAATTTTTCATTTGATGATGTGGTTTTTCTGTCTAACTGTACTTTTCTATCAAACAATCCTGTACTAAAATACTCGCATAAACAACTACACACAATATTTTTGATTCCTGTATTTGGTATAACAAATTTATCGAATTTTGGTGCAAATCATTCTACTATAAACACTGAAAAGAGAAGGTTATTATGTTCATTCACAAGCTTGTACAACGTAATTCTGTCATTCCTTTTTACCAATTGTGAGCAATATATAAGTTACCAAGTATGTTTTTACAGGAATATAATGTTATATCATCCTCCCTTCGATCCAATTTAAGAGCCTCTTATTTTCCTCCAGGTTTTGTATTATGTATTCCTCAAACACCGCTACATGCTATTTCTCATGACTCTATAGCTAAAGCTGCTTATTTATATACTAAGTTGCTATCGCATACTCCTGTTAGACCTAAAGCGCCTGTTAATTTGATGTGGGAAGCTGATTTATCTCTTTGATTCCCTTCTCTTACTTGGGATAAATTATGGCTTAAACTATCTAAAACATATAAAGCTGCTTGTATGACTCAATCCTTATTTTTTTATTTATAACAAAGACCAAATTACTCCCAAATGTATTTCTAAATTTTCCTTCAACTCTTCGTGGCTCTGTCGGTCTTGTTCTTCCACAGGAACTTTAATTCATTTGCTATACTATTGTCCCATTGTGTTTATCTTTTGGGAAACAGTTTGGTCAAAATGTCTAAAATATTTTCTAAGTAATATTCAATTATCAATTCAAAATGTTTTTCTTGGGGCTACGTCATCAGATTTTGATTGTTTCTCTCCTAAATCATTGTTTTTGGATCTCTTTATTGCTATTGCAATCAAAGTGATACTTTCTTGTTGGAAAAGACTCTTCTAAATTGTCTATTTTAACTTGATGGAATTTTATTTGTGATGAACATAGAATAGCAGCTTTTTTTACTACTCATTATCTCAGAAAATCAAATCCCATTTACTCTGTCTCCCTTTTGCTACATATCTCTCTTCTTACTCACCTATATTTTAACCATCAATTCTTTCTTTCTTCTCTTCCTTTTCCTTTTTCTCTTTTCTTCTTTTAGTTTTTCCCTTAAATTAAATATAATTGCTTTACATTTATTGACCTATATTGCTATGTTCACAATTTCAAAAATATTCTTATTATTTGATTTTAATCTGTATTTTCTAATATTGACATTGTATTTGACTGTTGAAAATCTTTGTGTTATCTTATTGTCGTATTCAACAATAAAAATTATTAAACAAAAAAATAAGTTTTTTGTTTGTAATTTAAACAGTTTTTGTACTTAAGTATAATACTACTCAAAAAGTATATTCATCGTAATAAAGCACTTTTCCTTTTATGTCGCTTCATTTTTTCCTATAAACTGATTTGATGTGTCATCCAGGTTATAACCTTAGTTTGTATTTTATTTTATAATAGGTCCAATACCCAGAGTAGATGGACAACCATCTGCCACTGCTACTGACAATACCACTTCTCCAGGTCAGGAACAAGCCCTCATTAGGAATCTAGGGCCAGATGTAGGTAATTCTATTTTACCGACTCATAAATACCGAATTTTACCGATTCGGTATTTATGAATCGGTAAAATAGAAGTACCGAGATGTAGGTAAATCCAGATGTGGATTTACCGAATCTTTAAAAGTCGGTATTTACCGATTCGGTAAATACCGACCGGTAATGCTCCATTCATTCCTATGGGCTTTGAAGCCCATAGGAATGAATGGGGCATTACCGGTCGGTATTTACCGAATCGGTAAATACCGACTTTGACAAGGGTGCAGGGGGTGTCACTTTGACACCCTCTAGCACCCCCAAAAAAGGTACGGGGGCCATGTGGCAGGCATACCTGCCCTAAGGGCAGGTCTGCCTGTCATATGGCACAGGTGTGCATGCACACATGTGCATGCACACCTCAATCGGTATTTCACCATCAAATTGAATTTGATGGTAAAATACCGATTTCTTAGGCCTTGTGGGACTCATAAGAGTCCCACCTACATATCAATTTTACCGATTCTGTAAAAATACCGGTCGATACATTTACCGACCAGTATATTTACAGAATCGGTAAAATTACCGATTTGCCCCGTGTCTGTCCTCCTACATCTCGGTAGCCAAATACCGGTCGGTAACGGCCGAATTCGGCCGTTACCGACCGGTATTTGGCTACCTACATCTGGCCCCTAGTCCTGCAAGTCTGGATGATGAGTAACAGCTGGTTCATCTGGTCTGCCTGGGCTAACAGCTACAGTGAGTCTCGCTCGCCTCAAACCTACACCTCCCAGCCGGCTGTTACCACACCACCTCCTGATACCTCCACTTCCTGTGCCCAAAGGACCATCATCCCAATCCTGTGCTCTGAAGTCCTGGCCGCTGTTGGTCTAACACCACCATCACTTCCAGTGCAGCCAGGGCCCAGTGGGATTGGAGTACACTCACTGGGTCAAGGAAGCAGGGTGGTGGGTCTAGGTGTCAGAATGAGTGTACCTCAGGAGCAGTACCCTTAAAATGCCTCCCTTGCGGCAGCACTGATTCTGTGGAAGAACTACATCAGAAGATCGGAGTGGCTAGATGCGTGGAAGGAAATTAGGTAGGGTACTACGAGGAGGGAGACCTGGAACAAGAGACAGATTTACTTTAAACGTAATCAAACTGAACCCTGAATAGTATCTCAAGCATCATATGCAGGAATGATATGACAAGACGTGATTAGTCTCTTACCTGTGGGAATCAAAGTACTCTATAGGAATTGGAATCCTATTTATCTTTGCTCAATAGTCTTTTACTTATTATGTCATTGTAAATAGCAGTGTTTTGGTTCAAACGCTCTTAATTGCAGAGTGTTATCTCACTTGCATTTTCAAATAATAGTCATGTTCAAAACCTCTTATTTGTAGAGGAAAACATATACTGCTCTGTACTGTAAATTGCTTTGTACTGTAATGTTATATGCATACTACTCTTCTTGGCAGAATGGGTCAAACCCTCTTCCTTACTGAGTGGCAACGAAAACACTATGGGCCAGATGTAGGTCGGTCGGTAACGGCCGAAAATCGGTATTTTCCCGCCGTTACCGACCGGTATTTCAGAAATGGTATGTAGGGCCCTTAATTTTACAGAATCGGTAAATTTACCGATCGGTAAATTTACCGATTCTGTAAAATACCGAATCGGTATTTTTACCGATTCGCTAAATTTGAGATGTAGGTGGGACTCTTCTGAGTCCCACAAGCCTTACAAAATCGGTATTTTACCATCAAATACAATTCGATGGTAAAATACCGATTCCGGTGTGCATGCACATGTGTGCATGCACACCTCTGCCATATGACAGGCAGACCTTCCCTTGGGGCATGTATGCCTGCCACATGGCACCCGAGCCTGTTTTGGGGGTGCCAGAGGGTGTCAAAGTGACACCCCCTGCACCCTTGCTAAAATCGGTATTTACAGATTCTGTAATTACAGAATCGGTATTGCCCATTGATTCCTATGGGCTTCACAGCCCATAGGAATGAATTGGAAATACCGATTCGGTATTTCCAGATTCGGTAAATACCGAATCTTAAAGATTCGGTATTTACACATCTGGAAATACCTACATATCCCCCCTTCATATTTACCACTTCTTAAATACCGAATCGGTAAAATTCGGTATTTAAGAAGTGGTAAATAAGAATTACCTACATCGGGCCCTATATCATTTTGTGAAACAGTCATCTTGAGTGCGAAGCACTGATCTCAATGTTGATTATGTTCTTTATTTGTTTGTTAAAGCAATGAATCAAGACTTCCTGAATCCGGCTGAACAATAATGTCTAAGAATGTTATGTTGTTAAATTCAAAGTGCCATCTGACCTCTTATCATTCAAAGTTTCATCCAACCTCTTCTAACCATCTGTTCTTGAGATAAACTCTGCGCGTCAGCAAGGAAAAATCGTCATGATTAATTACTATGAGCGAAACAATGTAAGATTAATTCCTGCTGGGACTTTGGTTTGTTTTACACATACAAAGGCAAAATGTTCTTACCATCTTTTCTGTGGTCTAGAACTCGGGAACCCAACGTTACGGCACTCACTCACAAATACTTCCAGGCCGCAGTAGGAACTTCATTCTCCGACAGTGATTGTCAATCACAAGTGGTTTGCATCGTGTACGGCCAGTACAAGATGGCACCCAAGGCTAGATGTGTCTTGTAGCTACGCATAGTATGGGCACATGGGCACTTGAGAAGCAAAAGCCTGCAACAGAGACAATAGCAGTTTATATGCAGGAGACAGGGGAAGCAATGCTAGGGTGCAAGACGGTTTTTAACACCCGACTATGCAAATGGCAGTGAGTGTGAGCTTGCCAGTCATCTGAAGGTACCATGATTACCTGACCTGAATACCAGAATGTATTATGCATTTAGATAATCCACAGATACAGTGTGTTTCAAGGTGCATAGTCAACAAGCAGCATTGACACAAGGTGCATAATCAAAAAGCATCATGGGAACAATAACAGTCATGACAGTAGGGGTCCTGGGAGGGAATCTGAGGGCCAGCAAAGTGAGGCCACGGGTTGATTGTCACCCGGGCCTCCATCGACAAAGTCATGGGATCCCTCAATCAGTCCCAAGACATGATGGACCAGGTCCTTAAAGGGCTTCGGGAGATGAAGCAGTTGCAGAATGAGCACCATGTTCAGATGGAAATCTCAACTCAAATTTGGACTCCCTGACTGGGGTTCTGCATGATTTTGTTCCCATCTGTCTAAGGCTTTTCTAGCAACACCTTCCCCTTTTTATGTTCCAACAACATCTTGTAGTGTAGTTCCTATATTCCCAATAGGCTCTGCGCATTGGAATAATATAAACAGCAGTGTAGACGTAGGACTGAGGTCGACTAGGTCTCTACTGACTATATTAGACTTAATTAGTTTTGCCAGCTAGCTCAGAGGTCACTAGAAACTTTCTCGAATAAACAAGGAGGAGTTTAACTTCCCTGGATAGACAAGAAGGGATTAGCTTCTGACAACCATAAAACATGACAACTTTGCTCCCTCAGAATAAGAGTGTATCTCTAGAGTCGTGTGAAAACAATAGACAGCTATTTTACTCAGTCAATCATGCATACTTAGTTTCACCAGAGTGCAGAGAAAAGAGAGACGGGCGTTTTCAATAAAAGGTGTTATTTATTGAGCAGTCTCCTTCCTCATGCAAGAGAAATGAATTGCCACAATTGCAATACTTAGCATAAAGTGCGTACAGTAAAATGAGTATTATGAAATAATACTGTAAAAGCATTGATATGGTTTCTTAGCCATATGATACTTAAAAATGGATAAAATATATACATACATATATATACATTGACTAACGTACTCAACTGGTGCTTCTAATCTACGCCTACCCCGGTGTACCTGACCAAAGCCTAATACGTGGGATGGAGTAAGTAAGTAGCAGTTTAGGTTAAGTTGGTTTTGCCAAGAATCTGAGTCAAGAATTCTCTTTAAGGGTTTAGTCAGCTCCGTACCTGGGTAATAGAAAGCAGGAGGTCTGGTATCTCTCTCTCAGGACTCGATATCCCAGCAACCCGCAAGGGCGGCTGAGAACACCGGAGCTGGATTTCTCGGCAGGAGAAAAGACAGCGTCTCTCTCAGTGCGTCAAAAGGGAGGGGCGGCGTCCGTGGGCTCTCGCATCAGCTGGGCTCTCGGGCAAGTAGATAGCCGCTCTGCTCCAAACCACCGTGTGTTTGCTTAAGGCAACTTTGGTATATTTATACCTGAAAGGTGCCGGGTTTGACGTAAGGTTGGACATAAGACTTCAATAAAGATGTCACTTAGAACTGGCCGTTCTTAGAGTGCTCACAGGAGTTCTAGGACAAATCAAAACAAAAGCCATGGGGAATTCCCAGGTTGCTGGAGGTTTGGTTTCTTTACAGAACTCGTTGTACTTTCTAGCAGTCTGGGGAAGTAGGCTTGCTTAATTTGGACTGCATGGGCTACGACTAAATATGGATATGATTCTTATGCCTTTATAAGGATATTATTTATTATAACCACATAAGGGCATAAATCAGGAATATCGAATTAGGGTCCTAGATAGAATTACAACAATCTGGGCCAACTACATTTGCTTCAGCCACAGAAAGGGAGGCAATGGCACAAGAGGACAAACCTGCACCCACCTCAGTCCCTGCAACTGTGCATTCACCAGTTCCCCTCAGGAGGGAATATTGTGTCAGACCACCAGAAGATGATGGCAAGACCTCTACCAGCAAGAGATGCAGAACATACTTTCATTCAGTGTGTGATTACCATTCACTCTGTGGACTATTTGCTGGACACATTTACCTTTTTGATGCCAGTTGTATTGTCCACATTGGATTTCAAATATGTTTGGCTGTCCATAATATTAGTTTTATGCACCATGATTGACTTATTTTTTTGTTGTTTTCATCCTGTTTTATATTAATTTTGTTTTGTTGAATAAAAATAAATACAAAACAAAGACTGCTATTGTAATTATCTTCTCAATTTATTCACTTTTCTTAGTTCCATCATACATTTTAAAATGTTAAATTAAAAAAGATTGTTCATTCATACAAACATTGACAAAAAAGAACAAAGACCACAATTCAAAAACTGGTATTTGATTTAATTAGACTAAAGAAATGTTTCTCATATTTTCATAAAACATTATAACTAAGGCTCCCAGTTTTCCATTTTTACGGATAAATACATACAGAAAACAATGTGTTTCCTGTCTGAATTTATTTTTAAAAGCAGAAAAATACAGAAAACTGTGCCTCTTGTGTGCAACTCTCCATGCTATTTTTCTTGTTTTCCAGGACAACAGCAAAGTAGATAGACAACAAGGGAAGTTAACAAACAGTTTGACATTTCCATAAATACAGGCATATTTTGAAATATAGTTGTATTATGATGCTGATATTTACCTGTAGGTGTAGTGTTTTTCTATATTTGGCTTCTTAAAATGCTAAAATGCGACAGGCAGCAAAGTATAAGTGCATGTTCATCAGTTAAATAAATGTAGAAATATACCACTTTACGATTCCTTTTATTCACAAAATACAAAATAAATATGGATACATTGCTATTAGTAGGCTAAAAAATAAATATAGACAGAAATGTTAAAACATAAATACCGTAAAACCGGGAGCACTAATTATAACCCATGCATATTCCAAAAATGTCATGCAATATTTTACTTACAGGGAGATAATCCAAAAAATCTGATTAAACTAGGAAAATGCTTATTGATTTATGTAAAACAGCTGGAGCAAGATCGTCTGCCTCACTGTAGAAAATCCACATCAATAACCCCATTAGTGAATATAATGGTAGCACTCCCTTTTGTGGCCCAGGATCATTCCAATACACAGTTGCAGTATCTGGTGGAATGTCACAGCTAACCTTAAGTGGTGTGCTACAAGAGGTTCCTTCTTCAATGATGATACCCATCAAAAACTACATACAGTTAACACATAATGTTGATTTTGCCTGTGTGAAGGGAGATTTGTATGTGTTGGGTGTACTACCACATGGGGTTTGAACAATTTAAGCAGCACATATTGCCTTGCTGGCAGCAATCAACAGAAAACTAGTCTAATGTAATCTTAACAAATACAATTCAATCACTGTGCAAGTTGTCTAATTGCAAATGTCGCAACTTTAAAATGTCCAAATGAAGATGACACGGTGAAGGATCCTAAGACAGATTTAAAAACATTGCTTTTATTTGTATGACATTACAAAATAGACACATTACAAATGACAATTTTTGAGGACACATTTTGTAGGAACAATCAAAGATAAACAATGGAAATAAGCACAGTAGTCAATGTGTCAAAATGTAGATCAACAACCATATTTGCTCTTGATTTACCTAAACATGCCTTTTGAAAAAAAATCTAGCACAGACTTTTATTGTCATTTGATTAAGAATTGGTTTCAAATGTAATGTAATATTAGGTGAATACATACTTACACTCATGTGAAGAAGTTGTCAATAACATCTTGACGTAAGTCTATTTCTTCCCCTTCACAACTATCATCTCCTTTTGGCATTTCAATATCCTCATCCGGTGGCTCATCATTGGTTTTCTTCATCTGTAATGTTCCATTGCAGGGCTATGCCGTGTAATATGCAACATGCCATGGTGATTCTTCACAGCTTATCAAGTGAGTAGAGGAGTGCTCCACCAGTCTTATCCAGATATCGAAATCTGTCCTTTAGGAGCCCAAAAGCCTACTCCACTGGCCTCTGTGTTCTTCCATGGGCCTCAAGGAAGTGGACTTCCCTTGACGTTGTTGCATTCCTCAGCAGTTCTAACAACTATGGTCGTTTAGGAAAATCTGAGGCTCCTATATGATTTGGGAAAAAAGAGACCAACAATGACAAACTATTGTTGATTATTAAACTTGAAATTACCAGAAGGAGTACAGAGGGCGGAGGTAGCCCATGCTGCAAACACTAATGACACCACAGCATAAGCCCTAACATTGGCATGTCAGGAATATAGAACGTACGCATGGGAAGACACGAAGGCTAGACACACTGCCACCCAGTGTAGGCTGTACGAACTAGGAGATAAGACGGGCAGACTGCTGGCATGGCTGGAAAGAAAGGAGAGGGCGAGCAGATGCATTGCCAAACTGACGCTAGAGGACGACATCACCACGACAGACCCACAACTCATAGCAGAGGGGCTAGCCACACATTACGAAAAGGTATATACGCCGCGAGCCACAGCCACAGTGGAGAACATACATTTTTGCCGAGACTTAAAATACCTACACTAACACAGGAAGAAAGGCTGGAATTAGAAGCAGCATTTACGACTGAGGAATTGGGGGTGGCACTATCGGCACTTCATACAGGTAAGGCAATGGGGCCTAATGGCCTGCCGGTTGAACTATATAAAAAGGTAGCAGGATCGATCATGGCCCCACTTACTTGATATGTATAACGAGAGTTTTGAAAGGGGGACATTACCAAAAGATCAACGCCTAGCCACAATCATAGCAATATATAAGCCTGGTAAACCTCCACTAAGTAGCTCATCCTACCGCCAATATCCCTGATAAATGCAGAAGCCAAGATACTAGCCAAAGCATTGGCACTCCGTGTGCAACCTCACCTTAACTCCTTCAGCGCGGCGTGAATTTTCACGCTGTGCTGAAGGTTCTATTGAGCGGGCAGGGCCATGACGGAACGTTTCCATCATAAGCACAGCCTAACCGGCGCTCATGACGGAACCGCTCTGTCATGAGCACCGAAAGGGTTAAGACACTAGTCCACCCAGACCAATCAGGGTTTATGCCGGGGCGCAATACCTCCCTTAACTTAAGACGTCTGAATGGAGTATTGGCTCGGATATCAACGATCCAAGAAGACGCAGATATCCTCTCATTAGACGCCACAATGGCGTTTGACCTCGTGGAATGGCCGTTTCTATTCGCAGTACTCCAAAAGATGGGGTTCGGCCCAAATACTGTGCATGGATTAAATGACTGTACACAGCGCACCTAGCACAGATAGTAGCAAATGGCCATATCTCAAGGGAGTTTACACTGGGAAGGGGCATGAGACAGGGCTGCCCGCTGTCACCGCTCTTCTTCGCGCTAATACTGGAACCGCTTGCCGCCTGGAAAAGACAGGACGTTATGATCCGGGGGATGAGATGGGAGGCAGACAGGGAAGACAGAATTTTGCTATATGCGGATGACGTGTTAATATATTTAACGTCCCCGGCATGGTCATTGGTGTGTTTACTGGATATCTGCACTGCATACGGGAGGATGTCAGGGTAAACTATAAACTGGTCAAAATCGCTCCTTTATGTTGTACATGGTCCCACACCCAAGCTCCCACAGGAATGTGAGCTACAAATTACGACTAGAGGATTTAAGTATTTGGGAATCTATGCAACACCACAGGTGACACTTTTCGTAGAAGAAAACCTAATGCGGCCACCCACAAAGTTTCGTACTGATGTTAAACATTGGAGGTCACTTCCATTGTCGCTACTGGGGAGGGCAGCACTCTTTAAGATGATGGCCCTGCCCAGGTTTTTATATACCCCCCAAAATACCAGGTTCCCAGTCCCCCCTCCTACTTTAAAGCAATTGACGCTGAAGTCTCCACTTTATTGTGGGACGGGAAACCGGCACGTATAGCGCAACATTAACTAGTCCGCAGCTGGCACGATGGGGGAATTGCACTACCTAGCGTGAAATTGTACTACTAGGCTGCACAGCTTGTGGTGATAAACCAATGGTTACATGCCCCGCAGGAGGAACTGGCATTCAGACTGGATAGATATGTCTTGCCCACTGATCACCTGATGAAAGCCCCTTATACCAGAGAAAGAATACATTCACAGGACCTACTGCACACAATCAAAATATGACATACAGCGCAAAGAACATTGAGATGGGAGGGAGTTTTGACACAGGCCACCCCCCTCTGGGAGACCCGAAGTTTAGGCATTCAGCCAACACCAAGGGGTTCAAGAAATGGGACCTCATTGATATTACCAAAATAGGAGATCTATGGGTTAAAGGGGGGGGGGGTCCTGCCCTTCGCAAAACTGTGAAAAACGTACAGAATGGCAGAGACGGAATTTTATAGATATATGCAAATCAGACACGCGCTCCAGAGCATTATCCCAACACACAATTAGCAGAGGCCTCGCCCCTGGAGGACAGACTCCTCACTGACTATATGGAAAAAAGGCCATCTCCCAGACGTATCGTAAGTTAGTGAACAACCAGCCAGACCCCACAACGACACTAAGGGAAAGGTGGCAGACAGAACTAGGAGACATGGAGGAGTCAGACTGGCAGGACACGCTGGCTTCGCCCCGGGAAAGAGCATTCCCATCTAAGCTCAAATGAATATAGCTCAAGGTGCTTCACCGCATATACTACTCACGCACTACACAACATAAGCTGGGGCACGCACCTGACCCACTGTGTGTGTGAAACTGTGGACTCACGGGAACATTCTACCACATAATATGGGAATGCCCACAAATACAATCCTACTGGGAATGAGTAATGAAAGTGGTCTCACAGGTGGGGGGTGGGGGGGCGGATGTTCCGCTGGATCCCAAGAGATGCCTCCTGCATACTTGGGAGCCCACAGACTTAAACTTGGCAATGCAAAACTGGGCCACGCTTGAAATTACAATAGCAAAGAGAAACATGGATGTCGCAATGGTGGCTGAAAGGGTGGTATACACCCATAGAGGCTCCCCTAAGAAATGGTCCGGAATCTGGGGAAAGTGGAATGAATTCAGAGTAAATCTGTCGAGCCTCCACGAACAGACTCAAGCCCGGACAACAGCCCGTGAACAAGACACCGTCCGGGTTAGGATTATAAAATGCCATTGATCAATGGTAGTGAGTGTGAGGGAGATGGTAAGGGGCAAACGTATAATGATATACTGAAATGTGTAAAGTTATAATGAAAATTCATGTGGAGACCGTGATGTATGATATATGTGGTAAACCAAATGATAATGGAGATTTTTAATTTTATTGAGCAAAATGAAATAAAAAAAATTCAACAAAAAAAAACTTGAAATTAACCAAAAATTATATTGACCATTATATTGTATTGATTTACCAACAATCCAGGGAAAAGTTGTGACATTTGCATAGGTATGGTGCTGTTCTTTAGTACAAAGGAATCATGTGTTGATGTTGGAAAATGTGCACACATGCTTGTAATGTACAACTCTGGTAAGCACACAACTTGCACATTGATTGAATGTCAGTTTTTCCGATTGCAGTAGACTTGTTCTCTGTTGTGTGGTGACACCAAGGCAATATATCTGCCATCAATTGCACCAACCACATGTGGTAGGCGACCCAGAAATAAAAATCTCCCTTCACATTGGCAAAATCCTCATTTTGTTGAAACTGTATGAAGCGGTCGATATGTCTCAACTTGAAGAAATAACTTTTTGTAGTACACCACTGAAAGTTAATTGTGACATTCCACCAGATACTGCAACAGAGTATAGGAATGATTCTGTGGCCACAAAATTGACTTTTGCCATGAATTTCACTATTGGTGTTATTGCAGTGAGATTCCTATTGTGAGGCAGACGATCTGATCAAGAATACTTTGCCTATTTAATATGAATTTCTTTATTATATCCTGTTCTTCCATTGTGGCAAGGTCTTGAAATGGTCTCATAACTTGAGGCTGTTGTCTTCTCATTGTCCCTGGGTTCATATGTCTTCATTTAAAAGAAAAAATATTTGTATACTTTTTTGCAAACATATTTTTAAAATAAAACACATTTAAAAAAAATATTTTTTAACATCATTTTACACATAATTCTTTTGATCAGATTTTTTACATGTATTTTATTTTAAGAAATGTGTAAAAAATACATTTTAAAAATATTATTTACACATTCTATTTTTTTAATAAAAAACTCTATTAACTAAAGTGTAAACCAAATCATGCAACCATTGCATTTAACCACAGGAACACATTCCATAATACTTTTTTGTCAAAACAAATTAGTCATCTAAGCATTTTGTACATGTAAACAAACTAGCCACCATATTAAGGGGCCGATTAGGATGGCGGTTTTTCCGCATCCTCCGGGCCGGCGGAAGTGTCCGCCGGCCTGGAGGATGCGGAAAAACCGCGGCGGAGACTCCAAAGACCCACCGCCAAATTAGGATGGCTGGTGGGTCTGGAATTCCGTCCGCCGGCGGAAAAGCTATAACATGGCAGGCGGTGTCTATGAGACACCGTCCGCCATATTATGATGTTGGTGTAAATATGCTTTTCCACGGCGGCTTTTCCGCCATGGAAAAGCATACGGACATTCACTTTGGGGGCCCGTTGCGGGCCCCCTGGGTGAAGGGGGGGTGGGGGGTGCACATGGGGGGTACCTATGGTACCCCCCTGCATTTGCGTACACAAAGCAGCAGGCACCGTGCGGTGCCTGCCGCTTTGTGCATGTAAATGCAACACATGCATTTTTAACATTGCGGCGGGTGCAGCTTGAAGCTGCACCCGCCGCAATGTTAAAAATAGAGGATGTGACCGCCACCCTGGCGGTCACATCCTAATTGCCATGGAGGGACCGCCGCTGCCCATGCGGACGGTCCCTCCTACTCAGGGGTGGCGGACGGACGCAAGTCCGTCCGCCATCCTAATCGGCCCCTAAGTTTTGGTGATGCACTTAACACTATTTCACAAATTAAATTGACGGATGCCTGATCTCGCCATCAGGACATTTCCAATTAAACGAAAGATGGTGGAAGTTGACCGGGTAGTGGGTGTGAAACTCCACAACGGACAAAGCCATAGGCTAACGTGTGTGAAGGCAACGTACAAAAGCCAATGAATGTGTGTAGTAAAGAAAGATGCACAGTCCAACATTGTAAGTAGATAAGCCTTTATTGTAGATTGCTTCTAGGATGGGTAGGTAGGAGAAGATAGGAAGTATAGATAAAACCCCACCAGGAGCAGGCTCCAAGCAGCTCAGCCTGAGTTGACTAACTGACACTGTGAACACAGAGAGACACCCAGGCATTCCATGATGTCATGGTACATTCTATTCAGTGGAGAACAGTAGAGAAGTAATTTACTACGTGTCTGTCATCTTTGATGATCTCACACATTGTATAAATTCAAAAAAGCTTTAAAAAAAGCTCCTCAACTTTTGCTGCTGTTGCTGTTTCTTACCTCTGGGAGCCACAATGCCAGAAAAAGCAGGATGATAAGGCCCCAAACTTCTCGCCAGATGAGGTAAGGTGGCGATGCTGGCCACTAAGGTTTTGTGCCTGTACAGCCAGATGTATGGCTCACCAGAGGAACAGGTATGTGTTAAAATGAAAATGTGATTCTGACTAACTTTCTTTTATATTACACACAAGCTAGAATGTCCATTTTAGTTCCTGAGTGAAGTGGAGTGATTGAAATTAAGTTTTAATAAATTACATAGACATATTGTGATGTGTATTTTTTAATATATTCTAATAAGACAACACCACAACATTAGCATGTGTTGTGTGGTTGACACCCTATTTTATTTTTGCTGTGCATTTTCATATATATTCACTGAAAAAACCATAGGTTTCACACATGTTATAGTTAGTTGGACATTTCACATGGTCAGTGACATCACTCATGACATCACTGATAACATCTCAAATGACATCACTGATGACATCATCCAGTGAATGTGTGTCTTTCTGAAAAATACATATTTTTTATATATGTATATCTAAAGATCGATGGAAGAATAACTGGGTAAATAAGTGTCTAAATGGATGTTCTTTTTGTAAAATTGATTGTATAACTGACATATTAAGTGTATCTTAGTGAATACATGTATTAACGAGTAATGTTTAAATATTTAAATATCTGTATCAGTGTCTCACTTTGTGTATAAGAGGCTGCATGGGTTGGTGAGTAGCTACAGGAGTGTGTATATGGGTTATTAGTTTGTTTTTTGAGTATCAGTATGATTGTCTGTATAGTTCGGTGGGGGATATTACTTAGCATATAGATGCATGTATGAGTAACTAACTCTTTGTATGCGTTTTGAAGACAGCATGTGTGCAGGACTGTATGGGTGGATGAGTGTGTGTATGGGTGTGTTATGACACTATTGTCATAAAGACAATAGTGTCTTTATGAGTAACTACATATGTTTTAAACTAGTATATGTGAGTATTGATGTATATAAGTGAGTATATGTGAGAGTGAGAGTTTGGAAGAGTTCCTGTATAAATAAGTATGTGTTTCTATAAGTGATTGTTTAAGAGAGTAAGTATGTGTACGTTTCTGTAGAAGTAAGTGTAGTGGTGTGTGTATAGCTGTATATGCAAGTAAATGGACGTTTGATAGTTTATTTGCATGTGTGAGTATGTGTGTGAGTAACTCTATGGATGAGTATAGGTGTGTAACAGGATGTATAGGTGTATGAGTACATATGATGAGTGAGTACATGTATGAGTGACTATATAGAACTGTTGGTGAATGAGTGGATATGTATATAGATGTTCGAATTACTGAATAGGTTGTTGTAACTGGTATTGGTATCTCCATTTTTTTGAAAAAGTTAGTTTCTATTTTTGAATGTGTGTATCAAAGGTTATATTAGGGTGAGAAGAGGTCTGCCACTTTTTCTCAGTGATGCCATTTGAGGTGTCATCAGTGATGTCATGAGTGATGTAGTATTCGACGTATCAGCAGTGCATTGCGGGCGCGCGAGTTATAGTTAGCTGAACTAACTATAACGGGGGAATTTCAATGGTTTTGTATGAGTGAAATGTCCAGCTAACTATAACGTGTGAAACCTATGGTTTTTTCAGTGAATTTCTAAGGTTTTTTAAATGCTAATTCCTAACTATAACGTGGCTGAAACCTATGTTTTTTTCAGTGAATTTCTAAGGTTTTTTAAATGCTAATTCCTAACTATAATGTGGCTGAAACCTATGGTTTTTTTCAGTGAATTTCAAAGGTTTTGTAAATGATAATTTTTAAATGTATTAATTGTTATATTTTTTATACAGATTTACTACATTCTTTTAAAGTATTTATTTTTAGATATTTTATTTTTTAAATTACATTACATATTTTTAATATAAATTTGATTTTTTTTTAAAATATTGCAATTGTAATATATATATTTTTATTTTATATTTTTTTAAATGTATATATATTTTATATAGCAGGCAATGATATCCTATGGAAGGAAATTCAAGTTACTGGTAAGTACGGTTAAAATTACTTTTCAGGCTCAGTAGTGGGCTGAAAGATGCAGCACTGAGGTCTCTCCTGATAACGAGTGAGTAAATCGGAATTCGTAGTTCGGCTGATTTTAGAGGAATATTTATATGTTTCAAAAATAGACACTTAGAAACTTTTCTGGTGAAAACCACACAATAGATTCCTATGGAAGGAAATACAAGTTACTGGTAAGTATGCTTAGATTTACATTTCAGGGTCCGTACTGGGCTCAACGATGCAGCACTGACGTCTCTCGTGATAACAGGTGAGTAAATCGGAATTCGTAGTTCGGCTGATTTTAGAGGAATATTTTGCTCAATAGTGAAGGAAGGGGGCGGGGCCTGAGGTGATATTTTTGCAAACACGCCTTGTGGTGCGTTTTAGGTTGGGGAATTAATTCCTCTTCAATCCTGAGGTCCCCTGTGAGACAACTAGCCCACGAGGTACCTCCAGTATGCGCCAGGGAGCTGTGTTGCAGAGAGGTGTTAAGAGGGAACGCCCCCTTTTTACAATAGTCTGCAACGCAGCTCCGTGGCGCTTACTGGAGTTATCTGTTGGACTAGTTGGCCCAAAGGGGACCTCTGCATTGAAGTGGAATTAATTATCCAACTTAAAACGCACCACAGGGCATGTTTGCACTCGTATCACCTCAAGCCCCGCCCCCTACCTTCACCACTGTGCAAACGCACCCAGTAGCATGTTCTAAGTTGGGGGATTAAGTACCCTTTCATACTGAGGGTCCCTGGGGGCCAACTAGCCCACCAGGAACCTCCAGTATGCGCCAGGGGGCTGCGTTGCAGAGAGGTATAATGAGGTTACGCCCCTTTTTACACCTCTCTGCACTGCAGCCCCCTGGCGCATTTGCAGAGGGCGAACTAATTCCCCTTGCCTACTGGTGGTCCCTGGGGGCCAACTAGCCCACCAGGAACCTCCAGTATGCGTCAGGGGGCTGCGTTGCAGAGAGGTGTAATGAGGCCATGCCCCTTTTTACATCTCTCTGCAACGCAGCCCCCTGGCGTGTTTGCACAGGGGGAACTAATTCCCCTTGCATACTTGGGGTCGCTGGGGGCCAACTAGCCCACCAGGAACCTCCAGTATGCGCCACGGGGCTGCGTTGCAGAGAGGTGTTCTGAGGCCATGCCCCTTTTTTACACCTCTCTGCAACGCAGCCCCCTGGCGCATACTGGAGGCTCCTGGTGGGCTAATTGGCACCCAGAGACCCCCAGTAAGCAAGGGGAATTAGTTCCCCATCTGCAAACGCGCCAGGGGTGCGCTTGCAGAGAGGTGCAGGGAGGGGGCGTGGTGTCCTCCCGATCCCGTTATTAAAAAAAAATTACTTTTAAGAAGGGAGACTGTGTAGCCCCCCTTATTTTTGTGGAGGGGGGCTGCATAGCCCCCCTCCTATGCTCACTTAAGGCCCCGGAGACCCAATCCCCCGGGGCCTGCCAATCTTTTTTTTTAATCTTTAATGGTGGAGGGGGCCGCATGGCCCCCCTCCTGTGCAACTTATGGCCCCGGGGACGCCATCCCCCGGGACCTGCCCTCTCCTTTGGGGACTGTGGGGGGGTCCCCAAGCCCCCCCACTGTCCCTGCCGGCTCCCTTCATTCTGCGGGAGCCAACATTGCTTTTCTGCATGGGGAGCAGTTAACATACTGCTCCCCATACAGAAAAGCAATCGGCTTTGGTTTTTGAAAGAGAGAGCAAACAGCAGTGGCACCCCGGGACACTGCAAGAGCCAGCCGTGGGGGGTGGCAGTGCCCAGGGCCATCAAGGGCTCCAGGATAGGGGCGACCCCCCCTCCCACCAGTTAAAAGCCCCGGGGCGTGGTGGTCCCTGGGGCTGGGGGGTCTATTTTAAATATTAGTGCCCCGGGCAGGTGGCGGGCCCCGGGGCGTGTGGGGAGCTTGAGCTCCCCCACACAGGATTTTTTTATTTTTACTTTTTTTTTTAAAGAAGCCCCTTGGCTGCGGGGGCTGTGAGCCCCCTCGCATACACAATATTAAAGCCCTGGGGGTTGGCGGTCCCCGGGGCTGGGGGGCCCCTCTGGGCACCCCATTATTATTATAAAAAAAAGAAGCCCCAGTGGGTGGCGGTCCCCGGGGCTGCGGGGGGGCTGTGAGCCACCCCGCATATATAACGTGAAAGCCCCGGGGGTGGCGATCCCCGGGGCTGGGGGGGCCCTCTGGGCCCACCATTAAAATAAATAAATAAAAATGCCCCCAGGATTTGGCCCTCTGGGGGCTAATTAACAAAAAATCGGCGTTGATTTTTTTTTTCAAGGGATACATGTACCTACGTGTATCCCGTGTTTAAAAAAAAAAAATCCCTGATCCCCTGAGCAGGCCTAGGGGGTCAGGGTGTTTCTATCCTGCCCCCTTTGCGTGTTTTTCGCGTTTCTTTCGCTGCTTTCTTGTGCCTCTGTTCTACCGAGGCACAAGATGGCTGCCAACACTTCCTGGTTTTGAGTGTTGGCAGCCAATTAGCATGCAGCTCGGTCTCGGGAGGGTACGCGTATAATCCTCGGACGATATGCGTACAGTACAACTTTGCAAATATATCTATGATTTTACATCTATCTTTTTGCCAAATTTTGTGTAATTTCGTTCAGCAGTTCAGGCTGTAGCCTCACTTAAAGGTCCCTATGGAAAATTGCATGTGGAAAACACGTTTTGGGACCCCCCCTTTTTCCTCAGCCCCCACTTGACAAATCAACCCAAAACTATCAGGGAAGGAGTGGAGCGGAGCAGGCCATCTTCTTTGAGAATTTCGCGAAGATTGGTCGACCGGCGCCAAAGTTATTCCAAATAGAATGTTGTGGATTTCCTGTGGAAACTAGGTCCTAACTGTAACTACCTTCTGGCGACCGCCAGTAGGATATATATATATATATATATATATATATATATATATATATATATATATATATATATATATAAGTTTGCCTGCTAAAAGAAGGCCTCAACCAGGTAAGTGATGTATGCCAGGAATTTATTGAAGAAAACACGTCTCCCAACATCGAGCAATGCCTCGCAGGAAATCTCGCCTTGCCATATGCGTTTCGTGTTGCCACTTCCTCAGGGGCTGCAGGCACACTGGAACCAAAGTCACGGCAATTTTTGATTGCATCCTTTTCATAAAGAAAATCTCCGCCTCAGTGGCCGTGGACCGTCGCTAGGCCTGCTGGTATTTGGAGTGCCATCATTGTTCTGCAGTGAGCAGTCGTGAAATTGCTTCAATGAAAATCAGGTTCATATCCCAAGTGGGTGGCGATGACTATGTTCGTGTCGGAGTTGTCATCACAATCCTTCAACGGCATACCTGACTCCTCGCTGCAGCTTCGGTTGGCGTTGCAGCTAGAACTGCACCAAAGTGTAGCAGGGCTCTTCTCGCGGCTCAGGCTGGGCCGCTTTACCACCATACAAAAGTTTGCCTGCTAAAAGAAGGCCTCAACCAGGTAAGTGATGTATGCCAGGAATTTATTGAAGAAAACACGTCTCCCAACATCGAGCAATATATATATATATATATATATATACAGTGACTGTGAGGGTTTCTAAAAAGTTTAAGAATGTTATGTATACATATATATATATTCACTGAAAAAAACATAGGTTTCACACCAGTTATAGTTAGCTGGAAATGTTACTCGCATAAAACCATTGAAATTCCCACGTTATAGTTAGTTGGACTCACTATAACTTGCGTGTGCAATGCACTGCTGATGACGTCACATATTACATCACTCATGACATGGTCAGTGACATCACTCATGACATCACTGATGACACCATCCAGTGAATATGTGTCTTTCTGAAAAATAAATATGTGTTATATATGTATATGTAAAAGTTGATGGAAGAATAAATGTTTGAATAAGTGTTTACATGGATGTTTTTAAAAAAATAAAATTGATTGGTTAACTGGTTTATTAAGTGTATTTTAGTGAATACATATATTAGAGAGTAATGTTTGAATATTTAAATATATGTATTAGTGTTTCACTTTGTGTATAAGTGGCTGTATGGGTTGGTGAGTAGCTACATGTGTATGTATATGGGTTATTAGATGTTTTTCTTAGTATCAGTATGAGTGTTTGTATGGTTTGGTGGGGGTATTACTTAGCACATAGATGCATGAATGACTGACTCTCTCTTTGTATGTGTTTTGAAGACAGCATATGTGCAGGACTGTATGGGTGGATGAGTGTGTATATGTGTGTGTTAGTGAGTGAATGACTGTCTCACAAGTGTCTTTATCAGTAACTACATATGTTTTAATCTAGTATATGTGAATATTGATGTATATAAGTGAGTATATGTGAGAGTGAGGGATTGTAAGAGTTCCTGTTTAAATTAGTATGTGTTTCTATAAGTGATTGTTTAAGACAGTAAGTATTTGTAAGTTTCCTTAGAAGTAAGGGGGTAGTGTGTGTATAGCTGTATATGCAAATAAATGGATGTTTAATAGTTTATTTGCATGTGTGAGTATGTGTGAGAGTATCTTTTGGATGACTGTCGGTGTGTAACAGGATGTATAGGTATATCACTACATATGATGAGTGAGTATATGTATGAGTGACTATATAGAACTGTTGGTGAATGAGTGGGTGTGTATATAGATGGTGGAATTATTGAATTGGTTGTTGTAACTGGTATGGGTATCTCCATTTTTTTTAAAATTTTAGTTTCTATTATTGAATATGTGTTTCAAGGGTTACATTACAGTGAAAGGAGGTCTGTCACTCTGTCACAAGGATGGTGTCATCAGTGATGTCATGAGTGATGTCACTGACCATGTCATGAGTGATGTAATATGTGACGTCATCAGCAGCGCATTGCACGCGCAAGTTATAGTGAGTCCAACTAACTATAACGTGGGAATTTCAATGGTTTTATGCGAGTAAAATTTCCAGCTAACTATAACTGGTGTGAAACCTATGGTTTTTTCAGTGAATTTAATAGGTTTTTTAAATGCTAATTCCTAACTATAACTGGTGTGAAACCTATGGTTTTTTCAGTGAATTTCATAGGTTTTTTTAAATGCTAATTCCTAACTATATATAGGGCCTCAAACGTATGTTTTTTTCAGTGAATTTCATAGGTTTTTTAATAGCTAATTTCTATAGCTATGAAATATAATATTTTTTATAATAAATCCTATATTGTATATTTATGTAATACTATTTTTTTATGTATATTTTTCTCTTTTAAAAAAAATTTTTTTGTCTTGGTGCGCTCCCGGTGCGCGTACCGGTGAACGCACGGGTAAGCGCAGTGTTATGGCACGCCCCGATGCGCGTACCAGTGAGCGTCCCGTTAGCACCATTGCCGCGAACGAAAACAACATCGTGACATATCGCAAAGCCGCATGATGCGTCTTATGACGCACGGCATAAGCGCAGCCGGAAGCGCCCGAACGCATACAATCGCGCAACGTAAGCGCCGCCGGGCGCGCCCCGGGGCGCGTAGCGTAAGCGCGTCGGGTCATGTGACCTAAAAATAACACTTTTCATTGGTTCAGATCAGTTTTGGTTTCCAAATGATGAAAGCCCGGATCATGTGACTTGGAAATAACACTTTTCATTGGTTCAGAACAGTTTTGTTTTCCAAATGATGAAAGCCCCCACCTTTTTTCCTCATTCTCACTTTGTTCTTTGAGTGAGGACGACCTGCTTTTTTCTTAGAGATATGGCTACAGTACTATCAGAAGCTGGAACATCTGCCCCACCACCACCACCACCACCACAAGGACCACCAGAACATCACATTGGTGGTCAAGAAGAAGAGGAGGAGGAGGAGGAAGAGGAGGAAGAGAGAAGGCAGTTCCTGCCAGAAGACAATCCCCCATACAAACCTAGGAAGCACTTTATATGGGAGTTTTATAAAATCCCAAGGGGTTCCAAAAAAGTAAATGCTGCAAAGGTGACCTGTCTAATCTGTGGCGCTGTACTATCCAGGGGGAACCCTGCCAAAAAATATTCATTTGGCAATCACACAATGATTCGCCACATGCAACGATGGCATCCCAACAACTATTCTGCAGCAGAGGTGAGAGAACTGTGCAGAAACCTTCCCCCATCGTCTTCCCGAACCTCAACAACCAAAGAACCCACTCCATCGGGTCCAGAGGCAAGGGAGATGGTGCCAAACATACAAACCAAGTTTGGTGGGTACAAAATCGTTTGCATTGTTTGTGACAAAACAATTACCTATGGTGAGCAAAGTATAAATCTCATCAACCTTGCTGGTGACAACCACCAGTGCCGAAAGACGCCTTAATTTTTTCCTGTTTTTTTTTGCTCCAGTTGAGCCGTTTAAAATTCCCTGTTTTCTGTTTGTCCCCATAAAAAATACAAAAAAAATATAAAATTCTTCATAAAAGCCAAAAAAAGTAAAAAATGTTCACAAAAACAAATAAAAAAATATAAAATAACAAAAAGAATAAAAAAAACTGTTCTTTTTAGAACTACCTCTAATTTATAAAAAAAAAATGCTACATTTTTTGTAAACTCTGTCATTCTTTTTTCTCCAGGGTACGCGTACCGGTACGCTCCCCGGTGCACGTACCGGGGCGCGCACCAAAAAAATAATAAAAAAAAATAAAGCAGTGAGCATGAGGGAAAGACACAGAGAGAGTGATGTTAAGAGAAAGAGAGCTAGAGGGAGCAACACAGAGGGACTGTGTATTAGATAGTAAGACAGAGAGAAGGTGTAAGTGAGAAAAGGAAAATGAATAAGGGAGCAAAACAAGGGAAGACAGAGGAAGAAAACTAAAGCAGAGGTATTGGGAGAATGTGAGTGGGTGTTGAAAGTAAAGGGAAGGACAGTAAAGGATGGGGAATGAGGGGTAGTGACGGAACCGGAGTAAAGGAACAACGGTGAGGGAGGGTTAGAAAAGAGCAGTGACTGTAAGTAAAGAGGGGTAAAAGAGAGTGGATAAAAGTGAATAAGGGTAAGACATGGGGAGTGACCGAGAGAAAGGAGAGAGAGAGTAAAGGAAGGAGTGACTGAAAGGGAGTGAATGAAGCAGCAAAGAAAGGTAAGTGAGGGAGTGTGGGTGAGTTGTAGGGAGTGAGCATGACGAAAGAGTATTGACAAAATGAGGGGACAGCGACGGTAAGAGAGACAGAGTGAGGGAACGGAAGTGAGGAACTGTGAGGACAGACGGACTGAGAGAAGGAGTGACAGGAGTGAAGTAAATGATTAAGGGAAAGGGAATGAGTGAGGGAGCAAAGGAAGGGAACAGAGGGTAAGGGAAATAAAGCAGGGGGACTGAAAGAAGTTGAATGTGGGAGGGGAGTTAGGGAAACATGGAGGATAAGAATAAGTGAGCGAAGCAGAGTAAGGAAACAGGAGTGAGGTAGGGTGAGAGAATAATAGTGAGGTTAAAGCAAAGGGTGATGACAAACTAAATTTATTTAGTCACACTTACCATATAATTAATGTAACTTTAATTACATTTTTTACTACACTTTGTATCTGTGAAAGAGAGAAGAAAAAATAAGTTATAATTAGTAAAATATATATTTTAAAATGAAAGATACAAATGAAGAGGTTAAAAATCATAACAGTGTATTAAGAAATAAAGTACGAGTGAAAGACACAGAAAGGGAAATAAAGTAATGTAGAAGGACAAAAAGAGGGTAAAAGAAATAGAAGGAGAGCAAATTACTAAGAGTAAGGCGTATAGATTCACTGACAGAGAGGAAGAGAAGAAGAGAGAAATGAGCTGAAGGTAAGAAAGATACTAAAAGAATGTGAGTTAGCAAAACTAAATCAGGAAAAAGGAGTAAGTAAAAGGGGAATGACTGATAGGGAAAGGAGTCTGATTGAGGATGCATTTACAAGAATGAGGAATGGAAGATGACTGAGAGTGAGTGAAGGGGAGTCACACAGTGAAGGGATGAAGGGAGTGAGGATAATATAGAAGGATTGAGGGAAAAGGAGTGAGGAAGTTAGTAGACAGAGGGACTACGGGAAGGACAGAGTGAAGTGGAGTACAATGAGTGAGGAAAGGAAAATGAGTAAGGGAGCAAAAGAAGGAAAGAGAGGGGAAGAGGACTAAAGCAGTGGTACTGAGAGAATGTGATTCGGTGATGAAAGTAAAGAGAAGGACACTGAAAGATAGGAAATGAGGGGTAGTAATGGAACTGGACTAAAAGAAATGGGGTGAAGAACGATGAGAGAGGAGCAGTGAAGTTGTTGTAAGAGAAATGATAGAAGGTAGATAAACACAAGTGAACATAACACAAGGAGAGTGAGGGACTGAGGACATAGAGGTAGTGAATGGAAAATAGAGAGAAGAGGTCAAAAGAAAGGAGCAAACAAAGATAAGCGAGGGAGAGTGGGTGAGTTATAGTGATAGAGTGCGACAATACTGGTGAGTGAGTAAAGAGGAATTACTAAAAGAGCAAAAGAGGAAAAGACAGAAAATGGAAGTAAAACAGAGAAACTGAAAGCTGAAAAGTGGTGCAAGGGAGAGAGGGGATACAGACAGTTGAAATGGAAATGAGGGGTTGTGAAAGAAGTTGAGTAAACAAATGGGTGTGAAACAGAGTGAGAGAAAGGCAGTGTGAGTGAGTAAAGAGAGCTGAAAGAGAGAGGAAAAAGGAAAATGAGTGTGAGACAATGGGAATACAATATAAATTACACAATACAAACTATAGAATAATTTGTACAACATGTTAGATAGTTTATTTTTGCTGTTCTCAGAACATATTGAATTTCACTAAAAACAGTGAATTCAAACTATTCATCATATGACAGCGGGAAAAAAAAACACAATCAAAAAGATTGTGTTTAAAAAAAAACATACAAACTTGCAAATCACATATGTACACTAATCTTTTATTCACTTACTTTTCCTTTAGGCCAAATAGTACATCATGAAGGTCCTTTTTGTTGGAAGGTACTCTGCTGTTCTCTAGAAATTCCATTTCATCGACTCTCTAGAAGAAAAGCTCCAAGAACATCTGAAATATGTTTCAATGTTTTCATATACTCCTTGTGTTCAGTCATGACTCTTTGCTCATTCCTTCACCTTTCCTTAAGGCCAAATAGTGTCAGATGTATCAATATATTTTCAAATTACTTAAAACAAACTCTAAAATTACCGTTTTCCCGACGTTCTGAAAGAAAGGCTCAAACAACATATTCACAATATTTAAATATTCATAATTCCATCTCTGGCTCTCTCATGTTGAACATTTCCTATAATACTGATATCACTTACTATGCGATCCAATTACCGTACCTTTATGAGAACTATAATTTTTATATTATCTTCATCACTTTTACTCACAATATAATTTTAAACAGCAGACTAACTTTTATTAACTGCTCCTGTCTTCATAGGCCAATTACCTTTACTTAAATTTTGGTTCTAAAAACACTAGGTATGAATTTTTTAAGTCAAAAGGCAAACGTTGTTTGAAAGTCAAATGAGTATCATTACAGTTAGTCCAACCTTTTCGACATTTTAAATAGCATGTGTAATGCCATGATGTTGAAGGACCGTCATGATAAATAATAGCTACAGTTGCAAAAGTTCTTCCTGAAATTGATAACTGAGAAGCCACAAAATTTTTAATAGAAGTTGTCAATTTAGATCCATCAGGTCTACATCGTTGGAACATTAAAATGACATACTGACCATAATTTTGTATAAATAATGTGGAGAGCATTGCAGACTTACATTGGGTACACACCATATTGTGATCAGCTGCTTTAACTAGATTATTAAAAGGCACTGATTTGCAGTCTGGTAAAGTCAAATATATAAATCTTTCGGTGTCTATTGTAGTACTACTTGATAAACTACAGTTGTCGCAGTCATGCTGCCATTGATAAGAAAGGCTAAAAAGATTTTTTATATCTACACCTTCATCTTCCAATACATCAAACATATACATTAAAAATTCCTGACAATCCTGCTGAATATTCTGTGAAAATTGATTTTGACCAGAACATATGTCTAGAAGATTTCGAATTTCTGAAACACTTTCTATTTTTGCTCTATCACTGCTACATTTCTCAAACACAGAATTCAATAAACAGCAGAATGCTTGATCCCGATTTTCAACAATCTGTTCTTGTAAATTTTGAAGAAAAAAAACAACATTAAGCACTACATTAGCATAGCAGTTGACACCAGAACTGTTTTCAAACTGGAATCCAACATCTTCAACAGAATTCTTTTTCTTTCTGCTTACAATTACAGTTTCATCTACTTTTTGTCTTTTTGCTACTACCTCACTGCAATTATTCTCATTTCTTCTCTTTCGGCCTACCACACGTTTTTCAAACAGAGGATATTGAGGCAAATGTGGAGCATACTCTCTTCTTAACCTATTATTCTTTAACACAATCTAGATCTGCACAAATCTTTGTTTCATCACACTCAATCAAGTACAATCCTGATAAAGTTCTGACTTGTGATAACGCCACATATGCCATACCCTCTTTAAACACAGAACTTCCAATGTTCACCAGAGCACTTTCTACACTTAAACCTTGAGATTTATGAATTGTCACCGCATATGCCAAACAAACAGGAAACTGTTTTCGGCGAACATATAAGTCTTTCACAAGCAAAAATCTAGCTGAACAATGACAAATGTGTTCTATTTCGTCAATGCCATCAAATTTAATTTTTTAAATTTCAATTCCATCTCTATTTTTGTAATTCACAAAATCAACTACATGACCCATTGCTCCATTTACCAGACCTCTTTCAACATTTAAATTCCTTCTCAAAATGATACGACAATTTAAACACACATTCAGAGTCTTTTCAAAACCAGCAGTTTTAGATATACTCTTCTCTAATGAATCCAATTTTGATTTCAAATTTTCTGACAAAATAATTGTTGCTCCCATATGCTCTATTTTATCTATAGCTTCCAGTTTCACAATCTCTTCATTTTCTAACTTTAACATTTTGTTGTTGAAGATGGAACATTCTTGCAGAGTTGGCATCAAACATATCCCAGATTTGTTCTCAGTAATTTTCTTAAAAATATTCTCAGGAAGAATGTTTTCATTTGGATACAAATTTGAAATTAATCGTGCATGTAATGCTTCTTTCCCATGCTCACTTACTTTTCCAATTCTTACATCTTGTAGAATATTTTTATAATCTTCATCCTTTGCCTGTCGCATATTTTGAAGCAGTTCTGCATATTTGAAATTTAACCATATATTAACGTTTCCAATGCTTCCTAGGCACTTCCTGGTATCTTCATGTGTGAGCATTTTAAACACTGGTTGTCCCTTCACTGGAGTCAACTGCAGTAGATCTCCAAAAACAATAATGTGTTTTCCTCCGAATAAGACATCATAGTCTGTTCTAAGAATTTCTTGCATTCTCAAATGCACAAAAGCAAGCATTAGATTTGAGACCATGCTTACTTCATCAATGATAAGACGTTTCATTTTCTTCAGGACTCTGGAAACTACAGAACAAGCATCTCCAGATAGCTGGTGGTATTGTAATTTGTTATCATGCTCAACTGGTAGCATCAGTAAACGATGTAAAGTAATCCCTTTAATGTTATGTGCTGCAAGCCCAGTTGGAGCAGTAACAACACAAGACAGCGGTGATTCAGTCCTTTTCTGCAGATAAGTTGCAATTGCTTTAATCAGAAAACTTTTTCCAGTTCCCGCTTCTCCACTCAAGTACAGTCGGACAGGCTTAAATGATGTACATGAGCACTCTTTTTTCTCATGACTGAATCCATGTTCAACCTGTTCTGTGACTTCGTCATATATCTGTTTCTGCTTAAGGTTTAGTTGTTTCACTAAATCTTCTAAGTTAACTACATCATCTTGAGCTTGTTCCATAGCTCTTTCCACCTCATCCATGGCAGTGGCAGCTTCATTTTGGATAATTGGTCCTCCGAGTGGATCCTGACTCAATGAAGCAGAACTCTGACTGTCTTGAGAACTGTCTCTAGCAATCTCTACAGCAATTGTGGCTTCTTGCTCTATTTCTTCGTTCAACATTTGCAGATAATTTGGAAAATCAGGACATTCTATGGTATCCTTGGTTGCATTAAAAGAATCTTCGTAACAGAGAAAATCTCCAAGTAGTTCCTCTTCTGTACGCCATGGCTTAAAGAGTTGCAAAAGAGCTAAATAGTAAAATTCCCATGTCTCCGGATTTTCGCAACTCAATTTTCGATGATTAATCAAATGGCCTTTTCTCTGCTTCACTAGACATCCTTCACACCCAATGATAGCATATATTCCATTATTGATATCTTCTCTGATGGTCCTCTTATAAATATAGTTTTGCAGAACTTCATACAAACAACTGTTCTCAAGATGACTACTTCTATTTGGATAGTATGTATCCAACATGTTTGTCTTCAAAATATCTGTACTGTTTGGTTCTTTCTCCGCCAAATACTCAATTTCTTGTACAGATTTCAAAACTCGGTTTCGTGTTGCAGCAAGACCTAGACTCACCCAAATAATTGTTCTAGACTTGGCGTAGAGACTTGCTGATGATCATATGCTCCAATTTCTCGATGCGACAACATCTTCAAACTGAAACTGTATAATTTTTTACTTATACTCTTTTCATGTGCAATGTCCTCCCACATTTCCTTCAGTTCTGTCTTTTCTTTTTTTGTGATGTAAGACGTCACATATCGAGCCACAGCAATAGAGTTGTCAGCAACGAACTGAATATCCATGTTAGCATTCCACATGGACAAAATCACTGGGTTGTAGTCGTTGATGTACTTGGACTCTTCTTTTCTTTTTAAATTGTATGTATTTTTTGGTGATTTCCTCGTCACAGTATGTCGCAGAGAAGCCATCAAATTATTTACTCTTCCTTTAGAAAACTGGTCGTGGAAACCCGAAACAACATTTTGTGTAGAACTTGCCCTTGTTTCTGAATTTTCGACTACAGTATTTTCCACAACGATGGGATTGAAAGCGTAAAACTTGTTGCCTTAAACTGTTTTCTTCGGTAGTTTTCGGAACAGCACATGTTGAATACTCTTCAATGAAACTCATCACTGTGTCATCCAAATCTGTTCCAAATTTGGGTGCATCTTTAATCCATAACAACATATGTATGTGAGGAGCACCTCTCGCTTGATACTCCTTTCTCAAAAAAAGAATTCCAAAACCTCTCCAAGGGGAGGATTTTTTTGTTGGTAATGAAAGACATCATAGCTTCAAATCTATGATTGAAATATCTGCATCCATTCACTGGATCCAAAGAACACAGTTCTCCAGGTGTTTTGAATTCTATATTTTGCATGTTTGCATTTGCCTCTCGTAGAAATTGAAGTAAGTCCTCCCATTCATACTCAGCACAGCTAAGAGTGAGGAACCATGTAGGAGTTCCTAAGTTTCTTAGCATACATTTCAATTCCCCATGACGACGGTACCAATACTCGTTTGTACCACGCTGACATGCCATGAGATTGATTAGATGAGATTCCAAAATATTGTCTTGCAGATTGACTTTCTCCATAAAGTCCCTCGCCGAAACATTTTGCAGATGTGCTCCACTTTTCAGTATATGATTTACTGCATAAGAAAGCCCAGACAAGTCACTTTCATACAGTAGATGAAACAAATATGGAATGCATTGACGAAACCTTGGATCTTCAGCATATAATCTTAAAGTCCGGTATTCAGATGCAGGAATTTGAAGTGGTCGATCGTCATATCGTCCACCTCGACCTGTTGGAAATAGCTGTGGAAAACAACGAGCTTCCAAACTTTCTTCCCATACACTAATGGGACTTCCTTTTGCTGCTTTCATTTGAAACAAGTCAATTGCATTCCCCATTACTTCTTTGGAATGCAAAGGATGAACAGTATAATGTTCATATATTTCTTCACTTCTAGACACATCAACTTTTTCAATTTGGCCGGCTGAACAATCACTGTCTTCTTCTGCAGCTGTTTCCTCTGCTCCAACACATACATCTTTGTAGTACTCATTGTTTTTGACCAAATACAACGTTGCCTTTTTGACTTTCCTAACATCCACTAAATCTTGCCAGATTTTCTTACTCTTTGTCGGAACACCATTAACTAGAATAACCAGAGGTTCCTCTTCCACTTTCTCTACACCAATTGTATCAATATTGTTCTTGAAATCTAGAGGCAAATAAACAACTCTTCCCTGTAATCCTCTCTGTAAATCTGAAGGAGGCAATTTCCCCATCTTAGGCTGCATGCGAACAATAGCCTGAAAAGGATGGACACATTGAATCAAAATAGATTCATATGTATTTAAATCTATCAATTCAGGAGGAATTTCTACCAACTCAAGATTATTATGAACAGCTCTAGCAGGCATTCTGTTTTCATTTAATTTATTATAACAATATTTACAAATACGCTGATCAGAACTCAAATCAAAAGAATTCTCCACCAACAAAAAAGTTGCAAAATTCTTCCATTCACTATTATTTTCCATTTCACTTTCTGCACATAAATCAACTAACCTAGTCTGAATCTTATGAGTCCGTCGACAACACACACAAGTAAAATTAGACCTTTCACTTGATTTCACCTTAAACTTGGTAATTTCCTGGTCAAACTTTTCTGTACTTGAAATGTGTACATTGTCTTCCACATTACCTTCTATTACTGTGTCAATTTCTACACTGTCCTCTTTTTCACCAAAGTAACAAATCTCAATATCTTCACAAATCTTCTTCACATCTAAGTCAGTTCCATGCAAAAGAGCACTGTTTAACTGTTTAAGCTTAAGTGCTGGACTTTTTGCATAATACAACATTCTCACTAATTTCCTCATTTTGTTATGATGCACTGCTAACATCCTAAAATGATGAAAAACACTCTGACATACTTTTTTAGAAAGACAAGCCAGTGAATACCCTTGCAAACCTGTGTTTTCTCTCACTCTGCAAGGATCTAAGTCTTGCAACATCTTCATTTTCTGTTTTAGACTTTTCTTACTATATGTACGTAAGAAATTACAAAGCAAATCGATTGAATCCTGTCGCACACTACAAATACTACTATACTTCCAAGTGTACACTGGACCCTTAGTACGTCTCCCTAAAACTTCATCAGTTAACACCTCTTCTGCATTTCTAGACACAAGTTTCTCTTTTTCAATCGGACAACCGTCTTTCAACTCATATGCTCGACCACTGGTGTCAACTGCATGCACCAAATCATTCTCCAGGAAGTAACTCTCCTCATTAAAAAATGGCTCACAACTTGAACTATGCATCCATTCTCCAGAAAAAACTTTACAAAAATTTGTCCGATTAATTACTCTTTTGCATCTACTCTTTGATTTGAAAACATCAATTGTCTTGTTAAGTGTCCTAATTCTATTGATTACTAAAATAAATAAGTGTCCTAATTCTATTGATTACTAAAATAAATAATTTTTTCTCAAGTTCAAAAGCCTGATCAACAATCTTCTCTACACTTTTCTTTTTTTTATAAAAAGCAGCTCTCTGTTTACCTTTTTTAATATTTTTTAACAAATTTAAAACCACCCTATTGCGAAACATTCGTTTACGAATGTCCCTAAATTGGTTTTGCCTTCTATTCCTATACATATTATTCTCTCCTGCTCCAGTAGTAAAATTTTTGGGGGGCCTCTCCTTCCTTTTCAAATTTGCTGTCTCCTTCTGTATATTCACATCATCATCAACATTTTTTTTGATCTACATATGTTCCGAAAGAAAGACTTAGTTGTCTTACCAGGAGCTTTTTTCCTGTTTTTTGAAGTATTTGTTGTAGACGAGTGCTTTAATTCCGTTGCTGTTTTTGGATTTTTTCCGCTTGGCATCTTTTCTTCTCCTCTGCCTTGAGGGCATATTTCCTTACTATTGAAATCTTGATTTCAATCTGTGTTAAAGAAAAAAATAAGACATTTTAGACCACTATTACCAAACAACAAAGCAATGACAATAAGCAAACGATATAAACACTAGTTTACAACATATCTAAGTTTATATCACAGCAACTATGTAACTGGGATTAAGACAGAGAAAAAGAGCTAGAGGAACTAACACAAAAAGACAGAGAGAGTCAGACGAAGAAACAGGTGGAGGGAGTAAAACATAGAGAAGGAGTAAGACAGAAAAAGTGTATTATATGTTGTAAGACAGAAAAAGGATGTAATAGGGAGAGGGAGTCAGTCAAAGAAAGGGACAAAGGGAGTAAGTCAGAAAAAGGATGTACTATGGTATAAGACAGAGAGAGGGTGTAAGAGGATGTAAGACAGAGAGAGGGTGTTAGAAGGGGAGAGTATGTAAAAGAGACCAAAACAGAGAGAGGCTGTAAAAGGGAGAGAGAGAGAGTAAGTTTGAGAGAGGGTGTAAGAGGAAGTAAATCAGAGAGAGGATGTAACAAGGAGTAAGTCAGACAGAGGGTGTAACTGGAAGAGAGGAAGAGAATAAAAAAGTCAGAAAGAGGGAGAGAGGGTGTAAAACAGACAAAAGGTATAATAGGGAGTAAGTCTGGGAGAGAATGTTACAAAGAGAAAGGTTGTAAGACGGAGTAAATCAGGAAGAGGATGTAAGAGAAAGTATGACTTACAAATTGCTGTAAAAAAGAGAGAGAGGGAATAAATTAGAGACAGGGTGTAAGAAAGTAAGTCAAAGAGAGAGTGTAAGAGAGTGTAACACAGAGTCAGGATGTAAAAAGGAATAAGTCAGAGAGAGAGTGTTACAAGGGGACAGGTGAAAAAATAGAGTAAGTCAGGAAGAGAATATAATAAAGACTAATACATTGTTGATAATGCTTCTTAAAGAAATGTTGGTGCATAAAGGAATTGTATTTTCTAAATGAGTGAGGTTTCAGTAGTGTAATGAAATGCTTATACATATGACCTGTGCTCTGTTTTGTAAATGTTATTTAAAAAAAGATTTCGGGCACATGAATTGGTTTTACATTATTGACAAGGATTAGATAGTAGCTGCATGATTAAAAAAAAATATTAGCACATTTCACAATCATGTCACCTGTGTTTCCTCGGATTAGTAAGCAGATTGTGCAGATGAGGTGAGGCCTGTCCAGGGGTGCAGAGGAGATAAGTCCTGTGTCCAAGAGTGCTGTGGACAGGACTTACCTCCTCTGCACCCCTGGACAGGCCTCACCTCATCTGCACAATATGCTTACAAATTGAATGCTTGTACATAGGACGAGCGCTCTGTTTCTTTAATGTTATTGAAAAACGATTTTGGGGCAAATGAATAGCTTTTACATTTTTGAGAAGGAATAAATAGTGTTCGCAAGATTAAATAGATATATTTGAACCTTTCACAATCATGTCACCTGTGTTTTCTCAGATTAGTAAGTACATTGTGCAAATGAAGTGAGGCCTGTCCAGGGGTGCAGAGGAGGTAAGGCCTGTGTCGAAGAGTGCATTGGACAGGACTCACCTCCTCTGACCCTTGAACAAGACTCACCTCCTCCGTGCACCCTGGAAAGGCCTCAATGTATTGGGTATAATTGATGGTAACAGGATGCAGATAAGATGAGGCCTAACCAGGAGGGCAGACAAGGTGAGGCCTGTCCAGGGGAGCAGAGGTGTTGAGGCCTGTGTCTAAGAGGGCAGTGGAATGGACTTCATGAAGCCTCTCCCCCACTGCACTCTTAGACACAGGCCTCATCTCCTTTGCACCCCTGGACAGGCTTCTCTCCCACTACACTCTTGAACACAGGCCTCACCTCCTCTGCACCCCTGGACAATCCTCACCTCATCTGCAACCCTGAACAGACCTCACCTCATCTGCACCCCTAGACAGGCCTCAGCTCATCTAAACCCCTGGACACGCCTCACCTCATCTGCACCCTGTTACCATCAATTATACCCAATACATTGAGGCCTGTCCAGGGGGCACAGAGGAGATGAGTCTTGTCCAAGAGTTAGAGAACGTGAGTCCTCTACACTGCACTCATGGACACAGGCCTCACGTCCTTTGCACCCCTGGAAATGCCTCACCTCATCTGCACAATCTACTTCCTAATCTGAGGAAACACAGGTGACATGATTGTAAAAGGTTCAAATATATTTATTTAATCTTGCAGACACTATTTATTCCTTCTCAAAAATGTAAAAGCCATTCATTTGCTCCAAAATCGTGTTTCCAATAACATTTACGAAACACAGCGCAGGTCATATGTACAATCATTCCATTTCACTACTGAAACCTCACTATTTTTCAAAATACAATTCTTCTATCTAGGAAATGTTGATACCAAACATTATTATTAAACCTAACAAAAAGCAAGAAAAAAAAAGCTCAATCTGCTCCCTAATCTAGAGTAACACAAGTGACATGATTGTGAAAACTGTAAATATATTTATTTAATCATGCACACACTATTTATTCCTAGTCAAAAATGTAAAAGCTATTCATTTGCCCAAAAATCGTTTTTCAAATAAGATTTAAGAAGCAGAGCGCAGGTCCTATGTACAAGCATTCCATTTCACTACTGAAACCTCACTATTTTACAAAATACATTTCCTCTCTCTTGCAAACATTGATACCAAGCATTATCGAAAACCATGACACAATTCAACAAGAAAAAAGCTCAATCTGCTTCCTAATCTGAAGTAAGACAGGTGACATCATTGTGAAAGCTTCAAATATATTTATTTAATCATGCAGACACTATTTATTCCTTCTCAAAATTGTAAAAGCCATTCATGTGCCCCAAAATCGTTTTTTAAATAACATTTTAGAAACAGAGTGCAGGTCCTATGTACAAGCATTCAATTTCACTACTGAAACCTCACTATTTCACAAAATACAAATCCTCTATCTTTTTATCTTATCAAAAAACATGACACAAACCAACAAGAAAGAAGCTCAATGTGCTTCCTAATCTGAGGTAACACAGGTGACATGATTGTGAAAGGTTCAAATATATTTATTTAATCATGCAGACACTATTTATTCCTTCTCAAAAATGTAAAAGCCATTCATTTGCCCCAAAATAGTTTTTTAAATACCATTTTAGAAACACAGCACAGGTCCTATGTACAAGCATTCAATTTCACCACTGAAACCTCACTATTTCACAAAATATAATTCCTCTATCTTGCAAATGTTGATACCAAGCATTATCAAAAAACATGACAGAAACCAACAAGAAAGAAACTCAATCTGCTTCCTAATCTGAGGTAACACAGGTGACATGATTGTAAAAGGTTCAAATATATTTATTTAATCATGCAGACACTATTTATTCCTTCTCAAAAATGTAAAAGCCATTCATTTTCCCCAAAATCGTTTTTTAAACAACATTTAAGAAACACAGCACAGGTCCTATGTACAAGCATTCCATGTCACTACTGAAACTTCACAATTTTACAAAATACAATTCCTCTATGCAGCGAAAACTTTTTACCAAGCATTATCAAAAAACATGACACAAAGCAACATTAAAAAAACACATTTTGCTTCCAAATCTTCTCCAAGTCTCTATCTATATTAAATGAATCATTACTCACCTTTATAACTGCTTTGGGAGATTGAGAACAGTGTCAGACACACACACCAATATTTCTTTAGCAGAGCAAAAGGTATGTACTCCAGGCACTGCAACCATGAATGGCACAGAAAACCTCTAATTCTACACACATATCCCTCATGTTAACCAATTAAAACTCTTCCCTCTCTATTTTGAAACCAACACCCTTCCCCCCCTCAGCCCTTTCTACCTGTTACCATAGCAACTCCCTCCTCACTGAACTCTCAGGTTTAAAAGTTTATTCTACAATGTTGCAAATTAACTCAGCAAGGATGTTTGACCTCTCAATACACCAGCTTATCCGGTGCTATGTTTCTTTAAATTACTTTTTCTTAACCATTCAAATTACTTCTTTCACAGAACAGAAGCATGCACCCTAACTTTCAGTTTTCAACTATCTGAATCCACCAATCATTGCTTGTGATTCAAGAGCACTGAAACTCCACCGTTTTTTTGTTGCAAACTCCTACTGTTCCAACTGCCATTTCATTCCTACACTTCATCTGACTGCACCAGAACCTCCTCTCACCATGTATTCTGTCTGGATTATTGGACATAGCTGTATCCACTGGGCTCAAAGGTATGCAGCTATCAGAAATTTTCACAACCTTGATTTACCAAATGTAGACATCAAGTGGATTGGCCAGAGAGGATTGAAATGTCATCAATTGATACCATTGGTGAAAACCTTTTACCATCTGCCACACCCTGACCTCATAATTTTGCACTGTGGTGGAAATGACCTAGGCACTTTGACTGGGGTAGGTCTGGAAATGCTTTTAAAGGACACCTTTGGGCAATTGATGACACTTTTTCCACAAACTGCCTTGGTATATTCCAATATATGCCAAAGACAGAAATGGAAGTGGTCCAACCAATTTTGTCCACAATTTGAGAAAGCACGGAAACATGTGAATAAATCTGTTTCTGCTTACATGAGAGACTATGGAATAGGTTCAATATACAACAACAACTTGCGTTACAACATGCAAGATATCTACAGAGGAGATGGTGTGCACTTCTCAGATGAGGGGAATAGAATATTCCTCCTAAATTTAAGATTGTGCCTTGGAACCTACTTGTAGGTACCTAAATCAGCCACAGAACCCCAAAGCTCTTTTCAGGGCTACCCTACCTCTGATCACTCAAAATGATTACTTTACTCTAACTTTTTTCACTGTTTTTCACCAAAGTACGCTCCCCGGTACGCTCCCCGGTACGCGTACCGGGCGCTCCCCCCGCGAAAAAGTAAAAAAAATAAAAAAACATTTTGGGCCTATATGGGCCTCCTAAGCCCCCCTCAGAAAACCTAGGGGGTCAGGGGGTGTCTACCTTGCCTTTATCCATTCCCAACGTTGTTTGTCCTCCATCTTGTGTCTAAAATCTACCGAAACACAAGATGGAGGACTCCCGTAGCGCTGCCGGTACGCGTACCGGGGCGCGCACCGGTGAGCGCTCCCAAAAATTTTTAAAAGTTAATTTACATAAAAACCACTGGAGAGACTTTCACCAAATATAGAATAGACCCTACTACATACCAGTCCCTACCATTTTCCCAAATTTGGTGGAATACCATTGAGCCATTTGGGCTGTAGCCCTGTCTAAATATCCTGAGGTAAATTACATGACAAAAACACATATGAAGTGTTAGAATTGACAACCAATTAAAATGTTACTTTCATTTTCTATTTTTATTTCCTGACATTTGATTGGTTATGTACATGAATATAAATGAAAATTGAGAGGGAAACACGGCCATTTTGACTACAACTACCTGAGGTACATCTTTAAAGGATTTTCTCATTTATCTTCATCACCTTTCTATAAGGTAAGTTGTTAATTTGTAAGGGGCACTTTAAGTTAATTTGTAAAAACGTTTTCTGATAGTTATTTACTGTCCCTCTGTTATAGTTATAGATTAAGATAGGCTTCTCTGTTATTGTTATAGATTGAGTTAGCCTTCTCTGGTATAATTATGAATTTAATTAGGCTTCTTCACATACACTTTTTTATATTTCTACTTCCTGCCTGATACCATACACTGCCCAAAGATAATTTCACTGTTAAAAACTCAGAAGTACCTGTCTGAACTTAAACCCAACAGTGCCCTAACTCTACTGATATTGTTATTTTTTATGCAATTTACAGCAAGAAAAGGGAAGATACACCACAGACCATCAATATTTCTTTCAAAGTTACTAATGATGAGATTCTTTTCGAAATTACCGATGAGGAAATTCTTCAATAAGATTTTCTTGACTTCCTAGATGAGTCTCTTGACCAACAATTCATTGACTGTTTAGATAATATGGAATCATGCAATACAAATTTGGAGGAGATTCCGGATAATGAAATGTTGCAAGTGTTGTTAAATTATGAAAATTCAGAACAATAAATTTATATTTAATAATTAAAAATTGTTTGAGACATTATTCATTTGTATATGTAATTCATGAAGTAGTACCAAAATTATTATAATATAAAGTGAGACTTACAGTATACTGTGCAACTAATCTCGAATGTGTATTTGACATCTCTTTTTGATCTCCAGCCTCCTTTCTCTCACTGTCTGTCTCTAATGCACAATATCACCACCAATTTTGTGTAGATTCAGAAGAGAGTAAAATGTAATACTTCAAAACATCATAAGGGACCAGGGTAGACTACCCATGATCCCATAGGCTTTCTCAAGGAGTGCTTAAAGGATCTGTTTCTGCTTTCCTCACAGACTATGGTATGGATTCCATATACCACAATAACTTGCAAGATATCTACAGAGGAGACGGTGTACATTGAATTTAAGACTTTGCATTGGTACCTACATATTGGTACTTAAATCACCCACACAACACAACAACTCTATTCACAGCTACCCTACCTCTAAGCACTTTAAATTATTATTTTACTGTTTCACTGGGTTTTCCCCATGGTACGCTCCCCAGTACGCTACCCGGTGCGCGTACCGGGCGCTTCCCCCGCGAAAATCGATTTTTTTTTGGTCCCGCGGGGCCCTTTTATGGCCCCCACATCAAACCTAGGGGGTCAGGGGGGGTCTACCCTACCCCCTTTTAGTCATGTTCCCCCTTTGTTTTTGCCACCTCTTGTGTCTCGGTATCCTACCGAGACACAAGATGGCGGCCGCTCTGGACTGTTTGGAATGTTGACAGACACCCGAGAGCCAATCAGCTTTCCACCCGCAAACTCGCGTAGCGTACCGGGGCGCGCTTATAGATATATATTTTTTTTTAACCTAAATTACTCAAAATCCACTGGAGCACATATCTTGAGACATAGCAAAGGCACATCGGGCTACCAGTCCCTACAATTTTGCCAAGTTTGGTGAAAATCCATTCAGCCGTTCGAGCTAAAAGTGAGTCCAACCGCCCTATGGCAATTAACATGGGGAAAACACGTTTTGGGACCCCCCTTTTATCTCGGCCCCCGCTTGACAATCCCCCCCAAACTTTCAGGGAAGGAGCAGAGCGGAGCGGGCCATTTTCTTTGAGAAATTCGCGAAGATTCGTCCACCGGCGCCAAAGTTATTCCCAATAGAATGTTGCGGATTTCCTATGGAAAACAATCCTAACTATAACTACCTACTGGCGACCGCCAGTAGGTAATATATATATATATATATATATATATATATATACATATATATATATATATATATTTATTTATTTATTTATTTCCAAGGTTTTATATAGTGCTACTGGACCTGGGGATATCAGAGCGCTTTACATGATAGGTAAACAATTACAACAGAATAAGATAATGTGCATTAAAAACATGAGTTACATAAAATAGGGTCATTGAATGAGCTGGGGGGTAGGGGGGATGGAGATCAATAGGGGGGAGTGTCGAAGTTCAGAGGGAGAAGGGAGTGTAGAAAAGGGGAGAGGAAGAATGAGAGGCGGGTAAGGGGTTGAGGAGGAGGAGAGAATCAGGGAGGAAGGAGTGTAGAGAGTCAGACACCAGTGAGGTTACGTTCCCCAGTATTTGTTGTGAAGGAGTATTTTCAGTCTCTTTTTGAAGAGAGGGTAGGAGGCGTTGCATCGAAGGTCTTTGGGGAGAGAGTTCCAGATCGTGGGGGCGTTCCCAGAAAAAGCACGAGATTGTTTTTTTTGCGCTTGAGTCTGGGAGGGATTAGGACAAGGGAGTTGGTGCTCATCAGGGACCTGGAGCACCCCACTTTTTGCAGTTTCTCAGCCAGATAGGAGGGGGTGCTTAGGTGAAGGGCTTTGTGCATGATACATGCAATCTTGTAGGTGGATCTGCCTTCTATTGGGAGCCAGTTGAGGTTTTTTAGGACCGGAGAGATGTGGTTGAATTTTTTACAATCGGAGATAAATCTGGCGGCAAGGTTGAGGACAGATTTGAGCGGTGCTAGGTGGGCTTTAGGGGTGCCAGCGAGTGTGGCGTTACCATAGTCAATACAGGAAAGGACAAGCGACTGAACAACGGTTTTAAAGTCGTCTGCTGGTATGAAAGTTATGACTATTTTGAGGTGGTGTAGGGTGAAGAGGGCACCCTTGGCAGCATTTTTGATGTGTGGGATGAGATTTATGCTATGGTCAATGCTGATGCCTAGGGATTTGACAGTATTCGAGGGGGAGAGGGGGCAGTTGAGAGTTGTAATATCCTTGATCCAGAGGTGAATGGGGAAGGAGTTGTTTTTAGGAGTGAAAAGGATGATTTCAGTTTTTTTGGGGTTTAGTTTGAGATGATTAAGATGGAACCAAGCTTGTATTTTAATCAGGGTCTCGTTGAGGTGAAGGATGTCATTGCGAGATTTAATCCTGTAGTATAGCTGGGTGTCATCCGCATAGAGGTCGTAGCATATTTTAGCTTGTTTAAGGATGAGAGTGAGAGGTTCCAGGAATAGGTTAAATAAGGTAGGGGAGAGGATGGAGCCTTGCGGAACACCAAGTGAGACAGGTTGGGGCTTGGAGAGGCAGTGGCTGAGCTTAATTTGTTGGGATCTATTTTGAAGGAATGAGGAGAACCATTTGAGAACGGTGCCCTCGAGACCGAAGCGAACTTCGAGGGTGTTAAGAAGGGTGGGATGATGGATAGTATCAAAGGCAGCCGAGAGGTCAAGAAGGATTAGTAGAGAGGATTCACCTTTGTCTAAGGAGTGATGGATGTCATCTGTAATATTGAGCATGGCCGTTTCAGTACTGCATCCTTTTCTGAAACCAGATTGGAATGTGTCTAGGAGATTGAATGAGGCGATATGGTTATCTATTTGGGTCAGGACACATTTTTACAGGGCTTTAGAGAGGAAAGGTAGGTTAGAGATGGGGCATAGGTTGTTCAGGTCGTTAGGATCAGCGGAGGTGTTTTTGAGGATGGGTGAGATTTGGCCTAGCTGAAGGGAGGCGTAAACACAGCCCATGGAAAGAGAGGAATTGATGATGTTGGACCAGACTGGAGCAATGATATGTTTGAGTTCTTGGACCAGGTGTGCGGGAAGAGGATCTTTAGTGTGAGAGGAGGGTTTTAGCTTAGAGATGATATTGGTGACCGCGGATTCGGAAACAGGGGAGAATTCGATCCAGGAGGCATGTTTTTTAGCCTGGTGGTGCGTGACAGTGGAGACAAATTGGGGGCAACAGGTTAGGGAGTTAGGGGGACTTTGAGGCGGGGAAGAAGAGGATGGACTAGTGTTAGTGATGTTGTGGGGGGAGTTGATTGAGGGGAGGTTGGGGTGGGAGAGGGGTGGAGGTGAAAGAGAGTTCAATCAAGTTGACTTTATTAGAGAAGAAGCTGGCGATTTCTTCGCATCGTTCAACAGAGCTAGCATTTTGGGGGGGGGCGGAGGATGTTTGTTTTTTAACAATGTTAAATAGTTCTCTGGGTTTCTGGCCTGGTCCAGTTGGGACCGGAGATAGGAGGCTTTTTCATGGAAGATGTGTTTTTTGTATAGGGCTCTGGACTTTCTGAGGAGGGCCAGATTGTCAGAGGAGGGATGGTTCCTCCAGTTCCGTTCTGATTGTCTGAGGGCCCGTCTTTCATTATTGAGGTCAGAATTGAACCATGATTTGGGCGGAAAGTTTTGTTGTTGTTTGATTTTGACTGGGGCCATTTGGTCGAGGGCTCCAGTAATAGAATTATTATGACGGTCAGTTAGGTCATTGGTGCTGAGGGAGAGAGGGGCAAGGAGTAAGTGAGCTTTAATAGTGGATTCCAATTCGCCCGGTGGAATAAGGTGAAGTTTACGAGTAGGTTTCAGACCTAGACGGTCGACGGAAGTGGGCGCGTAATGGAGCAATTCAGGGTGAAGAGGATGAGGTGGTGGTCGGACCAGTCGACAGGAAGGATGTTTGAGAGGGAGGCCAGATCCTTGCAGGTCAGAATCGCATCAAGGGTGGCCCCTTTGGCATGTGTTGGGGATTTGCAGAGTTGAGTCAGGTCAGTGATGCCCATGATGCCATTGAATAAGGAGACTGCGGGGTCGTCATTTTTATTCCAGTGGATGTTGTAGTCCCCAAAAAAGAGATTTTTAGAGTGGGAAAGCGACGCTTGGGTAATCAAATCAGACATTTCTTCAGTAAAGGCGATACAATTACCAGGAGGGTGGTAGATAGTGTGAAGCCTAATGGCGGGGGAGCCAGGGAAGTTGATCTCAGCGCATAGGTACTCGAATGTGGAAGGGTCTTGCACACGGACTGTTGAGAGATTAAGATCATCTTTAAAGATTAGGGCAAGGCCACCTCCTATTTGTTCGCTTCTATCTTTCTTAATGATGGAATAACCAGGGGGGATCAGCAGGTCGAGGATAGGAGTGGAGTGAGGGTTGAGCCAGGTTTCGGTAAGGAATGCTATGTCAATATTATCGTGGAGAATGGTTTCCGCAATCTCAGTCGCATGGCAGGAGGCGGATCGGCAGTTTTTCAGCATGCACAAGAGGGGGGTGGGGTTGGGCAGTTGGGAGGGGGAGCAGCGGGGGATAGGTCTGAGTAGTCGGGGGGGTCTAGGAGACGCAGAAAGTAGTGGAAGTCTGCTTGTACCAACGAGAACTGGGATAGTGGACTGATGGTTAAGGGGAGTGGAGGGAAAGGATAAAGATGGGCAGATGAGAGAGCTTGTAAGAGAGTTAACTTCCAGGGCTGTCGTGCAGGTGTCAAGTTGTGAAGGGGGAGCGTGATGGCATAGAAGGGGGGATGTTTCTGGTAATTTCGGCGGGTTCAGATGGGGTAGTGCCGTTCAAGGGGAAGAGTGGGCATATATATATATATATATATATATATATATATATTCATTGAAAAAACCATAGGTTTCACACGTGTATATCTAAAGGTCGATGGAAGAATAAATGGGTAAATAAGTGTCTAAATGGATTTTTTTTTTGTAAAATTGATTGGTTAACTGACTTATTAAGTGTATCTTAGTGAATACATATATTAGAGAGTAATGTTTAAATATTTAAATATATGTATCAGTGTCTCACTTTGTGTATAAGTGGCTGCATGGGTTGGTGAGTAGCTACATGAGTGTGTATATGGGTTATTAGTTGTTTTTTTGAGTATCAGTATGAGTGTCTGTATGGTTTGGTGGGGGGTATTACTTAGCCCATAGATGCATGAATGACTGACTCACTGTTTGTATGTGTTTTGAAGACAGCATGTGTGCAGGACTGTATGGGTGGATGAGTGTGTGTATGGGTGTGTTACTGAGTGAATGACTGTCTCAATAGTATCTTTATGAGTAACTACATATGTTTTAATCTAATATATGTGAGTATTGATGTATATAAGTGAGTATATGTGAGAGTGAGAGATAGGAAGAGTTCCTGTTTAAATAAGTATGTGTTTCTATAAGTGATTGTTTAAGAGAGTAAGTATGTGTAAGTTTCAGTAGAAGTAAGTGTGGTAGTGTGTGTATAGCTGTATATGCAAATAAATGGATGTTTGATAGTTTATTTGCATGTGTGAGTATGTGTGTGAGTAACTCTATGGATGACTGTCGGTGTGTAACAGGATGTATAGGTGTATCAGTACATATGATGAGTGAGTACATGTATGAGTGACTATATAGAACTGTTAGTGAATGAGTGGATGTGTATATAGATGGTGGAATTACTGAATAGGTTGTTGTAACTGGTATTGGTATCTCCATTTTGTTGAAAATTTTAGTTTCTATTTTTGAATGTGTATATCAAAGGTTATATTACGCTGAGAGGAGGTCTGCCACTCTTTCACAAGGATGATGTCATGAGTGATGTCATCAGGGATGTCATTTGAGATGTCATTTGAGATGTCATCAGTGATGTCATGAGTGATGTCACTGACTATGTCATGAGTGATGCAGTGCATTGCGGGCGCGCGAGTTATAGTTAGCTGAACTAATTTCAAAGGTTTTGTATGAGTGAAATGTCCAGCTAACTATAACATGTGTGAAACCTATGGTTTTTTCAATGAATTTGCAAGGTTTTTTAAATGCTAATTCCTAACTATAACGTGTGTGAAACCTATGGTTTTTTCAGTGAATTTGCAAGGTTTTTTAAATGTTAATTCCTAACTATAACGTGTGTGAAACCTATGTTTTTTTTCAGTGAATTTCAAAGGTTTTTTAAATGATAATTATTAAATGTATTAATTGTTATTGTTTTATACCGATTTACTACATTATTGTAAACTATTTATTTTTAGATATTTTATTTTTTAAATTACATTACATATTTTTTATATAAATTAAAAAAACTGGTTTTTAAAATATTTAAATTGTAATATATATATTTTTAATTTAATATTTTTTTAATTTATATATATTTTATATAGCAGGCAATGATATTCTATGGAAGGAAATTCAAGTTACTGGTAAGTACAGCTAACTTTACTTTTCAGGAATAGTAGTGAGCTAGATTGGGGAATTAATTCCTCTTCAATCCCGAGGTCCCCGGTGAGCCAACTAGCCCACAAGGTACCTCCAGTATGCCCCAGGCAGCTGTGTTGCAGAGAGGTGTTCAAAGGGCGTGCCCCCTTTTAACAACACTCTGCAACACAGCTCTGCGGCGCTTACTGGAGATATCTGTTGGACTTGTTGCCCCCTAGGGGACCTCTCGATTGAACAGGAATTAATTCCCCTACTTAAAACGCGCCTCAGGGCATGTTTGCACTCACATCACCTCACCTCAAGCCCCATCCCTACCTTCACCACTGTGCTAACGCGCCCTGTAGAGTGTTCTAAGTTGGGGGATTAAGTCCCCTTACATACTGGGGGTCCCTGTGGGACCGCCTAAGGAGGCCTAGGGGTCAGGGTGCTTCTACTGTGCCCCCTTTTTGCGTTCTACACGTTTGTTTTTCAGCTTTCTTGTGCCTTGGTCTAGCGAGCAGAAGATGGCTGCCAACACTTCCTGGTTTGTAGTGTTGAAAGCCAATGAGCATGCAGCTCGTGCTCGGTACAGTACGCGTACCGTACGCATACCCCGCGATTTGTGTAAAATAAATAAATTGGGGGGCCTTTGGGGCCCTTGTGGGACCCCCTGAGCGGGCCTAGGTGGTCAGGGTGCTTCTACTCTGCCCCCTTTTTGAGTTCTAAACGTCTGTTTTTCTGCTTTCTTGTGCCTCAGTCTACCGAGGCACAAGATGGCTGCCAACAATTTCTGGTTAGGAGTGTTGACAGACAGTTGACAGCCAATCAGCATTCAGCTCGTGCACGGGAAGGTACGCGCACCGTACTCTTACCGTACGCGTACGGTAAGAGTACGGTATGCGCGCCTAGATATATATTTTTTTTTACTTTTGATTTTCTCAGGAACTACTGGAGGGATTTACACCATTTGAGCAAAAGCGTGATCTGCGAATCATTTTGCCAAATTTCTTGTAATTCCGTTCAGCCGTTCGGGCTGTAGCCGGGTCTAATCGTCCTATGGAAAATAACATGGGGAAAACACGTTTTGGGACCCCCCTTTCTTCTCAGCCCCCACTTGACGAATCCCCCCAAAACTTTCAGGGAAGGAGCGGAGCGGAGTGGGCCATCTTCTTTGAGAAATTTGCGAAGATTCATCGACCGGCGCCAAAGTTATTCCCAATAGAATGTTGCGGATTTCCTATGGAAACTAGGTCCTAACTATAACTACCTACTGGCGACCGCCAGTAGGTAATATATATATATATATATATATATATATATATATATATGTATATATATCTCCAAAAACACCTTTCCACCAACTCCAACTGTCGCTCCTCTTATCCTCGGGTAATCATAGCGTTTCACATATGCCAATTCAACAAACGCGTTTCGGCGTTGCCGCCTTCGTCAGTGGCGAAACGCGTTTGTTGACTTGGCATATGTGAAACGCTATGATTAAAATATGGCAATGGGACTACGAAGAATGACTGGAGTGTCCTTAATTTAGGAGCGGTTCTTGAGGATTTGAACTGTGTATTTGGTATATATTACCTACTGGCGGTCGCCAGTAGGTATATATAGTTAGGATTTTTTCTCTATGGGATTTTTGAAAATTCTATGTCTAATAACTTTGGCGTTTGTGGACGGAATTGGCTGAAATTTTCTGGAAAATGGAACATTTTGTTTCTGAGCAGCCCCTGGAAATTTGGGGGGGGGTTCGTCCAGGGGGGTCGAGAAAAAAGGGGGGTCCCAAAACGTGTTTTTAACATTGAGTTTTCCATAGGGCGGTTGGCCTCACTTTTAGCCCGAACGGCTGAATGGATTTGCACGAAACTTGGCAAAATTGTAGGGACTGGTAGCCCGATGTGCCTTTTGTAGGTCTCAATATATGTGCTCCAGTGGATTTTGAGAAATTAACGTTTAAAAAAAGATATATATCTGTAACAGCGGACCGGGCAGCGCCCCGGTTCGCGGACCTTACGCGTACCGGAACTTCGCGTAGCGAAGCTGATTGGTTCTCCGGTGTCTGTCAACATTCTAAACAGTCCGGAGCGGCCGCCATCTTGTCTCTCGGTAGGATTGAGAGACAAGAGGAGGCCAAAACAAAGGGGGAAATAACCATAAGGGGGCATACTAGATCCTCCCTGACCCCCTAGGTTTAATGTGGAGGTTTTAAAAGGGCCCCGCGGGGCAAAAAATAAATAAATTTTTTTTTGTTTTTTTGCGTGGGTAGCGCCCGGTCCGCGAACCGGGAAGCGTTCTGGGCAGCGTACTGCAATGAAAAATGAATGATAGACTTTTCAAATACTGTATGTTAATTGATTGTTGGTTTTGTTGATTATTTTTAAATTTTTTTATTTTTTAAGCAATTATTTATTATTGTGATTGTGTTTCAAAATTTAATAACATTTCTAACATTTCACTGTCTGAAATGTCGTCATTTTCATTGAACATAGCTTGTAATCTATGAGGGTGTAAAATGTCCTCATTTTGAAGGAGGTCATCCACTGCTTGCACACATTGCAGTAGTTCTTGGTCCCAAGTTTCATCCATAAATTCTATATAATTTGGATCAGTTAATTCTTGGCTGCTCTCTTGCAGGACAATTTGAAATGAAACTTTCTGTTCGCCTTCCATGTTGCCTGAAATTTGGATAAAAAATATATATATTAGTAGAGATAGGGCACTGTTGGGATTAATTTTAGATAGGCATTTTTTAACAGAGAATTTATCTTTGGGCAGTGTATAGTATCAGAGTGGAAGTAGGAATATAAAAAAGTGTATGTGATTTAACGTAAGTAAATTCATAATTATAAAAGAGAAGCCTAACTCCATCCATAACTATAACAGAGAAGTCTATCTAAATCTATAACTACTACAGAGGGATAGTATATAACTATCAGAAAAAGTTTACCATATTAACTGATAGTGCACAATATAGTTCAGTTTTTAAAATAACAACTTACCTTTAGAAAGAAGTTGAAGTGATTAGTGAAAATCCAATTGAAATGTACACTAGGAAGTAGTAGTCAAAACGGCTGTGTTTCATTCTCTTCTTTTATATATATTCAGGTACATAACCAATCAAATGTCAGGTAAAAAAAGTAGAAAATGAAAGTAACATTTTAATTGGTTGTCAATTCCAACACTTCAGATGTGTTTTGAGAAGTAATTTACCTCAGGGTATTTAGAGAGGTCTACAGGCTAAATGGCTAAATGGAATTCCAATCAAATTTGTGAAAATGGTAGGGATTGGTATGTAGTATGAGCTAATCTATATTTGGTAAAATTGTCTCCAGTGGCTTTTCTGTAAACTACTTTCCCACCTTTTTTGATGGTGCGCTTCCCAGGGAGCGACCCGGTACGCAAACCGTTGAGCGCCCCGGTTCGCGAACCTTAAGCGTTACGGGAGTCCACCATTTTGTGTTTCGGTCGAATTAAGATACAAAATGGAGGGCAAATAATGTTCAGAATGGGTAGAAGGGGGCACGGTAGACTTATCTTGACCCCCTAGGTTTTGTGAGGGTGGCTGAGGAGGCTTATATGTGCGAAAAAAACACATTTTTTTAAAAAATTTCGCGAGGTTAGCTCCCGGTTCGCGTACCGGGTAGCGCCCCGGGGAGCGTACTTTGTTGAAAATTAGTGAAAAAAGTTAGAGTAAAATAATAATTGTGAGTGATCAGATGTAGGGTAGCTCTGAGAAGAGCTTTTGGGTTTATGGTACATTTAGGTACTTATAAGTAGGTACCAATGCACAGTCTTAAATTCAGAGTGAAAATTCTGTTGCCCTCATCTGAGAAGTGAACTCCATCTCCTCTGTAGATATCTTGCATGTAGTAACGCAAGTTATTGTTGTACATGGAGCCCATTCCATGGTCTCTCATGTAAGCTGAAACAGATTTGTTTACATGCTTCCTCGACTTCTCAATTTGTGGACAAAATTGGTTTGACCACCTCCATTTCTGTCTTTGGCATATATTTGAATATACCAAGGCAGTCTGAGGAAAAAGTGCCATCAATTGCTCAAAGGTGTCCTTTAAAAGCATTTCCAGACCTACCCCAGTCAAAGTGCCCAAATCATTACCTCCACAGTGCACAATTAACAGGTCAGGTTTGGGCAAATGCATAAAGGTTTTCACCAATGGTATCAATTGGTGACATTTTAATCCTCTGTGGCCAAACCACTTAATTTCCACATCTTGTAAATTGAGGTTAGGTAATTTTCTGTTCTCAGCATACCTGTGAGCCCAGTGGATATAACTATGTCCAACAATCCAGACAGAAAACATGGTGAGAGAAGGTTCTCCTGCAGTCAGATGAAGTGTGGCAATGAAATGGCAGTTGAAAAAATGAGAGTTTAAAATGAAAAAACTGTGGAGTTTCTGTGTTCATGAAGCAGTAACAGTGATTGGTGGATTTTGATTGCTGAAAACAGAAAGTTAGGGTGCATGGATGAGTTATTTGAAAGATCTATTTTGAATGGTCAATAAAAAATCATTAAATGAAAGATTGCAGTGGATACGCAGGTGCACTGAGAGTTCAGAGTTCAATTGCAACATTGTTGTGTGAACTTGCAAACACTAGAGGTCTTCCAAGAAGTGGTTGCCATGCAGAAAAGGCATGAAATGGCAGAGGGGGGAAGGGTTTTCATTTGAAAAAAAGTGAGGGAAGAGTTTTGATTGGGTGACATGAGAGATATGTGTGAAGAATTACAGCATTTCTGTGCTTTTGATAGCTGCAGACTCTGGAGTGCATACCTTTTGCTCTGCTGAAGACAAATTGGTGTGTTTCTGAGACTGTTTTCAAACTCAAAGTATTTGCTAAGGTGAGAAAATATTTCTTTAATTTAGATAGAGAATAGTGTGCTTTAAGGAGAAAATTATGAATTATGTGGCGCAAATTGCTTGTAAATATGCTCCCATCTGTGCATGGAAAATTTAGATTTTGAATGTTTGTGTTACATAGACATGTTAAAAGTGATACAAACATGCTGCAAAGGCAATCAAAAAACGCTTTTATGTGTCTTAAGGACATTTTAAGTAATTTTCCCATGTGCAGTGTTTTGAAATTATGATTTGAAAATCGTTTTTGGGGAAAAGGAATTGTTTTTAAATTTATGACAAGGACATAATGGTGTATGCTTCTTTATAAGGCAATTGACTGTCCCTGATGTTATTTTTCCCATTTTAATGTAAGACCTTTCTCTGTGGCGCAAATTGCTTGTAAATATGCTCCCACCTGTGCATGGCAAATTTAGATTTTAAATGTTTGTGTTACATAGCCATGTTAAAAGTGACCCAACCATGCTGGAAAGGCAATCAAAAAACACTTTCATGTGTCTTAAGGACATTTTAAGTCATTTCCTCATGTGCAGTGTTTTCAAATTATGATTTGAAAATCGTTTTTGGGGAAAAGGAATGGTTTGTAAATTTATGACAAGGACATAATGGTGTATGCTTCTTTATAAGGCATTTCAGTGTCTCTGATGTCATTTTTCACATATTACATTAAAAGACCTTTCCCCGTGGAGCACATTCCTTGTAAATATGCTCCCACCTGTGCATGGTAAATTTAGATTTTGACTGTTTGAGTTACATAGCCATGTTAAAAGTGACCCAAAAACTTGCAAAGGCTTTCAAAAAACACTTTCATGTGTCTTAAGGACATTTTAAGTAATTTCCCTGTGGACAGTGTTTTGTAAGTGGCGCAAAAGAGGCATACACCTATCATAAATCTGTCCCTAGCATTTTAAATGATTAATTGAGGATGACGATAAGGTGTGGCCTATCCAGAGGTTTGTTTCAGGTGAGGCCTACTCAGGATTGCAGATTAAAGTTACACTTGATGAAGAATACAGAGGACATAATACATGTAAAGCTCTACCAATGAAGTAAGTAATGTCCACTTCATTGCGCCAGTCATCATAAATGTATCCCTAAGCTTCTTATCTTGTTAGACATCAACCGCCATATGTATCATATAACTATTTTGCATTTCCAAAATAGCGAATTTTAAGGAATAAATAGCGATTCTTTACCATTCCTAATTTGCGATGAGCAAATTGCTAATTGCAAATTACCCATTCATTTCCATGGGCCAGGAAATTAATTTGTAAGAAGGAATTTACATGTTGAAAGAGGTCTGGTAAATGGATCAATGGGTAATGTTGTTGATTTTGTAAAATACAGAAATAGAGATGGAATTGAATTTTTAAAAATTAAATTTGATGGCATTGAGGAAGTACAGCTAATTGGTCGTTGCTCTGCTAGGTTTTTGCTTGTAAAAGACTTATATGTTCGCCGTAAGCAGTTTCCTGTTTGCTTGGCATATGCGGTGACAATCCATAAATCGCAAGGTTTAAGTGTAGACTGTGCATTGGTGAATATTGGCAGTTCTGTGTTCAAGGAGGGTATGGCATATGTGGCATTGTCACGAGTTAGAACTTTATCGGGATTGTACTTGATTGAGTGTGATGTCACAAACATTTGTGCGGATCTAGATTGTGTTAAGGAATACAATAGGTTAAGAAGAGAGTATGCGCCACATTTGCCTCAGTATCCTTTGTTTGAGAAACGTGTGGTAGGCCGGAAACGAAGAAATGTGACCAATACTGGGGAGGTTGTAGCAAAAAGACGAAAAGTCGATGAACCTAAAATTACAAGCAGAAACAAAAAGGATTCTGTTGAAGATGTTGTTGGTTTTCAATTTGAAAACAGTTTTGGTGTCAACTGCTATGCTAATGTAGTGGTTAATGTTTTGTTTTCTCTAGAAAATGTAAAAGAAGAGATTGTGGTCAATTCTGATCAAAGATTTTGCAGTTTGTTAAATTCTGTGTTAGAGAAATGTAGCACTGATAGAACAAACATAGAAAGTGTGTCTGAAATTCGAAATCTGTTAGACAGATGTTCAGGCCAAACACAATTCTCTCAAAATATTCAGCAAGATTGTCAGGAGTTTTTAATGTATATGCTTGATGTATTGCATGCTGAAGGTGTAGATGTAGATCAGCTGTTTGGGCTTTCTTATCAATGGCAGCATGACTGCGAGAACTGTATGGTATCAAGTACTACTAGTGTAGACTCAGAAAGATTTATATATTTAACTTTGCCAGACAGTAAATCAGTCTCCTTTAATAAGCTAGTAAAAGCAGCTGATCACAACATGGAGTGTAGCCAATGTAAATCTGAAATGATGTCCACATTATTTATACGAACATATGGCCAGTATGTCATTTTAATGTTCCAACGATGTAGGCCTGATGGAACAAAATTGACAACTTTAATTAAAAATTTTGTAGCTTCGCAGTTGTCAATATCAGGAAGGACTTTTGTAACTGCAGCAATTATATATCATGACGGCCCTTCAATAACATCAGGACATTACACAGCTTATTTAAAGTCTAGAAATGGCTGGTCATTCTGCAACGATTCTGTTTTAATTGAAAAAAAAAAATTGCCGTATGACCTTAAAAACTCTTACCTGGTGTTTTTAAAACCAAAATTTTAGGGAAATAATCTCGGGATGTGCTCTGTGGAATTTCAAGAAGTTCTAATGGCTCCTACACAATTTGGCCTTGAGGATAAGTGTAGTTCAGAGACATAACTTCTAACCATAAGACTGGACGTCATGGAGAAATAAGTGCACTTTGAATGAGTTCAGAAAAACTATTTCTTTTTATAAGCTAATTGAAGCAGCCAATCAAAACATAGAGTAGAGGGAATGTAAGTCTGCAATGCTGTCTACTGTTTTATATTGCTTTGTGAATAAAAGTGATGTAGAGAATTAAATAATTGTAGTAGCCATAGAGATAGTGTAAGTCTGCTTCATAGTAAGCAGTATCAGTGTCATAGGAAATGTAGAACATGACTGAGCAAGAAGGGGAAGATATTACTATTCCTGGATTGTGAAAATGATCTTCAACATTTTAATTCTGAAAGTTGCAGAAATGCCAAATGACGGGATTGGCTTACAAGAAATCCAAGAATTATAAATGGCTCTGACAAGATTTGGCCTTGTGGAAACTTGTGGTAGAGAGCAAGAAGTCATTTATTGCATGTAACATGTTTTTAAAAACGATGGAGATTTTCTTTCAGAAAGTGGCGGGCTGAAAGTAATAACAGCACAAAAGAGTGTAAGCTGTTCATAGGACATCCTTTGACGTCATGGAAAGTAAGTTAACTTTAAGGAGTTCTGAATTCTGATTTGTTATGTTGTATGGGTTTTTTAAACACAATCATTTTGATTGTGTTTTTTTTTCCCCGCTGTTATATGATGAATACCTTCAAGTCACTGTTTTTAGTGAATTTTGATACATTCTGAGAACAGCAAAAATAAACCATTTAACATGTATAATTAATTCTGTACTGTTTGCATTTATGATGTATATGTAGAACTGTGTAGGAGGCATGGAGAAGGTGAGGCTTCTGTAAGTGTCAAAGTTGTTGCATGCAGTGCTGCACTTCTGCATATTCTTTCATATGCTAGACTACATCTGCACAATGAGATACCTAAGCAAAGGAAACACAAGTGATGTGATTGTGAAATGAGCAAAATAAATTGCACGTATTTCATTTACATCACCTGTGTTTCCTATCATTACGAATCACATTGTGCAGATCAAGTTTAGGTCTGTCCAGGGAAACATAGGAGGTTTGGACTTTGTTCAAGAGTGCAGTGGACATGACTCACTTCATTGGTAGACCTTCACATATATTATGTCCTCTATTCTCTTCAACAACTCGAAATTTCATCTGCAACCCTGAGTAGGCCTCACCTCAAACAAACCTCTGGATAGGAGACATCTTATTGGCATCCTGAAGCAATTATTTAAAATTTTAGTGTCTTGCGACACTTTTCTGAGACAACAGCAATGCAAAAGATGCACCATGTTTTAAGATAGGCCTCACTTCATCTGCATCAAGATACTGTTAGTTTAAAATGTATATCTTTAGGACTGTGTAGGGGGCCTGGAGAAGCAGAAGCTTCTGTAAGTGTCAAAGTTGTTGAAAAACTGTTTGTCCTTCAATCTTTTCCCTTGTCTTTTGTAATTTTTAAATACATGTTTTAATATTTTTCAAATGTTTGTTCTCTCTTTCACAGATTGAAAGTATAAAAACAAAAAGTGAGTAATTTAACGACAATTATAAGGTAAATGTTTTGTACTCTTTTCGTTACATTTCTATCACATTTAACTACTATTAGTTCCACTGCTTCATTTCTTCAACCCTCAGTTTCCTGCCTTTGCTACTTCCCTCATTCCTTTCTCTATTACCTACTTACTCAACTCCTTCCACTCTTTTTGTCAGTCCCTCTCTTCTCATAGTTCCTCACTCTTGTTCACTCACTCCGTCTCTATTACTCTTAGTGTTTTTGACTGATCACTGTATCACTATTTGTTCATAATGCTTTCTCTGTGTAGTTGAAGCACACTAAGGGGCATATTATGAACACAGCCAATAAAATTATTGCTCTTTTTATTGCCAGAAAACTGGTGCAAAAGTGGTTTTAGCGGCAGTTTTCTGCCGCAAAAGCAGCTTTAGCGACACATTTCTGCCAATAAAAGCTGCAAAACTTTTATTGCCTATGTTGATGATATGGCTCTATGTTACTTACATTTCTTTGCTGTTTCAATTAATCTTTTTCTGTTATTTTTTGTTTTCTGTTTTCTATTTTTTCTCTCTGTTATTCCTCATGTTTTAATCTTATTTTGAACATTCACTCACATTCTCCAAGAAACTCTTCTTTGTTAATGTTATACTCTCTTTTTTTTTCTTTCACTTCGTTATCTATTTTGTTTTTCACAATTATACCCTCTTCCGTCTTTTCTTCGGTAAATAGATCTATTAAACAGTATCTCTTCTTTACTCCCTATAGCTGTCTTTCTTTTAACATCACTCTCTGTTTACTTTCCTTATACTTACTCTTTTTTATAAAAAAAAAATTTTTGGGTTAGCTCCCGGTCCGCGTACCGGGAAGCTAACGGGGAAGCGAACCAAAAGAAATAGAGCTTGCCAGAGTGCTAAACATTCTAGCAATTTTTTTTGAAAGGGAAGGTAGTTCTGAAAAGAACTTTTTTTTAAATATTTTTGTTGTTTTATATATTTTTTTTTTTTTTTTTTTTTTGTATTTTTTGAACGATTTTATATTTTTTTGGGGTTTTTTTTGGGGGGGGGAAACAACAAAAAACAGGCATTGAAAAGGGCTCAACAGGAGCAAAAAAAAAATTACTGGGGGCGGTTAGGGCAATTATGATGTTCATAAGCCAGGTTGATAGCATTTATGCTCATATTGCCACATGCTAACAACGCACGACAGTGCATACAAGTGTGTATCATGTGGCCAAAATGTTCTTGTATGTTTGGCACAGTTTCCCGTGCCTCTGCTGGTGTCAATGAAATTGATATTCTTGATCTGGCCACAGGAGTTGATCTTGGAGTTTCCTGCAAATCCCGTATTTCCGCCCGGCTATAATTGAGTGGATGCTTCCTGGTCATGTGCCTGTGCATAGTATGGTTCCCGTAACTATATTTCTTATCCGTCCCTCTGGATAATTGTTCTTTGCAGATGAGGCAGGTGACATACCTCGCATTCACTTTTTTTTGGCCAGGAGGGATCGAATAAAACTGCCAGATGAAACTGGCTTTCTTATGGGAAACCCGGGGCACCTCTTCTAAGAACTGTGGTTCTTCTCCCTCCTCTTCCTCCATTTCTTCCTCTTCCTCCTCAGTGTTGGTCATGACCTGGGGAGGTGGTCCTCTCTTCCCATGAGGAGGTGGAGGTGGTGGTGGGGGTGCACCAGCTGAAGCAACTAGTGAAGCCATTTTTGATATAGTAATAAAGGTCTTCCTCTCACAATGATGAAAGTCAGAGTGAGGAAAGAAGGAGGGGTTTTCATCATTTGGGAAAAACAATACTTCTCAACCAATGAAAAGTGTTATTTTTAGGTCACCTGACCTAGCCTTACATCATTATGAAACCAAAAGTGAAATGAACCAATGAAAAGTTTTATTAACAAGTCACATGACCTCTCACGCTCATGTTACGCGCTGCGGAACGCGCCCCGGTTAGCTTCCGGGTCGCTGCGCTTCGCGCCTCGGTCCGCGCCCCGGGGCACTTCCGGGTGCGCTAACGCGGTACGTCACAAGACGCATTACGCGGCAACGCGATACGTCGCGCTTTCGCGACGCGCCGCGGATCGCTTCTGGGGAGCTGCATTTCGCGCCTCGGTCCACGCCCCGGGGCACTTCCGGGTGCGCTAACGCAGTACGTCATAAGACGCATTACGCGGCAACGCGATACCGTCACTATGTTGATTTCTTACCGGTTCGCGGACCGGGTCGCGGCATCAATTTGAGCTAACGGGAAGCTTTCCGGTTCGCGGACCGGGAGCGAAACAAAAAAAATATTAAAAAAAAACTATTAATAAACATATAAAATATATTTTTGGATTTAAAGAAGAATACATTTTACAGCTATAGATATTAGCTTTTAAAAAACCAATGAAATTCACTGAAAAAACCATAGGTTATAGACCATATATAGTTAGGAATTAGCATTTACAAAACCTTGAAAATTCACTGAAAAAACCATAGGTTATACACCATATATAGTTAGGAATTAGCATTTAAAAAACCTTATTTTACTCACACAAAACCAATGAAATTCCATATATAGTTAGTTGTACTAACTATATATCGCGCACCCGCAATCCACTGCTGATCATGTCACATATTACATCATTCATGACATGGTCAGTGACATCACTGATGACATCACTGATGACATCTCAAATGACATCACTGATGACATCACTGATGACATCTCAAATGACATCACTGATGACATCACTGATGACATCTCATTTGACATTACTGATCACATCACTGATGACATCATTCATGTGATAATACGATGAACCTCTTCAGACTCTAATATAACCTTAGATACACTCAGTGTAAACAGACACTCACAGACTGTCACTCATCCATGGAGTTACTTACACACCTAGTCAGTCATGCAAAGAATCAATCACACCTCCATTTTCACAACTATACAGTTATACACACCTTACTTATTCAAACATATACTAAAACATATTTACTCACTTATACAATCCTGGATACAAGTGCACAATGATCCATACAGCCACTCACACATTCACTGGCTCTTATGCACAGTTATTTATATATGTCAACTCTCACATGTACTGTATTTTACATATGTACTTACTTTGACATGTAGCACTGAGATATCTATTCACTCACCAATACAGTCATGCACACAGTCAACCGCCCATACAGCTGTTTCCACATGCACTTTTGAACCCATACATCTATGCACAGAGTCATACACCTCCCAGCCACCCACACACACACTCAGTCTCCCATACAAATGCTTGGGCAACCAATCAATAACCCATATAGTTACTCATATAGCTACTGATCAACACATGCAGCAGTTTACAGAACAACAGACATAATGATGCACAAATTAAGACAGTTTAGTCACTAACCCATGCTCTCAGTGAGACACATTTAACCACTCACTCATACAGTCAGTCATGCACCTACTAAATCCTTCATCCAGACACTTATACATCCACTCATTCTTAAATATGTAAGACATATTTTAACTTTACAGAAAAATACAGTCACTGGATGTTGTCATCAGTGATGTCATCAGTGATGTCATTAGAGATGTCATCAGTGATGTCATCAGTGATGTCATTTGAGATGTCATCAGTGATGTCATCAGTGATGTCACTGACCATGTCATGAATGATGTAATATGTGATATGATCAGCAGTGGATTGCGGGTGCGCGATATATAGTTAGTACAACTAACTATATATGGAATTTCATTGGTTTTGTGTGAGTAAAATAAGGTTTTTTAAATGCTAATTCCTAACTATATATGGTGTATAACCTATGGTTTTTTCAGTGAATATATATATATATATATATATATATATATATTACCTACTGGCGGTCGCCAGTAGGTAGTTATAGTTAGGATCGTTTTCCATAGGAAATCCGCAACATTCTATTGGGAATAAGTTTGGCGCCGAAGGAGGGATCTGCCTGTAATTTTCCCTACCTTTGCCTCGCTGCGCTCCGCTCCTTCCCTGACAATTTCGGGGGGATCCGTCAAGCGGGGGCCGAGATAAAACGGGGTCCCAAAACGTGTTTTCCCCATGTTAATTTCCATAGGGAGGTTGGACTCACTTTTAGCCCGAACGGCTGAATGGATTTCCACCAAACTTGGCAAAATTGTAGGGACAGGTACCCCGATGTGCCTTTGCTATGTCTCAAGATATATGCTCCAGTGGTTTTTACGAAAATTAACTTTGAAAAAATATATATTGGGCTACATTGGGCTATATATATGTTAGAGCCCAAATGTAGCCCACTGTAGCCCAATGTAGCCCAAAGATGGCCACCAGAGACAAAAAAAACAAATGTAGCCCAAATATCAGCCAGATGTAGCCCAACTATAGCCCAATGACAGAATGTCCCAGAGTGTTCTAAAGAACAACTAGAACGCTAACAGTCTTTATATATATATATATATATATATATCAAGGAAATGCACCGCAAGACGCCGCGCTCCGCTTGGACCCTCCCGCTGGCAACAGTGGTTCGCGCCGGGCAGCGAGCCCAACAATTCCATCAACCACACTCAAGTCCACAACATCCAGGGACAGTATGAGGCACGAACACGAATTGCGTGTTTAAAGAATTTTAATCAGCCAAGATAGCAGAGAGTAACAACAAACTCGACGCGTTTCGGGGCTCCTCCCCCTTGGTCACGAGTAGTAAACAGTGTAGTAGGAAACTGAAACATATACTCTTAATCACATGGTCAGTGAAAATGAACATAAACAAAATACTGTGCGCTTAAGTCAGCGCTTGTGATAAAAATAATAAAGTACATTGAAATTATTCTGAAATCAGGGTTAAGGGTGAATATTCACACAATCCTTAAGTGATGACCCAAAAAAATTATTAGACAAAATGAAATGAAACGTGAGCGTTGTTGCTAGTTTGGCATGAACAATGCAGAAAAGGGGACATTACCTTCTCTACCCATATTTCATAACGCTTCCCATTTTAAAGCATACTGAAAGTTGCAGGTTGCATTTTGCCCTAGTGGGCTACTCAACTATAACGGAAATCAACTATGTGAAGATTGAATGTCAAATGAAATGCCCATGTGGGCCCCAAACATTTTTGCATGTCGAGTTCTCAGTTCCAATGTCGCCTCATTTTAAATCTCTCAAAGGGTCAAGAAGTTGGTCAACACAGTTTAAATTCAAACAAACCCTGAAAAAAGACAAAATAAAAAAACAATCAGTGAAGAAAAAAAGGGACCAGTGAATCAAAACAAATAAAACTATAAAACTGCCACAGTGAAGTTCTACTAACCTATATTACAAAGGAAAAGAGATTAAAAACAAACAAGGGCCTAAAATCATGAAATATACGACATATTTTCATACTAAATCTCCGATAGGACTACCACAAGTCAAAACTACAGAAAGCTCAATGAAGACAGAATCATAGTATTGAAAACAGTTAACCCAGATGTACTTCCATCTCTTCATCACAGTTATGGCCATTTGGAACCAGTGTTTTGTATTGAATAATCATGCGAGATTCAAGTCTCCTTAATTTCTGTACGCGGTTCCCACCCCTCTCATCAAATTTAACTGTACATAAAACACAGAAACTCAATAAGTTGGCATTTTGGTTATGATGAGTGGAAAAGTGACGCGCTATTGGATAAGATTTATCCATGTTGTTGATTGCACGCATGTGCTCTAGCACTCTCAATTTGGCAGGTTTAATCGTGCTCCCTATATAGGTTTTGTTACAGGGACAGAATAAGGCATAGACTGCATGATCGCTAGTACATGAAGTGTGTTCCTGGATGATCAGAACTTTGGATGCAGGTGACAGTTTCACTTTTTTCAAGTTCCGACTGTTCTTGCAAGCTTTGCAATTTCTGCAGGTAAAAAAGCCTCTCACTCCTGTAATCGTGTTTTTTTTGGGGGGAATCACTGCTGTACACAATTGGTCCTTCAAGGACCTCACTTTTCTGAAAGAGATCTGTGGAACTTTGTGTACAAATTTGGCCACATCTGAGTCATTAAGTAATACTGGCCAAAATTTATTCAGACTTTTCCTAAGTATACCTGCTTGGCTACTGTAGGTAGTTATAAACCGTGTATTAATCTCCTCTTTGTCTGCTGGTTCCCTGGGTTTTGGCTGTAAAAGTGATTCTCTAGTTCGTTTTTCTACAGCTGTTACTGCATCTGTAATGGTTTTGGTGGAATAACCACGTTCTGAAAATCTTGTAACCATATTGCTTTGTTCCACTAAAAATGCTTCTTCTGTACTGCAGTTACGTTTGGCCCGTAACAGTTCCCCTACCGGGATACTCCTGATCAGTGAATTTGGGTGACAGCTGCGTGCGTGGAGTATGCTGTTGCCCGCTGTCACTTTTCTAAAGAGAACTGTTTGCAAATTGCCATTTTCAATTTTAACATTCAAATCTAGGAACTCAAGGCTTTCTCTAGACCAATTACTTGTGAATTTGAGGTTGAAGGTGTTAAGGTTAAGTTCATGCACAAAAGTATTCGCCTTCTCTTGGGTCCCATTCCACACAATCAAAATGTCATCTATATACCGCAGCCACTTAATAACGTGGCTGTGGTACAACGGTGACCTGTAGGCTACACTCTCCTCCCAGAACCCCATATGGAGACCCGCAAAGCTAGGAGCAAAGCAAGTCCCCATAGAGGTCCCAAGAGTCTGTCTAAAGATTTTGTTATCAAACAAAAAATAGTTTTGCTTAAGACAGAGGTCCATCATCATGATGAGCATTTCGGTGTGATGAAGATAAGACACCGATCTTGTTGAAAGAAAATGCATGCAGGCATCGAGTCCCAACTGATGGGGAATCGAAGTGTACAAACTAGTCACATCTAATGAAAGAAGTGAAAATTCCTCTTCCCATACCACTGTTCTGATTTTATTCAGGAAATCTCCTGAATCCCTGACATAAGATGGTAATTTTTTAACAAGGGGCTGCAAAAAATGATCAACATATTGGGAGGTACATTCAAAACAACTGCCGTTAGAGGAAACAATAGGTCTGCCAGGGGGATTTGATAAACTTTTGTGAACTTTAGGGAGGAGATATAATGCTGGTAATTTGGGAGATTTACATAAAAGAAACCTGTATTCCTCCTCCTCAAGTAACCCTTTGGTTTTCCATTCTAACAATTGTAGTTCAAATTGTCTGATAGAATTTTCGTATTCCATACGATTGCTTCTACAATAATTGTTGGTGTCTGCTAATTGTCTTAATCCTTCCGATATGTACTTTTCTCTTGACTGAACCACGATGTTTCCACCCTTGTCACTGGTTTTAATAACAATGGTATGGTCTCTTCGTAGATTATCAATAAGTTTGCTTTGTTCACTCGTAATGTTGCTCCATTTCTGATGGTATTTCTTGGTTTCGATTTTATTCAGTTCGTTTGTCATGCATTTTTCAAAAACTTCAATTGTGTCATTTTGAATCTGCGGAAGGAAGATAGATTTGGGTCTAAAATTACTGCCAGAGCTCATTGACAATGGTATGTTTGCTTCTATAAGTTCCTGATAGGGGTCATGGCTTTCTTCCCATTCTCCATTGAGAACTTTAAGGGAATGTGCTAATTGAATCTCAGAGATGCTTGCATGGTGTGGTGTGTCTCTGGTGTCAACATTAGCTGACCTTGCTTTGGTTGCATACCACTTTTTTATTTTCAGTTTCCTGGTAAAGAAAAATAAATCAATTTTGCTCTGCGTGAAGTTAAAATTCATAGATGGACAAAATGTTAAACCCAAAGATAACAACTCTATTTCAGTGTTAGTTAAAATGCGTTCAGACAAATTAATTACCGTTTTCCTTTCCATCATTTCAGCTTCATTTGGCCCCTTGTACGTTTTCCCACTGGGCTTGGAGGATTTCCTCCTGCAGATGTGTTTTTGTTTTTGCCTCCTCTGTTGCCTCTTCCTCGCCCTCGATATCCCTGTTGATTGTCCTGCATCAACATCGAGAACTCCATTAAAACATTGGTTTTTACCCCTGTAAAGGTGCTCACCGTTGAGATATCACTTCCACTTGTCAGTGATTGTAAGCCATCTTCTGATATATTAGAAGCACTTGCCAATTCTTCCGTGGGATTATTAGGATTGGATTGTGACTGTATTGCAGCCCTCATTTTATCATATTTCTTGGCAAATGTGAGTATCTGCCCACGTTGGTAATCCACCAAATCCCTTTGGAATTTGCTCTGTTTTCTGTTTCTAATGTCCACTTCAATTTTATCTAGATTGGCCTCTATCTTGTCCATTTCCAGTTTGAACTCACTCTCCGTGCATATCTCTTTTAGTTCTTTAGTTAAAGCCTCAATCTCTCCTTTGAGTCTTTCAGTATTTTTGGTGGCAAATTCAATCAGCATTTTTAACATGTTTAACGAACATTCGTGATTGTTCGCTGCCCAGCGTGTAACCAATTCCGGGTCTGGGTTCTGGAAGGTTGGGGTGACAAAGATACGCAGCCCCCGAGGAACTCTTGACACATCCACATACTTTTGTAACGTGGTGGCCTCCCACCACTTATTCTGCTCTAGCTTCCGAGCTCTCCACAGCTTATCCCATAGGGTCCTTTTCGGGGATTTTACTATATTAACGTTAGAAACGTTAGTCGTACTGGCCAATGTTCCACAATCCTGGAACATGTCATTGGCTGCTTTCGCCCATTTTTCTCTCCTTTCTGCTGCCATCACAAAACGGCTGAGCCGGCACTATAAGTATCTGCCGTATATACACGCTGCGCTTTCACATGCAAGCAATCTGCATAAAAAGCGCCAGTTCCTGTTTACGGATTTAAAGTTAGTACAGCGGGGAAAATAATGCTTTCAAACAGCGCTTACCTCCGCACCTCGATATGCAGTGCCGGGCTTCGTCGCTGGTAGCAAAAAGATCCTCCGTTTGTGATGAATCCGTGGGTCGGGTCCTTAATTCAATACCAAGGAAATGCACCGCAAGACGCCGCGCTCCGCTTGGACCCTCCCGCTGGCAACAGTGGTTCGCGCCGGGCAGCGAGCCCAACAATTCCATCAACCACACTCAAGTCCACAACATCCAGGGACAGTATGAGGCACGAACACGAATTGCGTGTTTAAAGAATTTTAATCAGCCAAGATAGCAGAAAGTAACAACAAACTCGACGCGTTTCGGGGCTCCTCCCCCTTGGTCACGAGTAGTAAACAGTGTAGTAGGAAACTGAAACATATACTCTTAATCACATGGTCAGTGAAAATGAACATAAACAAAATACTGTGCGCTTAAGTCAGCGCTTGTGATAAAAATAATAAAGTACATTGAAATTATTCTGAAATCAGGGTTAAGGGTGAATATTCACACAATCCTTAAGTGATGACCCAAAAAAATTATTAGACAAAATGAAATGAAACGTGAGCGTTGTTGCTAGTTTGGCATGAACAATGCAGAAAAGGGGACATTACCTTTTCTACCCATATTTCATAACGCTTCCCATTTTAAAGCATACTGAAAGTTGCAGGTTGCATTTTGCCCTAGTGGGCTACTCAACTATAACGGAAATCAACTATGTGAAGATTGAATGTCAAATGAAATGCCCATGTGGGCCCCAAACATTTTTGCATGTCGAGTTCTCAGTTCCAATGTCGCCTCATTTTAAATCTCTCAAAGGGTCAAGAAGTTGGTCAACACAGTTTAAATTCAAACAAACCCTGAAAAAAGACAAAATAAAAAAACGATCAGTGAAGAAAAAAAGGGACCAGTGAATCAAAACAAATAAAACTATAAAACTGCCACAGTGAAGTTCTACTAACCTATATTACAAAGGAAAAGAGATTAAAAACAAACAAGGGCCTAAAATCATGAAATATACGACATATTTTCATACTAAATCTCCGATAGGACTACCACTAGTCAAAACTACAGAAAGCTCAATGAAGACAGAATCATAGTATTGAAAACAGTTAACCCAGATGTACTTCCATCTCTTCATCACAGTTATGGCCATTTGGAACCAGTGTTTTGTATTGAATAATCATGCGAGATTCAAGTCTCCTTAATTTCTGTACGCGGTTCCCACCCCTCTCATCAAATTTAACTGTACATAAAACACAGAAACTCAATAAGTTGGCATTTTGGTTATGATGAGTGGAAAAGTGACGCGCTATTGGATAAGATTTATCCATGTTGTTGATTGCACGCATGTGCTCTAGCACTCTCAATTTGGCAGGTTTAATCGTGCTCCCTATATAGGTTTTGTTACAGGGACAGAATAAGGCATAGACTGCATGATCGCTAGTACATGAAGTGTGTTCCTGGATGATCAGAACTTTGGATGCAGGTGACAGTTTCACTTTTTTCAAGTTCCGACTGTTCTTGCAAGCTTTGCAATTTCTGCAGGTAAAAAAGCCTCTCACTCCTGTAATCGTGTTTTTTTGGGGGGGAATCACTGCTGTACACAATTGGTCCTTCAAGGACCTCACTTTTCTGAAAGAGATCTGTGGAACTTTGTGTACAAATTTGGCCACATCTGAGTCATTAAGTAATACTGGCCAAAATGTATTCAGACTTTTCCTAAGTATACCTGCTTGGCTACTGTAGGTAGTTATAAACCGTGTATTAATCTCCTCTTTGTCTGCTGGTTCCCTGGGTTTTGGCTGTAAAAGTGATTCTCTAGTTCGTTTTTCTACAGCTGTTACTGCATCTGTAATGGTTTTGGTGGAATAACCACGTTCTGAAAATCTTGTAACCATATTGCTTTGTTCCACTAAAAATGCTTCTTCTGTACTGCAGTTACGTTTGGCATTTCATTTGACATTCAATCTTCACATAGTTGATTTCCGTTATAGTTGAGTAGCCCACTAGGGCAAAATGCAACCTGCAACTTTCAGTATGCTTTAAAATGGGAAGCGTTATGAAATATGGGTAGAGAAGGTAATGTCCCCTTTTCTGCATTGTTCATGCCAAACTAGCAACAACGCTCACGTTTCATTTCATTTTGTCTAATAATTTTTTTGGGTCATCACTTAAGGATTGTGTGAATATTCACCCTTAACCCTGATTTCAGAATAATTTCAATGTACTTTATTATTTTTATCACAAGCGCTGACTTAAGCGCACAGTATTTTGTTTATGTTCATTTTCACTGACCATGTGATTAAGAGTATATGTTTCAGTTTCCTACTACACTGTTTACTACTCGTGACCAAGGGGGAGGAGCCCCGAAACGCGTCAAGTTTGTTGTTACTTTCTGCTATCTTGGCTGATTAAAATTCTTTAAACACGCAATTCGTGTTCGTGCCTCATACTGTCCCTGGATGTTGTGGACTTGAGTGTGGTTGATGGAATATATATATATATATATATATATATATATATATATATATATATATATATACACTGAAAAAACCATAGGTTTCACACCAGTTATAGTTAGCTGGAAATTTTACTGGCATAAAACCAATGAAATTCCCACGTTATAGTTAGTTGGACTCACTATAACTTGCGCGTGCAATGCACTGCTGATGACGTCACATATTACATCACTCATGACATGGTCGGTGACATCACTCATGACACCATCCAGTGAATGTGTGTCTTTCGGAAAAATAAATATTAGTGAGTAATGTTTAAATATTTAAATATATGTATTAGTGTTTCACTTTGTGTATAAGTGGCTGCATGGGTTGGTGATTAGGTACATGTGTATGTATATAGGTTATTAGATGTTTTTATTAGTATCAGCATGAGTGTTTGTATGGTTTGGTGGAGGTATTACTTAGCACATAGATGCATGAATGACTGACTCTCTCTTTGTATGTGTTTTGAAGACAGCATATGTGCAGGACTGTATGGGTGGATGACTGTGTATATGTGTGTGTTACTGAGTGAATGAGTGTCTCACTAGTTTCTTTATCAGTAACTACATATGTTTTAATCTAGTGTATGTGAATATTGATGTATATAAGTGAGTATATCTGAGAGTAAGAGATTGTAAGAGTTCCTATTTAAATTAGTATGTGTTTCTATAAGTGATTGTTTAAGAGAGTAAGTATGTGTAAGTTTCCTTAGAAGTAAAGTGGTAGTGTGTGTATAGCTGTATATGCAAATAAATGGATGTTCAATAGTTTATTTGCATGTCTGAGTATGTGTGTGAGTAACTTTTGGATGACTGTCAGTGTGTAACAGGATGTATAGGTGTATCACTACATATGATGAGTGAGTATATGTATGAGTGACTATATAGAACTGTTGGTGAATGAGTGGATGTGTATATAGATGGTGGAATTATTGAATTGGTTGTTGTAACTGGTATGGGTATTTCCCCTTTTTTTGAAAATTTTAGTTTCTATTTTTGAATATGTGTTTCAAGGGTTACATTACAGCGAAAGGAGGTCTGTCACTCTGTCACAAGGATGGTGTCATCAGTGATGTCATGAGTGATGTCACTGACCATGTCATGAGTGATGTAATATGTGACGTCATCAGCAGTGCATTGCACGCGCAAGTTATAGTGAGTCCAACTAACTATAACGTGGGAATTTCATTGGTTTTATGCCAGTAAAATTTCCAGCTAACTATAACTGGTGTGAAACCTATGTTTTTTTCAGTGAATTTAATAGGTTTTTTAAATGCTAATTCCTAACTATAACTGGTGTGAAACCTATGTTTTTTTCAGTGAATTTCAATGGTTTTTTAATAGCAAATCTTTATAGGTATAAAAAATAATAAATTTTAAAACAAATTTTATATTGTATAATTATGTTAATTTTTTAAAAAAAAATTATTTTTAACCCCGGGGCGCTCCCGGGGCGCGTACCGGTGAACGCACGGGTAAGCGCAATGTTACGGCGCGCCCCGGGGCACGTACCGTGGCGCATCCCGTTAGCGCTATTCTCGCGAACGAAAACAACATCGTGACGTTTCGCGTAAACGCGTGATGCGTCATATGACGCACTGCGTAAGCGCACCCGGAAGCACGCGAGCGCATACGATCGCGCAACGTCCTGACACGCTTACGCGACGCACCCTCGGGCGCGCCCCGGGACGCGCCCTGGGGCGCGTAGCGTAAGCGCGTTGGGTCATGTGACCTCAAAATAACACTTTTGATTGGTTCACAAGAGTTTTGTTTTCCAAATGATGAAAGACCCCTCCTTTTTCCTTATTCTCACTTTGTTGTTTGAGTGAAGAAGACCTGCATTCATTCTGTGAGAAATGGCTTCACTAGTAGCAGCTGCAGGTGCATCTGCACCACCACCACCACAAGGACCACCACAAGACTACATTGGTGGTCAAGAAGAAGATGAGGAGGAAGAGGAGGAGGAGGAGGAGAGGCACTTTCTGCGTGAGGACAATCCCCCATACAGACCCAAGGAACATTTTATTTGGCAGTTTTACAAGATGCCAAGGGGTGCAAAAAAAGTGAATGCAGCTAAGGTGACTTGCCTCATCTGTGGCGCAGAACTGTCAAGAGGGAACCCAAAGAAGAAGTACTCTTTTGGGAACCACACTATGATCAGACACATGCAGAGGAAGCACCCGATCAATTATTCGGCAGCAGAGGTCAGGGAACTGACCAGGAAGCCTCCCCATCCTTCTTCTTCAAGCGCCTCCAATCAACCCACTCCATCGGGTGAAGAGGCTAGGGAGATGGTCCCTAATGTACAAATCAAGTTTGCAAAATTTAAATTTGTTTGCATATATTGCAACAAAAAATTTCATATGCTGAGCAAAGCATCACTTTACTCAATCGAGCTGCAGACAACCATCACTGCAGCAAGCAACTTTAATTTTTTTCTATTTTTTTTTTGCTCCAGTTGAGCTGTTTGCAATTCCCTGTGTTTTATTTGACGCCAGAAAAACAAAAAAAAATATAAAATTGTTCAGAAAAGCCAAAAAAAATAAAAAATGTTCAAAAAACAATAAAAAATATAAAACAACAAAATAAAAAAACAGTTCTTTTTAGAACTACCTCTAATTTATAAAAAAATACTACATTTTTTAAAACCTCTGTTATTCATTTTTCCCCATGGTACGCTCCCTGGTACGCTCCCAGGTGCGCGTACCGGGCGCTCCCCCCGCGAAAATCGAAAAAAAATTAAATTTAGTTTTTGTCCCGTGGGACCCTTTTATGGCCCCCACATCAAACCTAGGGGGTCAGGGGGGTGTACCCTGCCCCCTTTTGGTCATTTCCCCCTTTGTTTTTTGCCACCTCTTGTGTCTCGATCCTACCGAGACACAAGATGGCGGCCGCTGTGGACTGTTTCAAATGACACCCGAGAGCCAATCAGCTTTCCGTGCGCAAGTCGCGTGGCGCGCCCGGAGCGCTCCCCGGTGCGCGTACCGGGGCGCTGCCATAGATATATAAATTTTTTTAAACCTAAATTACTCAAAATCCTCTGGAGCACATATCTTGAGACATAGCAAAGGCACATCGGGCTACCAGTCCCTACAATTTTGCCAAGTTTGGTGAAAATCCATTCAGCTGTTCGAGCTAAAAGTGTGACCGACCGCCCTATGGAAAAATTCAGGCAGATTCCTCAACCGGCGCCAAAGTTATTCCCAATAGAATGTTGTGATTTCCCTATGGAAATCAATCCTAACTATAACTACCTACTGGCGACCGCCAGTAGGTAATATATATATATATATATATATCCCTGGTCCCTGGTCACGGTGTACAAACAATTGTCCTTTCTTTGTTTTGCACATTTATACTGACATCCTCATTGTGGGGGCAGTAGGCAAATGCAGTTTCATACTGTTTTACAGCTTTGTCGTCGTGTTGCTGAATTGCGAACTTCTCACTATGCATTATATTAATTACGGGTTGGAGTATTTAGTTACTACGTATATGTAGGGCTTGATTAGCACATTGAGTATGTGTTTAGGAGTTATTAATTTGCCATTCACATTTAGTAATGGAATCAGCAACCTACCTACATATTTATGACTGTTAGTCATGGGTTTTAGTGATGGCTGAGTGCCATATGTCAATTTAATTTCATGCATCCATGTGGTGTTTGCATATCAGCAACACTTTGACAAAATTAACTAAATTTAATCTGCTATCAATTTACACGGTTTGTTTTTATATATTATCAGTGTCATTCGAATGTTATATAAGAATATTACATTTGCTCTTTTTTTAGATTTCACATTAGTTCACTTGATTTCCATTGTCCAGCTTGTCATAAGTTCGATTATTCTCTCCTCTATTTTGTACACTTTATATTCATAGGTGTACATACATCTCATCGTCCCCATTAAGGCCCATAGGGTGTTTCGTTTTGAATCTAATTATCAGCTTTGATTCAAGGCGTCGCAATTTCATAGTTCGATCACCACCTCGTTCATTCTCATTGATCATTGCTATGCCTGCATATCTGATGTTTTTCCACGTTTTCCCGGGATGTGTCTTTAAGTGTTTAGCTATGGCATAACTATAGTCATCGTTGGTGATTGATCGAATATGTTCGAGAATTCTCTTTTTCAAAGCGCAAGTTGTTGAGCCAATGTATTTTTTGCCACAGAAGCACTGTAATTGATAAACGACAAATTGTGACTCACAGGTGATTCGATTTCTAATCTCAAATTTCCGTCCTTTGGGATCTGTCAAGGTTTTCATGTTTTGTCCAATTGTACAGGCCTTGCACACTTGGCATTTTGTAAATCCATGCTGTCTTTTTTCCAGCCATGTCAATGGTTTTAATATTCGGAAATGACTGTTGACCACAGAGTCTTGTATTGAAGGTGCTTTACGAAATGTTAACAAAGGTCTTTCTCCTATTAGAGGTCCAATATCTGTGTCTTTTTTTAGCACATTCCAATATTTGGTCAGAATTTGTCTTATCTTGAAATTTTCTTTCGAGTATGTCAGGATCATTCGCGGTTTATCTTCATCCGTTTTGGGTTTTTTGCTTTTTGATATCAATGTTTCTGTTCTTGTTTTGTTTCTTGCTCTTAGTTCTCCATGAGCAATATCTGAATGCTTGTATCCGCGGGTAGTAAACCGTTCTTTTGTTTCCTCGAACATTTTGTCCATTTCCTCATCTTCCGAACAGTTTCGTCTCATGCGGAGAAATTCTCCATATGGTATGCTTCTCTTAAGGGCAGTGGGATGGAAACTTGTGCCCAGTAAGACACTATTTGTAGAGGTTTTCTTTCTCTAAACTGTTGTTTCAAGTTTATTATTTTTTGACATAGACCTTGGTGTCTAAGAAGTCTATTTCCTGCTTGTGAATGTTGTAGGTAAATTTCAATCCTACTTGATTTTGATTGAGAGCTTCAATGTATTCAATTAGTTTGTTCATAGGACCTTTCCGGAGGACGAAGAGATCATCAATAAATCTCAACCATAACACCACGTCCGTGGTGTAGTGTTCATTTTCCTCTCCCCAAGCTATGTTCTTCTCCCACCATCCCATGGTGAGATTCGCATAGCTTGGGGAAAATGACGCGCCCATTGCGCATCCACATGTCTGAGCATATATGTTCTTAATAAATAGAAAGATGTTATTGGTCAGGCAAAATGTGATCATGTCGATCAGCATGTTGGTATGTCTGATTTCTGAGATTGGGCATTGTTGTAAAAAATATCTGATTGCTTTTAGCCCAATATCATGATGTATCGACGTGTATAAGGATACCACATCTATTGTTACCAACCAATAATCTGGATGCCAGTTCATGTTCATTATATTTCTGAGGAAATCTCCAGTGTCTTTTATGAATGAACTAAGAGAGGGGACAATAGGAGCCAAAAAGTTGTCAACATATGATGCCACATTTTCACATAAAGACCCACAGCTAGAAATTATTGGTCTTGCTGGTGGATTGTGTAGAGTCTTGTGAATCTTGGGTAAGAAATAAATTGTTGGGATTATAGGGTGTAGTACTGTCAAGTAGTCTCTCTCTTCTTTATTGATTATTCCCTTTTCATACCATTCGCTGATTTGTTTGTGTAAGGTTAGCATCATACTGGCACTAGGGTTGGTATGCAGTAGCTTGTAATTAGCCTCATCATTAAGTTGTCGGTTCGCTTCTTTAACATATTCTGATTATTTTGAATCACTATGTTTCCCCCCTTATCCGCTGGTTTAATTTCAATTAGGGGGTTTAGCTGAAGGGATTTGAGGGCTGCTTGTTCTTGCTCACTCATATTTTCTTTTCCAGTGTTCACATTTGTCATCGTTTCCAGTTCCGCCACTACTAAATCGTGATACATGTCTATGCGATTGCCAGGATGTATTATTAGGCAGAACTTTGATTTTCTCTTGAAGTTGGTTTTAGAGTGTGAAGCTATCGGGATTCCCATGTCTGTTATTATTTGAGTGTTTCTCATCTATCTGATGTGCAAGATGATATGCGGTTTCTAAGCTTGCTGCATCCGCTATTGTGAAAGTTTCTGATTGTAATGGACTTTGTTCAGTTGTCTCTTTTTTCTTTTTGACGAAGAATTTCTTGAGTTTTAATTTACGTATGTATTTGTAAACGTCAATTCTTGTTTTGACTTCATCTTGATGTTTATCTGGACAAAATGATAGTCCTTTACTTAGAACAGCTTCCTCAGATTCGGTTAACTGGTGATCAGATAAGTTGACAATGACCTGAGGATACTTTTTTTGAGCTTTGCTTTTGGTTTTTAATACTTTTTCGGTGCAACTCTGTTGTTTTCCTCCTCGGTTTGAACTCGTCATTTGTCCTCTTCCTCCTCCGCGTATTGCTTGATTTCCTCTGCCTCTTCCCCCAGTTTTCGGAGTTTGTTGGTCCTTGTAGAGAATTTGCATTTCCTCTAAAAAAGAGAACTTTCTGATTCCAGCTGCAGTCTGTTCACCATCACTTGCTTCTGATTCAGGTTCGCTTTGTGAGGTTGCGCTATCTGAGGTCGGTGTAGCTGTTAATTTCTGTTTTTTAGTCCCTCAAATCTTTTCGCGAAAGTGAAAATGGTCCCATTTTCAAAATCTGCCTCATCCCGCCTGAATTTTCGTTGTTTCCTCTCTTGTATTTCGGTGTCGTGCCTATCTAGGTTTTTATCCATTGTTGTTCTTAGGTTTTTGATTGTGTCTTCACTTTCTCCTGAACTTTGTATTTGTTCCTCTAGTTCAGTGATTTTAATATAGAGCTCATCCATATTTATTTTTGCATGTTTTATGATGATATGGATCATCCTTCTTAAACAGTCCATATTGTTTTGTCCCCATTCCTCGAGCATAGCAGGGCTCGTGTCCGGATGGTTGGGGAGAGTGAAGATCCTAAGTCCTCTTGGCACTAGTCCTAATTCTGAGTATTTCTCCAAAGTAATGATTTCCCACCCGCGTGAGATTTCTTTTCTAAGCAGTTTTTCTAATTGTTGGAACAGTTGTTTGATCGTGGCATTTTTGGGCTTACTTGTGCTTGTTTTGCTTAATCCACTTGTGCCAGGCATTTGTTTGGTAAACATACTCTCAGCTTTCTCCAAACGATCAGCTGCTCGTTTTTCCATATTAATGGTAGGTGGTAGGTGCACAGAGCTGCAATGTCGTATTTTCTTAGATCAGTTTTGAAAGTTCAGTTTCCGTGTAATTGAAAAAATTGAGGTGACTCGTTTGTAAACTTTGTGGGAGATTATTGTTTGGTTCGTGAGTCCAAAGCAGTTGATGCTTACTTTAAGCAGGATTGAACGTTTATTGAGGTGAGTGTTCAATTTACTCTCAATTCGAGTAAAGGAAAGACTCCAGTTTGTGGTCAAAGCAATTGAAGTCCGTTACATCACTCGCCACAGCAATCAACATGTACAGGCAAGCCAAGACAGCGAGATTATTCAGTTCACTTACCGGGAGACTCCCGTAACTGGTTATGTCATCCGACACATACAGTGGGCGCTCGACCGGTTAATCCCGAGTCCGTTTGTAGCTCTGCTTGGCGGTTTGTGTGTCTTTACTCGTGTGGACGCCCAAAGATCTCAGTGTGTGCAGCGCTTCGTCAGGAAAAAGTTTCTCTCCGCTGTATACACGGGGGCTTCCGATGTTGACGTCAGGGTTTTAAATCATATCCACGATGTTTTCGACACAAGAATGCTGGGCTCTCCACCGTATTTAATTAAATTTTGCGAGCAAATGTCCCAAGCGGGGGGAGCGTCCTTCGGCTGGCGCTGGCGGCAAGGATCAGGACAGCCTCGCTATAAAATGTCACAACAAGTTATTTCCAAGTTTTCACCAACAAGGAAAACGCCGCACACCACCTCAATGTTGGTAAGTTCAATTTATTTTCCTGTAGGCTCTCTCCCACCTACACGTTTCGGACTGTAGAAAAAAAAAAAAATATATATATATATATATTTATATATATATATATATATATATATATATATATATATATATATATATATATATATATATAAAACAGGAAACTCTCCCCAAACTTCACTTCTTCTGCGAAAGAAAGAGCGCGGACCACAAAGGCTCGATTAGGGACGTTACAGCTAGCTGGACATTTCACTTGTACAAAACCATAGAAATTCCTCTGTTATAGTTAGTTCTGCTAACTATTACTCGTGCACCCGCAATGCAATGCTGATGATGTCACATATTACATCATTTATGACATGGTCAGGGACATCACTGATGACATCACTGATATCTCAAATGACATCACTGATGACATCACTGATGACAATCTGATACACCTCATCACCCACTAGTATAAGCTTTGATCACTCACTGTAAAATACAGGGACCATATTTGAAACCATTGACATACCAGTTACTACATATGCACTCACTGATTCCTAAGTCTACACACACAACTGCCCTTTCACCCACAGAATCACTTATACATGCAGTCACTGATCAATAGAACACTATGAAATGCACTCATACACCTATATAGACATTGACACATGAGCAGTCATCCTACTCAGTTATGCAGTGATCCTACTCACTCATGAAAATAATCAATCACATTTACATTTACATTTACTCACCTGCACAGTTATACACACAACACCTCATTTATTCATACACATAGTAACTCATAGCTACTTTGTTAAAAAATCACTATTACAATTATTCACTCATTCATACAGTTATTCTCACAATCACTGACTCTTACGTATACTTATTTATATACACCAACTCTCATATACAATGTCTTATATTTTTCTACTTTGTAAGAGATGTACCACTGAGACATATATTCACTTACCAACACACAAATAAACACACTCAGACACCCAAACAACTGTCTCCATAAACACTCTTAAACTTATACACCTAGTCAATCAACCACTTTGCTTAGAGTTACACCTCCCAGCTAACCACAGACATGCTCAGTCTCCCAAACAAATACTCGGCCAACTTATCAATAACTAATATAGATACTCATGTATTTAGTGAGCAACTGATGCACCAGGTTATACAACAACAGAGACAATGATGCACACATTCACATAGTTTAGTTACTAACCCATGTATTTAGTGAGACACTTTTAATTACTTACTTAAACAGACAGTCAGACAGCTACTAAATCCTTGATCCAGACAGTTATATATCCACTCAATCTTCAATACAAATTGGTATATCTATATAAATAAAAATGTAAATGTTTGTTTTTTCAAAATCGCGAAACTCCGAAAGTTCTTCACTGATTGCTTTGAAATTTTGACACAACATTGGATTCGAATAGGGGGTGTTTTTATATACATAACGTTGGATTCCAATTAGCGCGTGTCGAATACGCGCGTGTTTTTAATCGAAAGCCCGAACAGACACATAAAAATGTCAATGTTCCTTTGAACAAAATCTTAAATCTCCGAAAGTTCTTCACCGACTGATTTGAAATTTTGACACAACGTTGGATTAGATTAAGCTCGTGTTTATATATACACAACGTGGGATTAGAATACGCACGTGTCCAATACGTGCATGTTTTTAATCGAAAGGCCGAAGAGACCCAATCTATTTGGTTTCTGCGCAAAAACTACAAGGGACGCATAGAGACAATAGTCTAAATATATTAGGATGGACAGTTGGTGTCAGGATGGCAGACCGGGAAGTGGGTGGAGGGAGGACTTGGTTCACTTTGTAACATTAAGAAAGGACCCATAGAGACAATAGTCTGCATATATTAGGATGAACAGTTGGTGTCATGATGGCAGACCGGGAAGTGGGTGGAGGGAACGGGGATGATTTGGTTCACTTTGCAACATTAGCGCATGTTTATATATACACAACGTGACAAAAATATATTGTGTGCCCACAAGCATTGTGAAATTAAACATATTAAAAACGTGCGCTTACTCTTTTCTTTCTCTTCCATTTAACCAGACAGAGCCACAGCAACGCGTGGCAGGTACAGCTAGTATATAATAGATATTTAAATTTCAAACATAACCACATTCACTGGATGATGTCATCAGTGATGTCATTTGAGATGTCATCAGGGATGTCATCAGTGATGTCACTGACCATGTCATGAATGATGTACTATGTGACATCATCAGCAGTGCATTGCGGGGGCGAGAGTTAGAGTTATCAGAACTAACAATAACGGAGGAATTTCTATTGTTTTGTACGAGTGAAATGTCCAGCTAACTATAACGTTTCAGTGAATACAGATATATGTATATGTATGTGTGTATATCTATCTATATATATATATATATATATATATATATATATATATATATATATATATATATATATATATATATATATATATATATATATTTTCCTTGCACCTCTGCAGCGGGAGACATTTGCATATAAAACAAGATTTATACAGACTAGATAAACTGTGTAAAAAAAGAAATAAACCGGAGCTGGGAAGTAATCTCCCTAGACAATTACATTGAGGTGGGACGGGTCCCAAGGGGACTAAGAATCTTGGTGACCCCCACCTACCAAAACCCTAATCCCAAGCTACTTGAATGAAGGGATGAAACAACTAGGCGATGCGGACAACTATGTCAAAGCTACTCTGCTAGAATACAATAACTCCAAACAAGAGTACTTTAACAGGCTGCAGGAGTGGAAGACAAGAGGTATCCTAGAAAATGATGAGTATCAATATCTTCTTTGTAAAAATCCCAAAATTCCCGCTCTTTACCTGTTACCCAAATTACATAAGGATGTGAATGTGCCCCCTGGCAGACCTATTGTTTCATCAATAGGGAGCCTGCTAGAAAACACTTCAATTTATATCGACTACTTTTTGCAACCATTTGTGCACTCACTGCCCTCTTATGTTAGAGACACCTCTGACTTCCTACGCATTATTGATAATTTGAAATGGAAGCAGGGATATTGGCTAATTGGTCTCGATGTGTCTAGCTTATACACAAGCATCCCACAAGACCTGGGGATAGATGCTAGCAAACACTTTTTAAGGGGCAGGTCACTTTCACATTTTATGCACACAGATATGCTTTTGGAGATGATGCAAATCTGTCTCCAAAACAATTACTTTATCTTCAATAAGCAATTGTACAAACAGATCAGGGGGACGGCGATGGGTACTTGCTTTGCCCCCAGCCTAGCGGGATTGTACCTGGGCTGGTGGGAGGAGCTAGTGGTGAAAAACATCTCCCACTACAGTACCCACGTCGTCCTCTGGTCTCGCTACATAGATGACATTTTTTGTGTCTGGGATGGCACATTGGACGAGGCAAAAGAATTTGTCATGATACTGAATGATAACTCTCTGAACCTGACTTTCACCAGCACAATGAGTCAACAAGAACTTGAGTTCCTTGATGTAAAATTAGAAGTCAAGAATGATCTTTTATGTAGTACTCTGTTTCGCAAATCAACAGCAGGCAACAGTCTGTTACATGCGCACAGTTGTCATCCTCCTAACTTGATTAGAAGTATTCCCGTAGGAGAACTAATAAGAGCTAAACGCAATTGCAGTACCTTGGAGGGATACATGCGTGAAAAAGACTGCATGATTAAAAGATTTTTGGAAAGGGGAAACAGCCGATCCATAATAAAACAGGCAGAGGATCGTGTTGATTTACTTAATAGAAATGATCTACTTGTCCCTAAAACTCGAGACAAAGAGGAGAAACAGATAAGATTCATTACTACATATGATAACCAGTCATGGCAGGTCCGTCGCAGTCTCAATAAATATTGGAATGTCTTGAGATTAGATAGCGATATCAAGGAAGTTCTCAATGAGAAACCTGCCATAACCTACAAAAAGGCAAGATCTTTAAAAGACTGTCTAACCTCCACTTTAATCAAGGAACCTACAAAAACGAATAAGATCCAAGGGTTCTTTCCATGTTTGAAGTGTAAGGCTTGCAGGCATAGCAACAAGTGTAAAACACTTAAACTGTCACCAGATCAAGAACCGCATAAAATTAATAAACATCTCCACTGCAACACTGATTTTGCGATTTATGCGCTTCGTTGCCCATGCGATAAATTTTATATAGGGTGCACGACTAAACCAGCAAAAATGAGAATACTGGAACACCTTCGGGCAATAAAGAACCTTAATCAACAGTACCCAATAGCAAGACACTTCTTTTCAGAACATAAACAAAACCCTGACCTGTTGGAATTCACAGTAATTGACTGCATTGAGAAAAAAGAAAGGGGAGGAAACAGATGGCTGGAGCTCCGTAAATTGGAGTCAAAATACATTATCCAGTATGACACTTTACAGCCTAAGGGGCACAATGTGGGGGATGAGTTGTCAATTCACCTATACAGCTAAAATAAAATTAATAGCCTTTTGAGCTTTTGAACTATGACAGTCGCTTCAGAAATTTTCTCCATTCCTATGGATTTTAATATGGTTTTAATTAGTGTGATCGTATAAAACTTAGATGAACACAAGTAAGATCAGCAATGTTGTTTTCTTTTTCTTGCAGGGTGATGACAACAAATGGGAAAAACATGAAGATTTATGCCCACTGGGGCAACACGAGCTAGGATCTATCGCGTCTATTTTCTGCATCATGCCCACTTGGGCATTATTTTTCTTTCTGATTAGAATTTTCCGTATATACTTTTTATATGGGAACCCATAACAACACATGTTATTCATTTAAATGGACTCATTAATTTAAAAATGATGCATCAACATGTGGATCCAACATGTGAAAATATTGTGTCATTTACCGTACAAATTGCAAGAATGTAACTACCACCAGGTATATATACGCAACATTGTGTCACTGTGAGTACTTTGTTTATGTTGTTTGGTCACATGCACGCAAAAAATGTTTGTACCACTTTAAATGGAATGGCTCTGTAACTAACCTGGACCCGTGAACAAGAAGTCGCCAGACTTCGAAACGCGTTGGGTTATTTCCTTGTGCCTAATAAACCCTTCTGCACAATATTGGGGCTTCGACTCTGGTTTCTTTCCATGTGGATTTGGATTTCCAGGAGGTGATTGAATATATATATATATATATATATATATATATATATACTTTCCTTGCACCTCTGCAGCGGGAGACATTTGCATATAAAACAAGATTTATACAGACTAGATAAACTGTGTAAAAAAAGAAATAAACCGGAGCTGGGAAGTAATCTCCCTAGACAATTACATTGAGGTGGGACGGGTCCCAAGGGGACTAAGAATCTTGGTGACCCCCACCTACCAAAACCCTAATCCCAAGCTACTTGAATAATGGTCTACTCTCATGGCTGGTACCTGAAAACAAATGCTTGGTTTACTTTCAAAATACACGGCATTAGAACTCCAGCCAATTGGGGAGGAACTCGAGGAACTCGGCGAAGCGCTAAGCATGTTACCAGAGCAAGATGAAATAAGCAAATTCAGTAAAGAAATGGAGGTACGACTAACGAAGTATGAGGATGGGATTAAGGCTAGGAAACGCTGGAAGTTTATCAGAGACAAAAATGATTATGCGCAAGGGCGCATCCTTACTTTCAGCAGAAAATACGATGCCATAAGGAAAGACTACAAGAAGATTGAAGCCTTAAGAACACAGGAATCGGAGACCTCGGGCTCGAGCTCCGCTGCGCCATCTGATGACGAGGATAGACAGGGGAATCTGGCATGGAACAGGGGCCCTTTCAAATCACTGGAGGAGTACCATTTTATGCAACTGAGCCTCAGCGCTACCAAAAAACCAGCATGAGTAAGAGGAAAAGGCGGAGGCAAAGAACCAGGCAAAGGAGAAGAGAGAGGAGAGGAGGTGAAGGCCAGCGACAACTCAACGCCACATGGGAGAGGCATCAGGCGTTCGAAGAGGAACAAATGATGGGTGAGCAATCTAACTTTACTATCATCAACCTTTCCCCTCACGTGATTACCCCTGAAGAAAGATCGGTCTTAGAATTAGGCCTGTCTTTCTGCCCTACAGCGAATTTTGACTTTGCTAAAACCCGCATTGATTTGTTTTTATTCATGTGCAAACTCAAGCTCATGAAACGACACTCCCTAAAATATGGCACAGGCACAAGACAGTCAGACAATCCCCCTGCCCCCACGGATGCCACTGTTTCCAGTGGTGATATCGGATCCCTGGCAGCCATGAGGGAAATCCAGATTAAAACGAGGAACTGGGAGAAGGATAATGATCTCTTAATAAGCATGGCTATAGAGGTCAGCAAAGGATCCAGAAATGATTTTAAACCCAGATCAAGATTCAACCCTATAACCCCACATGATGGAATTGATGCATTCCATGAAGCTGTTTTATCTGACTTGTTATCTTTATGGAAAAAAGATGAGAATCACTTTGCCAAAAATCTAATTGCAGCACAGAGAGCGGGCTTGCAGTCACTGAAACTTGCGACCACCTTCGTAATCAAGCCCTCTGATAAGGGGGGCAACGTGGTCCTGTAGGATGTCAACAAATACCGCACAGAAGCCAAGAGATAACTTGAATTCTCTGGATGCTACCTGAGATCCAGCCTGGCAAGGTACAACAAGAGTATCCAGATGTATCACGAAATGTTAAATGACTGGCGTGAGTACGACATTCTAAGTCAAAATGAATTTTTGTTTCTATTGGCCAAAAAAACTGTGACCCTGGTATTTTACATGCTACCGAAGGTCCATAAACATCCCACTGACCCCCCTGGTTGACCTATCATATCAGCCAATCAAAGTCTTTTGGAGAATACATCCATCTATCTAGATTACTTCCTTACGTCCTTAATCTACCATCACACTGCAGGGATACCATGGATTTCCTGTCCAAAGTGCAAGAAATTCCATGGAAAGACACCTACATTCTGGCAACAATAGATGCTACTGTTGCCCTGTATGCTTGCATTGAACATGACCTAGGCCTACAAGCGTGCAAATACTATTTCAGAGACAGACCAGCCACTATGTATGACCATACTGCACTACTGTTACGCATACTACAATTTTGCTTACATAACACATACTTTCTGTTTGTAGAGGACTGATATGAACAGTACACTGGTACTGCCATGGGAAGTTGCCTCGCTCCTTCCTACGCCTGTATGTTTATGGGATGGTGGGAGGCGGAGCACCTGTGGCATGATGGCAACACACAACAAATGAATAATGTTATCCTGTGGACCCGCTACATAGATGATATTTTTCTGATATGGGATGGCCCACAAGATTCCTTAGACACTTTCATCCAAGGACTCTCGTGAATTAATTAAACTTACAATTCACCAGTAAAACTGACAAGACCAGCATAGAGTTCCTCGACATCCTAGTAGAGGTAAAACAGGGAACATTACACACCAGCCTGTATAGAAAGCCAACATCCAGCAACAGCATTCTACATGCACAGAGCTATCATCCAATTAGTCTTAAAAACAGCATCCCGTATGGCGAACTAGTTAGAGCCAAAACTGAATTGCAGCACCACATACTCCTACCAAAAGGAAGCCAAGAACATGAGGGGCCGTTTTAAAAGTAGGGACTACTAGTAAATCTATCAAGATATCATCAGACAAAGTGGCAAAAAGGAACAGAAACAGCTTACTGATGCCCAAAGAAAAAGATGGTGGGAGACATGAAGTTAGGCCGATCACCACTTTTAACCATGCCTCACAGGATATCCACCAGATAGTTCGGAAGCATTGGCACATACTCAGAAAGGATGATGCAATTGGGAAACTAGTTAGCCCTACACCACACAATACATACAGAATGTGCCAGTCCTTACAGGACCTGATGGTGCACAGCCACCTCTCCACTAAGTCTAAAACATGTGGGACCTTGTTGAGGGAATGCCCAGGTTTCCACAAGTGTGGAAGGTGCAAAGCATGCAACAACAGTTTCAATGTTAAAACATGTTCTCTTCCCAATGGCAAGATGGGCAAGATTATGAATTTCATCAATTGCAACACTGATTTTGTTGTTTATGTTTTAACATGTATTTGTGGCCCACGCTATGTTCGAAGCACAATCTTCCCAGGTAAGAAGCGCATTTTGGAACACCTACGCGCAATCAAAAATGGTGATATGGTCTACGCCATTGCGAAACACTGTGATCTGGTCCATGCGGATGTTACTGACCTGAGTACTAAAACGTCATACTTTGGTATTGAGAGGGTCCCAATGTCAGCGAGAGCATGAGATCGGGAACGTCATCTGAGACGCCTGGAATCTGAGTACATTGTAAGGCTACAGAGCAAGACCCCGGGAGGCCTCAACCATGAGGAGGACCTCCACGTCCACCTGGGCTGATAATTACCCTGTTCTCTGTCCACCAATTACACAACTGTAATTTGAGGGTTTACCATCTCTCCCCCAACCTGAAACATGTGTAACCTATTGGATACTGCCATGTAGCCATCACCCCACTTTCCAGACTCACACATTCGTGATATTGCTCAAAGCGCTATTAAGTATCACGTTACTGTTTCACTCACATTTGTGAGTTTTGATAGACAATCAGTTCCCCCATTACAGTCTCCTTTTCTTATTATTTATTGTTACTTTGTTAAGATACCTTACTTTCCTACCCCACCACCTTTTCGAATTCACTGCTCCTCGGCACACCCTATGCTCATTAAAAAACCCATTAATAGATCAATGGTTGGCCTTACCCACTGTCTTGCATCCTCTGGACCTCCTGTGATCTGTATTGGGACACTTATCGCTGGGCACTTGCCGACACCACTCTGTGTAGCACAGAACACATATGGCTATTTAGCACTACCGCAATTGTGCACAGCCCCACCAACGCGCCCCTCCTGCTCAGCAGCAAGCCAGTGTTAGTAACCCCGAGGGTTGCCTTCCACTGGGCTACAACCACCTCACGCTTTGAACAGGGCGCGCTTTATATATTTTTTCACCAACCTTAAAGCTATCATGTTGGACTTCCTATTTGTTATTGTTAAAATAACCATTATTTGTTATTGTAACCATGACATGCTTTTTAAGATTGCTCACCAGATTTATCTAGTATGAATTGATAAAGTTTTGCGCGAGTCTTTCTTCCTTTAGAGCACATAAGACAAACAAACAGGAAATGCATATGTTTTCTATGTCCATTGTTTATTTTGAAAATGCTTTAAAAAGACATGGCCTCCCTTTGGTCTTTGTATGACTTTTTGACAAAGACCGTGCTGTTGAAACGAGTCAAGTCAATAAATACATTCCTGTAATCAAGAAATTCTGGGTGCGACTTTCCTTGCTCCTCTGCACGTGATCAAGGCTTCGTGGAAGCCGAAACATGTAGTAGGTGTTAATAAACACCCTTGGACTCTGCTGATTTATATATCGGTGTGTAACAGGATGTATAGGTGTATGAGTACATATGATGAGTGAGTACATGTTTAAGTGACTAAATAGAACTGTTGGTGGATGAGTGAATGTGTTTGTAGATGTTGGAATTACTGAATAGGTTGTTGTAATTGGTATTGGTATCTCCATTTTTTTGAAAATTTTAGTATCTATTTTTGAATGTGTGTATCAAAGGTTATATTAGGGTGAGAGGTGCTCTGCCACTCTTTCACAAGGATGATGTCAGCAGTGATGTCATCAGTAAAGCAATTTGAGATGTCATCAGTGATGTCACTGACCATGTGATGAGTGGTGTAATATGTGACATCATCAGCAGTGCATTGCGGGCGCGCGAGTTATAGTTAGCTGAACTAACTATAACGGGGGAATTTCAATGGTTTTGTATGAGAGAAATCTCCAGCTAACTATAACATGGGTGAAACCTATGGTTTTTTCAGTGAATTTCTAAGGTTTTTTAAATGCTAATTCCTAACTATAACGTGGCTGAAACCTATGGTTTTTTCAGTGAATTTCTAAGGTTTTTTACATGTTAATTCCTAACTATAACATGCCTGAAACCTATGTTTTTTCTGTGAATATATATATGCACTGGAAAACTAAACACCCACTTCCTTTACAAAGAAATGGAAAGTTTGCATCTCGGCAACCTCTCTAATTTTTCACCTTAGTCATCTTCCACTCAATCAACACAACAACCACAAATAGACACACATACTTGCTACCATTCTTGCCTGAGCTTATCAATTCTTCTTCTTAAATTCAAATTCAAAGTGCAGGCCCTTTATTCAGCCTTCTTGGTAACTACTACCTGTGAATAGCAGTGGGTAATTTGCACACTTCCGTCCTTTCTTGCGTCTTTTCTACCACACACTGCGGCAGGTTTACAAGCCCCTTGCGCCACTTTTGCATCATTTTTCCCACGACCTTGTAAATCTGCCCAACTGTGTGTACTTTATGCACTAGCTTCCTTCCTTGGATGTGGTACTAGTTTCTCTTGCTCCCACTGCGGAATCCAACACCCTATCTAAGTAATGACCTGGAAATCCAAAGATCCACTTCACTGACAATGCAGTGGGTAGTTTGCGTCTCTCCAACTTTTCTTATTTTTCACGTTTTTCATCTTCCACTAAATCTACACATCATCCACACATACACACATCTAATTGCTGCATTCCTTAGCTGTGATTATCAACTATTCTTCTATTTTATATTCATATTCAAAGTGCAAGCCCTTTATCGAGCCTTTTTGTTGTAACTACTGTTCTAGGAATTCTGCTCATGCACAGAACTGTGCATAAAGACTTAGAACCTCAGTGAATTACGGTGTACCAAAACCCACCTTACTACACAAACCCCCTACCAGACTAGCAATCAGCGACTCATTGGTTTTTCGCCCTAGAGCAAAAACACCAATGACTAGTCAACCCAGAACATGTGACTTAGATTACATCAAGTAAAGTGGATAACAAGAACACTCTTTCAATATAGTCTTACACCAGTCCAAAACAAGATGTAAATAAAGACACGTGCAACTTTGAAATGTTTATTTCTAACGCCATAATCTCATGCACAGTACCTTAGAAAATACAACCAAACATATTATCAGAAACAAGGTTGTCAGCATTGTTACTATTCTATGAAATACAAACATCCTATAATGCTAAAGGTAAACAAATGTAAAATATACCTACATTTCACCCTCCCTACCTATCAGATTAGTTTATAACTACAGAACGTCTCATAGGATTACATGGGCAGATCCATACCTCTGGTACTCAGCAGTAGTGGATCACATTCAGTGCTCCACAAACTGTCAAGATACGAATGTTCTCCAACTGTGTGAAACTTTGCCTCCACAATTCATTACAAAACGCGCAAGTATCAGAGGTGGCCACAGCTGCATATGTATTATGGCTCAAACGTGCGACTATCATTCTGAATAACAGACACAGTATTCAAGATAACCTTGATGTTCCATGCTCTCACTATACACACAAGACTAGCGAGGCAGTTTACAAATCAAGCATACCAAATTATTCTCATATAAAGCAAAATACTCAGCCTTCTCTAAACAATATCACAAGTACGTGTCGTGTGCAAAGCAGAGCAGGAAAGCAAAACTAGCGTGTAATCTTCTAATAAACCCATGCTAACTTAACAGGGTATGAGTGCAAGGCTCAGCCCCACGGCACCCTTTCTTGATCAAAGCACGTGATATAAACGTGGGCGAATTAGGAAGGCAGAGTCCGAGCCTAAAAAGCAGAGTCAAGTTCACATTTCCCCAAAAAAAGTTATTCGCTCTTTGATAGAAAGCAGTAACTAAAAATTAAAGAATATGTAGAAAAATCAAAGAGTCTTAATCCGACAGCGTGTAAGCACAGTATGTAGCAACAGCCTCCAACAGGAAGTCATTGTTCTCATCTGAAAACATTTCAGCCATCCAATTCAATAGTGGGAATGAACATACATGTTCCTCAATGACCGGAGACTCTATCACCATCGGAGGAAAACTCGGGTCATCTTCAATGTAACTGTTTGCCAAGAACTCAAGCGCCGCAGCAAAAACATTCCAACGTCCCATTACTCCATGTGTCGCTGCTAAGGCCATAATCCCGCCGCCCAGAACAGAGCACGTCATGAACCACTAAGGAGCTCATCAGCTGGTCATAATCCGCTTTGGGAGACACCGTACTGCAGAGACACAAATCCAGGGCCCAGTAGAAATCACAGCTCAGGCAATGGAACGATAATCCATTAGCTGCACTCAATGTAGCCAAAGGCAGCGCTCCGTAATAACTAATCATTCGGTTACGAAGCAGCAACAGCCGGGACATATTATCTATCGTCTGCTGCAGGATGTGCTTCCATATTTATGTAAACAAATTAATAAAAGCACAACGGCAACTAATGCGAGTATTAAGCGCAATCCACCAAAGATGCTGGAAAAAATCGAATGAAAAAAATCCCAAAAATACACCAAATATACTTTCTACAGAAGTCACAACGCCAATGCTTCTAACTTTGAAAACGTAAGGTAACCCCGTAGTCAAGGACACATTAAAGATCCTCTAGATTAACGCCTCAAAATTCAAGAGCACGTCTGTATTTAATAAATCATGCACTTCTGTGCGGGTGTTTGCTACATGAAGGACAAATGTTTCTGTACCAGATATAAGAGCGACCTCTTTTTGAGACAATAGCGCTCTTATACGACTCATTTGGTTGACTCTGCTTTCAAGGTCGAAATCGACAGCCAGATGGAAACATCCAGCTTACCATGCAGAGGAGTTAACACAACTTTTTATTAATCAACCCACACGCTCAGTTACCGTAATCATGTAAGCGATGCCTGCTAACATTGCACAACAATTTCCATTATTTCAAAGTAAATAACTCCAGTTTCCAGTAAACTGAACATTGTTATGATAGCAGGTGTCGGACTACCTTTCAAAACTCAGTCCAAATTAGGCGCATCTTGTATTCAAGAGCCATGCAATTGTATGTGTCTACAAATTAAGAAGTGATCTGGTACTATTGTGCAATCCTCGACATTCACATAGACTTCTTTTCCCTCCCTCAGACACCTATATGTAAATGGTATAACCAAGCTTCATGCAGATAAGCGCTCACTGAACATCCATATCTGCCTATAGCATAGTATTTCATGCAAACCTCAAACTTAACCAGGTTAAAAAATAACGTTATGATACTGTGGATAAGCCACACAGCTGAATTGGATCTCCAATGAGTGACCACTTGTAACTATTCTCATAGCGCGCCCTGTGCTCTGATTTGACAGTGAGAGAGTGATCTCACCATAGTTTGTACTGCTAATCATTCTCAGCATACGCTACGAATACCCTTCGAAGTTACACGTCGAATCAAAGCTTCCGTGTGACGTCATGTACGACGCCCCGTACAAAAAAGACGCGAATGTTTTTAATTGTTTAAAAACATATATTCATGTAATTAATGAACATACTAAGAGAAGACTTAACCTAGGATAATTATGGAATATTTTTTTTAATTTTTAAAAATCCTCTATTACTTCTATATTGTATGAGTGCAGCTGCGTGCCCCTCCGCCTGGTACCATAGACTCCACCACGCCCAGACCCGGTTCATAAGCACGCGTGATCGTCACCACAAAACCATTAGCACGCATATCGCTTTTCCACTCATGCTTTTACAACTAGTATGCATTTACCACACATGATAAACGCATAATCTTAATAAAGTTTTTTTGTTGACCAACACGTGTTGCCTTACGTCCTTCAAATTAGTTTCTAGGTATACATGTGACCAAGTCTGAAAAGATCGGAGGCCAAGGACAAACACCGTGGTATCTGTAGCATGAAATATCATTGATCACAGAGAAAATATGCGCAGGGTAAAATGAAAGTAACAGGTATAATAAAAATAAGGGAGGAAAACTACTAAAATGGCGGTTGGACGGAGTATGTAATCAACGTTTGGCGCCTCGACACTACATTTCAAATAAATATACATACAATATGTTTATTAATATATTACAAAAGTATACCACCGGATAACACACATGACCCGGGAAAAGAAAGCGGCAAATTTAATACCTAAAATCAGGAGAGGTTTGCTTGGCGAACTTGAAGAAAAAGAAAAAAAGTGCAATTGCAAACAATGCTGCGCATGCGTAGAGAGTACAACTGATGCAGGAAAAAAAACCTGAAAGTTTTACATACTGTCATGGAAACATAGCTCTAAAAATTGCTCCCGGAATATGCCCCCGAGACCTAATGAATAAAACGGACTTCTAGTTTCTTTTCCCTTTTCCACCGTGTACGAGTACCATACGCGTACGCCGTCATTTTTTATTTTAGAAAAAAATCAAAATTGACCCTAAAAATCCATGTACGACCCCATGAGCAAGCCTAGAGAGTCAGGATATTTCTACCCTGCCCCCTTTCCTTATTTCTCATCTTTGTTTTCCACTTTTCTTGTGACTCGCTTCTAGCGACGAACAAAATGGCTGCCAACACTTCCTGGTTTGCAGTGTTCACAGACAGTTGACCTCCAATCAGCATGCAGCTTGTGCTCATAATATACAATATGTTTATTAATATATTACAAAAGTATAGCACTGGATGACACACACCACCCGGGAAAAGAAAGCGGCAAATTTAATACCTAAAATCAGGAGAAGTTTGCTTGGCGAACTTGAAGAAAAAGAAAAAAAAGTGCACTTGCAAACAAGGCTGCACATGCGTAGAGAGTACAACTGATGCAGGAAAAAAACTGAAAGTTTTACATACTGTCATAGAAATATAGCTCTAAAAATTGCCCCCGTAATTTTCCCCCCTGAGACCTAATGAACAAAACGGACTTCTAGTTTTTTTTCACCCTTTCCACCGCGTACAAGTACTGCACGAGTACCCCGCCATTTTTTTTTTTTTGTAAAATTTTTATTTTTGGTATTTGCTCAAGAGTGAAAGAGAAAGCAAGAAAAGTAAGAAGGGATAAAAGAAGGAGAAGAACAATAGAACTGGCGACATACCGCCACATCTCCCCACACAGGGGGTGCTAAGAACTCTGCTATAGAGCCCCCATACAGATATGATACAATGCCGCTCATATCAATGTGCGTGGTAGCCTGTCAGCACCGAATCAGTGAGTGCGGCAAGTCTGTAGTGATTGTCCACTGGGCACGAGGAGGCTTCCCCAAGGCAAAGCTTATGCTAGTCAGGAGCGCCACTTTGGACACTCCCACATGTAAGGTACGTCGCAACAAGAGTAACTACAACCCCCCCAACATCCCTCAATCCCCCCCACCCCCTCCCACACCCTTCCCCTGGTGGTGGCGACCATCATCCATACATCGCAACTTCTCACACGGGAATGGTTAAACTTGAAACAGGTGTAATGCACGAAGTGCCGGGGGACAAACTGCAGAAGGTAGACCTTGAGATAGGAACCTCACCAAGGGTCCCCAGGTAAACATGAAGTTCTTGAAGTTCCCCAGAAATATATCAGACAGTCTCTCTATACTTAAGAGTCGCCACAGCCGTGCGTGCCACAATGAAATGGCCGGTGCAGATGGGTTCTTCCAGGCAGCTGCTAGTGTTAATTTGGCCGCCCCTAAACACAGCCATACCATGCGCTTATCAGCCCTCCTTTGATGTTCCAATAATGGATCTCTAAGCCCCAGCAGGACATAATCCATTGAATCCGGAATCGGATAGCCCAGTACGTCTTTAATATGGGACAGGATCTCGGACCAGAAGGGACGAATGGCGGGACAGTCCCACCAAATGTGGCGAAAGTCCCCTAAACCACCACAGCCCCGCCAACATCTATCTGAGGTAGTCGGAAAGATCCGATGCAGCTTAGAGGGGTATAAATACCAGTCAAACACTAGTTTTAAATGAGCCTCTCGGAGGTCCGTGGAATGGTTATGTGTCGGCACATCCCGCCAGAGGCTCCTCCACTCGTTGTCAGAAATGTCCCTACCCAGGGTAGCCTCCCTGTGGTCCATGTATCGAGGACGGGGGGAATCTGCAGTATCGAGTAACATCCCATATAAGAAGGAAATCGTCCCCTTCATCGTGGACGTGCGGAGAATAAAAGCCTCAAATTTCGTCAGCGGTCTAATAGCGGCGTCCCCAACTGCAGTCGAAGTCGCCCAGTGTAAGAGTTGGAGGTGACGAAAGCGTTCAGTGGGCGGCACCCCGTAGTCTCGCATACAGTTATGAAAAGTAAGCGGCGCCGCCCCGTGGAACAGGTGGGTAAGAGCTCGGCAACCGCCCTCCCTCCAAACCTCAAAAGATCCGTCCGACAATGCGGGGGGGAAGGCCGGATTAAAATGAATAGGGGTAAATGGAGAAGGGAAGGTGGTCCATCGGTCGTCCCCACTAAGTGTATCCCAGACCTTCAACACCGTGCTGGTAGGGGTGCTAATGTACGCATTCTTGGGACGGTCAGCCTTGGGCTTCCAGGCCAGGTCCCAAATGGATCTACCGGCCACACACCGGTCCATATGGAGCCAATGCTTCTCCGAAAGTTGCTGCGACCATTCAACTAGGACCCTCAACTGCGCCGCCTTATAATACAGGTTCATATCCGGGAACCCCACCCCCCCTTCCGTTCGCGGACGACGAAGCACAGCATACGAGAGTCGCGCCCTGCCACCTTGCCACACATACTTCAACATCAGAGATTTTAATCGACGAAAATAGTCCAACTCCACTGGTATAGGCAACGCCTGGAAGAGGTATAGAAGCTTTGGAAGGAGGACCATCTTGAGGGCATGAATCCTACCCAGCCATAAAATGAATTTGGGTTTCCATCTCTCGAGTTCAGCGCGAATCACAGTCAACATGGGTGTAAAATTGGCCGAGAATAAGGCGCCTATAGTGGGCGTCAGATGCACTCCCAAATACAACAGCGAAGAGGTCGACCATGATAAGGGGGTAAGCGCCCGTAATCGAAGCACCCCTTCAGGCGGGAGAGTCAAGTTCAGAATATACGATTTGGCAAGGTTGACTCTGAAACCGGCTACCCTCTCAAAGTCAGAGAGCACTGTATGAACATAAGGCAATGACAGTTCCGGATCTTTAAGCGAGAGCAGCACGTCGTCTGCAAACAGCGAGATCTTATGCTGTTCCCCGGCGAAGGGGATGCCCAAGATACGTTCGTGTTCCCGGATCGCAAGCGCCAAGGGCTCAATACTTAAAGCGAAGAGGAGTGGGGAGAGAGGACATCCCTGACGCGTTCCTCGCGAGTGACGGAAACGCCCAGACCTGTGGCCATTTACTAACACCCTCGACATAGGGTTGTTATAATTAGCCTCAAGCATCCGAATGTAGCGGGGTGAAAACCCAAAAGCCGTCAGAGTATGATGTAAGAAGCCCCAATCGACGCGGTCAAAGGCTTTCTCCGCGTCAAGACCTATTAAGACCGCCGGAATACGAAATCTAGTAGCCTTTTCGATCAGGTGGACCACACGCCTCAAGTTGTCATGAGTTTGTCGCCCTTTGATAAAGCCGGACTGGTCCGGCTGCACCAGAGCCGGCATCAAGTCCTGCATCCTCCCCGCGAGTATAGAAGAGTACAGTTTAGCGTCCAGGTTGAGGAGCGCTATCGGTCGGTAGGAGGCGCACTCAGCATGATCTTTTCCGGGTTTGGGGAGAACTGTGATCAACGCTTCGGCCATAGTGTCAGAAGTTCTGCCCTCCGACGCCATGGTATTAAAGAGGGTGACCAGGTAGTCGCAGAGTTCAGATGCAAACGTCTTATAAAACAGGGCAGTGTAGCCATCCGGGCCCGGGGCTTTGTGGAGCTTCAATGCCTTAATGGCGGTCAGAACCTCCTCTCTAGTGATCGGGGAACCCAACAAGTCGTTCCATTCCTTGGAAACCTGCGGTAATGGGAGATCATTCAGAAATACAGATTGAGCCTCCGAGTCAAGGGCGTCACTTGCATAAATATCGGCGTAAAAACGGCCAAAGAGGTCTGCCTTGTCAGCGTCACCATGCTGTACAGAACCCGCCTGGTCACGTATTCCCCCAATGTAGTCCTTTTCGCGCTTATCGTGGAGTTGCCGTGCCAAGTGCCGCCCAACCTTGTTCCCCTGGGAGTAGGAGACGCGGCGGAGGCGGAGGAGAGTGAATTCAGCCCTGTTATTATAGTGGGCCCTCAACTTCCCCCTCACCGCCGTCAATGGCCGGAGAGTCACTCTGGATGGGTTGGATTTGTGCGCTTGTTCCAAAAGGGCAAGCTCTGCCTCCAGGGTCTCCCTCTCAGTCCTCCTAAGTTTATTGAGGTTTGCGTTAAGGGCGAGGCATGTGCCCCGCAAGGAGGCCTTGCACGCGTCCCAGGTCACATAAACCGAGGTATCAGAGGGCGGGTTAAGCGCCATGAAATCTCCAATAGCCTTCCGTAGCGCTTTACAAGACACCTCATCTCGAGTGAGTGCCGCCGGAAAGTACCATTTCCGCCAACCGTCCCCACCCACACGCCATTGTAGGCCAAGAACCACCAAGCTATGATCGGATAGCGAGATCGAAAAGATATCAGAGAATTGGGCATCCCCCCTAAGCACCTGGCTAACAAAAATGTGATCTATACGTGAGTAAGATTGATGTACCGAGGAAAAGAATGTATAATCCCTAGATTGCGGGTGTAGGAAGCGCCAGCTGTCCACCAGACCCAAAGCCTCTATTTGTCGCTGTGTCTCTACTGAAAAAGCCCCTGAATCCACTCGGCGCGCACCTGAGCTGTCCATGCTCTTGTCCCAAACCATATTAAAATCCCCTAGGAGGAACAAACGCCCCTCCACAAAGTTCCCCACCCTGTCCATCAGCTCCTGCAAAAACCCATTTTGGCCAGCATTAGGGACATACACAACCACAAAAGTACATTGTCGACCATACAAGGACCCCTTCACCATGAGCCATCGGCCCTCCTTATCACCACTCACCCCCAGAGGTTGAAAATGAAGGGACGCCTTGAACATTAGGGCCACACCTCTATGCTTAGTGGACGCAGATGCTCTGTAAATGAGGGGAAACTGTCGGTGTCGAAGCCTAAGTTCATCTCTCCTAGCTAGGTGGGTTTCCTGGAGGGCCACTACATCCAGATGGTGATCCAACAGGTACTTCCAGAGCTTTTGGCGCTTTTGCGGGGAGTTGAGACCCTTTACATTCCAGGTTCCTACATTAATAGGCATTGCAACATCGGGACTCTCCGCTCTGGAAGCTTGGCAACAAGGACCCCGCCCCTTCCCCTACCAGCGGCACCTCTACTCCACATACATCCGAGCTAGGCCCAACTCCAATCGTCTCCCTCCAGTCACCCCTACGACCCCTCCACACCATCAGAGCAGCATAATCAGATCTCCCAGAACCAGGCACACCAGGCGTCCCGCCAAACAAACAATATAGACGCTGACCAGCGAGACACCTCGCTACTAACAGCCAGCCCAGCATCCAACCCAGGGGGACAATCCCGTCCAAGAGCTCCAGATCTCTCACCCACAAGTAGCCAGCATCAATTAGGGGACCCAAAAGCACATATGCAGCAAAGAACGCTCCAGGAAGTGACCCCGTGCAATAGACTCTAGAAGAGGACACACTAAACGCAGACAACACCCCGCACACACAGCTCCCGGACGCCACCACCTTCCCAACTCCCCCCCTCCCAAACCCCACCCCCCTCCTACCCCTCAAAACCCCAACCACCCAAAACAGTAACAAACTGAGGATAATACTCATCAGTCCCAGCGGTCCATAGTTCGCGGAGCTTCGACCACTCCGGGGACAGGGCAGGGAGACCTTCTCGGTTCCTCCCAAGGTCACGGTCTGGGGAGTCTTCTTCAAAAGTACATCCATTCACCCAAACCGGGGGGGTCCATGCCCCCTCCAGCGCCGATCCACATGAAGCAAGTCACCGTCACGCCGCTCCAGAACTGGCCTTATTTTTTTTTTTTAAATGAACATTGAGCCTAAAGATCCATGACCACCCCCCTGACCAAGACTATAGGGTCAGAATGTTTCTACTGTGCCCCCTTTCCTTATTTCTCAACTTTGTTTTACTGTTTTCTTGTGACTCGGCTCTCGCGACAAACAAGATGGCTGCCAACATTAACTGTTTTGGAGTATTGACAACCAATCAGCATGCATCTCCTGCTTGTAATTGTACGTATTTCCGTACGCGTACGCCAAGATCTTTCTTTTTTAATTTTTTTTTTTAATAAGAGCCTAAACATCCATGTACGACCCCCTGAGCAAGCGTAAAGGGTCCGAATGTTTCAAGCCTGCCCCCTTCCCTTATTTCTCAACTTTGTTTTACTGTTTTCTTGTGACTCGGTTCTACCGAGGCACAACATGGCGGCCAACACTTCCTGGTTTTGAGTGTTGACAGACAGTTCACAGCCAATCAGCATGCAGCTCGCGTTCGTAATTGAACGGATCTCCGTCCGTGTGTAGAACTCTGTCCCTAGACATCGCTATGATTTTACTTGTAATTTTCTCAGAAACTGCTGAACAGATTTACACCATTTAACACAAACACAATCTGCGAACCGAACTCTACCTCTCTGCCTAATTTGGTGTAATTCCGTTCAGCCGTTCGGGCTGTAGCCCTGGCTAAAAGTCCCTATGGAAAATTGCATGGGGAAAACATGTTTTGGGACCCCCCTTTTTTCTCGGCCCCCACTTGACGAATCAACCCCAAACTTTCAGGGAAGGAGCAGGACCGAGCAGACCATTTTCTTGGAGAAATTCACGAAGATTCATCCACCGACGCCAAAGTTAATCCAAATAGAATGTTGTGGATTTCCTATGGAAAGTAGGCCCTAACTATAACTACCTACTGGCGACCGCCAGTAGGTAATATATATATGACAACCACAGTCCTGCAATAATCTCACTCCAGAAAGCAGGTATGGACCACAAATTGTGGAGAAAATCTTCTCCTTTATTTTGTGCAGATTATTAAAGTGCAAGTGCAAAGTTTGTCAAAAGGCTAGTGCCCAGCATGACGCGTTTCGACTGCCAGGCAGCAGTCTTGATCACATGACGCGCTAGACCAATTAGTGTATATATATATAGTGAAATGTTTAAAAGCACATGATGTATTTCATCCAATTAATTATAGACACATTATAAACACAGAAAGAGGCCTGTTTTTTCTCTTTTGCTATACATGTCCATTTAAAAAAAGACATTATATCTACATTCAAGCATAGTGCTTAAAAATATATAACATCAAACTGAAAAACAGCTGTACATCAGTAGGTTCAAAACTTATTAATTATAACCAAAATATTAGCATAGTGCTAAATATTGTTAATCAGTTTTGTCTGAATCCAGTTTCCAAAACCTAAAGTGCAAATATCCAATTCTGGCCTCTTATATTGTGCATAATGTCGTAATAAAAGTCTATATCGTCACTAAAAAGATTTATGACAATGTGCAAAATATGCAAAAAAGTGCTAAAGTGATAGTGCAAATAATCAAAACATACATATGTACAAATAAATGCAGCATGCATATACAGACGTCCCAGATGTCTTTTCTTGAATAGAAAGTCCAAGTCTGGTTCAAAACATTGATAAGTCATGTTCCAATCTCAAAAGAGTCTTTCTCACTTTGTTGTATCTAGTGGAATATAAAAGATGCATATGTATCTACATATAAACATATATGTGTAGAGGCACATGTTCTCGTTGTGAAATAAATTACAATTGCTATATAGATGTAATACAACAATACTTTTCAATAGAGGATTACTTTCAAATGTGGACCAGTGTCCTTCATCCGATATCAACCTGGTATTATAATGCTTAAAAATGGCAAAGAATGCTGCAAAGCCACGTAAAACCGAGAGAATCTCAGATAAAACCTAGCTAAAACGAGATATCACCAAATAAAAGGATCACAATACCAATCCTCTTAAAAACTACAACTACAATATGGGACATGTAAAAAACAACCACAAAATTTTTTCAAAGACATATACACATATCTGTATCTTATTCATAAAGAATATACAAAGTTAAAGCAGCTGCCAACAGTACTTTTAAAGTGCAAACAGTATAATAAATATTTCAGATAAAATCCCAACACTTAAAAACCAGCAATATCCCTCACTAAAATCAGGTTAAAAATCTAGTCAAAGGAAGCAGACTAAAAAACCAAGTAAAAAAAAGAAATTAAAACCGATTTAAAAGCCACCATTGAGACCTATTTAAAAATATTCATAATTATCTCAGCAATGTTTATAAAAAGTTGTGTAAATCATCACTATTGTTGAGGCCATTTTGGCATTTTAGTATCTAGTGACATGATAAATTCTCATTCTACTTGCCTTCGTCTTCTCTCTCTATATCCCCCTCTGATGTTCTTGGGCACTGAGCTGACAACATAATATCTAAGATCGTTCAGATTGTTTTTATGTACATGTTTAAAATGCCGTGCCACAGGATAATTTGGGTCAGAGTTAACCACTGCTCTAAGATGTTGCAACATTCTGTTGTAGACTTGTAGTTTTGTGCAACCTACATATAAAAGGTGGCACGTACATTCCAGAACATATACAGCATACTCTGTTCTGCAAGTAGGGTGACCTTGTATTTTAACAGGTTCTGAACTAAAAGCAGTGACATATTCTGAGATATTTTTACCAAATTTATATGTGCGGCATGAACTACATTTAAAGAACCCTGATCTTGCTGACAACCAATTGTTCAAAGTTATTACTTCAGGGGTGTTTCTTACAAGTGCGTCCCTCATGGAGGGTGCCCTTCTGAACGTAAGGCTAGGAAGTTTTGGTAAAATCCGAGACATTGTTATGTATGACCGTATAATTGGCCAGTTTTTGTAAAGAATTTTACGGATTTGTCTTTCCTGCCAAAAAAAGCTGGTTATCAGTCTTATGTTGTCAACTGATTCAACACAGGCAGTGTCAGTCATTCCACTAGTATGCCCAGGTGTTATCAAGGTTTCTGAAAATCTGTTTGCTTTGTCACAAGCGGTTATTAAATCTGTGGCTTTATATCCTCTGCTCAAAAATCTTTCAAAGGCTTCAGTCTGGCATTTTCTAAGATCAACGTCATGGCTACATATGCGTTTAATTCTCAAAAATTCTCCATAAGGGATGCTTTTTATGAGGTGTTGGGGATGTGAGCTGTTGGCATAAAGTACAGAATTTCCAGCTGTTGCTTTGCGATGCAATCTAGTGTGGATCTTTTTTTCTGTTATGTAGATTTCCACATCTAAGAATTGTACTTGCTCTTTGCTAATATCTGATGTGAACTTCAGATTTAACACATTAACATTTAGATTCTCTACAAACTTCTTAGCCGTGTCAACGGAACCCTTCCAAATCAGGCAGATGTCATCAATAAATCTCTACCAATGGAGAACATGCTGGTCCACCATCTCTTTGTGGGTGGTCCCCAGGACATGCTCCTCCCACCAGCCCCTGTGTAAACACATGTAGCTTGGGGAGAAGTATGCCCCCATGGCCACTACACGTAACTGTTGAAATACTTCCTTATTAAATAGGAAATAATTATGGGTTAAACAGATCTCTATCATTTTAACCAGCATCTTATTATGTTCATACATCTGAATACTACGTTTTTCCAAGTAGTAGCGAATTGCATTAATGCCATCACTGTGATGAATACTAGTATATAGTGAACTAATGTCCGTCACAATTCAAAAACAACTTTCCTCCCATTTAACTTTTCTCAATTTAGTAAAAAAATGTCCAGTATCCCTGATAAATAAAGGTAGGTTTTCCACATACTCATGCAAGAAATGATCAACATATTTCGACATTGCCTCTAATAAGCTTTTCTGTGCCGAAATAATGGGCCTACAAGGGACTGGTACTATCTTTTTGTGCACTTTGGGAATAAAGTACAGAAAGGGAATCATAGGATGTTCATTTTTCAGAAAACTGTGTTCATTCTTTGAAAGTAAACCCATCCGCCTCCGCTGTGCCAATTCGTTAAAGACCTAGGGCCAGATGTAGGTAACCAAATACCTGTCGGTAACGGACGAAATTCTGTAATTTCGGCCGTTACCGACCAGTATTTGGAAAATGAGATGTAGGTGGGCATTTTACCGATTCGGTAATTTACCGAATCGGTATTTTAAGGAATCGGTAAATTACAGATTCCTTAAAATACCGAATCGGTAAATTATCGATTTTGCTATGTAGGGAGCACTCAAATGAGTGCTTTTCCCCTTTTAGGATTCGTTATTTACCACCAACTATAAGTTGGTGGTAAATAATGAAAACCTTGGAAAAAACATTTTTTTTGCTTTTCCAACAGTGCCATGTTGCAGACATACATGCCCTTAGGGCATGTATGTCTGCAACATGTGCACCCATACACAATTGAGGGGTGCAACAGGGTGTCAAAGTGACACCCTGCCACCCTTCCATGTTTCCCCATTTTACCGAATCGGTAAATACCAATTCGGTAATTACCGAATCTTAAAGATTCGGTAATTTTTCACCTACATACCATTGTCCGAATTTAAAATACCGAATCGGTATGATTCGGTATTTTAGAGTCGGTAAAATGGAATTACCTACATCTGGCCACTATTCTTTATGCTGTCTTAACTCCTGGAAGCTAGCTTTCCTATAGCAGTTAGTGTCATTCAAATGCACCCCTGCCTCTTCCATATACATAGTTCTTGGCCACAGGACAATGTTCCCACCCTTATCAGCTTTATTGATGATTATTTCTGTATGTTCTTGTAATTTGCGGATGAGTTTGGTATACTGAAGTTCAGAATATTTACGCTGTCTGTTTTGTTTCATGACAGTACAATTCAGTTTCTTTAAATCTTTAACCATATAGTCACTAAATACATCAATTGTATCTCTTGGCATCATTGGGATAAATGTGGATGGGGGTTTATATGGGCTAATACTTGGCATGTTGAACACAACGCCTGCTTCATAAAGGTTCTCCTGTGTTGAAATACCCGATGAATCATTTGAATTATCCAAAGACTGTGCTGCTATAATTGTTTCAACATCTGATGCTTGGAGATTAGAACACAGTCCTTGTGTCGAATTCCCTTGTGATGCGATATTCGAAGCATTTTTTATTTGAAAATGTTTTCTCAATTTCATTTTTTGTACACATTTAAAAATATCGACTCTTGTTTGTGTTTATTTTAAACAGTTCGTAGGGCAAAAAGAAAGACCCAGAGCCAAAAATTGTTTTTCAGCCATTGACAGCGTAATGTCAGATACATTGATCACAGTATTGTCAACAATTTTATTTGGTACCTTATTCATTTCTTGGTGTTCCTTGTGTTTCTTCCTCTGTAGTTTGAGTTTCCGCCTCTGTTTCCTCTGTTGGTTCCTTCTGGTACTTGTTTCTGCGCTTGATTGCGCGGTCTGAGAGTTTGCCGGCGGTCCTCTACTAAAAAAGAAAGTTCTTCTGGAGCGAAATTAGTCGGTATATATATATTTTTTTTCACTGAAAAAAACATGGGTTTCAGACATGTTATAGTTAGGAATTAGCATTTAAAAAACCTTAGAAATTCGCCGAAAAAACCCATACGTTGCAGGGCTGTTATAGTGAGCTGGACATTTCACTCATACAAAACCATTGAAATTCCTCCGTTATAGTTAGTTCTGCTAACTATAACTCTCGCGCCCGCTATGCACTGCTGATGATGTCACATATTACATCATACTTGACTAGTTAATAAAATCATTTCATTGTTTTAAAGAGAATACATGCTTCCAGTAAGCACAAAATACATTGTGCTCATTTGACTATTCCACTGCTTCTCTAAATGCCTGACTCATTCTCCAAGTGCATACACAGTGACGGAGTTCTCATAGTGCTAATACTTATCATCACAATAGGTTTATAAGCACTTATATGTCTGCAGAGAGATTAAATAAGCACATGCTTTTGTTAGGATGATTCTAAGACTGGACACAGACTCACAGTGTGATTGCAGACAGGCAAGACTATTCCCTGGACTTTTGTAGTAGAGACTCAGTAGTATGGAAGTAGTTAGGGGACCGCATACATTGTGCTCATACATAGTGACTGAATTCTCATAGTGCTAATATGGATGAGCCAATCTCCCCCACCCAAACAAATTGTCAAGAAAATATATTGGGAGTGGGTGCAGGCGGAGGAGTTACGTGGCTCTAATTGGGGGCCTTTAACTGTACAGTTTTTGGAGCCTAAACCTGCTAGGAAGCTTGAACCATTTCTAGACTTTATCCAAATCCCAAGAGATAGATCGCTCTATTTAAAGCTGAGGTATGGGACCCTCCCGTTAAATGAATTTATTGAGAGATGGAAAAAGTCCGTGTTCCCCCAAACTTCATGCCCAGGTTGCCCTGCTCCTAGAGAGTCATTAGCGCATTTCTTGTTTGCATGTAAAGGCTACAGGGGGGCTAGAAGAAGATGACTGAAACCATTGTGCAAAGAGATGGGTTTTAGACACCATAGGATGGCCCAACACATCCTCACAACAGATACTACATCCCTGACCATCGTATGTGGGGTTGCAAAGTATTTGGGAAATGCCTGGCAGATACGCAGAAAGCTGATAAAGAACAATGCGGCCGGACGACTGCAGGCTATACAGATTATTGCACCTGATTTATTTCTGTAGCACTTTAGGCCTTCCGGTTTTTTATTGTATATATGCCTTTTTTTATTGTATCTATTATCTATAAATTGGATATATGAATTTTATGGTTGGCTTTTATGATTGGAAAATGTAGTTACTTTTATGATAAACTTTTATCGAATAAAGTATACTACTACTACATAGTGCTAATAGTTATCATCACGATAAGTTTATAAGCACTTATATGTCTGCAGAGAGATTAAATAAGCACATACTTCTGTCAGGATGATTCTAAGATTAGATACAGACTTACAGTGTGATTGCAGACAGGCAAGACTATTCCCTGGACTTTAGTAAGAGAGACTCAGTAGTCTGGAAGGAGTTAGGGGACCGCATACATTGTGCTCATTTCACTGTATCATAGCTTTTCTGAATTCCTGACTCATTCTCCAAGTGCATACACAGTGACTGAATTCTCATAGTGCTAATAGTTATCATCAGGATACGTTTATAAGCACTTATATGTCTGCAGAGAGATTAAATAAGTACATGCTTCTGTCAGGATGATCCTAAGACTAGACACAGACTCACAGTGTGATTGCAGACAGGCAAGACTATTCCCTGGACTTTAGTATAAGAGACTCAGTAGTCTGGAAAGGGTTAGGGGGCAGCATACATTGTGCTCATTTCACTGTACCATAGCTTTTCTGAATGCCTGACTCATTCTTCAAGTGCATACACAGTGACTGAATTCTCACAGTGCTAATAGTTATCATCACAATACGTTTATAAGCACTTACATGTCTCCAGAGAGATTAAATCAATCAATCAATCAATCAATCAATCAATCAATCATACCATTTGTATAGCGCACTACTCACCCGGGAGGGTCTCAAGGCGCTTGGGGGAAGGGGTATGCGACTGCTCGAACAACCAGGTCTTGAGTTGTTTCCTGAAGGCGAGATGGTCCTGGGTCAGCCGAAGGTAAGAGAAGGATCTTCCTCCGGCGGTGGCTCTTCGGATGCGTGGTACGGCTGCGAGGGCGAGGCTGGTGGACCGTAGCTGGCGGGTGGGCGTGTAGAAGGTCAGGCGGTCGTTGAGGTATTTGGGGCCCAGGTCGTGGAGAGACTTGTGTGCGTGGGTGAGGAGCCGGAACGTGATCCTCTTGTCAACGGGGAGCCAGTGCAGGTTCCTCAGGTGGCTGGAGATGTGGCTGCGTCGGGGGACATCCAGGATGAGTCGGGCGGAGGAGTTCTGGATGCGCTGGAGTCTTTTCTGTAGCTTCGCTGTGGTTCCGGCGTAGAGGGCGTTTCCGTAGTCCAGTCGGCTGGTGAAGAGTGCCTGGGTGACAGTCTTCCTGGTCTCGGTCGGGATCCAGCGGAAGATCTTGCGAAGCATACGCAGGGTGTTGAAGCATGTTGAGGAGACGGCGTTGACTTGTCTGGTCATCGAGAGGGAGGAGTCAAGGATGAAGCCCAGGTTGCGTGCGTGGTCGGTTGGCTTGGGTGCGGTGCCCAGGGCTGGGGGCCACCAGGAGTCATCCCAGGCGGAGGGCGAGGATCCCAGGATGAGGACTTCCGTCTTGTCCAAGTTCAGTTTCAGGCGGCTGTCCTTCATCCACTCGGCGACGTCTTTCATCCCTTCATGTAGGCAGGTTCTGGCGGTGTCGGGGTCTCTGGTGAGGGAGAGGATCAGCTGGGTGTCGTCGGCGTAAGAGATGATGTTGAGGTTGTGCTGGCGTGCGATGGCTGCAAGAGGTTTCATGTAGACGTTGAAGAGGGTGGGGCTGAGTGAAGATCCTTGCGGGACGCCGCAGATGACTTCGGTGGCCTCGGAGCGAAACGGGGGGAGGCGGACTCTTTGTGTTCTTCCGGCGAGGAACGAGATGATCCACTCCAGTGCCTTCTCTTGGATACCGATGTTGCTGAGGCGCTGGACTAGGGTGCGGTGGCAGTCAGTGTCGAACGCAGCGGAGAGGTCCAGGAGGATGAGGGCCACTGTTTCCCCCTTGTCGAGCAGGGTCCGGATGTTGTCGGTGGCTGCGATGAGGGCGGTCTCGGTGCTGTGGTTGGCTCTGAAGCCGGACTGCGAGGGGTCGAGGGATCCGTTTGTCTCGAGGAAGGTGGTCAGCTGTCTGTTGACGATCTTCTCTATGACTTTAGCAGGAAAAGGGAGGAGCGAGATGGGGCGGACGTTTTTGAGGTTGGTGCGGTCCGCTGTAGGTTTCTTCAGGAGGGCGCTGAGCTCGGCGTGCTTCCAGCTCTCCGGGAAGGTGGCGGTGTTGAAGGAGGTGTTGATGATGTTCCGGAGTTGGGGTGCGATGGTGGAGTCGGCCTTGTTGAAGACGTGGTGTGGGCAGGAGTCGGTCGGTGATCCGGAGTGGATGGTGTTCATCGTGCGGGCTGTGTCTTCGGTGGTCACCGTGGTCCAGGTGCGAAGGGTGGCGGTGGGGGGCATTGGTTCAACGGTTGGGTGCGTGGGTGGTGCGCCGAAGCTGTTGTGGATGTCGGCGATCTTGCGGTGGAAGAATGAGGCGAGGGAGTCGCAGAGGTCTTGTGACGGAGTGATGTCGTTGGTGCCAGTGCTGGGGTTGGAGAACTCCTTGACGATGCTGAAGAGTTCCTTGCTGTCGTGGGTATTGTTGTCCAGTCGTTCCTTCAGGGATTTCTTCTTGGTGGTGCGGATGAGCTGGTGGTGCTTGCGGGTAAGCACATGCTTCTGTCGGGATGATTCTAAGACTAGACACAGACTCACAGTGTGATTGCAGACAGGCAAGACTATTCCCTGGACTTTAGCAGAAGAGACTAACTAGTCTGGAAGGGGTTAGGTGACTGCATACATTCTACACATTTCACTACAGCACTGCTTGTGTGAATGCCTGAATCATTCTGCAAATGCATAAGCAGCGACTGGGTTCTACTACTACTAAAAGTTGACAACAGGATAGGTTTTCAAGCAGGTATGTGTCAGCCAAGAGTTGAAATAACCACATTCTTCTTACAGAATGGTTGCGCAAGTGGACACAGATTCACAGTGTGATTCTAGACGAGCAAGACTATTCCCTGGACTTTAGCAGAAGAGACTCACTAGTCTGGAAGGGGTTAGGTGACCATACATTCTACACATTTCACTACAGCACTGCTAGTGTGAATGCCTGAATCATTCTGCAAATGCATAAGCAGTGACTGGGTTCTAATACTACTAAAAGTTGACAACAGGATAGGTTTTTAAGCAGTTATGTGACAGCAAAGAGATGAAGTAACCACATGCTTCTGTCACAATGGTTGCACACGTGGACACAGACTCACAGTGTGATTCTAGACAAGCAAGACTATTCCCTGGACTTTAGCAGAAGAGACTCAGTAGTCTGGAAGGGGTTAGATGACCGCATACATTCTACACATTTCACTACAGCACTGCTTTTCTGTATCCCTGAATCGTTCTGCAAATGCATAAACAGTGACTGGGTTTAATACTACTAAAAGTTGAAAACAGGATAGGTTTTTAAGCAGTAATGTGTCACGTAAAAGATGAAGTAACCACATGCTCCTGCCAGAATGGTTGTACAAGTGGACACAGACTCACAGTGTGATTCCAGACAAGCAAGACTATTCACCGGACTTTAACAGGAGAGACTCAGTAGTCTAATTAAAAACAAAGGCACCACATACAACACCTCACAAATTAATAACTCATCTTTCAAATTGATTTGTAGGTTATGAAGTATCCGAATCACACACCAGATTTTCTTAAGCACACAATGTCTGTAGTGCACTGCTCTTAGCAAAACCAAAAAATGGCAAACTTTCCCTCTCATTCTGCACACATATACATGTAAATGTCAAATCACATTGCTTCCCACATTAATTCAAAAGCGAACACACATTTCTATTGGTTACACATTTCAGCCCTTTCCAATTGACATAACTTTCAACCCTGCCCCCATTCTGCTTAATGTCTGTTACCATAGTAACAGTTCATGGAACACTCAACTGAACACGTAGGTCACAAGTTCAGAACACAATGTTGCAAATTCAAACAGCAATTGTGCTTGACTTTTCAAAATATCAGCTTCTCCTATCTAACGTTCCTTTCAAACAGTTTTTAATAACCAATAAGAAACATGCTTTTTAAACACAGAAACATGCACCCTATTTAATCATTTCTCTTTTTTTTTAAACTGCATCTTGTCCACCATTTAAGAAAAATCTTATTTCACAAACTGCCTATTTCACCTACACACATCTTTTGAGTGCATCCAGACCTCCCCTCAAGATGCTTAGAGGTATTCTGAAAGCAGAGGTATTGACAAAGATTTAGCTTTGCCTAATGTAGACATGAAATGGATTGGACAGAGAGGATTAAAGTGGCACCAATTGATGCCATTGGTTAAATCCTTTTTGCATCTCCAACACCCTGACATCATAATTGTGCACTGTGGTGGCAATGACCTTGGTACTTTGGCTGGGGTGTGTGTGGAAATGCTTATGAAGAACACCTTTGCAGAATTTATGTTACTTTCCCCCAAACTGCCTTTGTCTATTCTAACATGTCGAAGACAGAAATGGAACTGGTCCAATCAATTTTGCCCACAGATTGAGAAAGCTAGGAAACATGTCAATAAAGCTGTTTCTGCTTATCTCAGAGATTATAGGATGGGGTCCACTTACAATAACAATCTGTGTTTTAATATGGATGGCATCAGTAGGAGAGATGGTGTACATTTTACAGATGAGGGTAACAGAGTCTTTCTCAACAACTTTAGACTCTGCATAGGTACTTACTTGTAGGTACCAACATTTCCCAATAAACACAAGGGCTCTTTTTAAAGCCACCTAAGATGTAAACATATCAGCTTGATTTATATTTCAAAAATATATTTTTTTTGTTTGGAGTCGCGCACCCTATGCATTCTGGAGCCGTGCAGCCAGCGCTTTCACACCAGTGGGCCGCGCTAGGAGTCGCGCACCCAATGCGTTCACCAGAGGGCCGTGCTGGGAGTCGCCACCCAACGCGTTTACACCAGGGGTCCGCACACCCAACGTGTTGCGCTGGGAGTCGCGCACCCAATGTGTTCACACCAGGGGGCCACGCTGAGCGCCACGCTGGAGTCGTGACTCCAAACTTTTACGTAAAAAAAATTCGCTTCTATCACTAATTTATATTCTCCCTGGGGACCACATCCCCTGGGGCCTATACATAATGGTGGAGACCGTGGGGGGAACCCCAATGCCCCCACGGTCCCGCCAGCTCCCCGCATCCTTTGGGAGCCGGCATTGGTTTTCCACATGGGGAGCTGCTAACATGCAGTTCCCCGTGTAGAAAAGCAATCTGGTTTGCATTTTGGAAGAGAGAGCAGGTTTCCTACTCTCTCTTCCAAAATCCAAACCAAGTTCTCTATGGCAGGGCGGGAGCTTCGAGGCTCCTGCCCTGCCATAGCAAACAGCAGTGTCCCGGGGGTGGGCACCCCAAGACACTGCAGGAGCCGGCCCTGGGGGGTGGAGGTCCCCATGGCCATCATTGGCTCCAGGAGTGGGGCCGGGCTGCTCCCTGGGGTTTGGGGGATCCGTAACGGACCCCCTATTTTGAATATTTAGTGCCCTGGGGAGGTGGCGGTCCCTGGGGCGTGTGGAAAGGCTTGAGCCCCCCACACAGGTTAAATTTATGAAAAGAAGAAAGCCCCGGGGGTGGCGGTCCCCGGGGCTACGGGGGGCAGTGAGCCCCCTGCAATAATAATTAATTAGAGAACTGGGTGTGGAATCGCCAGGGCTTGGGGTGGCCTTAGAGGCCCCCCAACTTTAAACTATCAAGCCCCCGGGGTGGCGGTTCCCTCAGCTGCGGGGGATGTGTGCCCCCGAAAATATTCATGCTTTGCCCCAGGGGTGGCACTATTTTTTCGAATGCCCCTGGGACCTGGCCCACCAGGGGGCTTTAATTAAACAAAGCGCGGGAGTCTGCACTTCATTTTTTAAACTTTTGTGGCTAGATCCGTGCACCCGGCACGCATCACGGCATTTAAGAAAAATGCTTTTTTAGCCCTAGAAGTCCTTGTACGACCCTCTAAGCAGACCTACGTGGTCAGGGTGTTTCAACCCTGCCCCCTCTCCTTGATTTCCGCCTTCATTTTACTGCTTTCTTGTGCCTCGCTTCTACCGAGGCACAAGATGGCTGTTAACAGTTCCTGGTTTAGAGTGTTCACAGCCAATTAGAATGCAGCTCGTGATCAGCAGGGTGCGTGGATCGTATTCTGCATGGTGCGTGGATCCTAATCTGTAGGGTGCGCGGATCCTCCGCAGCCATAGATATCAAAACTTTTTTATTTTAAATTTTCTCAGCAACTACTGAACGAATTTACACCATTTAACAAAAAGGGATCTTTCTGAACCAAGAGCTACCCTTTTGCCGAATTTGGTGTAATTCCGTTCAGCAGTTCGGGCTGTAGCCGTCTCTAAAGTTTCCTATGGAAAATTGCATGGGGAAAAACGTTTTGGGACCACCATGTTTTCTCGGCCCCCGCTTGCCGAATCACCCTGAAACGTTTAAGATAGGAGCGGACCAGAGCGCCCCCCAAATTTTGAAAATTTCGCAAAGATTCGTCAACAGACACCAAAGTTATTGTGAATAGAATGTTGCAAATTTCCTATGTAAAATAGGTCCTAACTATAACTGCCTACTGGCGACTGCCATTAGTAATATATATATATATATATATATATATATATATATATATATATCATCAACAACCAAAAAAGGATTTCAATGCGCACTCGGAGAAGTATAAGAAATCACCAATTTTATTTCATAGATTATCGCTACACGTTTCGACACCCGGCGGTGTCTTGATAACAGGATACTTTTTCGTGAAACACCAACGTGTATAAAAAAAGTTTTCAAAATACTTTGTGTAAACATAAACAAGGTACCAAATACCACTACAATGAGTCTGTAAATCAAAGCGCCATCTTGGAAGGGGAAACATAACAGGGGATTAGTTAGCAATTCCTTTCCGCAGTAATTCACAAATCAATGTAACATAACTCATTTACAATCAAAGTGATATAATAAAACGTATAATTGATTAGAATAATAGCGTTATTGATTTCATTGCACCCCTGCCCCAACAGGCTAGATATTGCAACCATATTCCACCAAAGTGGTTACATTATGCCCAAATGATGACAATTCAAAATAACGAGAGCGGCTATCTACAAGATAAGTAAACTGTAGAGTTGATTCCGCTCTACTCCAATTGGGCTGCCACAATCTATTGTTTATATTAGATCAGCCTTCATGGGTAGCATGTTATATCATATCCGCATTTTAATTCATTGCTGATAATACTGAATACCTATTCTCTCGGACTAGTGCCCGTATGCTCCCACTTTCTTGTATTTATACTTTGTTCCTCTTTCTTGGCTTCAAAGCAACAGACATCATTGTTAATATGACAATACTCACAATTAAAAAAGAAGAAAGAAAAGCAATAAAAAGTGCTTAACGTATGTACCCCTCTGATTCAACATAGGACTAGTGGCTGCCTGTCTCTCAGTTTGATCGGGTAAACTATGTCACCTCAATGCTACCCATATAGTCCCAGCTTCAGTTAAACCATATATATGAAAACTTAGGATGTGTACATATAAGAGGGAGAAAGAGGGGAATCGATAAGATGAATCCTGCATCTCATACAATAAAGTTTCAGAGAAGATTCACTTCTTGTTCCTCCTGTGTAACATAAACAGAGAAAAAGAAAAAGAAAAAGTAGGTTTCAGAATGAAGAATGAAAATTTTAAAACATTTCACTGATTCTTACATATTTACAAACTCACATCATTCTCATAATATTCAACTTTTCAGCATTGTAAATAGATCCCTTATACCCTTCTAAGTTTCATGAAGGTGAGTGGCTAGTTCTTCATCCATATTGTGCCCCCCCCGGGGATCTGGTCTCAAGCTCCATAATCCATTTAGATTCTCTTTTGGGCTATCAATCTATTGCCCCCTCTCTTACTTATGTTTACTTGTTCTAACGCAACATATTTAAGCAAGGCATTGTTGGATTGATGGTAAGCTTGGAAATGTCGTGCTATGGGATCGGAAGCATCGATATTAGTAATGGCTCGGAGATGTTCTTGTACCGGCTTTTTTGCCATGCATACCGTGCTCCCTACGTATTTCAACTTGCACGGACATTCTAGGACATAAACCACGTAAGTGCTGCTGCATGTTAGGAATTGGTTGATGTTGTATATTCTACTTGTGCCTGGTAATTGCACATCTTTAATCATTACACTATGTTTACAGGCACGACAATGCCCACATGGATAGAAACCTTTTAGGTTGTGACTGCTAGCACTGCCTCTAGGGCTAATGTCTCCTTTCACCAGGATGTCTCTTAAACTTTTACCCCTTCTATAGGTTATTGATGGACGGTCACTGAGTGTGGAACCTATGATGTTGTCAGTCTTAAGTAGGTTCCAGTTCTCTGCCAGTATTTTACTAACTTGTCTAGAGTCTTCATTATAAGTAGTAATAACTCTAGTGACCGCTGGTGTTTCTATCCCTTGGATTCTGGGTTCAAGAGTACTATCCCTGGATTTCTCGGACATTTTGTTCACAGCCTTAGATAAAACCCACTCCGGGTACCCCCTCTCACGGAATCTCTGGAGCATATTGTTTTTTTCTTCCTCATATAGTTTTTCCTCGCTGCAGTTACGCTTAGCCCTGAGCAGCTCCCCGTAGGGTATGCTCCACTTAAGACTATGCGAGTGGGCACTGTTAGCGTGTAGTAGGCTATTTCCCGCCGTTTCCTTCCTGTGCAATCTTCTTATAAGGCGACACTCCTCTACCATAACAGTGGTGTCCAAAAAATCTATGCTCACCGTACTGGTGTTCAGAGTAAGGGTGATATTGTATGGATTTGTATTGAGTTTTTGAACAAATTCTTGTGCTTCCACTGTTGAACCACTCCACACCAGAAAAAGATCGTCAATATAACGAATCCAGGTTCTCACCTTACCAAATTCTACTGTGAGTAGTTCATCTCTGCGTAACTCCTCCTCCCACATCCCTAGGAACAGGTTCGCCAAACTAGGGGCAAAGCTTGAACCCATGGCTGTTCCACATATTTGTCTGAATAGGTCACCATTAAACATGAAGATGTTGTTTTTCAGACACATCCTCATCATTTCAGCCAACATATGTGTATGTTCTAAATAGGCTATATCTCTCGTCTGTAGGAAGTGAAGGCATGCTGCTAACTGGTGATTTCTTATACTTCTCCGAGTGCGCATTGAAATTCTTTTTTGGTTGTTGATGATTATGAGTACCGGCGTTTGGGTTCTGCCGGCTGATCTGTGCCACCTGACTCGGGAGTGATTCAGGAAGGACCCTGCTTGGATTGTTTGGAATATATATATATATTTTTTTTTTCACTAAAAAAACATGGGTTTCAGGCCTTATATGGTTAGGAATTAACATTTAAAAAACCTTTAAAATTCACTCAAAAAACTATAAGTTTTAGGGGTGTTATAGTTAGCTGGACATTTCACTCATACAAAACCATTGAAATTGCTCCTATATAGTTAGTTGTACTAACTATATTTCGCGCACCCGCAATCCACTGCTGATGATGTCACATATTACATCATTCATGACATGGTCAGTGACATCACTGATGACATCTCAAATGACATCACTGATGACATCATCCAGTGAATGTGGTTTGCTTCGTTATTTAAATATGCATTATATATATAGCAATTTGCATTGAAGAATGAGTGGATATATAAAAATAAATATTTGGATGGAGGATTTAGTAGCAATGTAATTGACTGTGTACTTGACCAATTTATAGTGTCTCACTAAATTTAGTGGATAGTGACTAAACTGTTTGAATATTTGAATATCTGTATCACTTTGTCAGTTGTTGTGTAAACTGGTTCTCCAGTTGGTTACTAGCTATGTGAAAGTCTGTATTAGTTATTGATTAGTTAACTGAGTATTTATATGGGAGAGTGAATGTGTGTGTGGTTCGGTGGGGGGGGTGACTGCCCAAAGATGTGTGAATAGTTGATTCACTAGATAGATGAAGTTAAAACTACATGTTCTAACAGTTGTTTGGGTGAGTAAATAGCTTTATGGTTGTGGTGATGAGCAAATATATTTCTCAATGGTACATGTCCAACAAACTAGAAAAATAAAAGGCAGTGTATGTGTCAGTTGTTGTATATTAATAAGTATACATAAGACTCAATGATTGTGTGAGTGACTGTATGGATAACTTTATACTTGTAATAATGATTTTATAATTCACTAAGTATGACTTACTATCTAAATGAATAGATGAAGTTTTGTTTGTATAAGTGTGTAGCTAAGTAAATATGTAAGTATGATCCATTGTTTGCATAAGTGAGTAGGATGACTTCATATGTGAATAGGATGTGTGCTGGTGTGTAATGTCGATTTAGGTGTATAGTATTTTTGATAGTGTTCTATTGTTCATTGTCAGCATGTATGAGTGGATCTACAGGTAAGTGATTAGATGTGTGTATACATATAAAATCACTGAGTGGGTTTTTAGATACTTGTATTGCTGTAACAATGTTTTCAAATATGATACCCTTTATTTTACAAAGAGTGATGAAAGATTTTACTAGTGTATGAAAAGGTGTATGTGATTGTCACGTGGATGATGTCATCAGTGAATTCATCAGTGATGTCATTTGAGATGTCATCAGTGATGTCACTGACCATGTCATGAATGATGTAATATGTGACATCATCAGCAGTGGATTGCGGGTGCGCGAAATATAGTTAGTACAACTAACTATATAGGAGCAATTTCAATGGTTTTGTATGAGTAAAATGTCCAGCTAACTATAACACCCCTAAAACTTATAGTTTTTTGAGTGAATTTTAAAGGTTTTTTAAATGCTAATTCCTAACTATATAAAGCCTGAAACCTATGGTTTTTTGAGTGAATTTCAAAGGTTTTTTAAATGCTAATTCCTAACTATATAAGGCCTGAAACCTATGGTTTTTTCAGTGAATTTGCAAGGTTTTTTAAATGCTAATTCCTAACTATATAAGGCCTGAAACCTATGTTTTCTTCAGTGACTTTCAAAGTTTTTTTTTATGATAATTCCTAACTATATAAGACCTGAAAGCCCACCAGGAATCTCCAGTATGCGCCAGGGGACTGCATTGCAGAAAGGTGTAATGAAGCCATGCCCCTTTTTACACCTCTCTGCAACGCAGCCCCCGTGCATGTTTGAAGAGGGGGAACTAATTCCCCTTGCATACTGGGGGCCCCTGGGGGCCAACTAGCCCACCTTGAACCTCCAGTATGTGCCAGGGGGCTGCATTGCAGAGGTGTAATGAGGCTATGCTCCTTGTTACACCTCTCTGCAACGCAGCCCCCTGGCGCGTTTGCAGAGGGGGAACTAACTCCCCTTGCATACTGGGGGTCCCTGGGGGCCAACTATCCCACCAGGAGCCTCCAGTATGCGCCAGGGGGCGGCATTGCAGAGAGGTGTAATGAGGCCACACCCTTTTTTACACCTCTCTGCAACGCAGCCCCCGTGCATGTTTGAAGAGGGGGAACTAATTCCCCTTGCATATTGGGGGTCCCTGGGGGCCAACTAGCCCACCTGGAACCTCCAGTATGCGCCAGGGGGCTGCATTGCACAGAGGTGTAATGAGGCTATGCCTCCTTTTACACCTCTCTGCAACGCAGGCCACTGGCGCGTTTGCAGAGGGGGGACTAATTCCCCTTGCATACTGGGTGTCCCTGGGTCATATCTGCTCAAACGCCGAAATTCCAAACAATTGAAAATGACTTTTCTTGAGAAACATTTGGAATTGGATTATCATGTCCTAAACTTTGGAATTTTTGAAAGACTGACTTTGAGGATGCTATAAATTACTCAAGTCTGCCCGAATTGTGTGGGTATAATTGATACCTAGTCACTTTGAATAAGAATAAGAATGTACTTACGTCTCGTCTAACATTTGGAAGAAATATCTAGTTATATGACAACAGGATACCGACATAACTTGAAGGAAATAAGAACGCCCTGAAGAAGTTCTGTTGTACAGAATGAAGCGCGTCAGCTGGCTGTGGTACATAAACTTAAGGAAAATAAAAGCATTTGAATATACACCAAGATTCAGCACTTCAATAAGGACTCTAAGTGATATGATTTGATTGGACTTATTGTGCAAGTGGTGCTGTGCCAAACTTTGGAATATTCTCCACTACTCTCTACTACTTACTCTCTACTACTCCACTACTCTCTAATACTCACTCTCTACTACTCATTCTCTACTACTCTACTCCTCTCTACTACTCTCTCTCTACTACTCACTCCCTACTACTCACTATCTACTACTCTCTACTACTCACTCTCTACTACTCTCTACTCTCTACTACTCACTCTCTACTACTCTCTCTCTACTACTCTTTACTACTCACTATCTACTACTCTCTACTACTCACTCTCTACTTCTCACTCTCTACTACTCTCTACTACTCACTCTCTACTACTCTCTCTCTACTACTCTCTACTATTCACTCTCTACTACTCACTCTCTACTACTCTCTACTACTCACTCTCTACTGCTCTCTCTCTACTACTCTCTACTACTCACTCTACTACTCACTCTCTACTACTCTCTACTATTCTCTCTCTCTGCTACTCACTCTCTACTACTCTCTACTACTCACTCTTTACTACTCTCTACTACTCACTCTCTACTGCTCTCTACTACTCACTCTACTACTTACTCTCTACCACTCTCTACTACTCACTCTCTACTACTCACTCTCTACTACTCACTCTACTATTCACTCGACTACTCTCTACTACTCACTCTCTGCTACTCTCTCTACTGCTCTCTACTACTCTCTACTACTCACTCTCTACTCTATTACTCACTCTCTTCTCTCTACCTCTCTACCTCTCTCTACTTCTCTCTCTACTAGTCTCTACCTCTCCACCTCTACCTCTCTACATCTACCTCTCTACCTCTACACCTCTACCTCTTATACACACATATATATGCATATATATGCATATGCATTTATGTATGTGTGTATATATATATATATATATATATATAAATACATACATATATAAACATATATAATCTGCATATCTATATAACTACAAATAGAAATGCATGCATACTTATACATATATGCATACATATGCATGTTATTTACATGAAAGTTTTAAAAACACTAATAAAAGCAAAGCTAAAAAGCCACCTCATTACAAACAGAATGGCTTTAACTTAAACGAGGGCGAGATCTATTGCATTTTCAATGCTTGTTTACTTTGGTTCCATCAAGAAGGCATTCAGATGTGTTACACATTTGCCATACATTCTGAATGTTAGCACTCTAGTTGCTCATTAGATCACTGTAGTAAAGCTACTGCTCACCAGGGAAGTCTGCTGCTAATCATACTTTCTATGGCAAAATGAACCCCTTTTTTAAATTAAATGTTTTCAGACTTGCCACTTCATTCCAATCAAGATGGCTTCTGGTGTGCCATAATTTTGTCATAAGTAAGACTGTTAGCGCTCTAGTTGTTCTTTAGAACACTCTGGGACATTCTCTCATTGGGCTATACTTGGGCTACATCTGGGTGATATTTGGGCTACATTTGGGCTCTTTGTCTCTGGTGGCCATCTTGGGAGACTGCATGTCAGAATTGTTTTAATGAAATAGAAGAGGATTTGGGAAGTCACTCAAAATGTTCCCTAATTTTTCTTTCTGCAGCACTAATCATACTTTCTATGGCAAAATATACCCCCTCATTTTGTTCCTTTTTAAATTAAATGTTTTAAGAGTTACCACTTTATTCCAAACAAGATGGCTTCAGGTGTGCCATACCTTTGTAATAAGTAGGACTGTTAGCGCTCTAGTTGTTCTTTAGAACACTCTAGGAGGCTGCAGTAGAACACAAAGGAATCAACTGACGGTCTCTGTCCTTGTTGGATGCACATGTTTTACTGAGAATGTCAGACTTCATGCTCACATGACTGAGAAAGATAATGTGAATTTACAGAAAATATGCTTTCAGTTTAGCTTATAGATCCCCTTCCAAACCACTGTGGGAAAAGCATGAGATAATAGTTTTCTTTCAAACATGATTCATGATATTCCAGCAGAAGGCTTTTTCACATGGTAAAATCACCTTAGAACACACCACAATTCCTAAAATGAGTATGGTACCATCAACAAATGATTTATAATGTAACTAAAGTCCTAAAACCCTCTATTAACTACAATGCTTTTTAATGAGGTGCTATCATGTTTATTGGTCCCAAGATGGCTGCCAACACTTCTTGGATGAAGTACTGACAGCCAATCAGATCTCACGATGAGATGTGTGGTTAGGCTCCGCCCAGATATATATGTGTTTTGAAGTTAATTTTCATAAAAACCACTGGAGCAATTTTCACCAAATATAGCAAAGGCACTTCTGCGTACCAGTCCCTACAATTTTGTCAAGTTTGGTGTAATTCCGTTCAGCGGTTCGGGCTGTAGCCTTGTCAGAACGTCCTATGGAAATTAACATGGGGAAAACACGTTTTGGGACCCCCCTTTTTTCTCAGCCCCCACTTCACGAATCCCCCCGAAACTTTCAGGGAAGGAGCGCAGCGGAGCTGGCCAAAATTATATAAAATTACACGCAAATTCCTCAACAGGCGCCAAAGTTATTCCCAATAGAATGTTGCGGATTTCCTATGGTAGCTAGGTCCTAACTATATATACCTACTGGCTATTGCCTGTAGGTAATATATATATATATATATATATATATATATTTTTTTTTTTACTTATGCAGCCAGAACATCAGACAGCTGTATATAGTGGGGGCTGGGATTAGGTCAGGCACAGCTCAAGATTATGGACGATGTAGGAAGGGTTGAGGGAAGGACAGAAATGTTTCCATATATGGTTTGGTCAAGGAACAAAAGGGGTTAGGAGTGTCCTATAAATTCCTACTCTACCTAGTATATGTAATTTGTAATATAATGCATCGGTAACGCCCATGTAACCATACACATTTGTGGGAACTTCACGATTTGGTTAGCAAGCATAACATTTCTACCATAGATTATAACATGTTCAAAGATTGCAGTGCAAACACAAGGAGATGATGGATGGAGTGCTGAAACTTTCCAAACACTCACCCCCAGTCACAGATCTGGGTTGAATCCACCATCATTCTTTAGCTCACTACACCACCCCAGTTCCATCACAGCTATATGAAAATCAGTCTTCATCCTGTGCCTAATCGGAACAGTCCAGCCCAAACTGCCAAGCCATGTTTTCCCTGGAACGGAAACAAGCATCCTGGGACTCGTTTCGGGTTTTTTAAGATCAAGACAGCCCCACAAGTTGCTCCAGATTATTTAAGAATTTAAACATTACGCTGTAAGATGGTACTAAAGAACCAGGGGCCCGATGTAGGTATCCAAATACCAGTCGGTAATGGCCGAAAATACCGATTTTCGGCCGTTACCGACTGGTATTTGGATACTGAGATGTAGGTGCATAAGAAAATGCAGATTCGGTAATTTTACCGAATCAGTAATTTACCGAATCGGTAAAATAACCGATTCGGTAAAATTACCGAATCTGCATTTTGATATGTAGGTAGCACTGTAAACAGTGCTACAGTGCTTTCAGGATTCGCTATTTACCACAAATTATTAATTGGTGGTAAATAACTAATTTCCATGCAAATGCAAATATGTGCATTTACACCTGTGCCATGTGGCACACATAGGGCATGTATGTGTGCCACATGGCACTCAAGCCCTAATCAGGGGTGCAACAGGGTGTCAAAGTGACACCCTGCCACCCTTGAATTTTTCGGTATTTACCGAATCCGTAATTACCGATTCGGTAATTGACATTCATTCCCATGGGCCTACAGGCCCATAGGAATCAATGGCAAATACCGAATCGGTAAATACTGATTCGGCAAATACCAAATCCTACCGATTCAGTATTTTTTACAGAATTTTTACCTACATTGGATTTACCGATTCATAAATACTGAATCGGTAAAATTCAGTATTTATGAATCGGTAAATCCAAATTATCTACATCTAGCCCCAGATCCTGTTTTCAGAGGAACTGTTCAGCAGAAGAATATGAAAACGTTTCCACTCTAAGGTCATGACTATATGGAATTATTTTAACCCCTTCCATGCGTCGGACGGCCGGCGGCCGTCTGACGTCACGGTGGGCGTGTGCGGAGGACGGCCGGGGGCCGTCCGAACCACGCCCACGCCATAAATCACCCGCACCACGGCGGAATTTTCACCGCGGTCAAGGGGTTAATGGCACAAAAGTAAATTGTGTAAGTAGCCATTTGTTAGCAAAAGCATTAGGATACCCAATGTAGAGGGTGCCCCTTGGTGCACAGCCATTGCCCAGGTTAATAATGATGGATCATTATTCCCACACGTTTGGATCCATTTGCTCAATCTTCAGTTGTGTTGCATTTAAACATTTAATGACTAACACTGCTTTGGGCAATTCATTTTTGAACACCATTGTGTGATTGACATAGTTGATAAACCTTGCATGTTGGAACACCCTTCAGCCGCTGGCTTCCAACTATGAAGCTAGTGCAATTGCCTTTTATGTAACAAAACAAGAAACTGACATGTGAGTTAATCATGTTGTGCCATGGAAGAATGTTTGGTTTGGAAACCAAGGAGCATATACTTTCCAGTGAATATTTGGATGTGCCAGTAAATTTGCATGTTTTTGTGTAATTTTATGGGCAGGCTCAGAATACAGAGATTGCAGCTGCAAAGGTTGCCTTACAAGGGGCCTGTGGCCTTACAACAAATGAAAATTATTAACTGATTGAAATTATCCCTTTATTAGAGGCCGTGTAAGCTTACACATCTGTAGGAACTTCACAATGTGGTTAGCAAGAAAGCCAAGAGGCCATTAAGTGCCTCCTATGAGTCTATCCTACATTGGTCCTTCAGCTGTGAATCATCTGAATCATCTGAACTTTAACACAGGTCCTGCTGAAAGACCCAGAGTATCGGTTAGTCATTTGCTCTAATTTCTCTAAGCATAACATTAGATCATGCTGTCTATGTACTAACAGTTGATGCCACTGATTTGCATTTGATGTAGTGTAAAATCCAATTTTCTTTGGAAGGGTGCACTATCATCATACGCATAGGCTGCATCCGCATATGATCTTTTGTCGTGTTAAGGATCTTGTAATGTAATACCATGAATGTGATGTTTGCAGGCCAAAACATAGAATATATGAAGAATTCTGTAGAAAATCAAATGTGAACAACAGGGAACACTAACAGAAAGCACTCGTGTTGTGCAAATGACAATCGTTTTATTATTGACTGTGTTTATTAATGGTGTCATTTTATACATAGATGAAAATATTAACTGTATATGTCTCAATTTCTATGTAACTTCGAATGCTCATGCACATTTCTCTTATGTTAGCTGAATATTGTAGGCATGAAATGCATTTTCCCTGGAAGCTCTCCCATTAGAAAATCAAAGTTGAATTCCGTGTGCATGTTAGATTTTGTTCTTTCTCACGTTTATGCTGCAGGTGGAAGAAAAGCCCATGTTAGTTCAAATAATGTCTTTATTTTTGGAGTTAGGCAATGAGAGAAGAGGATATATTGGGAGCTAACGCCGATAAGGAGAACTGTTGTACTTTCTCAAAGGAGAGGGCCTGGGAATGAAGGTCATCATGCTAAATCATCTTCTCATGGTAAACTACCTACAAGTATGTGGCCTGATCAGGTGGCGTGATCTGAAATGCATTCTGAGAAGACACTTGAGATATCGGGAGTTTTGTAAGGAGGGAAAGAGTCCCACTTCCTCTCTGCCCTTTCGAGATAGAGCATCTTAGAACAGGATCTGTCTCAGTAGCTGCATGCTACTTGAACTAATAGAAGTGGAGAGACTTCTAAGGATGACTCCATATGCTGACACCTTAACTGATCCTGCCCCGAGAATGCTTAGCTATGTATGCCACATTAATGCTAGCGCAGGGACAGATTAATGCTTTATTTTCATGAACCTTCAATGCAGAAGAACCTGGATTCCTCTTCTTTAAGTCAAGTCAAGTCAAGTCAAAAGCACTTTATTCGATTAATAAAAATCATAAAAGTATACTATACAATAATAAATAATGCCAAATTTACATCAGTTTAAAAAACAAGTTAAAAATGGATACCACATTAAAAACATCAATTAATTATTACTTAAAAAATCACAGATTATGGCACTATTGTATCATCATATTCGCCAATCTAGCTTTCCTGCAGCGAATTGATACCACAAGGAAATTTGCAACACCAAACATGATCACTGGAAGTTCCATTAATTGCAGGTAAAGTAGAGCTGGCTTAGTTTGTAAGTATCCCTTATTTTTTAAAAGTGGGAGAATAAACTTTTTCCTACCTATATTGTAAAAAGGACAAAAGAATATAAAGTGCATTGTGTCTTGGGATGAATGGCCGTCACATTTACAGGGGACCGCGTCCTCAGGCCTACACCACCCTTTAGGATCAGATAAAAACAAATGAATTTGGTTAAATCGAAATTTCGTTATCAACCATCGATGAAATGGGACCGTTATGATACTAAGATTTGGTTGAATCGATAGGGACGAAATTAGTAGGAAATGTGCCCTGACCGTAGGTTTATTTAGTTGCACATATTCCCGCTCCTGCTCTCTAAGCTTAGTAAAATTAGTTTTAACCCAGTTTATATCAGCTTTTAACAGACCCTCTGGGTTTGTAAAGATCTCCGGGCACCCCAAATCCCTGGTAGTTGTTTTATTAAAAGACAGCCATTGGATTTCCTTTGCTTTCTCTAGTTTCATGCAATCCATTATAATCTCATGGTTCAGGGTGAGTTTAGGGTTCAACCATGTTTTCATCCATAATAAAATTGGGGCTATGCTTATAATGTCTGAAATATAGCCCATCCCTAGCTCTTGATGGACCGCAAAAGTAGCTGTTGATTGGGGGAGAGCTAAGAGGGCACGGAGAAATTTATTTTCCTCTTTCTGGATAGACTCAGGTTGTTTGTACCCCCATATGCCAGCCCCATATCTTGCAATTTGGATGGACTTTGCTTTGTAGATGGATAAAATTGCTTCACACGGTGTCCCCCCTAACCGCTTTGCAAAACCTAAGATTGCAGCAGACGACCTTCTCACCGCATTAACTTTGGTGGTAAGTTGTGGGACCCAAGTACCTCTGTCGTCGAACACAACTCCCAGGTACGAAAAAACTTTCACTCTGGAGATCGCACAATCATTACAATCGAAGGGTTTGGTGCTGTATTTACTAGAGCCTAGTGACATAACATGTGATTTTCCGTTATTAATAACTAGATCCAGGGATTTCATAAATTGGCCAAAGGAATTTAATAGTCTTTGTAGCCCAAGAGGTGTCCGTGCCAATAAAACGGCATCATCCACGTATAGGAGTACTAGGATGGGAGTTCCTCCCATACGCGGAATATCAGGGGATGCCTTTACCAGTGTGTCTTCCAGGGAGTTAATATATAAGGTAAATAGCATAGGGGCCAGGATGCACCCTTGGCGCACCCCTCTGCCTGACTTAAACCCGGCCGTGCATTTCCTCTCATGTGTCATTCTTATTGTCGCATACAAGTCCCTGTGTAGCTCAGCCAAAAAATACACCAGTGAACAATCCAACGCTAGGTCCAGGAGTATGGTCCACAGCCTCGACCTATTAACTAGGTCAAAGGCCGTGGACAAATCCATGAAACACAGGAAGATTGATCCTTTGGCTGCCACCGTGTATTTATTTATAATTAGATGTAAATTGAGGCACTGATCCTCCGTGCCTCTTCCAGCTCGGAAACCATATTGGGCGTTTGATAAAATGTCATTCTTAATAACCCAGTCTGTTATTTTTGCTAATATAACTTTCCCTAGGATTTTGATAGAAGAATCTAATAGGGATATTGGCCTATAACATCTGGGGTCCCCCCTTTGGCCCTTTTTAAACACTGGGATGATAGTTGAGCAGGACAATGTTGCTGGAAACCCTGTTACTGCTGCTGTGTTAAAGACGTTCGTTAGTATTTTGGCCCAGTATTTGGAATTAGCCTTATACAAATCAGAGGGCACACCATCGGGGCCAGGGGCCTTATGGCCAGCAGTACCCTCTAACGCCTTCTCTACCTCCTCATTGGAGAATGACAGTGGCAACCAGGTCGGGTTAATGGGAGGGCCCTCAAAGGTTTCTAGCTCCAAATTACTCCCATAGATTGTCTCAAAATGGTTTAACCAGTCCCTTTCTGAGATATTAATTTTTAATACACCGTTCACTGCACCCGTAAACAGCGGGTTATTAACTATGGCCCAAAATTTAGAGCTATCCCTCATAGTTGCCTTGTCCATCAGTGCTGCCCACGCGTCCTTTTTAATTTCATTTTTTGCGAGCCTGCACTGTGGATTTGTAGACTTTCCTTAACTGCATGACTTGTAATTTGTCCCGGGGAATCTTTTTGAGGGCCCGCATGAGCAGGTTATGAGCTCTAGAGCAGTTTCGGTCGAACCAGCCCTTTACAGGAGTTAATTTAGACCGAATTTTAACTATGAGTTTTTTTGCCACTTGGAGACAAATTGCTTCGTAAGAAGCAATTACGTCCCCCCCTGACTTAAGGGGTCAGAGCATATATTAAGTTCTGCACCCACTTTCGAGCTAATAGTAATAAAGAATTCATTGGGAATTACTTTATTCCACTTTAACCTCCTCCCTTGGTCCTTAGGTTTAACCTCAATTACAGCTTTTGTAGTGGTCATTTTGTTAAAGAAGGAAATACCATAATCCAGCTCCAGAACCACAGGATTATGGTTGCTGTACGTAGAGGGTACGGCATTACAGAACGTTACAAAGCCTAACAGGCCCGGGGATATGAATATGTAATCTATGATTGATTCACTCTCCCTAGCTCTATATGTCACCACCCGGTCATTCCTATTAAAGAACCCAGGTTCATACAGGTCCGTAGATGAAAGGAGATCCTCCAGGGCTTCTCCCTTTGGGGTATGCTCAAAATGTTGGGGGGAAGAATTAAGGGGGCCTTCATCATCTTCATACTGACAGTTTAAGTGGCACAAGTGGACATTAAAATCGCCCATCAAAATATAGTAAACAAAAGTGATATGACTTTCCATATATGATTTTAAAATTTTTACCAGTGAAAGGAGATTCTCATTTGGGCACTCACCAACCATGGAATTATAGAAATTGATTAATAAAAGAGTGGTGTTATTGGTCAGACTAACGTCCACTATCTGGTAGTTGGGGGAGGTAGAATCTAACATTCTTGCTGATCCTACTATATTTACCGACACCAAGAGCATCAAACCTCCTCTATCTCTCCCTGCCGCCGAGCGACAGGCAGGAACAAAGTATGATGTATAGTCAGAGACCCAGAACTTGCACTCTCTATCCCAGGTCTCTTGAAGGGCTACGATATCATACTGCTTCACAAAGTTTAACAAAGCATCGTCATCCCTTTTTGTACGTAACCCTGCGATGTTCCAACTTAAGACTTTAACCGTCTTCCTCCGCCCTTCAATATAACTCGCATTATTCTGGAAAGTATTTGAGGGCAAGCTAGTCGAGCCATCCAGTCGATCTAGCTCTTCCAGCTGGGACAGAGGGGAGAATCGGTTTTGAAGAGTCAGCACCTCCCTGGATTCCCTTCTGGACACATTTTGGGGCTTAGGTAATAACCCCGTTTTATGGGTTATCCAGCTAGGTAGTTGATCTCTAACCAGTTGTACGGGGGTATTTGGGATGGGCCATTTTAAATCACTCCTAATCCCAACCTGTTGTGCTTTCTGCTGCCTGTGGCTAGTGTTGGGGCGAGGGTAAAAAAAAACAGCGGGAGTACTCTAATACCACCTTCCTCAGTATTTATGTTTGAGGCGTCCCAAAAACGACGTGATGCCTCAACAGAATTATTGAAATTTACAATGAGGCAATCTCCCTTCAGGTATTTTTTTGTATGACCTAGCCATCCCACCCGTCTGCCCATAATGATACTAGAGGAGATCATATTGTCTCCCGTACAGTTGTCATTACACCAATTTTTAATGAATGCTAACAGAGATTCAGAAGTTTCTACCTCACCCTCACTCAAAGGGGGGACATTCACTAGTATTGCGACTAGGGGGGAGGCTTCAGGGGGAGATTAATAATGGGTTGGGATACCGGGACTGTTGCCGTCATGGTAGCCTTCCCATTCTTCTTTGCCCTAGTATGGGAAGTGGGGCTCTTGGGACCTGGGCCCAGGAGCGAACCCTTTGTGCCATTGCCTTCCATGGGCACTGCTAATTTGCTATGGGATATGGCTGGGCATTGTCCCTTGATGGAGGATTTAAAAGCACTCTTTTCCCCCTTCCCGTATTCTCAGCCTTTCAGAGCCCCAGTTATTGGCTGTGAAGAGCATTCAGTCAAAATCTTGGGTTGATCTTTTGATAACAAAAAAGCATTAAGGTGCTCACATTTTTTTAAGATCCCTGCTGCACATTCATTCAGAGTGTCAATGATATCTTTAGCGATCAGGGTCAATGTGGATTCAAGTGTCTCTGTGAAAATGTTCTCCACCATATCCTTGATAGATCCTTCAAGGTGTGCCAGTGTTATCGGACCTTTTTCCACCCGGGTAATGCGCCTCCACTTTGTCTTAATATGATGTCTCTTAACATGTTTTTTTGCAGGCTCATCCCATAGGGACTTACTCAAGTTTACAGAGTTAGAACAATTATCAGGGGCAGGGACAGGGCTCAGAGGGGTAATAGAGTCAGATGGTATAATAATGTTTGGAGGCTCGATTACAATCACCGGCTCCAGGGGCACATGTCTTGAAGATATATTGTCATTTGGCGTTAGATCCTGTAGTAAGGTTTTATTACTGTCCAGACCCAGTTCACGTTCTGTATTTTCTATTTCCTTATTGAGGACCCCTACGGCAGAAGTCAGGTAGGAGATTATACGAGCAGAGTTACGTGGGATTTTAGCCTTTACACTCCCACCATTCGAGGATACTTGCAGTTTCCGCTTACCCATGTTGTTGCGAAAACCATAGGGGGGGGGGCCCGTCCCGTCCCTATCCGTCCCCGGACGGCCACAGACGGCCCGCCCTTTGCCCGGGCTTTGCCCGGGGCCGTCCACGCGCGTCCGCGACACGGAGGAAGCTGCCGCAGTATAAGCGCCTCCGGGCGTGCAATGACAGGAAGTGGGCGGTGCTGGTCACTGTCGCTGTGCTGGCTGGGAGCTGTAGTTCCCCCCCACAGCGGTTGTGCAGTGTAGCAAGCAACGGCGGCGGGAGAAACACTCAGCGTCAGGGGCCCAGAAGCGAGCGTATGGCGAGTGAAGGTAAGTCTGCCTTGACCTTGCCTCGGCCCTGGCAGAGTCAGCTTTAGTCCCCGCTCCTCAGTGTGAGCTGCCGCAGTATAAGGGCCTCCGGGCGCGCAATGACAGGAAGTGGGCGGTGCTGGTTGCTGTCGCTGTGCTGGCTGGGAGCTGTAGTTCCCCCCCACAGCGGCCGTGCAGTGTAGCAAGCAACGGCGGCGGGAGAAACACGCAGCGGCAGGGGCCCAGGAGCGAGTGTTAGGCGAGTGAAGGTAAGTCTGCCTTGACCCTGCCTCGGCCCTGGCAGAGTCAGCTTTAGTCCCCGCTCCTCAGTGGGAGCTGCCGCAGTATAAACGCCTCCGGGCGCGCAATGACAGGAAGTGGGCGGTGCTGGTCGCTGTACTGGCTGGGAGCTGTAGTTCCCCCCCACAGCGGCCGTGCAGTGTAGCAAGCAACGGCGGCGGTAGAAACACGCAGCGGCAGGGGCCCAGGAGCGAGTGTTTGCCGAGTGAAGATAAGTATGCCTTGACCCTGCCTTGGCCCTGGCAGAGTCAGCTTTAGTCTTCTTCTTTAAACTTTTGTATCCTGATCCTTGAATAATCGGCTTGTGTATGCTGCACCAGGGTAACTTTATTTGTATATTTGGCTTTGTATTGGTCCCAATGTATTTCTACACCCTCGTCTTGAAGTGTCTGCATATCCAGTTGTTTTGGATTTGCAATAAATTAATGAACTTTATTCAGTAGTCTTTGATTCTTAATGGCCCTAGAGAACCACAATTGGATTGATTGACATTATAACCGATTTCTCCCCCCCTACGCTTTCATGCTGGGAAAAAGTACCATTGGCTCAAGGTTCCAGAGCCAATCTGGAACATGTTCCTCCGGCTCCTTTACATATAACTGGTTAAACCCAACTTTTTTGGTCCGGGGTACAAGAGAACTTTAGCTGTCTTGCCATAGTTCATGTAATAAAGAAAAAATGATACATAAAATAGTATACAGGGGTGTGCTGTGTATCAACCTTTTTTGTCATTGTTTGATCTAAGGGTCGTTCACATTTTGGATCAGCCCACCCGAGAACATAAACAGAGTGAGAATGAGTCGGAAACAGTATTGTTGGAAGTGTCGCTCCCAAGAGAGCCATTCATGAATTAATTTGGGTGTCAGTCATGAAGGATGATGATTGGCTTCTTTATGTCTCAGTCCGCATCAGTATTGATAGCAAATGAGTCTATCTTTAAGCACCATCATGGCTTCCTGCACACCATCTTGGAGCTGTGAGGTCGTTGCGCTGTGGGCCATGAGGAAAAGAGGCACTGAACAGTCACCAAATATCTCCCTAGACAAACCATGGCCATGAACATGGATTTTTGTCAGAACACTGCATGCCCCTGGGCCTATATTCAATATCATCTGTACAATGGATTTTGAAGGATCGACTCTGTTCTTGCCTCCCAGAAATCAACATGTGGTGCTTACCCTGTGCCTAGACTTCCATTGACCCCTCAAAGATAATACATGCAGATGTGCAGAATGTGCAGAATATGTACTCTGCATTCCCTTTCAACAAACCTGCAACTGTATTAAAAAAAACTCAATTAAAAAAAAAAACAATTCTGTCCTGCGACTGCACTGATTAAGATATGCTCCATACAGATTGGGTGGGTATGTCATCAATGCAGCTCTTACATGACAAGAAGGAATGTTCCCTCTAGTCTTCACATTCCAACAATGGCTACTCCCTACTGGAGACATCCATGTAAAGCAGCATCAGCTGCCCACCTCTACCCTGTCACACCTATCTGGAACTAGGCTGGACCTACCTTAGTATCTCTTGGCGGTGGTGTTGCTTTAATTTACACTGCTTGCAAGCACACAGCTCAGGACATGGGTGTGCAATATATTTGTTTGGTGAGCTTAGAAATGGTCCATTAACATAATATCGAAACCATAACTATCGTGCTACAGAAATATTGTGTCAAAAATATTGATTCACAAAAATTTGCTATTCCCACTCCAGTCTCTGTAACATTAGGGAAAGTGTTGGACTCAGACGGGAAAACATTTATTATTTCCACTTCTGTGTCAGCAACAGGAGGGAAAGCATGGTACTCAGGAGGGCAACATTTACTATTCCTACACCAGCCTGTGGAACAGTAGGGAAAGCGCTGTACACCAAAGGGAATGCAATAGAAAAAGGGATCTTTCCGACCGCCTAAACAGTGGTTGCATCCTAATCTGGTGGGTAGGACCTCTGACTACTTGTTTTGCAGTCCCACTCCCGTTGCTAGGGTGGTTGAATATTTGCACTTCAATATGGTACGCATGGTCCATCAAACCTGAAACTATTAGGCTCACTTTCCATAAACTATTAGGCCTGCCTTGATGTATGACATTTTAAAAATGTCCAAAATGAAACAAATATATTATGTCATTAGAAGTGTGTGATAGTGAGCAAAAGATCGGTGTTTGCACTGTGCAAAGGCCTGGAGCAAATTTAGTCTCAGCTGTACCCAAGTAGATGGATCTTTGATTTAAATTGAGGCTTAACATTAACAGTTTAATAGAATATCAAAAACAGTGAAGCATATTTTGCCTCACAAGGATTGCAGAGTGTATTAGATTATTTGCAAGCCATGAAGGTTTATTAACAGAATAGCATCTGTTACCATCCAATGCTAAAACCACACATAGCTTAACAATGAAGTGAATACTAGGACTATCTCGTTACCACGAGTTGCATTACAACGCAAGTCAGTACAACAACTTGCTTTAGGGAAGTGCTGGACTTTGGAATAGTTTAACTCCAATCAGTCTTTGAGTAGGGAAGGTGTTGGACTTAAAATCCAACACCACATTCCCTAAAGAAAGTTGTTGTAATGAATTGTATTGTAATGGAACTTGTGGTAACATTGCTGTCGCGGTACTGGCTGTGTTGTAAAGGCACTACGTTGTAATGCCTGCGCTGTAATCGGTGTTTCCATTATTAACAAATTACAAGGCATGCTTTCTTCCTGAGGAACTGTTGAAATACTGCATATGAATAATGTGCCTTTATTTCACTCAATGGTCATGAAAGTGAGATTCTTTATCTACTTGGGAGTGCCACTTTGAAAAAATACCACTGTAATAGGTTTAACCATGTTGCCTAGTAGAGAATTTCAAGACTGCCCTTAAAAAGCATGTGAAAGTGGTGTTGTGATCACAATCTCTAAATCAAGCACAGTCAATGAGACAATGCCAAGTAGAAATTACATTAGGCCATAAGATTTAGACACAGAATCCACTGCCTAAGCCAAAACTTCAGAAAGACAATGAAACAACCAAAACGCATGATTAAAGGTCACTTTAGAGATATGTTGTTGGGCACAGCCTTTCCTTTCAATTTACAGAGATGAATGCTGGGCCAGCAGTCATCTTTAAATTTGGCGACTTTAGTCTGTTATGGTGGTGAATGTCATGTCCTCACCCTGGTGCACAGAATGCCATCTACCAAACTCAAATCAGGCCTATTATTTGGAAGGAGCAACTTTTACCATCAACAGTCTGGATTGATCCTGCGAAAACTTGGGTACCTTAAAACAATTAAGTGTATGAACTCATTACATGCCTGTTGGTCTCTCTTATTTTCATGATTCAAATAAAATATATATCAAAAAGATGCACACAGTTCCCCAGGGAGATGGTATTAGTGCAGTGAAGTAATCTTTCTTCCTCTCTCTGTGAGATATACGTGTGTAGGTATATCAAGGTGAAACAGGGAAGGTATCCCTTGTCGGAACTAGGGATGCCTCACACAACAGGCTGGCTTAACGGCTGTTGTCATATCGCCAGCTAGTCGTCTCGTGTCATCATCGGCTTCCTGCTCCAACGTCAAGCCGGCGCTGCAATGCCTGACGGGTAGCACACAGTGCTACACTTTTGTGGAGATCTTTTGTTCCTAGCCGTTGATCGAGTGGGTGTGAGGGCCCCTGGGTGAGACGTAGTGAGCGTGAGGGAATGTGTGAATAAAAAAGGTTGGTATAGTCTACTCCATTCAATTTATTAATGTAGTTAACCACCTTATTAAAACAAGAGGGGTACTGGGACAAAAACAAGCTATGGGGATTGGTCCCGTTCAACCCTCATCTGTGAACAGGTCAACATGTTTCATGCCCTATCGGCAATTCTTCAGGACCTAGGGTGTGCTCATAAACTTAGTGATAAGCCCAGAATGGGCTGAGGAGTGTGGAGACGGCTGCTCTACGTGCTAAACCACATCGGGGCGTGGGACTAGGTGGAGAGGCCACTCCGCTGCGCTAATGAGACAAATGTCACACAACGCAGGTCCCACGAGAACAGCCTTGGGGCACTAATACCCACCATTGAGGGGTAGACCTACGACGCAGGAACTCTTCCTGCTGGAGTCGGCAACCACACAGGTTGTATTCTCCACACTCCTCAGCCCATTCTGGGCTTATCACTAAGTTTATGAGCACACCCTAGGTCCTGAAGAATTGCCGATAGGGCATGAAACATGTTGACCTGTTCACAGATGAGCGTTGAACGGGACCAATCCCCATAGCTTGTTTTTGTCCCAGTACCCCTCTTGTTTTAATAAGGTGGTTAACTACATTAATAAATTGAATGGAGTAGACTATACCAACCTTTTTTATTCACACATTCCCTCACGCTCACTACTTCTCACCCAGGGGCCCTCACACCCACTCGATCAACGGCTAGGAACAAAAGATCTCCACAAAAGTGTAGCACTGTGTGCTACCCGTCAGGCATTGCAGCGCCGGCTTGACGTTGGAGCAGGAAGCCGATGATGACACGAGACGACTAGCTGGCGATATGACAACAGCCGTTAAGCCAGCCTGTTGTGTGAGGCATCCCTAGTTCCGACAAGGGATACCCTTCCCTGTTTCACCTTGATATACCTACACACGTATATCTCACAGAGAGAGGAAGAAGGATTACTTCACTGCACTAATACCATCTCCCTGGGGAACTGTGTGCATCTTTTTGATATATAGACTGATGGGACACGCACACTGGACCCCTATACATATTGTCCTCCCATGTCCCTCCCTGTTGTTTACTCAAATAAAATATAACATATCACCTTGTGTAGCGCGGCTCATGTGCATTCTCCATTTTAGATTCAACTTCTTATGTTGACATCTCTTTCTCTTTGAGCCCTTTGCCACACTTTCCGCTAGTGTGTGAATGTGCTGTATGTGCATCTCTTAAAGGCACTGGTGCCCTATAGTCTGTAGAGTTAATTCCAGGATCCTACATGTGAAACACAATGTAATTGTCTTCCTTTCTTTATGTGCTTGTTAGGAGACACTTCATTTCAGCTAGAGAAAACCAAATGAGCTGCTCTGTGCCTCAACCACCGTTGATGAGATATAAACATCTTTGGTGCTAAAGCTCTTTGAAAAGGAGCATTTCCATGCTGGTATTATCACTGAACCACTGCCAACTGTAACTGAGATGCAGCCCCGCTGACTCCGACCTCTGTTTCCTAAGGAATATAACCTGTACACTGCGACCGGCTTCCTGACACCTTAGACTAAGGTATGGGGGTTAGGCTATCCCAACTGTTCTGGCAGTGGGTTCTCCCGGTATGCTCTCTTTAGAATAGTATTAGATACAAAGTAGATACAAGGTAGGAATTAGTAGGGAAACATTAGCAACAATTAACATGGTTTAATTGTTCATATTGTTTCCCATTCTAATAATGTTTACTACAGTAACATGTCTCATCTTTCTAATAATCACAGTTCATGCTCTTTGTGCATGAATACGATCATTTCAATAAATGTTTGAAAATGCATTGTAATATCTTTCTTGTGTTTCCCTTTGCCATGCAAGAGTGGCCAAATGAAAAGGTTAGATCAGTGTCCACTGATTCCTTGGGAATCAGTGTCCACTGATTCCTTGGGAATCAATAGCATATAATAGCATATTTTACTCTGTTTGGTTTAGTGGTTAGGTGTGATACTATGAGCTAGTCGGAAACCCACCAACACTCACTGATGGTATATGTGGACTACGTCTCTATGCTTTCAAGTTTGTGTTGGTCTAATACACAATCCAGCTATATTTGTAGGATCTGTGTAACAACCTGGGCAAGCTCCTTGGAAAAGCAGATGCACTCTCTAGCATTTTGGAGGAGCCATCCCTGTGCTGAAACCTCCCCCTTCTTCTTTTAAAAGGGACCCCTCAAGAGGAAGTTGATGAACTAATATCATAAAGTCAAAATCGACAGAGATCTGTCCCCTGGGAAGAATGAATTTGAGAACAACTAGAAAATGGGACATATCATCATAGATATTTAATCCATTATGGTAGACTATAAAAAGTTATAGTTAGAAAAACGTTCTTATTCTTTCTATACAAACCCAACTTAAATGACACAAACATTAGAAATTTTAAAGTTATACTTATAACTTAAATTTATAATTTACACACTTTCAAATTACTATAAATTGTGCACATATGTATCCAGTGTTGTTACCTCACTCGCCACATTACATTAACTATATCACTTAAGTTATCATAAGTGTTGTTATGAGTACTATGATTTCACATGGTATAAGTGATGTAATATGGAAGGGTATAACCAGTGCATGGAGAAGGTGGAAGTTATATTTATTGTAGTGTGACAAGTGTGCTGATAACATTGACTATGTGGGTGCGCGACTTACAGTAATTTGAAGGTGGTGCGGAGCATATAAATTTAAGTTATAACTATAACTTTAGAATTTCTAAGGTTTCTCTAGTTTAAGTTGGGTTTGTATAGAAAGATTAACCAACCATGCCAAACCAAAAAATACTCCTGCAACCAGAATTGTGATATTTTTCAAACCACTTTTCAAGTAATTTCCCTATTACATTTTTCTTTCCAATGAGGGACTTATCCATTTTTTATAATTATTTTATTTAAAAGCTGCATGTCCTAATATACAACACAAATCAATCATATGCTACATGCACTTACAAATAGAGAAATAAAAATGAAGAATTGTAGACCACAGTTCCAAACATAATTCACAGCATAAAATGTAAAACCATACATAAATATTATGTGGAAGAAAAATTATATATAAGATAAAATACATATTTTATTTATTTATTTATTTTTATTTTATTTTATAGTATTATAGAGTGCGAACCAGACCTGTGAGGGTCTCAGAGCGCTTTACAGGATTAAGGGGTAGTATACAAGCGTAGGGACAGGAGAGATCAAATTGGGAAAGGTAGGGGATACATTATACAGGAAAAGCACGCAGTTTAAAGTCAAGGCTACTTGTGATATAAAAATAAAACAGGTAGATACATTATACAAGAAGACATGCAGTCTCAGCTCTTGGGGGGATGCCCATGAGTGCAGAATAGGTATAATCCGTAGAGGTCATGGATAGTGCCGAGGTGGAGAGTGTGGCAAGTTGATGCAGTGATTGTAAAGTATTCGTTAGGCAAGGTATTTTCCCATTAAGAAGGTTTTGGCTACCTTCTTAAAATGTGCCAAGGACCGGAGTCTTCTGATGGCAGATGGGAGAGAGTTTCAAATTCTTGGCGCGGCCCCAGAGAAGGCCCAATTAAAGGTTTTTTTCTTCCGGAAGCGTGCTGGTTGCAGCAGCAGGTCTTTGGCAGATCGGGAGTTTCTGGCTCCTTCGGATACCACGAGTTTTTGTGCGAGAAATGAAGGGGAATTAGATAAAAGGGCTATGTGAGTAATGCAGGCCAGTTTAAATTGGATTCTGGCCTCTAGGGGAAGCCAGTGCAGAGCTTTGAAGTGAGATGTGATTGAATTTCTTTGAGCCAGTGAGGAGTCTGGGGGCAGTGTTGAGTCAGGCTTTCAATGGGGCCAGGGAGTTCGATAGCCCTTCGAGAGTAGAGCATCTATATTTTAGTCTGGAAATGATGAGTGCCTGAGTTGCCGTTTTAAGGTTGGCCACATTGAGGAAGGGTTTTAGGTTTCTTAGGTAACTCAGGTGGAATCTGGCCGTTTTGGCCGTCGAGTTTATATGGCCATGTATGTTCAGGCTTCTGTCAAAGGTTATTCCAAGAAATTTCGCCGAGTCACCAATAGTAGGAGGGTAGTTGAGTGCTGTGATGGTCTTGATTCATTCCTGGATGTCTGGATTGGGTTTGGGTGGGGAGATCAGGGGAAAATTCAGTTTTATTTGCGTTGAGTTTTAGCTCGTTGGCGGTGAGCCAGTGGACTCTCAGCTTCAGGGCCTCGTTCATGGAGAGAATGTCCTCAGCGGAAAAGATTTTTATGTAGACCTGTGTATCATCGGCATACATAAGTTAGGAGATGTTGACCTCACGTAGCACCTCGGTGAGAGGTTCAAGGCAAAGGTTGAAGAGGGTAGGGGAGAGGGTTGATCCTTGGGGGACTCCAACCGTGACCAGAGAGGGGGGTGGATAGATCACCATTGATGAGGACAAGCATGTATCTCTTCTAAACAATTATATTAAAAAAGCAAAAAAGCATTTCCTGAATCGTACATTAAACATTTTACAAAATGCATACGTACACATTCATATAAATATTACACACTTAATAAATAAAAAATATAAAAATTACTAATAACACATTTTTTAAAGGATCACCAACCTTATTCGCAAAGATATGAAATAACATCAAATACTCGAAGTTGTAGTAGATATGAACAGGACAGTGCTCCTACACAGCATATAATTAAAATGGTAGTTCCCAAAAAAACGCAGATGTGAAATTCCCCCCAAAAGATTCAATAACAAAGTAGTTTCCATATTTCATCCATCAACACCCTTCAAAATCCGAAAATATATTTAAAAAAGTCCAGTAAATCGAAAAATAAACAGTGTTAGAAATAAACACATTTTCCTAAATAAAAACCATTGAAAAACATGTGGAATCCCAACTCCAAAAGGGACAATCAAAATCTCAGAGATTAGGTACCTGGACACCTAACCCGCCATTTGCCTGCGGCCTACAGTTCCTGCTTGTTTCAGACTGATCCAGTGACACCGCGGCTGTCCCGGTTTTCCTGCTGAGGTTTTCCCACCTGGGTTTTCCCACTCACTGTTCTTCCTGCCAACAGAGACCCGCCCACCCCAGGATCTGTTTAAATCAGGCCGCGGGCCTACTGCATTATAGGCACCTTGACACCTAGCCTACCACTTGTCTGTGGCCTCCAGCTCCTGCTTGTTTCAGACTGATCCAGAGACACCGCCGCTGCCTGGGTTTTCCCACTCACCATTCTTCCTGCCAACTGAAGGCCCGCCCACCCCAGGATGGGGCTTAATATACTTGCTGCAGCATTATTAGGGAATTGCCCAATTTCAAGGGGGGCACTAGCTCCGACAGGGGCATGAGAGGGATGCCTTGTAGTCACACTTTTGTCAAAGGTCCTATCCCTGCAACAAACCTAATATCAGCGTAGCTCCCCTGCTTGTGGGAAAAGTTGATAATTCTCTAATAATACTGCAGCAAGTATATGCCTTTCTCTAATTTTCTCACAAGCAACTTGCATGCGCACATCAATCACATCTTTGGGGTAGTGACCTCTTTGCTACCCACCCTGACGAAAGCCCAGAACCTCGTACAGGACAGGGCTGAAACATGTTGGGGATTTAGGGCCATAGGACCATTACATCCTTTTAGCCCTTCACATATTTTTAACATTCCCTCCCACCCACTAATAAAGGATATTTTTGGAGTGGGTGAGGAATTTTATCTTAAAAGTTACACCCCCATACACCCATTCTTCATAAGTGTTTCCTGGAATACGGTTGTTCCCACCCCGACCTTTAGGAGTTGGGGTGAACCCGATGATGAAGCAAGTCACTATTAGAGTGAGTGAGGGTTGTATAAAGAAAAGGGTTTCTTCCCCTTCCCACCCACAATAGTGGGTGCGCTGTCACCTGACGCACAGACGATTCCCCATCTTTTGTTGTTTCCAAAGGAGCCATCTTGGTTCCAGAGGTGATACCTTTGTGTCTTTGAGTATATTCCTGGGAGGACATATCCCTTCAGGCCTCTGCATTGAGGACCTTTGTACCCTCCTAGGTTTCCCACATGGGACCATAACTTTGTGTAAAAGAATGATTGATGTGAAACATGCTTGGTTCTAACTCGCAGGTTGTGAGCTTTGGAAAAACATTGCTTCTGATCACATAGAGCCACCACATATGGACAGCACACAGGGGGACATTTGGTGAGAAGATTGTTGTGGGTGATCTAGGCTATTTTGAAGACAAGTCACAGAGAACCAGAGAAGTTCCCAAAGGAGTGAAATACCCTGGTTTTTAATTATTTGTGGCAGGAATCACAGCTGGGGCACATCTGGAAAGAGTGAAAGGATATGGTACCTTACTATGGAGTTGGAGAAATTGTTGGAACATAATAAAATAGAAAAATAGTATCACTGCAAAAATATTGTGGGACATATTGTCGAAGGTAAATATATCTTTCTTGCTTAAAATATTGTTTTCTAAAGTATTGTAGTGTTCACATTTCTAGGTCTAATGGGTCAGCAAACTAATGTATGCACTGCAAGAATCTGTGTCGATCTCACTGCAACAGGCTGAAATCCTGGTGGGTCCTTTCAGAACTTAGTCTTTCTAAGGACCAGCTGCAGAGTGTTCGCACAGTTGTGTCCCCAGACACCTGCCCCATATAGAGCAATACTAATACACCTCGCTTGGTAGATCTTAAGCATATCCCTGGTTCGTCGGTCCCCAACTTTTGCTGCAAACCTGAAAACACCGTGGGCATTTTTTGCCATTTTAATGCGGATATTTTTAAATTCATTATGCCACTTTCCATCTTTCGAAAAGGTGATACCTAGATAACAGTAGGTATCTACTTGATGCACTTTATCTTTGTCAATAAAAAAGGAAGAATTTGAAAATTTATTC